>NC_062218.1:2772514-3485639 GCF_902686445.1 Sciurus carolinensis
AGCCGGGAAGGAGCCTGGGTGGAAAAAGGGGACAGAACACCAAGAGGAGGGTGGCAGGGTTAGGAGCAGTTTGGATTTCACCTCTACTTCCCCGGTCACTCTGATGATCAGCGAGGAAGCAAAGTGACCCCGGAAAATCCCGACTCTGGACGTGGCTTTTGTTTTTGTAATTGTGTGCCATCTAAACATATAAGAAAAGGAAATTTTAATTCATAAAATTAGAATAAAGAAAATAGACGTTCCTGATTTCTGAATGTTGAGGCAGAGGGCAGCTTCAGGCGCTCTCTCCAACCTGAAACAGCCCAGAGCCTCCACGTGCTCTTCTCGGAAGCTGCACATGCACTGGTTCCCAGGACCACCCGGAGCTGCGAGGGTCGAAGGTGGCAGGGCCAGCCAGGTGCTGGAAGGTGCCCCATTTGCGAGGGGTATGGGTGGCAGCCTTTCCCAGACTGGGGTACGAGGACTGCCCCCGTGGTGATTCACCTGCATGGGCACGACATTGCTGAGACAGTGCCTCCGACCAGCTCCAGGTGAGCAGGACAGGAAGAGGCAGCGCACCTGTCTCTCGGGGTCCCTGTGGGCAAGCACCCTAGATGGCTGCTCTCAGCCCTGGTTGCCTCAACCAAGTCACACCTCAATCATAATTTATATTTAGACACAGTTTGAAAACACCAGGAGAAAAAGATTTGTTGAAAACACCAGAGGGGTAGAATCACTTGTGTTTTAAACAACAGTCAATAACACATAAAGGTTGAGGGCACCACCAGTGCCCACAGCTGCCCAGTGGGTAGCACCCCCTGCTCCCGGGCCTGTCCAGAGATGAGGTGGCACTGCAGCTGGTGGGTACAACACCCCGCTGCCCCCAGCCCGAGCTCCTGGTACCCAGGAGGCAGACACTGTCTCTGAAAGGGTCACCTGAAGCCAGTTCTGTGCAGATGGAATCGGGGTGACGGCTCTGTGGGTGAACAGTGACAAAGAGGGGTGGGATCGAGGCGCAACAGCCTTGAGCGTGAGCTGGTGAGAGCAAGGAGTGCAGGGGGTTCGGGGGAGCAGAGTGCCAACCTAAGGAAGCCGAGTGGGCCTGAGCAGCAGCCATAGGAGGGCCTCACTGTGCAGGCGCAGTCCATGCTGTGATCCAGGTGACCGCAGGGGCGGGCACTGCCCCTTACCTCAGTGAGCTTGCAAAAACTGCAGGACAAGCTGTGTCCTCAGCCACCCAAGGGATGAGGCGGGCAGACCTCCATCAGAGGAGAGCACCAGGGTTCTCAGTCAAGTTGATTACAAATCAGTGAACTCTGCTCTTCCTCCTTAAGCTGGAAGACCCTTGTAAGTCTGTCAGGAGTTGGACAGCCCACGAGGATGGGTAGTGCCAGCACCCTTGACCGGAGGGAGAGGTGAGTCGCAGGAAGCAGGACCAGGTTGAAAGGGGCTCTGCTTAACCACAGGGGAAGGCAGAAAGGCACAGCCAGTCCACTAGGGCTGGGTCAGAGGCTGGGCTCCAGGTCTGGACTGGATGCTGGTTGGTCATGCTCTGAGGAGAAGCCACCTTAGGGCTTCAACCACCTCGTCTTCCACATAGTGGGAGGTCACAGGACAGCTAATGCCCAGGTTCTGCAAGGGCCTTTTCTCAAAAGCCTTCAATTTAAGTTTCTAGAAATTTTGTATTACAATGTCCCCTGTGTAGTTCTGCCGGGAAGATAGTTAAAGTCATAATGGAAAGTTGATTGTCTTGATGCCCAAAGTATGGACTTAGACATTATTTCTTTGATTATAAATTGTATAAACCCAGCTCCTGGGACTAGGCCAGCACCCAGATTCTGGGTTCTGTCCTTCCGGTGAGAACATAGCAATTGCCCTAATCTTACAGGCCTGTGACAAGTGGACATGTCCCATGACCTAAAGGGACTGAATGTACTCCTTAGGACCGTGTTCCCAGGGTGAGGCCAGGTTGGAAGAAACCGTGGTGCATGCCGCCCTGCTCCTCATATTCCATTCATCAGGGTCTGATTTCAAGGCCAGCTCGCTCACTCATCAAAGGCTGAGTGCAGAAGGAAAGGACGAACCCAGGGCATCTCCACGGCTAGCATCGTTTGAAATCAGGAAGCCTGCCCCTTGCTCAGCCTCAAATCTCCTCTCTTTAGTTTCTGCCAATAAAAGAATAATGTAGGGAGGGGATCTCAAACTATAAGCTGGGGAGAGAAGGTAGAGATGTGTGCTCTTTCCTCCTCCTGAAATTTCTCTCAAGTACAATTGTGTCTGCACAGTGCCAGGTGACAAAGGCCACGTTTGCACTCGTCTCCCCTCTCCCAGTGCCAGAGGTGGAAGAGAAATGGGAGAACAACCTCTATTAGAATAACTCAGTATTTACCATGAATCACAGATGCCGCGACGCATGTTCGAAGGTGTCTACCGTGAACTTAAAATCAAGCCCCTTTTCTTGGAGCTAGTGTTGGATCTGACTAGCCCTCAGCTCTCGTGCCATCCTCCAGAGACCCGCAGAGGGTCCTCCTCGCACCAGTAGCACCACACAGCACAGGACACCGGCGTTGCTAGGCCTCTACCGAGTGGCTGAGGGAGCGGGAACGCGAGGCGTGGCCAAGCTTGGGTGCACTGCGCAGCAGCTTGGAAGGAGAAAACACCCTCCAATAAAAACGACAAGGCTGATCCAGAGGGGGCAGGTCGAACGCACCATCTTAAAGCCTAATAGCTGATTCTTCAGCCCCAAAGAAAAGCTCGCGTTACCTGAGCATGCGCAAAACGCTGGTGAACTCGGGCCAGCGTTAAGACAGGAACCCCACCGCGATCGGATTCCGCCTCCGTGTGCACGAACAGCTCAGCACCTGGGCCACCGGCCCTTCCGCTGGGCCCACGGAGCCCTGTCCCGCGCCTCTGGAGACCGGCCGCAGCGAGGGCCCTCTTGTTCCCCAGTTCACGCCTGCAGGCCACACTCCCCTCGATCTCTTTCGGGGACGCCTACCCAGCCCTCATCCCGGGGCCAGGCAGCAGGCTGGGGGCCAGGAACCCCTCCAGAGCTCTCGTCCCCAAAGAGGGGGCGACTCGGGAGCTCCAGCAGTCACCGTGGGGCAGGAGCTGGGAGGGAGGCCTCGGCTCTGGATCAGCGCTAGGTCTGCTCTCTCTGGAGAGGTGTCTGCACACGTTTCTACCTTGAACAAACATGGTTACCTGTGGGCAGCCAGGCACAGCTGGGTCTTCCATGCCATGACTCTTGTTCTGGAAACTGAGAAGCCTCTTCGTGCCTCCTGGAGGCCCTCATGACCAGGTGTCCCCCAAGCTGGCAATGGGCCCAGGCGGTGCCTCCCCTCCACCTTCAGGGTGGATGACCGTGTGACACAGGCCAGAAAATCCCTCACAAAAGCCGCCCCCTCCAGTTTCCACCCCTGAGAAGTCACACGGAGTGCTTGACAGTGTGCCGAACTTCGGGAAACATGAGACGACCAGAGAGCAAGTTGATTGTGCTTTTAAATATATTTCTGTTTTCAAAGGCAGCTCTTTAATGGTCTCTACATGGAGCAATGATATTTACACATAAAAGATTTACTGATTTTAATTTCATCATGAAAACATACGAATGCAGAAGCTACTTGTGAAAAGCCGACGTATTCCACTCACAAAGAGCAGATGAGCCTGGGCCTCTCCTGCAGTGGGCTCGCAGGCCCTGAGCAGGGTAGCAGGGAGGAGTGACCCAGGCCTTGCGACTGCTTCTGCCCAGCCGGGGCCGCTCTGCAGCCAGCTGTCCCCAGGACTGATGGAACGTGAGGGAGTGCACACACCAGGGCCTGTTCCGGCTCACCAGCCTCCTGTGTGGTCCCCCTGCGGCCAGAGTGTAGGCCACTCCCAGAGTGGAAGCCTCCAGGACCTACATAAAACCCAAGGCGGGACTGGGTTGGCGTGTCCCTTCTTCTGAGGAAGCTGTGTGTCTGTGTCAGAGCTGGATCAGCTGCTCTGCTGGCCTTGGAATGGGATGTCCCCCCATGAGCTCGTAGTGGCTTCAGGACACACAGATGGCAGCCTGGAACCATATGGGACCTCTGATAAGCCACCGTGGTTCCCAGAAATGGACCCAACCATCCTTCCCAGTGGTAGGGTGGGACAAAGGAATTCCTGATCCAAGACTACGAACTCTCAGTTATATGGTGGGTAGGTTCTGGGGAATCTAACGTACCGAGCGGTGACTGGTTAATAATACAGGATCATGTGTGTGAAATTTGCTCAGAAAGCAGATCTTAAGTGTTCCCAACATAGGCCCGAAAGGTAGCTCGGTAAGGGACAGGCGTGAGCTAACCTGAGGTGGGTTCTTTCTACAACGCATACGCGTATCACGTCCTCACACTGTACGGGAATACGTGCAGTGAGTGTTGGTCAATCATATCTCAGTAAGGAGAGGGGGAAGGCCAAAGGAGAGGGAAGCTTCGTCTGGAGAGTGAGCTGGCCAGGTGCTCCGAGCTGGCCCTCCTGGCTCAGCAGCTCAGGTCAGCAGAAGGACACTGTGGTATCCCCCCCTCGGGCAGCAGTGAGTCCCAGGATTCAGGTCCAGGCCCGCAGACGTCCAGCGCTGCTGGTGCTGGAACGGCCTGGGAGATAGCAGGGTCTACAGTTGGAGAAGAAGAGCTGACCCTGTCCATGGTTCATCCCGAGAGCCTCCCTGGAGCGTCTGGCTTCTCGCACCTCCTCCACCTCCCCCCACCTTCATTAAGTGTCAGTGGATGTTCAAGACCAAGAAAGAGATGCTTCAAAGGTCACTGCAGAAGCAGCATGAGCTGTGCAGGGAAGGGGTTTGGAGGAGGAGAGGGTCGCTCAGGAGTAGTCTTTCAGAGGAAGGAAAGACACAAACAGCGCTAGAGTTATCGGGGAAGCAGCTGCAGTGGAGTTGAGCGTGTCTCGCAGGGTGAGACCCCAGGGGGTCCTCAGCCTCTGTGAATCATCCCACGGTCCCTCTCCCGACTCCAGGGTGGAGGTCGCCAGGGGAAGCCAGGGATCTCGCTGCTCCCTGGGGCTGGGCGGGGCGATGGCACTGCCCCTGCATGGGAGCAAGTCTGCGACACCTTGATTTTGGGCCTCTGCATTCCTGTTGTGTTGTTGAAATGCCTGGCGTGTTGGCAGGCTGCGGCCCTGGGAAGCAACACGCAGCAACAGCGGCAGGACACACGTCACGCGGTGCAAAGGGACGGGGACCTCGCACACTGTCGAAATGGGCTGAGGAGAGTCTGTAAGAAATAAATCCCCTGGATGGGCATCCAGGTGTAAGCCCGGCACCCCAGACTTCAACACCTGCCCCCGAGGCGGCACCAGCATCCGTGATGGCTAGAAGGATGTGCGGGGGCCACGGGAGCCCCTGCCTCCTGCCCAGCCTCCGCCTTCCTGTCCTCCCCTCCCCGCCTCGGGGCTCCACACTAGGCGCTGCCCCTTCTTCTCTCTGCTCTGCTCCGTCTTCTTTTCTTCTGCCTCTACCTTTGACCCCGCAGCAGCAAACAAGACCTCCTCATACTATGGATTTCCTTCACATCAAGCGCCCGCCTTCCCTGCTGGACCTAAACTCTGAAAGATCCTCAGTCCATGTGTTCGTCCTGCCCAGAGTTGCTTGCATTCCAGCTTCCTGGCTCATTTCCGTCCTGGCGGCTCTGCTTTCTGCTCCCTTCCACTGCTGGTGCAAGTTCTGCAGAGCCCTTCCACAGCGCCTGCCCCTCAAGCCAGGAAGGCTCTCGCCCTGTCCTCCTGACCCCTGCCAGTCCATCCACTGGAATCCCCTCTCTGGTCCTTCTTCCTTAACGGAGTGTCCTTTCTACAATTCCACCTGCCTGCAGGATTTTTTGATGACCCACCAGACCCTCAACACCCAGAGCTGACTCACTACCCTGGCCCACCCACCAGAGCTTCCGTCAGTTTCTGTCTTGGTCAATGGTCCCTTTCTCCCTTGACTCCTGTCCGGTGCTTCTCCTTGATCTTGACCCTTCCTGCTCTGTGGCTAGTCATGTTGGGTGGCCACCACCGAGGGTTCCTCTGGATGTCTTCTAAAGGGCTCCTCCAGCTGTATGCTGCTGAATGGAGCCTGGACTTCAGCATGCAGCCCAAGCTCCTGCTGCCCTGCACCACCGCCCATCACTCAGGAGCTGAGCAGCCTCCTGGCAAGCGCTCTCCACCCACCACACACGGCGCCCACTCTGCTCCCAGCCCGCTCGCCTGCCGACTCTCTCTAGTGTTGGTCTGGCTCCCACCAGGTTCTCGTCCCAGGCACTTGGAGGTTCAGGCCCCACGGGGAGCAGCGATGCACAGTCTCCTTTGCTGAATTTTGAGACGCCATCCCTAGCTTCATGGCACTATTGCTGGTCCTCACCGCAACCTTGTAGGGTGTTTGCCATTATGGTAACTCACAGGGATCCGAGGAAGATCAGCAGTGTATGAAAAAGTGTTCAACAGCACCAGGCGCCCGGGAGGTAGAAACTGAAACACCGCCTTAGAATGACTGTCATCGAAAGGCCGATGAGAACAACAGCAGTGAGGTCAAAAAAACGGGTCCCTCTGTTGGTGGGAACGTCCCTTAGTACAGTCATCATGCCAAGCTGTGGAGAGGCCTTGAAAAATTAAAAATAGGACTATCATATGATCCAGCAATCGTACTGGGGGAATGAGATCAGGGCATCAAAGCTGCTCTGTATCCATGTGCATTCCACACCGTTCACAGTAGCCAAGAGAGGAGAGCAACCTAAGTGTCCATCAGTGGGTGGAGGAAGAAAGAAAATGTAGTGTATACACACAGCGGAGTGTTATTCAGCACTGAACAAGGGTGAAATCCTGCCCTGTGTGACAATGTGGCTGGAAGGGAGGTCATTATGTTAAGTGAAGTACACCAGCTGCAGGAAGACAAGGCTGCAGGATCTCACCTTTGATGTGGAATCTCAGGAAAGTGGAAGCGGAAAGTAGAATGGTGGTCACCAGAGGTGGGCTGGGGACATGGGAGCTTTTGTCAAAGAGTTCCTATTTTAGTTAAGAAGGAAAGAACAAGGTGGAGGTATCGACTGCAAAGTATGATGATTATCATTTTCCTCTGAGTTGATGCCACAACATTTTACGTGCCATATTGCATTGCTGAAAGCTATTGACAAAAAGATGAGCATGTGAGAATGCAGTTATCCATCCCAACAAGCCACGCCTTCCGAGCACCTGGCCTACAATAAGTACCCACGAGACCGGCTGGCTGGTTTAATCGGTAAGTAGTAGAAGTGGTCGGGAAACTGCCGCGTAGAGACAAAGCAGCATCCCCAGGGAGAGGCAGGACCAGGGCCCGCAGCCTGGCCCCAAGACAGGGTTGGCCACAGCTCCCGCACCCACTGCGCTCTCCCGGCCCACCTGACCTCTCTTCTCTGCAGAAGCCATCTCCCCAAAGCTCCGGTGCCTCAGGACTCCTCTCTGAGTCTCTTAAGAGTCACATCACAATGTTTTATCAGCTGTCAAATCCAATCAACCTTCTGCTCTGACCAGGGTGCTGGGAGTGGCTGGTATCCCCACGCCTCTGGCAGGCACGGCCTCAGAGTGTGCACCCTGTTGGACTGGTGCTGTTGAACCCAGTGTGGGGCCCAGAAACTATACCAGGAAGACCCCTCATCTCTCTCCACGGGGCTATGCTTGTTTATTTAAATACATCACCGCACGAGTGTTCTCCAAGGGTTTACCTCCAGGGTGGGCACCAAGAAGGGACATTCTGGGCTGGGGAGATAGCTCAGTTGGTAGAGTGCTGGCCTCGCAAGCACAAGGTCCTGAGTTCAATCCCCAGCACCAACAAAAAAAAAGAAGGGAGATTCTTATCACTACCACACTGAAATCCAAACTCTGAGTAGGAGACACAACTGCTCCGTTTTATGGATCGGGGAGTCAGGTTCTTCTCTTTGCTCTGCTCACCCCTTGGGACCTGTCCATTAACCCTTCTGTGCCTACTGGGCAGAAAGAGTGGAGGAGGGGAGTGCCCAGTGGAAGGAGTGCCCAGGGGCATGAGTCGGGGCCATGGCCTGGGTGTGTGAGACCCTGTGGGCGCAGGAGCATGCCCCCCGCTTCCTGGGACTGATCCGGGTGCTCAGGGGTGAGAACGAGCATCTCATCAACGTGCCCCTGATGTTCCAGGGGACTTGATGTCACCCCACAAGGATTGTGGACATCCTGATGACAATTTTTACAGCATGTTACTGCATATGTACCACAGTGCATAGTCTAGTATGCCCCAAAGCGGAGCCAATGTTCCTCTCTTTTTAATGACAGCATGGGAGAACAGCTAAGGCAGGAAGGGGGACAGGACAGCCTGGGCGCACATCGGCCTGTGCCTCTCCAGCCTCCTGTGATCTCTGCATGGGCTGAATCGTGGCCCACCCAAAACTCACAAGTTGGCTTTCTAACCCCAGTACCTCAGAAAGTGACCATGCTTGAACGTGGTCCTTACCATGGTACAGGAAAACAAGGTCATTAGTGCAGGCCCTGATCCAACTGGCGTTCCCATACAAAGGGGAAATTTGGACAGACATGAGCAGAGGGAAGACCACATGAACTCACAGGGTGGAGGTGCCATCCACAAGCCAAGGAGAGAGCTTAGCAGAAACCAGCCCTGCCCACTGGGACTTCCAGCCTCTAGGACTGTGAGAGAACATCTTTCTGTGTTTAAACCACAACTGGGTGGACTTTGTTACAGCAGCAAGTGCAGATTCATACTGGCTGCATCTGGCCCCAGTTTCATCTTAAGGAGCATGTTGAGCATTCAAGATTCCATTTCACAAACAAACAAAAGGCAGGTGTTAGAGGTGTTTTCCTCGAGCACTCAAAGCTTCCTCCAGTCCTTGGTTTTATCCTTGTGTTCCACCGACTTCATCAGGGCATAGTCAGATGTGATCAAATACTTGGGGACAAGACAGACTCAGTCTGTACAAACGTTGGGACCTAATTTACAGCACATGGGCTCCAGCTTGGGGGAGAATCGGGTCAGAGGTCAAGCTCTGAGACAACAACTTGGGCTCCAGGAGCAGCTCCCATGGTTGGTGCTGTAAATCCTGTCAGTTAAGACCCTCTTGCAACCCTGGTAGTCCTGACTTTAAAGTGCAGACAACCATAGGGAAGTTCTGCAGTTTGCTTAGCCTAATGGAGGTAATCAATACCTAATATGCTTTTAATTTTTTTATTTTTTCTGATTAGTTACACATGACAGTAGAATGCATTTATGTGCTTTGATCTATCATACATAAATGGGGTATAATTTCTCCTTTTTCTGATTGTACATGTTGTGGTATCACATTGGTCATGCAGTCATATATGTATCTAAGGTTTTCAACATCTCTAGCAATTAGAGAAATGCAAATCAAAACTGCTCTAAGATTTCATCTCTCTTCAGTCAGAATGGCAATTGTCAAGAATACAAACAACAGTAAATGTTGGCAAGGAGGTGGGGAAAAGGCACACTCACGTATTGCTGGTGGAACTGCAAACTGGTGCAGCCACTGTGGAAAGCAGTATGGAGATTCCTCAGAAAACTTGGAATGGAACCACCATTTGATCCGCTATTTTTAAAAGAGATTATTAATGTCAAAGTTTTTCAAATAGAAGTCCTACACACAGAATTAATGACAGTTGTATTTAGAAGAAACAGATAAACACAAAATCATTGCTCATGTTCTTGGGGAAATGTAGCTTCCAATCTGACTTCATATTCCTGTAGGGTTTTTTGTATTATTTTTGTGTCATCTTGTGGAAACTTTATAATCTACCCGCTGAGCTGGGGACGTCACTGGCACTCTCTGGGATGGAGGGAGGGAAGCAGGCCTGTGGAGCTGGCGACAGGGCAGGACCACCAACTGCTGCTCAAGTGGTCAGGGTTGGGGTCCCAGGAAGTAGAACTGACGCCAGCGCCCGGCCTCTCACACACGTGTGCATCCCACACGTGTGCGCACCCTGGGCGGATGGTGCACGCAGGCTCGGAGATGGGGAAATGCTGGTGGTAAGGAACTGCCGTGAGGCCCTGCAGGTTCTGTCCACCTGGACAGCTGGAGGTAAGCGGGCAGGGCAGGACCAATGCTCCAGCTCCGGCAGCCAGGCAGAGAGCAAATCCTCTTCCTCTGCTTTTGTTCTCCTCGTGTCCTTGACAGATTGGACAAGGCCACTGCCTGGAAGGGTCCTCTGCTGCACCCAGAAGGGGGATCTCTCTGGAAACACTGCACAGAAGGTAATGAAGCCAAATATCCGGTCCCCCAGACCCAATCTCGTGAACAGTAAAGCTGGGGCCAGGCTGCTGTGCTGAGCACCTGCCCCTCCGCCTGAGGCAGGGTCCTAGCATTTCTGTCCTGGCCGCCCTCACGTGTGGGTCAACAGTGCCCTTCAGGATGGACACGACCTCACCCTGTGCCCCACCCAGTGGGCAAATGACCACAGGGAGAACAGAGCAGGGCTCAGGGACACAAGTCAGACGACGGCAGCAGCCTCCTCCTCCCAACTTCCAGGGCCACCACAGGCTGGGAGTGACCCGCCACTGCTCCCAGCCACTCCCCAGAGAGTGACAGAGCTGTGCCCCTGGTCACCTGCACCTGCTCTTCCCTCACCTTGATCTTATTAAGGAAACATAGGGAGCTGATTCACAGTGAACAAGTGGCCCGTGGCCATAAGGTGCTTTCTCACAGGAGGTAAATGAACGCCCCTCCTCGTTCGCCCATGGTAACATGCATTGACCACACGGGCCCTCTGATGTCCTGAGTTCCCACCTGGCCATGCGCAGTGGTCAGCACCGTCTCCTCCTGATCTGGGAGCAAAGTGCACTCCGTGGGGTCACAGCTGACCTCAGTCTCTGCCGCCGTCCCAAGATGAGCGTGCTGGGCTCCTCAGACGTGGTCTCCCTCTTCTGTGACAGGTGAGTGGATTCCATGTCGCCATCATGATTACTGACTGGTGTCCAGGTCTGCTATCCCTGCAAATGCCTGCACCCCCCAGACTTGATGTCCTGCAGGGAACGTGGGAATACTGACACTCCCATGTCACCACTCAGCTCTGAGGGTGAGGCGTCAGAGGGGAGTGAAACTTTTGGAGAATGACCTTCTTCCTCCCCGACTCCCCTTCTTTCTCTTTTCCTCTCTCTCTCCCAAAATGCCATGATTTTCACATAATGAAAGAATGATTCTGAAGACTTTACTGGGACTCTTTCCTCATGGCACCAACTCCAGGATGTCTCTGCACCGAATCCCCCTGCTTTATCTACAGCACTCCCAGAAGCCCTGTGGTTTGGGCTGGAGGCTGGAGCTCCCTGTGAGGCTGTGCTGGGCTTGGGGACGCGGGTCTAGAGAAGAGCTTTGTGGAGCGAGTTCCTTCTCCTTTCGCTTCCTTTCTGCTGAAGTCCTGGTGTTCTCTTTCCTAAAGCCCATCCTGCTCCCTGCAGAAGTGACGGGTTGTCCCGAACCCCAGGGTCTCGTTCTGTGTGGTAGCAGGACACACCCTGGACACCGCCACCTCAACAACGCTGCCTAGGGCCCAGGTGGAGCCCTGATCCACATTTCAGCACTCAGCAGACACAAAGCTGCAGATGCCCGTGTGCTCTGCGCGCTTGGTCAGGCGAGCCACCTCCAGGACTGGGCAACGTATCAGCCATGAACACCCTCACTGACCTAAGTTTCTGCCTCAAGTCCTTTCCCCACAGGTCGGGGCCTAGACGGGTCGTGTTCTGCAGACACTTCCAGAGCACCCAGCGCAGTTCCCTGCTCTGTTCCTGCTCAGTAAGTCCAGCCCAACCAGGTGCTTCCCAGTGTTGGCAACTGGGTTAAGCCCTGGAGGGACAGACTCTCCTTGTGTGGGGCCATGTCCCTGGACAGACAGACATGCCTGCCACACTGGAGAGGACACACAGTCAGGAACACCTGCAGCAGCTCCCAGGGTCCGGCTCCACCTGCCCCTGAGCACTTGCTAGGCCTCGCCCTGTTCTCTCTGGCCCTCTTCATCTTTCACTTTGTGTTCTGACATCTCAGGAGCAACCTCCTCAGCCACAGTATGAAGAAAGTCCCTTCTGTAGAAAAAGACAGCGCCATCTTGAGGCTCAGGCAAACTCCGTTTCTGTCCCACGTGTGCCAGGTGACAGCATGGAGAACAAGGGCCAGCATGGCCTGTGTCTTCCTCACTGAAAAGATTTCACAAGGGTGCCGAGTCAGGCAGGACCAGCCCCAAGAGCTGGCCAGAACGTTTAAGAAGACCCCGACTGATGGCTACCACACTGACAGAAGACTTAAAATATGGGTCTGAAGTACACAAGTATCTCAAGAGTTGATCATTCAACAATGCCCCAGTGAGCAGGGGTGTCTCGGGCCAACATGAGGTCCGCCATCCTCAGGGCACTTGTTGGAGGAGGCGCCTGCATTACGTCTCTTTCCCATAACAGCAGAGCTGGGACAGTTCCACTGCAGCTGCTCTGCAGCGGCCGCAAACCAAGAGGCGGGAACAGCATTGGGTGCACCTTTTACAGGAGGTCCTGTGAGACCCCAAGGCATTTCCAGGGACAGGGACTCCCAATGGCAAATGACCTGTGGAAATTACATAGCATGCTCAGGTGGCTGCTTTAAGGAAACATAAAGGTATCTGATAAGCTTAGGAAGGATATGTCAAACAGGCGCTTTATTGTTCATGGCCTAACTCTTAGGCCAAGGCAGGATTTCCCTAGCAGATGCCATACACACAGAGCTGCTTGTCTGGCGGGGCCTGCTGACTGGAATGTTCCACCAACGAAAGCGATCGAAGGCGATTCCTCCCTGGAAGGAGAACCGTGGGTCCGTGGAGGTCTTAACGAGTTGCACTCCCCACCAGGCACTGGACCCAGGGCAGTCACCCAGCAGAAAACTGTCTCCTCCCTGCCCCCACCCTCCTCCATCGCTGACCTGTGGCCAGGACCCCTCCACTTGGCAGAGAAGACTTCTCCTCCCCTGAGCACCTCCCAGGCCGACACAACACTAGATTCCAAAGTCCCGGAGAGTCACAGATAAGAGAAACCAATTTGTTGGTGACTGGAAATGGAGGAAGAAATTGTTAATGAGCCCACTCTGTCAGCATGACTAAATTCACAGTTTAGAAGACTTCAATTAATCTTTCCATTTGCAATATTATTTAAGGCAAAAAATCTATAAAAATAAAAGTAAGGTAGAAGTGGGGGAACACAAGGCATTGTGAAATAGGAAACCAGCCGCAAGGAATTACGGAGCAGTTAGGAAAAACCCCAAGGGAAGTCACTGGAAACCCAGGACACCAGACCCTAAAACCAACAAGACACTGAACTACAGTAGGACAATTATCTTGTTAACTACACTCTTTTTTTCTTCAGGAATTTATGTTTTGAATAAAAATAATTAAGCTAGGCAAGTGTCTGGTCGGATTGTAACATCTGCATTTAAGCTGCCTTTAAACCCCACCTCCAAAGTTCTTCCACCCAAAGCTTGCTCTTCAGCTTGTTATCAGTTAATGGGTATTGGTTCCCATTTTTAATGATTAGAAAATTACTCACTTCCCAGTGTGGACAGTAATAATTCACAATAGGATGAACCAAAAGGAAGGGCCTAGGTTGGGCCTGAAAAAGGGCCACTTCATATGGTCCAACTTAATGCACACATCGAAGCCGTCTTTAGTAACGAAAATAAACAGCTCTGTCAAAAGCACTTTTAGACACAGTCCTTCTTGCAAAAATTAGCCACTTCCAAGATAAAGGTGTGACCCAAGTTGGAGCCACTTTGGAAAGGGTATGTGGCCCCTCCTTCCTACAGGCTTGCCAGAGCAAACGAACCTGGGACCCGAAGTCAGTGGGTGTCAGAGTACATGGAGAGCAGGAAAATGAGGTCTTGAGAAACTGGGTGAGAAGCAGATTCCTTTTGACTGTTGTCTCTTGCTTTTTAATGTTCTCAGAAAACGGCTGTATCTTTCAGAGTCTCTCAAGGATTTTTAGATAAAAAGACAGGTTTTATCTTTGCATGTCTATAAGCAGTGGAAAACTCTGGAGACCAAAACCTACAGGCAATTCAAATAAACTAAATCCGATCAAGGTAATATCAATGCCAGAATTAGAAGAAAACCCAGAGAGAATATCAATAACAACATTAAAACAGCAGGTTTCAACTGGAATCAATAGGCAGAATAAACAGAAAAAATTAAGTCACAAAGTGCTAGTAGATAAAAGCTCCTCACTCATTAAAATTCTGTTTGTCTTTGAGTCTTTTTATCAATGTACCTATATATCTATGCAAGCGTATCAAAGTTTGTAATGTAAAAGAATGATGAAATAATCTAATTAACTTCCGGTGTCATTGTACATATTTCTTTCAAGTTAAAACTGCAATATTAATAATGGTTTGCAGTTTAATAAAATATCTTTATGTCCTATTAACTCATATATGAGCTTGTTATAAAAGCCACTTTCTATCAAATAGCTAAACTTCAAAAGGGTTTTGCTTTGATCAGAAAAAAAAAAATCAGGTTCATTGCATTTGTACTGAATAACCTCGCTGGGTTTCATAGAAAGGCAGTTGTCCGTAGCTGCTGCTCTCATGAAAGATACTCCAACGGGCAAAAAGGAAAAAAGATAGAGCACATGGAGGAAGCCACGAGCAGGGGAAGTGCGCCTTTTACTTGGGTAGGCAAGGGGGGCCTGCTTCAGAGCGGCTCAGAGCCCAGGCCCCGGAGAGGGCTGCTCCAGCGCCCAGAGCTCAGACAGGTATCAGCCTGGGGCTGGAATTTCAGGAATGCCGCCGTGACTGAAATTCCAGCTACGCTCTAGTGTCTCTCTCTCTCTCTCTCTCTCTTTTTTTTTTTTTTTTTCTTTTAAGTCCTGAATTTTGCTCACTGATAAGTTTTGTTGGATTGGCAAAGAATTTCTGAAGAATTTTACTCAGTTGCGACAATATAAAAATGCTTCTCTGGAGAGCGAGAAGTGTCACGGGCCACGCGCATGCCCAGGAGGCTGTCCAGCTCCTCTTGTCTCCGCCCATCCTCAGGCCAAATCTGGAAGGCCCCTCCCTCTGCTCCTCGCCCAACACCGGCTCCCAGGAGGTGCCAGGTGAAGGCTCCAGGTGGAAAGGAGGTGCTTCTGAGCTAGAAGGGAGCACCGCGGAGCAGAGGGGCCTGGGAGACCGCAGGATCTGCCACCCCTCCTGATGTGTGGTGCCCCGGACTCGCTTCCATCTAGAATCGGAAGCTCCTCCCGGCGGCAGGCTGCACCTGCCCCACACATCTAGGGGAACCTTCCAGTGGATGGCCAGTGTGGTGACGTGCTCCCTGATGGCCGCCACTCCAGCTAAGGTGGCAGGAGGAGGCTCCGGATGAGGACTGCAGAAGGAGGTTGACTGCAGACTAACCTGGGAACCAAAGCAGGTCAAGGGGTTTTGCAGATGGATGGGTGTTAGAGTATCTCCTCCAGCTCCCTCTGCATATGGACAAGGAGCTGAACGGAGGCCCACGCGACCTCATGTTTCTACATCATGGCGCAATCACATCCTCGAACCCCACCCCCTCTCCCACAGCAGGCGTGCTCTCAAGGGGACACACGCCCCTCACGTGAGGCCTTCCGAGTTTGGACTCTATGACGAATTTGTTTTTCATCTGAAAACACGGGTCTCACATCTCCCAACAAGGATGCCTTAGAAAGGCCTCTATTTGTTTCCATGATCAGTAAGACATAATTCTGACCAATTTTTCCCGAATGAGGCCTAAAACGCGTCATGAAACAGCTGGGGGTGGAGTTTGGATAAATCCTCATCTGGTCGTCGCCTCAGACGTTACAGCCATGCATAAAAATGATTCCATGTCTTTGGCTGTCACTCCTTCTCACCAGTGTTTTAAAATTAGAGATCTGGGTACTTTGCAGCTTGAAATCAATAACAGCCTGCCTTCCCCTCGGCAGATCTGTGCCATCGCCAGCCAGATCAAAGTACTAATAACACAGTGTGACTGAGCTCAGTTCCAAAGAAAACTGGACTGTGTTGGGTGTAGCCTGCCCCAGTCAAATTCTACATGTGACAAAAATTAAATACAGGAAGTTCTGTCAAAAAGAAAACAGTGGCAAAGTTTTTCAAAACACATATTTCCCAACACCACAGAGATTAAGTGAAATTGAGCCCTCATTATTGAACCCCTTATCTTCCGTTGGATGGAGTGATGACAGGTTTGGTTCCTGGTTCAGATGTGACATTTATAGCCCATCCAGATGGTCAGGAGACAGAGCCACTTGGTGAGGGCATGTGACAGGCCTCCACCAGCATGGTGAACATCTGAGTCACTCTCCACTGCCTTTCATGGTGGCTTCTCAGACGTGCTCAGGAACACCTGTGCCTAGAAAGAGGCTAGAGCAGGGGATCTGAGGCAGGGCAGCCTTCTCTTTCCAATAGGACGTGGACAGAAGGACTCCCAGGCAGGGCACCCTGCATTCCATCTGCTTGATCTTGCAAGGAAGGGTGGGCCTCGTGCTAGAGGCAGAAACTGTCCTTATGAGATCTCTGATTTAGATCTTTCTACAGAAGACTTATCCACACAGAGAATGTGTTTTTGTAACATACTTTTATCTACAATTGTGAGATTGGGCAAAAAAAAGGTAAAAAGTGTATCCTCTTCTAATCTACATGCAGAGATTTTACTACCCTGGGCTCATGAGAACACATCCTGCCAACTCCACAGGCATTCTGAAGATGGAGAGTGAGACATGGTCCACGGTCCATCCTGTCCACCCTGCAGCTGCACCTGCCTACCTGCCTCCAGTTTCCGGCCTTCCTCCAGCTCACCTGCTTTCTCAGCTCAAGAGAGAAAGGTTTTGATGTTCTTTAAAAAGCCAGTTTTCTTATAGAGCTTTGAAGAAAGAAAATGAAGAAGACACAAGAAGACCTCCCATGTTCATGGATAGGCAGAATTAATATTGTTAAAATGGCTGCACTACCAAAAGCAATCTATAGATGTAATGCAATCACCATTAAACTAACAATAACATTCTCCAGAGAACTAGAAAAACAAAATACTAAAATTTATCTGGAAGAATAAAGATCCAAAATAGCCAAAGCAATTCTAAGCCTATAGAAGAAATGCTGGAGTCATCCTAAAACTTGACATGAAATTATACTACAGAGCTGTAGTTTCAAAAACTGCATGATACTGACATAAAAAACAGGCACACAGACCAATGGAACAGAATAGAAGATACAGAGGCAAACCCCCAAGATACAGTCATCTGATCTTTGAGAAAGGTTGAAAATGTACACGATGGAGTTTTGTTCAGCCATAAAGAAACCTGAAGTGGTGCCATGTACAGAAAAATGGTGAAAGTGGAGGACGTCGTTTTAAGTGAGACACGTCAGACGCAGAAGACAAAGAGTCACGTTTTCCCTCATAAGGAGTGGAAGCTGGCGAGGCAAAGGGGAAGAAACCTGGAGGGGGATCTTCTGAAAACCAAAGGGAGATCAGTAGGTGGAGGAAAGGAACCAGGAGGGACCAAAGGGAAACTGACATTGTCAGTTTCCGACTGCGCGCACCTATGGACACGTAACAACAAACGCCACCACTGTGTGGGATTAAATACAGCGGTAACAATAAGGAAAAATGAAATCTTCTGAGGACCAAAAAGTGAAAACGAGAGCAGAATCCAGTGCCCTGTTGGCAACTGTCTTCCTGGGTCCTGGCCGCTCACCTCCCTGGGCTCAGTGAATCTGTGCGTTCACCCACAAAGCGGCAAGGCCACATGTCTACCCTACACGTGTCACTGAGCACAGTGGGGCACAGGGCATTCAGACTAGCAGCACCAGGTCTTGTCCCCACCTAGCAAGGGAGGAGACAGGGGCCAAGCCAGAGGGACTGGGGACCAGGTCAGCCCGGGATCAGCATGAGCCCCAACCACACGCACATCTCGGGCATCTCCCCACAGGCACTGCTGCATGAACCCCACAGGGAGCTCACGCTGCCAGCCCACTGTCCCCGTTCCACCACAGTGGTCCCCACAGTGGCCCTCGGTCCTGGGAGAGCTGGCTGTCGCTCAGCCCACATCATGACCACGGTTCTCCCTGAGCACCCCAGCCGCTGTCGCTCACACTTCAACAGGCCTGGCCTCAAGGGGCGGACCGTCGGCGCTGACTTGGGAGACGAGAAACTCTTCCTGGCATGCACAGAGCGCGCTCCAATGCTTTCCCAGGTGTTCGGTGGATTTGGGGAAAGAGACTCACTGCTACTCTAGCAGGAAAAAATAAAAGAGCATTGAAACGTGATTTGAGGGCACTCTCAAGGCACCATGCCACGCGGGAGAAGCAGGTCCCTAAACCAAGGCGTGCGGCCCTTTCCCCATGCGACTCCATGCTGACCTCGGAAAAGGAGGTAAACATGGAAAATAAGCAGCACCCGGGGCAGGCAGGGATGGGGCGCTGGAGGCCTGAAGAGGCTGAGGCTGGACCCAGGGGGGTGGGGACGCCTCAGCCACAGGCTGAGGGGTAAGGTGGCTTCTTCTGCCTTGTGAAGAGTGGAAACCTTCAGATACAAAATAAATGCATTTAGTTCTACCCAACTGTGGTATTGGAAGGGGCATGGCCCGTGATGCTGACGCACGTTCCTGACCCCCAGAGCCCCTGCCCAGCCTCCCGCCTACATCAGGGGCTTCCGAGAGCCCCACCTGTGCCCTGCCTGCTGGCCCTGCAAGCCAAGCACTGGCATGTAAGGTTGCCCCACACCACTTCATGCCCACAAGGGCTCGGAGCCCCACAGAGACCAGGAGAAAGGCCTGATAGGTGGAAAGGGGAACCTCGTTTGCTTTTCCCCACACGTGGTCACTAAGGACCTTCTCACGTCAGGAGCAGAGGGACCTCCATGTCATCTGACCCAAAGCTCTTCATAAGGGAAGCCCGTCCAGATCTTTGAGTCACACACCCCAGGACTCCGTCTCCAAAGACAGCAAGATACTCCTCCCGAGGGAGAGCGGGATGTGCCCCTCAGCCCCCTACAGTGCCACCACCTCTGGGCTACGCAGAGCGGATGACACTCGAGCAACCACCACGTGTAGCTTGACAGGGAAGTCAGGTGCTGGGGGCGAGGAGGAGGGTCGCTCAGCAGTGGGGACGATCCCACAGCCTCCTCCCAGGGTCCCGGGCTCGCCCTGTGGAAAGGCAGGACAGGCCCCATTGTCCGGCACGCCTTGGAGACCTCGGACCTGCGTGCTCGACCTGGAGCGCCCTTGCCCTGGCACAGCCCTGCAGCCCACCTGTGCCCCTGGTCCCATGTCGGCTGCCACACTGTCACCACAGGCTCCCGCTATCGAGGTCCAGCCAGTCCATCCACAGTGTGAAGACGTGGCCGCTGGGTCCTCATTGTGCTTCCACTGAGTGACACCATCTCACAGTTGCTTGAAGTCACTTCCACCCCCTCCAGCTGGACCAAGGGCAGAGTCCTGAGGACAGGTGCCCAACCCGGTTCTACAAAGGGACATGCTGCATCCCTGAGAGACCCCGGTCTGTACTCTGCTCAGAGGTCAGGTTGAAGGGGCAGCAGCAACAGGAGTGAGGGTCATGCCCTGCTCCTTGACCCACCTGCCACCATGCCCACAGGACATGATCCTAAGAGTGTGTGGAGGCCCCCAGTCCTGCTGGGCCGGGTCTGGGGGCACAAACAGAAATAGTGCTGCCCACTGGGCTCTGACCAGCAGTGAGCTAGCCAGCCACCTCAGGACACTGGGCTCTTGGGGACATCCCACTCCTTTCTCCTTGGTGACAATGCTGCTGAGCAGTGAGCAGAGGAGGCCAAGGCAGCTGCTCAACTGGGGGCCAAGCTCAGCCCTGAGCAGATCCGAGGAAAATCCAGCTTGTTTGCCTGGGCAGGGTCCCCTGCAGGGCCTCTCTGATGCCCAGAGGCCCCTGGACAGAGCCTGGTGACCCCCTGCCTCAGAGGAGGAGAAGGACGGAGGTACCTGTATGCAGGTGCAGAAAGCAGACGCCGCCCGCTCCCCACCTCCCGTCCCTCCCGCTCAGGTCTGCCCTGGAAAGGAGGTGGGGAAGGCAGGTGGGAGTCCTCTTGGCTCTGCTCTGCATCCCAGGGCCTCGACCAGTGCCTGGAACATGGGGGCCCTGGGCACTGGATAGGTGATGGCCTCCACCAGCAGCTTGAGGCAGAGGCAGGGTGGACAAATGCAGTGAGCCTCAGGAGTGCAGCAAGTGCCAATAAGTATGCAAACGACGTCTCCAGAACGCTCTTCTTACTTTCCAATTCAATTCCAGTTACCCGGGGGGTAGATCTCTATAAATTATGGTGGAGTGTGACTTGTAAATAACATTTTTCTGACATCCCCAAAGCATTGCTATATCTTTGGAGTTTATAAATTGTTGATGTAAATGAGTTTATATAACCACTTCATAGTTCATAAAAATAATACTCTAAGCTGTACTGGGAATCCAGTATACTTCCAAACTCAAGAAAGTGGCAATTTGGGATAAGGAAGGGCTGGGCTATCATTTCAGAGAACCTCAGAACGCAGTGAGCGCTGTAGGAGAGAGGGGCCCTCCCTGAGGGCCTCAGTCACGGCCGACAGCTGCTTCGGGTCCCCTCCTCTGCCCTGGATGACAGAGGCTGCCTCAGGTGGGCCGTGCAGCCCTCCCATGCTCGGTCACTCTGCGTAGACCCAGAGCTACAGGCCTGGCATGCTGAGCACTGTGCTAGGGGTTAGGAACACCAAAATATCAAGGCCCCACTGTGCCCAGGAAGGACAGGGCTTGATGGAGTGAGATGGACCCTCACGCCAGCACATGAAATGCAAGTGCCTGAGGGAGCAAGCTACCTACCCAGGGTGTGGCACCCAGGGTGAGGCATGCAGAGAGGAGGCTGAGCCTCCAGGACACCTGAGGATGCCGAGGTCACTAGCAGACAAGGCACGGGGGTCGGACAGAACAGGAGTCATAACCACAAGGTGCACTTGGGCAGCAGTCTAATGCTCAGCAAGGCTAAAGTTCTGACCCAGTGGCCAGTCCCCAGGGGAAGCTGAAGGGAGCCTTTGCTTCTATGCCCAACTGGAGTCATTGGCATCCAACAACGTGGTGAGGATCTCGTAATAGAGGGGAGGTTATGTCACTGACCTTTTCCTATTTGCAGATGGCATTTGATGTCATGGCTGAGAAAAACGTGGCCTTATCATCAATGCATCAAGATCTGTGGGAAGAGATTATCAAGCAAAGGACAGTGTCGTCAAAGCCACTTGCAAGCAGACTGAGACCCTGTGCATGGCTCCTGCAGAAATAAGGGAAGCAGGTGTCCTTCTAAACTGCTGTCCCAAAGTGTCCTGGGTGGACGCCAGCAGCTCATTCCCAAGGACGTGGAAGGGCTGATGGTCTCAGTCCCTGTTAAAGGGTCCCAGATCTGGGTCACTTCACGGAGGCCATGCCCCTTCCCATCTTGTGTCACCCTGTGCAGGAAGGATGTGGAATAAGTAGCCTTGAGCGTAAACAACTTCTCATTTCTTCTGCACACATCAGACCTGGCACAGGGAGACTCACAGAGACGCAGCTGACGTGCACACACAGCCACACCGAGACCTCTCCTGGACCAGTTGCTTCTGAGCTTGGCACACAAATTCCCGGCAGAGCGCTGGCCACCTGTCCTAGTGTGCTAAGAAAGGCGTATTTTAACCAGGGAAGGTTTGTCACAGGATTTAGCAAGTGCCCCAAGCTGAGAAAACTCACCAAAACCACTCTCTTAATAAACTGAAGGATAAAAATCATACGAAACAGTGATAAAATCCTACATAGATTCTTGATTTTTAACTTTTTATTAATCATTACCATTTAGATTTTGCATAACTATGAGATGCAGTGTGAAAAGTCTATATGCGTATATAATATGTAGTGATCAAATCAGGTGATTGGTATTTTTATCTCAAAGTTTTTCAAAATTTTGATCAACAGTCATTTTACCTAAGGATAGGGCACGGTGAAAGTTCATTACATGTGTACAGTGAGTACTGATCAAAGCAGAGTGAAGGCATTTCCTCTCCTTATCAGTTCTCCATGCATGGAGCCTTCTAGCTCCTCTCCTGTTTCCCTAGAATATAACAGGCTCTTGAGAACCAGGGAGCCAGACTGTGCTGCAGGTACCAGGGCTCACTCCTCCAGTCTGACCTGCTTCAGTGCCTCTCACCCACCCCCACTCTGTCCCCTGCCCGCTCCTCCCAGCCTCTAGAAATCACTGCTTTACATTCAAGTCGACACTTAGCATCCACGTATGAGAAAGAATGTGTCTGGCTTGTTTCATTTAATGTCTTTTGGTTCCATCCAAATGGCTGCAAATGTCAGAATGCCATTCTTCCTCAGGGTTCAGGAGTGCTCCACGGTACCCGCATGCACACCTTTTCTTTATTCACTCATCTGTCAGTGGGCACCTGGGCTGAGTCCTCGTCTGGGTGATTGTGAACAGTAACGCAGGAAATGCAGCGGTGCAGGTGTCTCTGCTGTGCTGACTTCGTTCCCCTTGGAGGTACACCCAGGAGTCGGGGGGCTGGTTACATGGTGGACCCATTCTTAGAGTTTGAGGCATCTCCACACTGTTCACCGTGAAGCTGGCCCTAATCCACACTCTCGCCCACAGTGCACGGGCTCCTTTCCTACACATCGTGGTTTAGATTTGCATTTCCCAAATGGCTAATGAAGTTGAGCATTTTTCATACATTTGTTGGCCATTTGAATTTCTTCTTTTGTGAAGCGTCTATTCGTATCATTTGTTTTTAAGTTGGATCATTTCTTTTTGTTTTGAGATTCGGAGCTCCTGTGTGTTCTGGATGTTCACTGTCGGGTGCGGAGTTCACGGACACATTCCCCTGTTCTGCCAGTTGTCTCCTCCTGTCTCTTCTTGCTCTGCTGAGCAGGAGATTCTAGAACAGTCTGCTGTTATCCCATTTGCCGACGTGAGCTTTTGTCTGTCGTGGAGTGCTGGCCAGATTAAAGCGTTGTGTACTCCAATGTCTTGAAGCATTTCCTCTCTTTTCTTCCGGTACATTCATAGTTTCAGATCTGACATTCAGATCTTTGATCTATTTGAACTTACTTCCGTGAGGAGTTAAAGACAGGGGTGCATTTTGATGTTCTATGTGTAACGTCTGCTTTCCCAGCTGCATTTATTGAAGGTGCTGTCCTTCCTCCCGTGTGTGTGGTTCTGTGGTTAATAATCAATTAACTCTACGTTCTTAAGTTTTCTTCAAGATGCCTTGGTGAATTAAGACAAGATTTTAACTTTCTGTATCTCTGTCACATGCCTGTATGTCCATGCGTGTTTACATACACATGATTAGACACTTGTGTGTGTGTCTGACTGTGACCAGTGCCTTGTCCTGTGACCGTCTTTGTCAGAACACCACAGCAGACATGGCATTCGATGCCAGAACACAGCCAGGGACAGCACTGGCCCACCAGAATGCTGTCACAATCTCTGATGCCCAGGGGTCCCCACCAAGTCACTCAAACCAGGGCATGTGCCCTCCTTACTGTGGTCGTTCCTGGGTAAGTGGCTCCATCCCCTTTAATTTTACCAAGTGTCCTGCTTTAAGAATTGAATTATGTGAACTCTGCAGCTCAGAAACAAAAGTTTTAAGGTTGGAAAGAAAATAAGAAAAACATTTCTGATGTTGTGATATCAAAAAAATCAAAGTAATTAATGAAAATTTTTAGAATTTATAGGAAAGTTCAATGTCTAAAAGTATGTGTGAAAGTATCCAGTCACAGGGTCAGATATGACCACAGTGGCAGTGGTCAGTCTGAGACACAATGGATAAAAGATCCGAATAACAGTAATGTGGAAGAATAAGAGAGGCCAAGGAAGTGAGCTGATGAGCCATGTCTGAGCATTGGGAAGCCATGCGTGTTCTGGATGGGAAGATTCCACGTTGAAAGATGCCCACACCAGCCATCAGTTAGACAATGGCCTCCTGACCCCTCCCCCACACCCCACACACAAAGTCCAATTTTACTTGAAAAGCTTATTCTCAATTTCCGGGAAATGCAGACAGAGAATACTTCCAAGATCCTATTTGATTGTGCCATATGACAAACTTTGGCCTAAAGCCTTTGCAACTCACATTAAGCCTTGTGATTCAGTCCTGTGAAGTGGACACCATCACTGTCCCCATTTCATAGGTGAGGACACGGAGGCTCAGAGAGGTTAGTTTGGTCCCAACCTTGAACATTTGTGAGCATGCTGAGGACCTCCAGAAGGCACACTCAGTGTGCTTTACAATGAAGGAGCTGAGGCAGTGGACACCTGGCCAGTGCAATCTCACAGTAGGGGGCAGGGCAGGGCAGGACACTGGGGTGACAGGGGATGCTGTGCGTGCTGCAGAGGACATGCTGGGGAAAGGCTCCAGCCCGCCTGGCTGGGTGGGTACCTGCTCCGTCCTGCAGCCTGACAGGTGTTCCTGGGCGGCTCTGCCTCAACCTCAGGAGGTCAGATGCTCCTGGTGCCCTTGCAGGTTGCACACAGAATCGCTGGTGGGCAGCCTCAACATTTGAGTGTGTGGAAAACGCTTCACTTTCATCAGCGCTAACAAATGAAGACCGTGGCCTCTGTCCTGAACTACACTCACATACTAGTCATTAGCTCGAAGGAATTGACCACTGTCCCAAAGCCACTCTGGAGACTCCCATGTCCTTCTGCCTCCCCTGGTCATCACCAAGGTTCCTTCTCTGGTCCACAGCCCAGTTTATAGCATTCCCTGGCACCCACACTCAAGCTAAAGGGTTCCCATGTGTCATCCTGAGAGATGGAGGGGACAGGGCTAGGAAAGCTGGAGAAGATCTGGACTCAGGGGACAGGGTAGGAAAGCTGGAGATCTGGACTCAGATCTGGGCCTCGCACCTGGGGCCACTCTCCTGGAGAACTGGACCCATCTAGGAGTGTCTTCCACATAAGGCAAGGGCATTGGAACCACTGGAGTTGGACAAAAAGACCATTTCCCCACCGTGTAGTCAGCGCTGAAGAACAGCGGGTGACTTGCTCTCTGCCTGAACTGCCTGCAGGTACGCTTCAGGTAACCCCAGGCCACACTTAGGGACATGTGTTCTCCCCAAGTCCTAGAAGACTTGCCTTTGGTTTGCAAACCACACTGTGAAATTGGCTCTGACTTCCCGGGGTGCAGAATAGCCTGCGATCAAACTTGATGAAAGCAGACCAGTCGTATTTACCTTGGGTTTCCTCCCGGGCACTGTTCTCCTTCTAATTGAGACTTGAGGGCATCCCCCAGTCAGGGCGCCTTGGGCTACAGAGCAGTGGCCGCTGCTGGCAACCTGACAGGCAGCAGGGCTCTCCCAGGGGAGCGCAGGCCTGCCACTGGCTCATCCAAAGGGGCTCCACCAAGTCACTCCCACCCCAGCCGCAGAGGTAAGGTTCGGACTGAGGATTTCCACAGAACAGCAGGCCTCTTAACGTGCAGTCTGCAAAGCCCAGACGCAGCACAGGCTGTCCTGCACCTCCATCGCCAGCACGCTCTGCCCACTTGGCCACCTTGCCGCGATGCCACCCAGGGGGCGTGGGGAGGGAGTGCCTATCCAAAGGAGCAGTCCTGGTTCCTGAGTAGGGTTCCTCTCTGATCCCGGTGTTTGCAGAGTCGGAGAAAGCTCGAGATGATACATTTATGGCTACAACTAAGCACTGTGGATGGTGTGAGGGACCCAGGGGCCAGCAGACTGAGCCCATTGTATCTTGGGGACTGCAGCCAGAGTCCACAGCAGACACGGAACTCACAGCATGCTGAGATGAAGCTCTTCCACGACTCTACCAAGGCTCGCTGCTCTCTTGCATCAGGGTCCAGGACATGCAGGTGATCGGCAGCCCTTTAGTGACCAGCAAGCTGGGTGGGTTTGAGTCTTCCCCGCATGCACGTCTGTCACCTCAGCCTGAGAGGCTTTCCTTTAGTTTCCGAGTTCAGTGGCCTCCCACCCCCATGCCGCCTCCGTGTGCCCAGCCGCTCTCGTTTCCTTTGGCATCTGGGATTCATCAATGCCCTGCGGTCCTCATGTTTTCCTGAGCTGAGCTGTTGGCATTTTCCACCCCTGGCTGTCCTGGCTGCGTCGCGGGGTGCTCTGCTGTCTGGAAGGGCAGCGTTCATTGTGCAGGCCTGGGAGTCAGTGTGCTGGACAGGACTTGCGGGTTGTCGGGGTCCTGAGCTTAGGACGTCAGGCAGGCTCTGCGTCACTCAAGCACAGCACTCTCCCTGCGACTGAGGATGAATGACCTTAATAAGTACCATTATTCTGAAGAGCAGCAAAATAACAGGTTGGTGACACTAGAGCAGAGATAAATGACGTTTTTTATTTTGCCGTGTCATTATTATCTCTCCTCTTGCCTGGCTGCTGATAGACTGTCTCCGAGCCAGCACGGCCTGGATCTCTGTGCATGCCAGGGAGCAGCTTGTCCTGGAGTCTGTCCCCATAAGTTGAGATGGTGCGCAGCCAATGCTCTTGACATTGCTGAGAACCCACAGAACTCTCCAACCTTGGGAGCCCTAAAATTCCAACTTCAGAGAGCCTCTGGACCCTCCGTCCCCAGAGAATGATCTGGAATCCTGCATTACCACCTCTGTTTTCTCCATGAATGAGTTCTGGAGACTCAACCTTACAACCAAGGGTGTACCACACTTGGGCTCCAAGGGTCAATACTAAGCGTACAGAATAGGCTTGATAAATTTTGAGGGCCTGGAAGAAGTTCTGGAACAGACATTGGATAACAGTTTACTAAACTGAAAGCAAGTGAATCCAAACCCACAAAGTCTCTCTAAAATTCCCAGTTGGTGTTTATCTGGTTGTCAGAATAGGATCATATTTCTGAAAATGAAGCAAAAAGGCCCAGTTTAGGAGAAATGCCAGAGAAACACCTGCCGGTGACCCTGAAGGGGCCATGTGCTCACGTGTGCTCACTCCACTGGTCCTGAGGCTAAAATCCATAGCACCGTGAGCACTGGCCATGGTCCAGCATGCTTCTGAGAGGGGGTGTCCACTGACATCTCACAACAACTCAAGAATCCAGAACTCAGCTCCGTCCATGTCACGTCGGAGGCCGCTGATGTGTGGGGAGGGTGTGTCCCGGTGCAGACAGCAACATCGGCGTGGGGCGGAGCCAGCAGACGTCTGGGGCGGAGCCCACGTGCTCCTGCCACCAACCGCACTATCCCTTCAGCTGTGGAAAAGAAGTCAGGTGGGGAGTGAGGACAGCAGCCTTCTGGTCTTAGGTAGACTGTTGACGATTTCAGCGATGGGCGCCTCCGCAAGGCACTGGCATCAACAGGTACTTGTCAGGAGCAGGACGAACCCGTCTTGATGAAGCACGGGTGCTGGGGAAGGAGCAGCAGCCAGCCATGAGGCACACACCCCTGTGGCCCTCCTCATGCCCTACTGTTTCCTGAGAGTCATGTTCAGAACATGTCCAAACAACCCTTCCCTCAGAGCATGCCCTTTCTTGCCAGCTCTTTCTGGGAAAGTCATCCTGTGGACAAAGCTTCCAGTCTTAAGGTCCCACATGTCGAGAGCTTGAAGTAGTCACTCCATCCTACACTATGATAAAAGCTGGAAAAAATAAGGGACACCTCCTCTTAAATAGCTCAGAGAATTGAGGTCACCGAGCAAATTGCTGTCCTCCAAGTTGAAAAGACAGACAAGAGGACATGGAAAGTGACATCACAGAGGTCAGGACCCAAGAGCCAAAGCCTGTGAGAACATGAGTGCTCAGGTTGGTTGGAGGTCAATGTGCAACGCTGGGCATCAAAACTCCAGGTGACCCAAACCTCAGGGCCACATTCACCTCCATGGTGAACCAGACCTCGAGAGTAGAGGAGAAAATCCCCTGTGCTTCCAGCAGAGGGAGGGAAAAGAAACAATTTTGAAATATCCCAAGCATTCTATTCTTAACAAGACCTAATTTAAGGAGAAAATGTTCAACCAGAGCCTACCCTGTAGGGTTTACCTGAGGAAAAGCACCTAATCCTTACAGCCCTAGTCTTCCACTTGATGAAGGGACACTGTATGGTTTAGATGTGAGGAGGTCCCCAAAATCTCACATGTAAGACAATGCAAGAGGATTCAGAGGAGAAATGATTGGGTTGTGAGAATCTTAACCCAATCAGTGATTTAATCCCCTAAGAGGGATTAACTGAGTGGTAACTGAAGTGGTAGGTTATTGCTGGAGGAGATGGGAGTTGGGATGTGTCTTGGGGGCATTTATTTGTATTTGGCAAGTGGAGTCTCTCTTTCTCTCTGTGCCTTCTAATCACCATGTGAACTGCTTCCCTCTTCCACACTCTACCACCATGATGTCCTGCCTCACCTGAGCCCCAAGGAATAAAGCTGGCCTTCTGTGGACTAAGACCTCTGAAACTGTGAGTCCTCAAGTAAACTTTCCCTCCTTTAAAATTGTTTTGGTCAGATCTTCTAGTCACAGCAGTGGAAAAGCTGACTAAAACAGACACACTCACTCCATCCCACTCTACCCGACCTGTACCACTGAGGAAGAGAGGAAAAAACTGAGAAGCACTTATGAAGTTCCTAGATCAGAGGCACGGGTCACCAAAGAACAGAGAAACTCATAGGATTACAGAGTGCTCCCCCTTTCCCACACCTCACCAGCAGAGCACTGAGGTCTATTTGCAGCAGCTTCTTTTACCCAGTACAGCATGTCCAGCCATTTTAAAATTACAAGACATACTAAAAGGCAAAATGCACTATTTCAAGAGGCCAAGCAAACATAGAACCAAACATATACGGCAGGGATGTTGAAACTATCAGACTCGGAATTTAAAACTATGATTAATATGCCAAGAACTCTACTGGACAAAGTTAGCAATATGCAAGAATTGAAAACCATTTAAGCAGAAAGATGGCAATTATAGGAAAGATTTAAACACACTACAAATCAAAAACACCATATCAGAAATAATAAATGCTGGGATAATTAGTAGACTGAACATGGCTGACAAAAGAATCTCTGAGCTTGAAGATCTGCCAGAGGTTTACCAAAACTCAAAAGCAAAGAGAAAAGAGACTGGAGGAAAATCTAGCACAGAATATACAAAACACTGCAGGCTATCTACAAAAGATGTGACATATATGTAATAAGAATTCCAGAAGGGGATAAACAGAAAGAAAGAAGTAAAAGAAATATTTAAAACAACAGTGACTGAGAAATTCCTCTAAACTAATGTCAGACAGCAAACCACAGATCCAGACTCAGAGAACATAAAACAGAATAAATTTCAAAAAGAAAGAAAATACAAACACTACATCACTTAATCATATAATATTCACACTACAGAAAACCAGAAACAATATTCCAGAAGGGAGAAAGCATTCCTGTGCAGGAGCAAAAGTAAAAATAATATATGACTTCTCAGAAACCACAGAAGCAAAAAAGGACTGAAATAAAATATGTTAACTGTTAAGAGATTAAAAAAAAAACACATCAACCTGGAGTTCTGAACCTTGAAAGTTATCCTTCAAAATTTAAGAAGTAATATGGACTTCTTGGAAAAGCAAAAAATTTAGGAAATTTCTTTTCAATAGATGTTCAAGAAATGCTAAGTTTTTAGAGTGATGAAAAATGAAATAGATCAGAAACTCAAATTTGAAGAGAGAAAAAAAGAGTAGAAGAAATTAAAATAAAACTTTTATTTTCCTTATTCTAAATCAATCTAACAAATAATATTTTATTCATAATAGTGATACTAACAATGCATTTGAAAATATGTGTATGTGTTTGTGTGTGTGTGTGTGTGGGCGCACACATGCGCACATGTGCTTGGGTATGAGTGAAAAGAATGTCAAAAGTGGTACAAGAGGTAGGAGGAAGGAGTTCAGATTATTTTGCTACTAAAAGATACTTGGAGTATCCATGAAGTGGTTTAGCACTATTTGAGGGTGGACATGAATTAGTCATAAAAATATACTGCAAACTTTAAATCAGCTACTAAGAGAATAAATTAGTATGCTAAGAGAAGAGAGAAAATGAAATCATATAAAATGCTCATCTAAAACCATAAAGGGAAGATAATAGTGGAAAAAAATATTAGAAAAAGAGAATAAGGGCAAAAACTAGAAATAGAAATGAATAGTAATCTGTTCATATTAATAATCACTCTAAATGTCAATGGTCTAAATATATGAGTTAAAAGACAAAGATTGCCAATGTGGATCAAAAACAAGATCCAACAATATATTGTGTATAGGAAATGCAATTTTTAAATATAAAGACACTTATAAACTGAAAATGAAAATATACAGAACACAAATCAAAAGGATTGGGAGGAGTTATATTTATTTCAGGCAGTCAACTTGATAGAAAGGGAGAGTTACCAGGGATAAAGAGGGGAATAATTCAATGAAAAAGAAGGCAATATTCCGAGAAGACACAACTATCCTCTATATACATGTGTCTAACAACAAAGTATCAAAGGGCATAAGACAAAAACTGATAATAACACAAAGAGAAATTGATGAATCCAGTATCACAGTTGGAGATTTGAACACATCACTGTCAAAAATGGGCACATCCAACAGGCAGAAATTAAATACAGACATGGTTCAGCTCAACAACAGCACCAATCATTTGGATACAATTGATATCTATAGAGTATTTCATGAAACAAGAGTACAATACATATTTTTCTCAAGCTGTAATAGACCATTTGCCAGAACAGACCTCTTTCTCAGCCAAAAAACACATCTCAATAAACTAAAATGCATAGGTACACTACAATGTCTGTTCTCAGACAGCAAGGAAATTAAACTAGAAACAATAATGGAAAGACAGCTAGAAAATCCCAAAAGACTTGAACATTTAGCAACACACTTTTAAATAACAAAGGGGTCAAAGAAGAAACCTCAAGGAAACTTTAAAATATTTTAAACAAAACAAATATGAAAATGCAACTAATCAAATTTTACATGATAGAATGAAAGCAGCATTTAAATGAAAATTTATATGATTTAATGTGTATATAAGAAAAGAAGAAATATCTAAAATTAACCCTCTGAATCTCTACCTTAGTAAACTAGAAAAGAAATAACAAACTTTATCCAGAGCAAGAAGGAAAAAAAAAAAACATAAAAATTAGAACATCTGGGTACAATGGCACACACCTGTAATCCCAGTTACTGGGTGGGTTGAGGCAGAAGGAACTCAAATTCAAGGTAAGCTTGGGCAATTGGCCTATCTCAACAACAACAAAAAATAAATGGTGAGGGATAACTTCATGGCATAATGCTTTTCTTACATGTGAGGCCCAGGGTAAAGAAAAGAAGAGAGAAAGAGAGAAAGAAAGAGAGACAGAGGGAAGGAAGGAAGGAAGGAAGGAAGGAAGGAAGGAAGGAAGGAAGGAAGGAAGGAAGGAAGGAGAAAGAAAGAAAGAAAAATGAAGGAGGAAGGAATGGAGGACGGCAGGAAAGAAGAAGGAAGGAAGAAATAAAAAAAAATTATAGGAATAATTATTGAAAACTAAAAAACAGAAAAATCCAGAGAAAATGAACAAAGCCAAAATTTTTTTTTCAAAAATATCAATAAATCAATAAGCCTCTTTGCAAGGTAACAAAGAAAAAAGAAAGTTCACAAATACTAATATCAGAAACAAGATGACATAGAACACATTATTACAAATCTCATGCACATTAAAATAATAACAAAGTCAGACCACAAAGATTTCAATGAGCACAAATTGGATAGTCTAAATAGAAATGTAACAATTCCTTGAAAGACACCATTTACAAAATTTACACAAGAAAACATAGGCAATCTGTGTTTGTGTGTGTATATGTGCATGTGAAATTGAATCAATACTTACAAATTTTTCAAAATAAAACACTATGGGCTCAGACAAACCTACTGGAGATTCTTGCAAAAATTTAAGGGAGAAATAATACAAATTTTACACAATAACTTCCAGAATATAAGAGTAGAAGGAATATTTCCTAACTTATCAGATATTATAACTTTTACCACAATGCCAAAATAAACACAGACATCCCAAAATAAGACTACAGACCTATATATCTCACATATACATATGGAAAAATACTTTAAAAATTAGCAAGTTGAATCTAACAATATGTTATATGCCATGACCAAGTGGGATTTATTTATTTCAGGCATTCAGGGTCGATTCAACACTGAAAAATAAAATAATGCAGTTCATCACATCAGCAAGCTAATGAAGGAAAAAAAATCACATGACCACATCAACAGAAACAGAAAAATAATTTGACAAAATCCAATATTAATTTATAATTTTTAAAATCAACAATCTAGGAATAGGGAACATTCTCAAATTGATAAAAATAAAACCACAACCAACATCACAATCAGAAGTGACAAACTAAATGTTTTCTACAAAGATCACAAAGGAATCAAGGATCAAATGTATTCCCTCTTACCATTTTTTTTTTTTTTTACAATGCTATAACTGGAAGTCCTAGATGATGCAATAAGACAAGAAAAAAATTCAAGGTATATAACCTGGAAAAACAGAAATAAAACTGCCTTTGTTCACAGAAGATATAACTTTCTATACAGACATCCCCAAAGAATCAACAAAAAAAATCTTCTTAAACTAATAAACAAGTATAGTAAGGAAGCAGGATATAATGTTAACATACAAAAAGTCAATTGCTTCCTATATACTGGCAATGAAAAAGTAAAATCTGAAATTTAAAACAAAATTATAACAACTGCACCATATCCCCCAAAGGCAAAATTCTTAAGTGTAAATATAACAAAGTATGTACAAGTGTTATATAAGGAAAACTAAAACACTGCTAAAAGAAATAAAAAAATAAATGGAGAGATATCCCATGTTCATGGATAGGAAGATTCAATACTGTGTAGATATCAGTTCTTCTGAACTTAATCTGTAGATTCAGGTCAATCCCAAAGAAAATTCCGTAATTATTTTATGGATATTAACAAACTAATTCTAAAATTTTCTTAAGGAGAAGCAAATCACTCAGGTTAGCCAATATGATATTAAAAGAAAGGAGTAATGCTGGAGAACTGAAACTCCCATCTTGATGCCTACTTACAAAGTTACAGTAATCCTGACAGAGTGGTTTTTGGCACAGGAGTAGGTGAAGAGGTCACTGGAGCAGCACAGAACCCAGACATAGATCCACACAAATAGCTTCAACTGACCCCTGACAAAGGAGTGAAGTCGATGCACTGGAGAAAAGAGTGGCCTTCCAGAAATGTTGCAGGAACAACAGGACACCCATGTAGGAAATGAATCCAGACCCAGTGCTGGCTCCTCACAAAACTACCTCAATTGACCACAGACTTAAATGCAAAACTCCAAATTTTAACTCTTGGAACATAGGAGAAAATCTTGTTGACCTTAGGTTTAGGGATGCCTTTTTAGATGTGACCCTCAAGTCATGGTATGTGAAAAAATCATAAGCTTAATCTTATTAAAATTAAAAAAATGTTTTCACTGTGAAATACACTGTCAAGACAATAAAGAGAGAAGGCACACATGGGTAAAAATGTTTGCAGAAAACATCTGATAAAAGACTGTTTTCCAAAATATACAAAGAACTCATAAAACTTTAAAAAACCGCAAGACAAACAACACAGTTAAAATAAAAGGATTAAAGACCTTAACAGACACCTCACCACAGAAGAGAGGCAGGTAACAAATAAGCGCGTGAAGACGTTTCCCATCATGTTATCAGAGAAGAGAGAATCGAAAGGAGAAGACGCTGCACAGCAGCGGCATCAGCTGTTGGCTAGGCAGTGCACAACAGGGTTCCTGCTCACTCCTGGAGGGATGGAGCGGCCCTCTGCCAGGCCCTCACAATCGAACCGCACTCCACTGAGCCCGTCAGCAATCAAGCTCCCTGGTGTTTATCAAAAGGATTTGGAAAGTCATGTCCACAGACATGGCCACTGTGTCCAGTGCCCCCGCTGGGCCTAGAGTCCCAGCAGAGCAGAACACCCACTCCATTCCTCAGCACCCCTGGAGCTAACAACCTCGCATGGACCCATCGCCCAGTGGGAGCTTTGCAGATCAACAGGAGAATGAATGGTGGGTCTTTCACGTAAGAAAGGCTGTCTCAGGCCAAGGGACTGGTGGGGACTCCCGTGGCAGCCCTTTCATGTCACTGTGGCCCACTGGCCCCTCGGTGTCTGCCTCCGCCTATAAAATGGGCCTGGGATTGGGCTGAACCCAAGTTAACTGGGAACAAGTCCAGCTAGCGGCCTGCAACCTCTGAGGAGTCACTCAGGATCTGCTCCCTTCCTAAGGAGCCCATAAATCTCAGGGTCCCCAACCCAGAAAAGAGACTGTCTATTGAAGAGGAGGACACAGACAAGACATGAGTTTGCCCCAGAGAATCCTGGGGTGCAGTTGCACCAGTCACTTTTTTTTTTTTTAAATTTATTTTTATTGTAAACAAATGGGATACATGTTGTTTCTGTTTGCACATGGAGTAACAGCATACCATTTGCGTAATCATACATCTACATAGGGTAATGAGGTTTGATTCATTCTGTTATTGTTTCCTTCCCCCACCCCTCCCACCCCTCTTTTCCCTCTAAACAGTCCCTCCTTCCTCCATTCTTGTCCCCTCCCACCCCCCATTATGTGTCATCATCACTTATCAGTGAGATCATTCGCCTTTTGGATTTTTGAGATTAGCTTATCTCACTTAGCATGATATTCTCCAATTTTATCCATTTGCCTGCAAATGCCATAATTTTATCATTCTTTATGGCGGAGTAATATTCCATTGTGTATATATACCACAGTTTCTTTATCCATTCATCAACTGAAGGGCATCTAGGTTGGTTCCACAATCTGGCTATGGTGAATTGAGCAGCTATGAACATTGATGTGGCTGTATCTCTGTAGTATGCTGATTTTAAGTCCTTTGGGTATAGGCCAAGGAGTGGGATAGCTGGGTCAGATGGTGGGTCCATTCCAAGCTTTCTAAGGAATCTCTACACTGCTTTCCAGAGTGGCTGCACTAATTTGCAGCCCCACCAGCAATGTATGAGTGTGCCTTTTTCCCCACATCTTCTCCAACACCTATTGTTGCTTGTGTTCTTGATAATCGCCATTCTAATTGGGGTGAGATGGAATCTTAGTGTAGTTTTGATTTGCATTTCTCTTATTACTAAAGATGGTGAACATTTTTTCATGTTTGTTGATTGCTTGTAGATCTTCTTCTGTGAAGCATCTGTTCATATCCTTAGCCCATTTGTTGATTGGGTTATTTGTATTCTTCGTGTAGAGTTTTTTGAGTTCTTTATATGTTCTGGAAATTAGTGCTCTATCTGAAGTATGAGTGGCAAAGATATTCTCCCACTCTGTAGGCTCTCTCTTTGCATTGCTGATAGTTTCCTTTGCTGAGAGAAAGCTATTTAGTTTGAATCTATCCCAGTTGTTGATTCTTGCTTTTATTTCTTGTGCTATGGGAGTCCTGTTAAGGAAGTCTGATCCTAAGCCAACAAGGTGAAGATTTGGACCTACTTTTTCTTCTATAAGATGCAAGGTCTCTGGTCTGATTTTGAGGTCCTTGATCCATTGTGAGTTGATTTTTGTGCAGGGTGAGAGATAGGGGTTTAGTTTCATTCTGTTGCACATGGATTTCCAGTTTTCCCAGCACCATTTGTTGAAGAGGCTATCTTTTCTCCATTGCCTATTTTTGGCACCTTTGTCTAGTATGAGAAAATTGTATTTATTTGGGTTTGTGTCCGTGTCCTCTATTCTGTACCATTGATCTACCTGTCTATTTTGGTACCAATACCATGCCGTTTTTGTTACTATTGCTTTGTAGTATAGTTGAAGTTCTGGTATTGCAATATCCCCTGCTTCATTCTTCCTGCTAAGGATTGTTTTAACTATTCTGGGTTTCTTATTCTTCCAGAAGAATTTCATGATTGCTTGCTCTATTTCTGTAAGATACATCACTGGGATTTTAATTGGGATTGCATTGAATCTGTATAGCACTTTTGGTAGTATGACCATTTTGACAATATTAATTCTGCCTATCCAAGAACATGGGAGATCTTTCCATCTTCTAAGGTCTTCCTCAATTTCTTTCTTCAATGTTTTGTAGTTTTCATTGTAGAGATCTTTCACCTCTTTGGTTAGATTGATGCCCAAGTATATTTTTTTTGAGGCTTTTGCAAATGGAGTTGTTTTCCTCATTTCCCTTTCAGTTGTTTTGTTGCTTGCATATAAAAATGCTTTAGATTTATGCGTGTTGATTTTATAGCCTGCTATTTTGCTGAATTCATTTATGAGGTCTAGAAGTTTTCTGGAGGAGTTTTTTGGATCCTCTAAATATAGAATCATGTCATCAGCAAATAGTGACAGCTTAAGTTCCTCTTTTCCTATTCGTATCCCTTTAATTTCTTTAGTCTGCCTAATTGCTCTGGCTAGAGTTTCAAGGACAATGTTGAATAGAAGTGGAGAAAGAGGACAACCCTGTCTTGTTCCCATTTTTAAAAGGAATGGTTTCAGTTTTTCTCCATTAAGAATGATGTTGGCCATGGGCTTAGCATAAATAGCCTTTACGATGTTCAGGTATGTTCCTACTATCCCTATTTTTTCTAGTGTTTTGAGCATGAAGGGGTGTTGTATTTTGTCGAAAGCTTTTTCTGCATCAATTGAAATAACCATATGATTCTTATCCTTAAGTCTATTGACATTATGGGTTATGTTTATTGATGTATGGATGTTAAACCATCCTTGCATTCCAGGGATGAACCCCACTTGATTGTGGTGCACAATTTTCATAATGTGCTTTTGGATACGGTTTGCCAATATTTTGTTAAGGATCTTTGCATCTATATTCATCAAGGATATTGGTCTAAAATTTTCTTTCCTTGATGTGTCTTTTCCTGGTTTGGGTATGAGGGTGATATTAGCTTCATAGAATGAGTTTGGTAGAGTACCCTCCTTTTCTATTTCCTGGAATACTTTGAGAAGTATTGGAATGAGATCTTCTTTGAAGGTCTTGTAGAACCTGACTGAGAATCTGTCTGGTCCTGGGCTTTTCTTGGATGGTAAGTTTTAATGGCTTCTTCTATTTCATTGCTTGATATTGATCTGTTTAAATTGTGTATGTCCTCCTGGTTCAGTTTGGGAGGAGCATATATCTCTAGAAATTTGTCAGTGTCTTTGGTAGATTCTATGTTGTTGGAATACAAATTTTCAAAGTAGCTTCTCATTATGTTATGTATCTCAGTGGAGTCTGTTGTGATATTTCCTTTTTCATCATGAATTCTAGTAATTTGAGTTTTCTCTCTCCTTCTCTTTGTGAGTGTGGCTAAGGGTTTGTCTATTTTGTTTACTTTTTCAAAGAACCAACTTTTTGTTTTGTCAATTTTTTGAGTAGTTTCTTTTCTTTCAATTTCATTGATTTCAGCTCTGCTTTTAATTATTTCCTGTCTTCTACTACTTTTGCTGTTATTCTGTTCTCCCAGTCACTCTTACCTTGTCCTGAAACGAGTCCTGGGTCCCCTCTATGCCTTGTTTCCATGTCTGGATATAAAGATAGCTGTCGCAACTCAAATGTGAGATAATGAAGGCTAAGTAGTGCAGTGCTCCCGGGGTGCTCGGCGTGCCAGGAGTGAGTCCTGGGTCAGCATCTGTGGGGGTGAGGACGGTGGGGCTGAGCGGTAAGGCAAGTGGCCACCAGCCCCATGCCTGTGGGAGCGTTAGGAGGAGGACACTCGTCTTTGGCACCACTGGGCTGCCACTCGTGGCTTCCGGGGCAACTCTGCGAAGGAATCACTCTCAGAGAGCCTCCTGCCCAGTTTGAATGCTCATCTACCACAGCCGAAAATTCCTAGTGATTTTTGCATACACAATCCCAAAGTCTCATTTAGATCTGGAGCATGGCATTTACATAGGTGGCCCTGACCACCACAAGTGTGGGGCAGAGAGAATACTGTGTCTATAATTTGGAAAATAAAATCGACACCATTGCTTGGGATCATGTGTGCAACAGGAGAGCATTCCATAGGAAGCAACCTTGGGGGTGGTTGGCATAAGATGCGCCTCATGCCTGTAGCAACCGGAGGGCTGGCTGACAGGGATAGCTGGTCTACCACCCTACCTGAGTGGGCGGAACTCGGCTCATGCAGGTTTCCAACAGCCTTCGCTAAAACCAGCTACCAGGCCTTGAGAATTGCTACGTTGTGAAAGGTGATAGAGAAGAGTCCCAGGGCATGTTTCTTGCTAATGTTGCGAAAAACGTATAGTTCCACAAAACCATGACCTGATCTAGCCATGTGGTCAAGGTTTGTAAGTTACCTGAGTCCCCAGGCCCACGTCCTGCCCAGTGGGTTGCACTGGAGGCCCATCCTCACAGTGAACTCCTGCATCTGTCCATGGCAGATCGCCTGGGCCCAGGGTGGGCACTGCCTAGAGAAGGGGCGTCCACACACCTGGCCCTGCAGGGCAGAGCTGGGCTGGCTTTCGCAGGGTTATGGAAAATGAGACAGCAAGGACCAGTGGCCTCAGTGCAGGAAGAGGAACTGGCTTTCCAGGGACCTTGCTCAGAGGTTGGGAGTGTCCCTCATTTTTACTGCTGTCAATCTCACGACATTCTCCAAAGGGCCTGGCCCTCACCACAAGCCCAGGTGTTGCGTTGGGAGGTAGTAAGCCTTCAATTACTAGCTGCAGGTCTGGAATGTGTCAACTGCAAACTATGACTCAGAAACTGGAGCTCACCCAGCCACGGTGTCCTCTAGCCTCTAGCGGCAACGAGACCCCAAGGGGACCACTCCTCCTCCTCCTGCTCTCGTAGAGCCCCTGCCACCCCACTGGACCCATCTCACGGTGGGGCTGTCAGGAGGCTGCGGCAGCTGGCCTTCGCTCAGGTGTGCCCTCGAGGGACAGCCAGCTGCCTGCGACTTCGTAGAGTCAAGAGAGACACAGACACCGCTCCACCTGCAGCTTGCACTCCATAGAGCAGTGCACGTGGCCTCTGGGGACAAGGCCAGCAGAGCCTCTGCAGCCTCTTCATGGGTTCTGGCTGATTATCAGCGTCTGGAGGCACCCACCACTGTGTTCCTGGGAGTGATAAGAAAACCCTCCATCACTGGGTCTCGTAGGAGAATCAGTCGTGTAAGTTACTGCTCACAAGGGTGCAGCCCCTCTGGTTCAGGAAGTGACTGGAGAGGAGTCAGGGCACCCCACCAGGTCAGTGGCCAGTGGACAATCTGGTGGGAAACTTTGAGCACTCCCTTTGAGGTGACACAGAAACAATGAATTTCAAAAGGACAAACTTAGAACTAGGGAGAAAATATTCTCAAAGAAAACTCTAAAAAAAAAAATAATCGTAAGGAAATATAGAGTCAGCTTGGAGGCTACATGGAAACCCTGGGTCAGCTGCTGCCTGAGACACCCAGGAGCTGGAAAGCAAAACCCAGAGGACGTGAGCGAGGTGGGGCAGTGGCTCTGCTCACTCTGCAACTCCTATTTAAAGAAAGATCACAGCTGAACAAGGTCTCATTAGCTTCAAATGGGAACCGCAATGGCAGAGACAAGTGTACAGAGAGGGAGATGGAATGGCTTAATCAAAGATCCCGTAGCCACTTGTGAAGCAGCGAGGCTGTGATGCGAGGCCCTTCAAGCTAGTGAAGGAGGCACTGACACAGGAGGCAGCCCGGAGGGAGGGCACAGAGCAGCCTCCAAGGGTCAGGCTGGGCGGGACCTGGACAGTGCGGGCAGAGCGCTCGGGGTGGGGGGAGGCTGGTGGATCATGACAAGAAGCCAAGGCTCAAAGGAGGGGTGTATTCTGCAAACCAACAGCAGGCAGCTGAGGCAGGACGGCGTGTGCTGCAAGAAGCAGGAAAGTGCAGCGCTACCTTCCAGCCGCTCACGGCTGTGCAGCTATCCCAGAGCAGCAGGCCTCGCCGAAGGGTTGGTGGGACTCAGGAAAGAGTCGCAGGACAGCAGCGCTCCGTGGGCCAAGGGGGTCTGTTAGCAAGCGTCGCACAGGCCCTGCTCTGAGAAGAGCTTCACCCGTGGAGAGCCAAGGAGCTGATTCAGTAGGGACTGACTGAGCCCCCACGTAGGTGCTACCTACGAAACCTGGATGAAAGAATCCGCTTCATCTCGATGGCACTCCTATGATCAGGGCATCGGAGGGGACCACAGCGCCACAGGACTGAAGCCAACAGCAGATGGAAAGTCAGATAAGAAACTCGGCCGTGAGATCAAATCCTGAATCGTCAAAACCCAAGTAAGGAGATTGCCTTTTATTTTGAAATATGCTTGAATTGGCCATTGTCAGGAAGACTGGCCATTTAGAGTTGCTCACCAAAGTATCTTGATGTATTTCTTTCTCTGTTGACTCAAGTTCTAAGCCAGTGTTCTGGAGTCAGGCTACCGAGTCCAACTCCTGACTCTGAGATCCCTGGACAGGGGCGTAAGTTCCTGAGTCAGCTTCCTTGTGTTTGAGCAGGGAATGATAAAATGCCTCAGACGATGCGCAGTGGCCCTTCCCGCCCTTCCCACCCTTCCTGAGCCGCGACTCCACACGCAGGCCCCGGCCTGGACCCTGCTGGCCAGCCGTCACACCTCCTGCACTGCTGAAGTCCTGTGAGTCACAACGTGACTGCCGGCTCACGGTCCCATAAGCCAGCTGGAAGGCTGAGCGAGCTGTGCTCGGGTCCTGCAGCAGCCAGCACCCCTACCCGCCTTTCCGCCCGCACGCCTCTGCTCCTTTCTGTTCTAAGTGCCTGGAAGCAAGCTCTTCACGTGGCTTTCACAGAGCCCAGTACAGTGTTGGATACATGGTGGGCTTTAGGGGGTGTGGATGGTGAGAGGAGGGAACAGAGGAGCTGCTGCTGGGGGAGAGCTGCTTCCACGCCAGCTGGTCCCGGGCCTCACAGGAGCATCCACGCCTTACCACTCCTCGTGGCTGGCCGTGGTCAGCGAGCTCTGGGGCAGGATCCTCACTCATCCATCCGCACAAGGAGCAACACCAGGGCCCTGTCTCCACTAGCTTTCCCTCACTCCTGATGCATGTGAGCCTGCCGTGGAAAATGCTAGCGCAGCGAGGCAGGAGGCTGAGGGTCAGCACGGGGCGGGGACAGAGTGCAGGACAGTGGGGCCACAGGCGAGGCTGCAGGTCCTCTCATTCCTCGCCCCCCCCCACCCGTGGCAGCATCTTGGGAGTCGCACCTGTGCCGTGTTTGGCCCAGAGCCTCGGGTCCCACACCCTCTGCTGCTGGTGCGGGTGGTCTCCTCCTGAAGCTGCCGGTCTCAGACTCCCCTTGACATAAAGAACAGAAGAGCCTCTGTCCCCTCCTGGGGGGACGCTGTCAGAGAAGTAGGGCAAAGTTCTGACCCAGGGCTGGCCAAGGGTAGGGCATGCTGGGGAGGGTCCAGCCGCCTGTGGCAGGGGCTGGGGCTCAGCATCCGTGGCCTGGAGGCCGGCAGTGTCTGTCCCCGAAGCTTCACGGCCAGGCCCGAGTCTCGGTGAGTTTCCCTGTTTCAGAGGTGAACCTGAACTTGCCGTGGCGCGTTGCCATTTTCCTCCCTTTGGATACCAAGTCTCGGCACAAGAAGTACCTGCAGGCTACCATGACAGGAGAAGGCCGCTGGCACTTGCAGAATCGCCTGGTCACACGCCTGCAGCTGGATTAACAGTGACTTTGCTGACCAGGAGAGGCAGCAGTGTAACCACAGAGGTTCCCCACACTGCACCTGCTTGTTCCGTCCAGATGAGAGAGAACCTGAAACCCAGCAAATCCTGCCTCACAATGGCGTTCAGTGTCGGAGCCTGTGAATTAAAGGCTCCATTGTTTGGAAGGATTATTTCCTGCCTTTGCCAGCTTCAAAGAAACGGGAATCTTCACTGACTTTTCTATTGATCCTCCTTGATCAGATTAACTTTGTTTTGGATTCCTATTGAAACAAAGACAAACAGATACATTTTAAGCACTTTCATGTATGGCTTCGCTTCAGTTCAGAATTCCTGGTGCTCCTCCACTTCCTTGTGACGAAGATTACTAGGCAGTTGGGGGAAAATAAGGGAATTACCATAAATTCTATTCACTAAACACCAACACTTTCAGGCAAATTATCTCAATTGTAAAATACTTTGGCATTCCAAGTAATTATCTGCAATTAAAATCCCACTGTTGGTTTACTTTCCCTTGTTAATTTATAATAGAATTACCTGTACTCAGGAAAACGAAAAGATTAGCAAGCACTAGAAATCAAAGACATCTCTCAACACCACAAAAATAAAGCCAAACATTTATCCTACTCATTGGGTACTTCAGATTTCAGATAAAATTTATTTAATACTCTCCTACCCTTTAATGGACCATAAAGAATCTGAAGAGCATTCCCTTGGAGACAGAATGTTCTCAGGCCTTCTGTAAATATGCTGAGGGGTTCTGCTCCTGCCTCCTTGCTGAGCCCTGACGCAGACACTGGGCTGGGATTACCAGGCTTCTCTCTGGGCCTCACTGGGCCCTTCTTACCTGGTGCCCCACCTCTGTCAGGCAGCCACCAAGTCTGCGCCTAAGCCCTAGATTAAAGGCTCCGCCCCATGCCAGGCAGATGGCCCAGAAGCAGATACCGGGCGCTCCCCTGGGCTCAGCGTGGAGACCCCTCCTCTCAGAACACTGCAACAGGAGAGCCAGCAGGAGGGCAGGCTATGCCCACCACAGCTTCCTTGGTGCTACCAAACCTCGCAGTGGGCAGCACGGCCCCCGAAGCCAGAGGCCTGTGTAGGTGACATTCATCTGTGAGGCGTAACTGCCTAACTCACCTCAGGAACATCAGACCAAACCAGGAAGGGTCACTTCCTCAGGAAGTCCCTGAGCAGTCCACTCGTCCTGGAGAGGAGACAGGGCATGGCATTCTCAGGTCTCCCTGGATGGAGGAAGCGCCTGGGACTCCAGTTCTCCCGTGACGAAGCTTGGAAAGGCCCTGCACACCCCCAAGTGGCCACCTCAAGGGTCCTGTGGCTAAGTCGTCCCTGATGGTAGACACCCAGAGGGGCCCGCGTGGCTCAAACCGCCACTGCTGCACCTAAAGGCGTCTTCTCTAAAGCCCCGGCCCAGCAGCAATCCAGTGCGCTGCCAGACAACAGCCCGCGGGAGGGTCCGCCACGCCGCTGAGGCCAGGTGTTGGTGGAGAGCCGTGTGCACTTCCTGCCAGGCAGCGGCCGCCAGTGAGCAACAGGGATGTCCTCACTGGCCACCGCACCACAACCTGAGGCTCAGGCCCCATGAGGACCTTCAGACCGACCTCCAGCTGACAGCAGGAGGGGTCTGGCAAACAGGCGTCCACCCCTGGCTGGGAGCTTCCCCTGGGCGGGAAGAAGGGTCCCAGCAGAGCGCACCTTGGTGCAAGGAATCCGACTTCCTTGCAAGGCTACATCTGCATGCACTGGGGCAGCACCTCTGGGGTCCACCTGTCCCAACTGTAGCACTGCCCAGGATGTGGCCAGGGTGGGAAGCAGGTGGACATTCTATTAAAGGCATAGATACTAGTAAACCACTTAAGGCTAATTACTCCATGATCTAATGTTAAAAGTACAACCCCCTTTGCTTTCTGCCACGTGACGGACCTGGCTACCGTTATTCCTCGTGCCGTGGTCCCTGAACCCACAGCCCCCATCCATGGAGGGCCTTTGCTTTCCTGCTCCTGAGGGAAAGAGTGCCCACTGCACTGGCCTTCAGCAAATGCTCAGGGTGCTGCAGGGAAAGGGGAGATGGGTGGCCTCTGCTCCACCCGGGCCAAGAGCACCACAGCACGGGGAGAGGTGCTGTGGGAACACCTTGCCAGGGTTCTCCCACGATCGGTTGGAACACGAGGTCATCAGGTCTCCAAAACATAAACGTAGCATTTTCTCAGTAGAAGGCAAATCTAAGGTTTGTTTTGAGACTGTTCACATTGATGGTGTTTCTCGGAGTTCTCAAAGCTAAGTTGTAATGAAAAAATACAGACAGAAAGTCAAAAGACCTGGACAGGAGCCCCAGCTTGGCCACTGCGTGTCTTTAAGAGACACTCACAGCTGGGAAGGAAGACACTTGTCCTTGAGAGCTAGCCTGATCCTATGCTAGGGTCCTCCCATGGTCAAGGCTAAAGATATGAGACAGAGAATCTCTTGAACCATGAATCTCAGAACAAGTCTGGATAATAACAAGTGCATCACAACCACGGCGGCTTCCCCATTGCTTTTTATTTGCCATGTCTCAACATCCACATTAGACAAGATCACTTAAACCGCCTTCGGTGAAACAAGACAAACCCTAAAACCTCAGATGTTCTGTTAAGTCTCTGTCATGTTACCATGACCTGAGTCTGAATCTAAAATAGATGTCGAGTTGCTCTTGGGTCTCTTAAAATTACCACGATGAAGGTCTGGTAATGATGAAGGTCTGGACCAGCCCAGGGAAGTCATTCCTGAGGATGCCCCTCGCTAAGACTGCGTACACCACAGTCCTCACCTTAGGACATGCAGGACGCTGTCCTCTAGAACTTTTTGAAAGTAGCGACGTGGCCCAGACTTACCCCAGCCTTAGTCCTGGGGGATCCTGGAGCAGCGAGGTTCGCCTGATGAAGTTAAGGAACCACACTTAAAGTGCCATTTTCTTGTTTCTGCACTTCAACAACCGCATAGAGCAAGTAGCTCCCATGCTGGACAGCACAGTGGCAGAGCACTGAATGACTGGCTGGAGCAAAGGCAAGAGAAATGGCAGTATGGGGCTAAGGAAATGCAAATAAAACCAACAGTAATCCTGACCTGCGGAATGTGCATCTACAATATTTGTTCTGAATGTTTCCATTAAAATATTCAATGTAGGTGAGCAGATGGAGAGATGAAATCCACTAACCAGTGGAGTATGCACATATTGGTATGAATTTGGTGCAACTTGGAAATATTTACCCAAAGACTTCAAAAGCAGAGAACTTCATTTTTAGAGATATGTTATAAAGAATTGATTGAAGGTTCAAAGAGCAAGGTGCACAATTATCAATGGCAGCATTAAATTGCAAAAATTCCGCAACCCCCTGAACATTTAAGAGTAAAAGAATGGATAAATAGAGTCAGCTATCTAACAAGATGGTGTCTTTCTAAGAATATTAGGAAGCAGAAGGAAATGTTTATGATATTTTAATTGAGAAAGTTTAGTTACAAAACAGTATATAAAATATGATCCTGCTCTTATTCATGCTTGTGTTTCTCTGCCTGACAACAAGATGGAAGCATATTTATTGCCTGGGATCTTATTTGAGTGAAAGGAATATTCTTTATTTTTGTCTACATTTTCTTTCACGGGCCTAAATTACTTTTACCAAAAGAAGAAAATCCATGAGAGTAGTTTTTCCATTCACCGAGGTGGATGAAATGGGCATTTGGGACAGTCAGTGGCACCTGGGGAGCCAAGTGGAGACTCCTGCTCTCACTCTTGGCAGCCGTCAGGGGACCACATAAACCCGTTCTAGCTGCACGAATTCATTGTCTCTTGGCTGAATGTGTGGATCCCTTTTCCATAGGCTGTGGGCAGCTCTGCACCACATCCCTGGTCAACTGTCTAGGGCCAAGGGAGAGGCCTAGGCCCTGACCACAGGGACAGCCTCCATTACAGTAATGACGGCTGAGGGCCGTGGAGCACCAAGTGCAGAGAACGGTGCAGGACGATGCACCTGCAGGAAGGGCCCCGCTGCGCGGCAGGGCACAGGCTCGAGGGCTCTGGGGGTGGAGGGCAGCTCCCTCCCTCTGGGCACCAGGCCCCTCCCAGCTCTGATGGCCAGCGGAGGACTCCCCCACCACCGTCCCAGCGGCCAGGAGAATTCACGGCTTCCCAAAGTGCACACCCAACCCCTTCCCACAGGGAGGGCCGGGCCAGGGCTCCCTGGCTGAATCCCATGCCAACTTGTGATGACTAACTTAGTGAATCGCGTCAAATTTTAGACTTTATTTTATTTTTTATCAGCTACTGGATAATTGAAGGGAAGAAGATGCCCAGCTGACATCCCGCCCCAGGCACCAGCCTCCTTGCCGAAGCCTCGCCTCCCAAGACAGATGTCAAGGCAGAGTGTGGCTCCGACAGGAGCGGAACCCCCACCCTGTCAAAACTTCCCAGCCTCCCTGCTGTCAGATTCCACCCTTGTCTCTGCTCCACCAGCCTCCGCTCCCGATAGAAGGTAAACATGCCTCCAGATAAATAATGGATGGGAATGAACTTCTGAAGGAAGTAGTGACCCTCAAATTTCACTCAGAGATTCTCATTTTGACAGATTTTTACCAAAACCATTACCCGATATTTTTACAAAACCAAAGTTAAACTACTAGCAAAACAAAGTAAAAATTACAGAATACATTTTTCCCCATATTGTACTATTTTTGGAGGAAGGCGTTATTTTTAAATAAATAAGTGAAGGATGAATCACCCAGTACATCCCATCCAGGGGCAGACTTGATGCTGTCAATCACCTGGAGGTCTTCTCCCGCTCTGCTGTCCATCCACTCATCCAGCAGGCTCAGCCCTGCCCTGCCCATATCTGGAGGCCAACTTCCTGTCAGAATTCATGAAATCGCAAATTATTGCAAAGTTGAGCTTGAAAAGGCTCACATCCAGACCCCCTATTTCTACAAGGTTCTACCAGAACAGCAATGGGGTGCACTGCACTGCTGAACCCTGAGCTGAAACAAAACAAAATAAAACACAACAACAACAGCAGCAAGAGAAAAATAGAAGATAAATACTATCTATATGCAAAGGGTCAGAATTGTCCCGAAGGAAAATTTCTTGGCAATTTTCTTTTTATCTGCTCTAACCTCAAAAACTGAACTTCATAACAGCAAGAGGACAAATCCAGAAGATGGCAAAGGGACAACAGAATCACTGGCATGCGTGGGTCTGTCTCTCGGCACAGTGAACATGGGCAAAGTGGTGCCAGCAGACGGCTCGGACTAGAAGGTGGGTTTGTTGGGACAGCGTCTTTTTCTGTTGGACCACAAATCCTGCCTATGGGTACATCCTACTTCAAGCAGATGTAGCAATGTTTGAAGGATAAGTTGGAGGTAATCATTTAATTTCAAGTATATTCAAGACTATGCTAAGCGGGTATTTTTTGGAAATAAAATAAAAACTGTTCATCTTTCCTGGCTTCTCCCAAGAGGAACCAAAAAGATTACATTCATTTAACATTGAACTTCCAAAATTATTTTAAACTAACAGACGTACATCACACACACACACACAATTTTCATTCCCAAATGAAAAATCGATTCTGCGGAGCCAGACGCCCTCATGATGACGGTATCATACAGGAGAGCGAAGGGTCGGACTGGAAAAGCGAGAAAGAATTCTCTACCTTGTAGAGAAACCAAGAGTCGCTCCCCTGGTGTGCGTGGCGCGTCCTGCTGTAGTTACTCCTGGCTCTCTTTCCACTTTTATTTCTCCCGTGTGTTCACTTTTCTCTTTGCTTCCTTAAAATACAGAGTGATGGATAAGTTTTAAAAAACGGATCTTAATTAAACTGGGAAAACTTGACATCCACATGCAAAAGAATGAAATTAGACCTGTTATCTCACACCATATGCAAAACATCAACCCAAGATGGATTAAAGAGGACCGAGTTTATAGGTGAGTGGTGGTGTTCTAGCTTGACCTGCATGAGGTCACAGGTTTGCTTCCCAACACTTGATAGAAAGGAGAGAGGGAGAAGAAAATAAAAGAAGGGAGGGAGAAGGAAGGAAGGAAAATAAATTAAAAATTTAAACTTAAGATCTGAGGTGGTAGAGAGCAGAAAATCAGAGGACTAGGACTCTCCCATGGTCAAACCCCTGCAGAAACCTGAGTTTGGACACCTGCCATTGCAAAAGACTGCCTTTACTTAAGCAAAGGAACCAGGTGAGAGACCGCAGTGCCTGGCCGTATCATAAAACCAAGAGGAGAGAGTGGGGGAGGAAGGAGGAACACCTTGGCCTTGCCCACGCCAACCCTCCTCCATCTCCCACGGGCACAGTGCCGCTTACCTGAGAGAGAGAGGAAGAAGTAAACACAGAATTTTGCCTGGAAACTCGATATCACCCCCGCCCCCCCCAGGGGATCCAGCCCTGGACACGCTCTGTGGCCCTGTCTCCAGACTAGCATCTGCAGATTGAGTCTCTGCACCCATCCAAGTGTTGGCCTGTGCCCTGCAGCCACAATGAGAGACTCAGAACCTCAGCACCAGTCAGTTACCCGTGAAAGCCAGACCTCGGCAACCTAAGGCGTGGGCGCCACATGGAGGCTATGACTCTGTCCAGGGCAGTGCCATGGTGTCCTGGGCCTAGGCAGGCTATGTGCTTAGGCACCTGGATGTCCCCACACAAAGCCAGACAGTTTAGATACAAGGTATCTCCCAAAAGCCCACGTGAGAAAATGCAGGAGTTTTCAGAGGTGAGATGGTAAGATATTGGAGGTGTGAACAGTGGATTAAGTGGCTGGCAACTGTAGGCAGGTAGGGTGTGGTGGAGGAGGTAGTTTGTGGGGTGCATGCTCTTGGGGTTTGTGTTTTGTCCCTGGGGAGTGGAGCTCCCTCTCTGCTTTCTGGGTGTGTCCTGAGCTGCCCTTCTCCACAGTGTTCCGCCATGATGCCCTCCTCACCTTGGACCCAGGGCTGTGGAGTTGTCTGTCTGTGGACTGAGATCTCTGAAACTTTCAGCCCCAAATACACTTTCCCTCCTCTACCTTGTTCTGGTCAGGACTTTGACTCACAGCAAGGTAAAAGTTGACAAAAACGAACACCTACCTGTTCGATGACCATGAGGATGAAAGAGGATCGGGAGACGAGGCGGACGGACAGGTGCTGGAGACACAGAGATGTGCTCGTGTCTAACAAAGAGATCCGAGTGTCTGCTTTCAAAAACCCAACGAACTTCAAGAAAAGAAGAAGAAACAATTCAGAAACAGTGAACGAATTTAATGGAATATCGGAATAACTTAGAAAAGATCCTTGAGCTGAAATACACAATGGACAAAATTAAAAATGCAATATGGAGCATGAATTGAAGAATCGGTTAAGCAGAAGAATCTGTGAACACAAAGAGGTTTTGTGAAGATGCACAGTCAGAAGAGAAGAGAACAGAAAGTAAGGAAGAAAGCATATGGCTATATAAACCAGCAATAAAAATGCAAATGCGTAAGGCACTGGTGTTCAAGAGGGACAGGAGAAAATAAAGGGTAGAATGTTTCCTTTTAAAAATCCCAGAATTCTTTCCAAACAAAGAGAAAAATACAAACATCTGGGTTCAGAAAGGTCAAAGGTCTCCAGTCAGATAAAATTCAAATTAGGCTACTCCAAGACATGTTAAAATGAACCTGTCAACGATCACAGATGAGGAGGGAATCCCAAAGCAGCCAGAAAGGAAGCAAATCGCACAGGAGAGAGCGCCACTGGGCCAAGCTGCGGGCTTCTCAGCAGGAGTTTCAAAGGCCTGGAGAAACTGCATGGTGCTTTCCAAATGCTGAAGGAAAACAACTGCCAACCACGATTGCGGTGCCCAGGAAACCTGCTCTTCACATCAAAGGAGAGACAGCCTTTCCCAGACAAAGCCACACTGAAGAAGCTGACGCCACCATAGCCACCATAGCTGTGCCGGAGAAATGCTGAAAGAAGCTCACTGCAGGCGGAGAGAAAGGCGCAAGGGCAGCCGCGGAAGCACCAAGAGCACAGGACTCACGCAGAGGCCGCGCCCAGCCCCATGCAGAGCTAGTCACGTCGAGGTGCCGCGCGTGCCACTCCACGGTCCGGTCCAGGGGGGCTCAGAGGGAAAAGTAGCCCAAGCCAGAACGATAGTGACTCGGCAAGGGAAATCCAACAGCAAAGAGACGGACTGGGACCAAAACTCAAAACGTGGGGGAAGTGGAGCCAAAGGAGAGGACTGGGTTTGCTTTGCTTTCGTGCCGACATTGTTGTGAGTGTGACCTGTTATGACATTTTTTAAAGCTTTATGTTAAGCACAAAGCAAAAACCTTTAATTCATACCAGGAAGCTAAAAGGAAAGGACCAAAACATACTACTAGGGAGAAACATCCCATAATTGGAAACAAATATGGTACTAAAAGAAGAAAGAATAAACTTATCTACAAAACAACTAGAAAGTAATTAACAAATGGCAATAAATCCTTATCTCTCAATAATTACTTTGTAAATGGATTAAATCTTCCTATTAAATGGCATAGAGTGACTAACTAGGTTTTTTAAAAACTGGGACCCAACTTGCAAGCTGCCTATAAGAGACGAACTTCAGCTACAAGCACGCATGTAGCCTGGAAGTGAAGGAGAACAAATGTAAGCCAAGTGGAAGAAAGAGTAATTATATTTATGTAAAATACAGAGCACCTAAGTATGTAAGGCAAATTAGTAATACATCTGAAGGGAGAGCGGAAGGCAACAGGCTGATAACTGGAATAACTGGGGAATTCAACACCCACTTTCCTCAATGCACAGATCCTCCAGGAAAAAAATCAACAGAGAACCAAAATTAACTGTACTCTAGACACAAGGAAGAGGTCTAATGGGTTGTTGCACAAACATGAACTTACGTATTTAAAAAAAAAAACTTATGAATAGATAAAGAAAATGTGGTATGTGTGTATATATGACAGAATATTACTGAGCTTTAAAGAAGAATGAAATTATGGAATTTGCTGGTAAATAGATGGAGTTGGAGAATATTATGCTAAGTGAAATAAGCCAAACCCAAAAATCCAAAGGCCAAATGTTTTCTCTAATATGCAGATGCTAATTCAAAATAGGGAGGGGACTAGGGAAGAATAGAGTTACTTTATATTAGGTAGAGGGAAGTGAAGGGAGGGGAAGGGGTATGGGGTAGAAAGGATAGTAGAGTGAAATAGACATTATTACCTCATGTACATGTATGACTGCATGACTGATGTGATCCTATAATATGTACAGTCAGAAAAAAGAGAAATTACACTCCATTTATGTATGATCTGTCAAAATGTATAAATGCATTCTACTGTCTTGTACAACTAATTAGAACAAATAAAAAATTTTAAAAAACCTTAAGACTCCACCAAAATTTGTTAGAGCTAGCAAATCCAGTAGAGTTCCAGGACTCAAAATCAACATTAAAAATTTGATAGCATTCCTGCACACTAATAGAAGACTATCTGAAAAATAAGTCAAGAAAACAATTGTTGTTGGACATTGTGGTGCACACCTATAATCCCAGTGGCTCAGGAGGCTGAGACAAGAGGATAGCCATTTCCAAATCACTGTCAGCAATTTAGCAAGATTGTAAGCAGCCTATGAGACCCTGTCTTGAAATTTAATTAAAAAAAAAAAAAAAAAGGTGCTAGGAATGTGGCTTCCATGGTTAAGAGCCACCTCTGGTAGAAAGAGAGAAAGAAAGGAAGGAAGGGAGGGAGGGAGGGAGGAAGAAAGAGAAAGAAAGAAAGAAAGAAAGAAAGAAAGAAAGAAAGAAAGAAAGAAAGAAAGAAAGAAAGAAAGAGAGAGAAAGAGAATGAATGAAAGAAAAAGAGAAAGAATGAAAGAAAGAAGAAAAAAGAGGGGGAAGGAGGAAGAGAGAAAGAAAGAAAGAAGGAAAGAAAGAAAGGAAGGAAGGAAGGAAGGAAGGAAGGAAGGAAGGAAGGAAGGAAGAAGAAGAAAGAAAGAAAGAAAGAAAGAAAGAAAGGAGGGAGGGAAGGACAGAAGGGAGGGAGGAAGGAAGAAAAAGAGAAAGAATGAAAGAAAGAAGAAAAAAGAGGGGGAAGGAGGAAGAGAGAAAGAAAGGAAGAAAGAAAGAAAAGAAAGGAGGGAGGGAAGGACAGAAGGGAGGGAGGAAGGAAGAAAAAGAGAAAGAATGAAAGAAGAAAGAAAGAGGGGGAGGAAGGGAGAGAGAAAGAGACAAAGAAAGAAAGAATGAGAAAGAAGGAAGGAAGGAAGAAGGAAGGAAGGAAGGAAGGAGGAAGAGAGGGAGAAAGGAAGGGACAGTGGGAAGAAGAAAAAAAGAAAGAAAGAAGAAAGAAAGAAAGAAAGAAAGAAAGAAAGAAAGAAAGAAGAAAGAAAGAAAGAAAGAAAGGAAGGAAGGAAGGAAGGAAGGAAGAATGAAAGAAAGAAAGAAAAAGAAAGAAGGAAGGAAGGAAGGAAGGGAGGGAAGGATGGAGGAAGAAAAGAGAAAGAATGAAAGAAAGAAGAAAGGAAGAAAGACAGAGGGGGGGAGGGAGAGATAGAAAGAAAGAAAGAAAGAAAGAGAGAGAGAGAGAGAAAGAAAGAAAGAAAGAAAAAAAAAAGAAAGAAAGAAAGAAGAAAGGAAGGAAGGAAGGAAAGAAAAAGAAAAGAAAATCAATCGTATTTATTGTACCTACAAAACAAATAAAATGACTAGGGAAAAATTTGTCCACAAAAGTGAAAGATCTCTACACAGAAAAATGATAAAATGCTGATGAAAGAAATGGAAAGGGACACACATGGAAGGCTATCCTGTGCTCAGGGACTTGAAAGACCGATAGTGCTGAGGTGCCGCACTCTCCAAAGCAACGTGGAGTGCCACGCACACTCTACCAACACACGTCTTCACAGAAATATTTTATTTGTTCTAATTTGTTGAACATGACAAGAGAATGCATTTATACGTTTCGATAGATCACACATACATGGAGTGCACGCTCTCTACACACACTGCAGGAATTTAAAAAGGATTCCTACAATTCATGTGGAACTACAGGAGCTCCTGTGGAGTCAAAGCAATTTTCAGCCAAAAAGACAAAAGAGGAGGCCTCACACTTCCTGACTCCAAAACACACCACAAACCCGTGACGACCCAGAGCATGGGGCTGGCATGGCAGCAGACCCAGGGACCTAGGGACCCGGGGAGCAGGACTGGGCAACGTGCAAGGAATCCTCACGTTGTAGCCAGCGGATTCCCAACAAAGGTGCCAAGAACACACACGGAAAGAACCGTCTCCTCCACAAAGGGCCTTGAGAGAACTGGAGAGCCAGATACCAGAGCGTAAGTTAGACTTTTATCTCTCATCATACCAAGAAAAGTCAGGATGGATGAAAAACCTAAACATAAGATACGAAATTCCTAAAATGACGCACAGGGGAAACTCCATCACAGTGGTCTGGGAACTGTGGATACGACCTCAAAACAAAATCAGACTCCACATTATGTCCAACCACAAGAATGGGATCCTACTTAGAGCAAGTTAAGCAAGCTTTTACAAGATGTCAAAATACTCTCTCCTGCCATGTGGATCTAAAAAGGACAAATAAAAAAATAAAAAGCAAGAGCAACAAAAGCAAAAATAGACAATGAGATTAATTAAAGTAAGTTAAAAATCCTCTTCACAGCAACCGGGTTGACCAAGTGAAGCAACACCATACAGAGTGAAAGAAAATATTTAAAACCTTGATACATTTGATGAGTGAATTACCAAAATTTGTAAGAAACTCAGTAGTATAAAACTCAGTAGTGTAAAAATGACCCTAGTTAGACAAGACAGGTGTCTTGACTCTAAACAGACAAGTCACCTGAGTAGACGTTACTAAAAGGACATATAAATGGCCAACAGCTGTAGGAGGAAAGGACCAGCACCAGCAGTCATCCGGGAAACGCAGGTCAGAAGTACCTGAGCTATCACCCCGCACCTGTCAGAATGGCTATTTTCAAAGAGAAGAATAAGGAATGTCCTGGAGGAGGGGAAGGACCCTTCCCATTGTTGAGGGAGCGGAAATGTACTGTCGTGTGAGAAGACTAGTGCTGCTGCCGCAGGTAGGAGTGTGAGGAGGCGCGGACTCCCCGAGGGCAGTGGGAAGGTTCTCCAGCAGCCTCAGTCAGTCCACCGTTTGGCCCAGTCCTTCCACTCCCGAGTATGCAGCCAGGGGCAGCGAGACGTGTGGCCAAGAGCTGTCTGCACGCTGGCCTTTGCGGCAACACTGTCCACAGCAGTGAAGAGACGGGATGACCCACTGGCCATCAGCAGATGAGAGCACAAATGGATGCACACGGGAGCCCGGCTCACCCCCTAAGAAGAGGACGGCCACAACCCTGGTGTTCCGGGAGGCTGCTGTGTCAGGCAGCCTCAGGCACAGGAAAGCAAATGCCACGTGATCTCACTTCCATGTGGGATTAAAAAGGGTGCAGGACGGTGGCCACCAGGTCTGACCGCGGGAGCAGTGCGGAATCTCAGATCGGGGACTGCGCTCGCCCCCACCACCGCTGTTCCTGAGATACGTTCTTGCCGTTTCCCATGCTTATCTCAAACGCCTGCACTGAGGCAAGTGTTCCCCCCCGGAATATTGCACAGCATGACAACAGCAAATGAAAGCATATTGATATTGTGTGTTTCCAAATTGCTAACTTTTAAATATTCTCACCATTAAAATATAATGTGATGGCTGTCTCAGTTAGCTTGATTTTGTCACTCCACAATGCATACATATGGCAAAACACTGCACTGTACCCATAAATATATACATCATTTGTTGATTTTAAATAAAAAGGTGAAGAACAATATCTGAAGCAGCAACTGTGCCCAGGAATCATGCTAAGCAGGAGGCACGGCAGCGGCAGAGGCTGTTTGGGGAGTACCATGGCGGAGGTGTAGGGGAGCACCTGCAGAGTCCTGAGATGCACGGCTCTGCCCCTGCCTCCCTTCCAGGGTCCTGGCCATGGAGCCAAGGGAGCTGGGGTGCTGGGGAGGCAGTCAGGAAGGGCTGCCTACGCCATTTTAGCCAACAGTCCCAGACTCGCTGTGATTCTGTCGGTGGGGATTGCTTCTCGTCCATTTCACACACCGTTCCCCACTAGGGTCCCAGGCGGGTGGGGCTTCCTGTCCACAAGCTTCCGGAGCACGGGGGGCTGAGGAAGGGTTCAGGACTCCTGCACAGCCCTGGCACTGCTCTCAGAAGTCACGCATGCTCCCCTGCTCACGGACATTCCTCCAGGCAGCCTCAGTCACAACCAGTCTTCTGTGGACGAAGAAGAGCCATGCGCCCACTTCCTGAAGAGGCTGCGGTGTGCAGCAGGAGACCACTGCAGGAGAAGGGGACTCAACCCAGCCGCTGCCAGGGATTTCTGGGAAGGACTGCTCTTTCAGGTATAAGTAACTCCCGGTCATTGTTCATGCTGCTCTTCCTATTTAAATGGGTTTCTGTAAGGATGTGAGGATTGGAGCTCTGGTACCCATTTTGAAGCCATGTGGCAACCTCCACAAGCAGAGGATGGCAGGGAAGACAAACAGAAAGGTCACGAGCGTCAGCAACACCATAGACCCTGCACCCAACTGCCCTGCACACTCCAGCCGTTCATCTGGGCACTGGAGTTACTTTTTAAGTCATGACTAGTCAGATAATTCGTTGCTTATAGCTGATCACAGGTCTATAATAACTGCAACATCACTAATAGCAAAATGGCAACAGAGATCTAATATTCAGTGAGGCAACCCTGAGGGTAGTGAATTCCAGTGGGCGATGGAGACGCGGGCACAGGGGTACGAGCTGGCATATGGCGATTTTTCTGCAGAGTCCAAGTGCAGGGGGCAGCGTCAGTTAGTCTTTGATTGGTAGTTGCACACTGACTCAGCACGTCTCTGGGCTAGGCCCTGGGCAAGGGAGACACAGCTATGAAGGTGTCTGCTGTCAACTCCTCAGGAAAGCAGAAGGGGGTGCTCTCTAGAGCTGGAGGCTGTGGGACAAAGTGGGGAGGCCAGGGTCTTTGGGCCACACGTGGGCAGAGCCTTCCTGACCACAGACCCCCATCAGGGAGGTGCAGCAGAACAACAGGAAGAGAGAGATCGCCAGCAGGCCTTCTTGGCCCAGGCTTCCGGCTGCCAGCAGGAGAGAGCATACACCTGAAGTCATGTGCTCCCTACCAGGGTCTACCCTGCACGTCACTCAGTGTGGATGACTGACTCTCAATGGACTCTGGCTGCCACCTCTGCCCCTGGCTGGTTGGAAGACACGCGTACCTCGAATGTGCTTTAGAACTTCTAAACGAGCTCTGACTAGAAACTCAGAGTGTAATTAACTGAAAATGTGAGAATCCCATAGTTGGCTACAGCAATTGAAAGAGTTTTAAAGGAAAGCCACTCCTCTCCTGTGTCTTTAATGAGGGCAATTTTAATTAAACCACACTGAAGTCTGCAGTTCCACCTCTTTAATTTGATCAATTGTGAGTCCTACAGCATGGAATCTCAGCTGAACCAGAGACAGATCAAAATGTGCTTCAGCTCAGTGTGTGAGCACCGGGGGCCAGGTGACGTGCAACCCTGAGTGCTCGTTGGCTTTCAGCGTGGAGAGGGAGGGAAATGGGAGGTGAGTGATCAGGACAGGTGAGTGAAGACTGCAAGGAAACTTTCCTCCCAGGTGTAGGACGACCAGAGTATTTGGAAAAGCCATGGGAAGTACCAGTCGGTAAACCGTGGGTCACGCTCATTAGGTGACAGACGGGAACACGCTCCCAGACCTGGAGCTCAGGATACCATGGGCCTATCCCACCCCTCTCACTGGGCACAGACTGGAGCCATTGACCATCTTTGAGACTATCCCAACGTCACTAAACAGAGACTGAGGAACCACAGGATGCTGTTCCCTGCCTTGTCCCTCCAGGTGACCCCAGAATGCAGCTCTCTGGGTGGTGGCAAGACTCTCCTCCTACATGTGCCATTCATCATAAATTTGTTCAAGAGTTCCTCCACCAAGAGCAAGAACCCTGGGGTGGTTCCAATGGTGGTCCCAAAAGATACCCCCAGAACCAGATCCCTGGAATACATGAACATGACCTTATTTGGAAAAAGAGTCTTTACAGATGTAACTAATTTAAGTTTCCCAATATGGAAAAAAAAAAAAAAAAAATATATATATATATATATATATATATATATAGGTTTTCTGGTTGGCCCCTAAATCCTGTGACAAGTGACCCTAAAAGAAACAGGAGAGACATGCGTAGGAGGAGGTCATGTGAAGATGAAGGCAGAGGCTAGAGAGAAGCTGCCACAAGTTTGGGGACAACAGGAAGTGGCAGGATGGCTTTTCTCTGGAGCACCTGGAGGGAGGGCAGCCCCGCGACCTGGGTTTCAGACTTCTGGTCCGTGGAACTTGAAGAAAGCAAACTCTGCTCTGCGGCCCCTTGTCACAGCAGCTGCAGGAACTGTCAGAAGCCCCTCCCCGGGCTCTCCAGGGCCCAGGGCTCTCTGAGCCACGTGCTGCTGCTGCTGAGGCGGAGTGGGAAAGACAGTGGCCTCGTGTGCTCCTGCAGACCCAGACACCCGCCCCGTGGAAGTCGCAGCCAAAGCCGGCCGTGGAGGCCTGGGAGCCCTGGGAAGGCCGGGCTGGCCTGGGAGCACGGGATGGCCATGTCTGGGAGAACCTTCTGCTAAGGAGCTGGCATGGGCACAGCACTGTGCAGGCAGGATGTCCTCTCTGGAAATTCAAAGGCCCTGGGCCGACAAGCAGGTCGTTCCAGCTCCACGCCGGAGCCCTCTCGAGGGAACACAGAAGGCAAAGCCGAGTCCTGGGCCTAGCTTGTGGTGGTAGCTCAGCAAATATTTGTTCAGCAGCTGTCTTCTCCTGGGTTATGTAACCCTACTTAAGGAAAAACCGTGTGTGCCCTTGGCACCTCACGCGGGGAACTGGGACCAACCATCCAAGGCGGTAAGTCACCGAGCTTTACACTTTCAAAACACATAAAAGCAATTCTTAAAGAACATTCTCCACACTATTTTAAGTGTTTCATAAAGCCCCTAGTCCCTTTGCCAGTGTGTGGTGTGTTCTGAGCCGCTGAGCTGGAAGTTTCAACTTGGGTTCGGAGAGAGGTCCCTTGGGTCCTGCCTGTCCACTGGAGCACATGTGAGAGCGGGCAAGTGGCCACTCTGGACGTGGCCAGACCCCGAGGACCCAGCTCACAGTGGGAGGACTCTAAGCAGATCCCTTTCCACCTTCTGTTTTATTTATGGAGGGTTGTTCCCTGAGCAGAGGAAGCGAAAGATTAGATCATATTCCAGAATACTGTGTGAATTCCCAAGCCTGTTCAGAGGAACAAGAGGCCATAGCCAGGAGAACTGGATTAAAGCAATAAGTGTTTCAAGAGTTTCCTACTGGAAAGACTGAGGCAGGAGGATGGCAAGTTCAAGACCAGCCTAGGCACCTTAGTGATTGAGTGATTTAGAATAAAATAAGAAGGCAGGGAAGGTAGCTCAGTGGTAGAGCACCTGCCTGGTCTTCCCAAGGCTCTGAACTCAATCATTATTACCCCCAACAGACAGAAAAATAAAAAATAAAAATTAAATACTTCTGGTGTCTGGTATTCGAATCTAATTCCCATGATGTAACTGATGCTTTCAACGATGCAACCTCTGGACCATTGTGGGGTCTGGATGAGCGTCTCATGTCATGCCTGAAACCAGGGCTGAAAGGTGGGGGCACGCAGAGGAGAAAGAGGCAGCAGGAGGCCAGGAGTCTGCGCCTGACCGCCTCCACTCTCCACCCTGCCTGGACGCCCTTCCTCCTTCTTAAGGTATCCTTTGCTGTGTCACCAGTCCTGTGAAAGTTCAGGGAGGAAATGTAATCAGGAATATGAAGTCATGAACCAAACAAGAGCAGAATGTTTCATACACACAACTCCAGTTTTTAAAACTATCTGGATCAAAGCAGGATTGCCCCAAACCTGACCCCTTAAGGGTGTGCCCACGCAACTACATAACAACTTCCTCCCACTTTCCTGCCACTTAGCAGAGGGACAGGGAGGAGTGTGACAACGCGGCGGTGTTCTCACGGAGTGGCCCTGTGAGCTCATAGCGAAATGCACCCCTCTCCAGCCGACAGCCAAGGCAGTTTGGGAGAGAACAGCAGACTGTCCGTTTGAGAATAAACTCCAGGGTAGACAAAATCACAGCAGCTCCAAAAGACTGAAATGAAATAAAGCCCTAGCTCATGCAAATTTGGCCAATTATACTTTAGACAACTACTCCAGAAAAAATCTGTGAAGGATTTTGAAGTTTGAATTAGACTTTTAAAACATTGCCCACCTTTAAAATGGATTTGAAGAATAGAAAAACAACCTACGTTTTAAATAATAAGGTGGGCGACTGTAGATTCAAATCTACTTGTTCGGGTCGGTCCATCAATGCAGACTCGTGAAGCACTGACTGGCAGATCCCATGCTGGGTGCTGGCTTCAGGGGTACACAGACGCAGGGACACATTTCCTTGCCACCTTCCACCCTCTGTGACCCTGGTCCTGGGAGTCCATTCCTCACAGACAAACTGTCCACGCTCTGGATTCTCCAGGCTGAGCAGCGTATGCTGGGCACTGGTCTCTGGGAATATTGCCCTCTCTGTTGGACGTGGCCTCTCTCAGCCTACCTTTCCAGATACTAGGCTCACCTTGGTGCCCTGGGACTACATGGGTGGCTCTCTCCCCCACATAGTCCTGTTCAGGGTCACGAGTTACCTCTCCTAAGGGCACCCCAAGCAGAAGTGTCTGTGGGCCCCTCATTTATACCCACAGCAAACTGCCCACTTTATAATGTGTCCAGTTAGGACCTCCATGGGACTGGCCAGGGGGTCAATGGCAGCATCAGGCATCCTCTGGCCTCAGATTAATCCTGCCTCAAAAGTGCACCCTGCCATTTCCTTTTATCCCTGAAAGAAGTGGTTTTCCAGAAAGTTTGTCTGTGTCCCCTATGTCCTTCCCCCGCCTCCAGTTTTGCCCAATGAGTGTGACAGGCAATGCAAGGATCAACAAGCCCAGCAAGGGATTTGGCAAGGGGAGAAATGGGTAGCAGGCAGATGGCAAAGCGAGAGTGTGTTGTTGATGCTAACACATGCACAAACCTGCACACACACCTGTGTGCGTATGCACGTGAATGCACCTCCCAGTGATGGTGACACACAGAAGGGGACCCAGGGACAGGTATCGGGGAGCTTGGGACATTTTATTGTTACAACAGAATCATCTGACACTTTATAAAGGAAAGAGGCCTCTTAAGGTCATGATTCTGTGGCTGCTGAGGCCTGCTGGATGCGTCCCAGTGGGTGGTGAAGGGGGAAAGAGGACCCCATGCAGAGGGCACAGGAGAGCAGGTAGCCGGCCGGCTCATCAAGGTGCCAGGCGTGCCGGTGTTGTTGCTTTGAGGACTCGTCACCTGCCCATGCCTTACGGCGTCCAGCACCCTCAACACCTGCACAGTGAAGCGGGAGGGGTGACATAAGCAGTGAGGAAGAACTTACAGGAAGTCGGCAGCAATCGAACTCTGGGGTGGACAGGCTCGCGTGCCAGGCGGGCAGTGCTGTGGCACCCTGCGGAGCGAGTCGGGGAGGGATCCCCTGCGCACGCGCGTTTCCGAGAACTCTCTGCAAAAGCACCTCCCTTCCCACAGGTGAAACCCCCCTCCCGGCAAAGCACGGGTGTGGCGGTGGAGCGGCATCACACAACCTCTTCTGTAGCTCACTGCTCGGTGACATCCAAAAGTTAGGTGCAGGCGCTTCAGACCCTGGGCTCAACCGGCTGCCACAGATCTGCAGTAGCACTGCTCCCTTCCTCCTCTGCACCAGAAGCCCCTTGGCACAGCGAGGTGCAGGGTTGTCCCCAAGAGAAGGCACCGTAGGGCCTTGAGGAAGCTTCTGAACTCACGTTGCTCTTGCTCGTGGCAGATGCAATCGGTGACATGTTCTGCATCTACTGTGCATGTGTGGGCCGAACAGGGGACAGAGGCGGAGCCTGGCTTCTTCCTGTGGGGGTGCACTCCTCCCCTCACCTGTGTGTAGCTCCGTGGGGTAGCTTAGGACCTGCCCTCTGCCAGCATCCGCTGGGCTGGCTAGATGTCCCAATGCAGGGAAGCCGTGCAGAAAGGACCTCGTTCTTAGCAACAGCCACCATAATGGGGGTCACCCTGTCCGAGAGCACTGTGCTGCCAGTATCTCTGCCATTCCAGATTTCTGTGTGACGATCTACACTTCATAAAGCAAACAACCAAATGTTATAAAATTTTGTAATAAAGGACATGGCTACCGGCTCCACAAGTGTATGAAAAACCCACTGGATCTGACCTTGGGAAGGTCATTTCATTCACAGTGTTTCACAAACAATAAAAGTGTTCTGCATAACAATCAGTTGAAGATAATAAAATCCAATCCTAACAGTGAATATGATTTTTCAAATTCACAATTAAGCACAAAACCCTTTGTTCAAACAAAACTTCTCCAGAATTCAATGCCTAAGGTGAGAAAAGTGTAGCTATTCTACCTGAGGGATGAGGAAGCCTACCTGCAAAGCCTCCCCAGAACCCCCACGGCGTGGAACCTGTCCCCATGTTCCCATGGGAGGCCCCGGGCTCCAGGACAGGCAGCAGGTGGTGCAGTCAGGAGGGAACCCAGGTCTGACTCCCAGCCTGGGGCTCACTCTTCACCCCCATGCGCGTGAACTCAGGGGATGTGCAGATTCTGTGCCCGGATACTGCATTACCGCTGGGCTTCAGTCCACAGCGCCCATGTGAACCAGCTTCATGCTACTCACTGGCAACTCCTTTTCAGCCACCAGTGGCGACTCCTCAACATCTGGGAAACAGGGTCCGCGCTCATTACTCTGACGCTGAAGTCCACACTGCTCGTCCTCAGCGGCCCTTCCTGCATCCTTTGACCGGCTGTCCTGCAGCCTCAGCAGTGCCCTCCCAGGTTCCCAGGACTTGCCCAAGACTATGATGCCCTCTTCACTCAGGATGTCGCCCTTCAAAGCCAGCCACGGTGTCCTTGCACTCTCTCCTTCCTGACAGCAGTCATTACTGACCCTCGGATGCAGCATCAGTCGGGCAGGTTCTCGTTAGGTGACGGCACGGACACCAGGTATGTGGACAGAGAAGTTAGAATGAAGGACTTTGAGCTAGGTTTTGTTAGGGGATGAATCAAGATCCCCTGGAATCCACATGTGGAAGTCCTAATCTAGTAGCTCAGAGGGCCACCTTATCTGGGAACTGGCTCATCACAGTGTAATTATTTATGTATGATGTTGTTATCTTGGAAGAGGGTGACTCTGGTCAGGTGTGGCCAGTGCTCTTATAAGAAGAGTATATGTGGGCACAGACAGTACCCAGGGAGAATATCACCTGCAGATATGGGCAGGTCTCGGGTGGCGAGTCTCCAAACCAAGGAATACGAGGCCAGGCAAACACCAAAACCAGGGCAGAGAGGCTGGGGCAGATCCTCCCTCAGAACCCCCAAAAGAGCCAGCTCAACTGGTGCTGCCTGGCCTCCAGCCTCCAGCCTCCACCCTCCAGACTGAGAGACAATGACTCTCAGTTGCTTAAGCTGCCCTGTCTGTGGAGCTGAGTTAGGCCGCCCTCGCTAGCTAAGGCAGTGCAAGGAGAGCTCCACCAGCTCCAGGGGAGGCCTGGGCCCCAAGCACTGGGAAGAGAAATGCAGAAAGCAGAGGCAGAGGGAAAGAGGAGCCCACAGAGCTGAGCCCCAGGCTCCGAGGCAGTGACCCTGCTGGACTGGGCCAGGCCTTTCTGAGGGAACCGGACATTCTGATCCCTGTGCTGGGAACCTGGACAACAGGACCAGGGGCTGCTGCTGGTGAAAGCGGTGTCCTGCTCAGGCTGAGCAGGGCAGGGAGCCACCCCAGGGGAGCCGAACTGCTTCCTCCTCTGCAGGATCTCTCTGGTGACAAGGTGGCTCGCTCAGAGAGGAGGAGGCAGCTCAGAGCCCCAGCATCACAGAGAGGAATGCAGGTGGAGCAATTCGACAAAAGCGTCGTGACTGGCATCTGTCCTAGCACTTATTTCTGCAGTGTAGAATAATTCAGTTTCTGTATGTATTGCACTTAACTGTCTGATTTAGACCCTTAGATACTTAGACGGCTGCTTGATTTACCTTAGCTGCCCCTCAGCAAAATATACTGTCCATTGCTTATAGTGGTTCTCACTACAGGCTTAAGAGAATAAAAGAATAAATGGGAAGGAGGGAGGGAGCGAGGGAGAGAAGGAGTAAGACCATCAAGGAGCTGGCAGCAGCTAAGTGGCAGTCTGGCCCCAGTGGCAGGAGCAGCTGGCCCTACGAGAGCATCGAGCCGGGGCTCTCGGGGGTTTGGGAGGAGAGGGCTGCATCAGATCAACAAGCCCCTCTGCCCTGGCCCAGCACGCAGATTGTTGAACCAGGTGCCAAGGTTCTAATCCTGGATTTATTGCACACTTGCTGAGCGACCTTAGACAAACCACTTAACTCAACCCTAGAGATAATGTCACAAAGTCTTCAGCTTGTAAAATGATTGCTGATCCTTTGCCCCCCCACCCTGCGTTACCACTGTAGTGGTGACGCCTTGGCTGGCACTGACGCACAGCTGCTGATCAAAGACAAGAGTAGACTCCAGTTGTCTCTTTTTATGGCAATTCTTTTCACCAAGCCAAGCCTAAAACACATGCAGTGAGCCTGGGCCTGGGTACCGGGTGGATCCTCATGACAGATAGAATGGCAGCAGGTTCCTCTTTTGCAAATCTTAGGAAAGGACTTAATTGGTAGCTTAGAGATTTTCACGATATTGCAGTTGGCACATCTACTGCAAGAAACAGGGTCTACACAACAGCTTCTATGGTCTGCAGATCCACCCTTCCTGCTGGGACAAGCTGGGAGTCAACAGGGAAGAGCTGCCCTTGCTTGATGCCAGGGTGATAGTCACTTCCCCAAGTGTGCTTCCTTCAAATCTAGGGTATGCAAACCATATGAACACAGGTGCTCTGTAGTTGAACAGACCGTATAGGATGGCAGGCTTAGCCTTTGATAATAATCATTGTTAAAATGTTTTAATGTCTAGAATAATATAATCCTACCAAAGAGCATAGACATGGTCTTGTTTTGGTTTAACCCTGAAGAGGGTGAACTCCAGAGCTTTTTCCTAGACCTTGTGCCTCACAGCTGAAGGTACACTGCAGTGCCAGAAGTGACATGGGTCCCGCTGATGGACTCATGTGTCACCTGGGTTAGAAGGAGTACAGGTGGACATGGGAGGTGTCAGGGCTGAGTCATGCCCCCCCAGGAACTCATGCACTGAAGCTGTCCCTAGCCTTTAGTACCTCAAAATGGGACAGAATCTTGAGATAAGGCCTTCAAAGTGATGATTAAATTAGAATCAGGCTTATAAGATGTGTCCTAACCCAATGACTGGCATCGCCAGAAGAGAAGGAGTTTGGGACAAAGAGAGATGCCAGGGAGGGCCTTGCATGGAGGAAAGACCACGTGAGAATGGAGAGAGAAGGTGAATGCCCACAAGCCATGCACAGGGACCTCTGAAGAAACCAGCCTATCCAACACTTAGGTTTTGGACCTTGAGTCTCCAGGATTGGGAGGCTATACATTGTTGTTAAAGCCACCAGTGTGAGGTACCCTGTTATGGTGGTCCTAGTAATCTGATACCTATGGGCAGGGTTCCGAAGCCTTCTCCAGACCTGCTACTGCCATCAGCAGCAACTGGGGAGGAGCAACCTTTGATAAGAGGGAAGGAAGTAGCCCCCCACCCCAAAGGGCCATTGGAAGGGAAGCCCTTCCCTCAAATCATCCAGACTATGATCTCCCTAAGGAGGGTGGGTTGAGGCACTGATGGTCCCTTATTAAAATGTTAAGTGCTCCCAGTGCAGGGGATTAACTCCACCCATCTCTGTCAATTAACAAAAATCCTGGATCGAATTAGAAGCTCTGATTTGCCTGCTGTTCCCTCAGTTATTCCCAGGAGAGTGGACCCCAGGTCTTCTGGATTTCCACTGTAAGATGCAGAGAGCCCTCCATCTGGAGCAGGTGGCACTGAAGACATCTCTGCAGTCAGTGGTCAGAAGGGGGGCACTGAGGGAGCCCTGAAGTTCAGGGCTCGGGAGGACACCTAGGGGACAGGCAGGACAGGGAAGGGAAGCTTCCCACCTGCAAACTTGGCCTAGACTGGCTTCCTGCTGGGCTGCCGTGTCATGTCTGTGGACCACCTGGCCCTGGAGCGTGCCCTCCTCTTCCTCTCGCCCTCTCTCCAGGCTCTTTCCACCTCTCACACACATGCACACGTGCACACACACAGTCTCCCGAGCTGTATGCGATCCAGAATCAGGAGACCTGAAGTCCCCAAGCACTGCATCTGGCACTGGAAATGAGAGACGGAACCGGGGGTACCGCAGTCAGTAACTCCACACTGCACAGCAGCTCTGGAGGTGACCCTGGTGGCAACTCCCTGAGAGGCCAGTCAGAGCAAGAGCAGGTCAAAGACGCCTGCCTCAGGGAAAATACTGTTTTCTCCTTGGCTCCATTTCATATCCCACATCTTTTTTTTTTTTTTTTTCTTGTAACAACAGTATTGAGAAATGCTTGGAGACCCTAGGTGTCTTCAAAACTTTCAGAAACTTTTCCCTGAAATTCCAAAATGTGTGCTAACCTTTGAGACTTTCATAAGTTTGACATTTTTGTTGAGCTCATGTCCCTCATGTCTGATGAACAGATATTAACCTATCAACCCACAATGTTCGGTGTATACATCCCCTAGAAATCTGGAATGCATTAAACTTTCTCCTTAGGATGTATTGTGTGGGCATATTTTTGTTGATAGATTTTTAAAGGGATTTCTAGTAGGTAGACTTTTATCTTTAATAATATAAGTGGTTGGAGGGCTGATATGAAGTCATGGGAGATAGAACACTGGTCTAAATTTCAAACATTTGTGGAAGCTTCAAACACAAATATGCCATTTAGAGTTTTCCCATTCTACCATCCCACACATATCATTTCCTTTGAGGGTTTTACTAGGAAATCATCTTTGGATTTGCTCAGATCTGAGAAATGTATTATCAATCCTAAGCTATTATCTCACATCCTCTCTGGTTGTTACTGTCAGTTGTTATTTGGAGGAATATGTGAAGTAAATTCATAAACAAGCTTTAAAAATGTATTCATGTAAATCTGGTTCTTTGGAAGAAATATACTACATAACCGTAATTCAATGTGATTGAGTTTATAATTTAACCACTCTTGATTGTTAGAGCATCAATTTCAAAATGCACAGCTATGACAAAAATCAGGGATTGTAAAGAGAAACCAAAAATTAATAACTCTTCTCCAGTGTGGTCTTTATTCTATAGGCCCATTCCTACTTGACTGGACACAATATTTATAATATTTAATATTTATGTGATAAGTGCCATGCCTGGAAATTGTTTGATGAATAAAATGTTAATGGAAATGACAGTAAGAGTCAGTCGTGTTGATTTGAGATGTCCTTTTTTCAGTGAGACCTAGACCTCACACATGCATTTCCTGGCTGAGTCTCCCTCACAAGGGGATGGAGAAGGAAGAGATCCTCTGCTTCTACAGCAATGGCCCAGGACAGTGGGAAACAGGGCGGGAGTTCCAGGCAGGCTCACTCTTCCCTCAACCAGGTCCTGCAACAGGTGCAACAACTGCTGGCATTACCTAGGGACAACTTGGGGGTCTCCCGGGAAGGATGGCATGGTCAGGCATGGTTTTCTCTTGCTTTCGGAAACAGGAGGAAATGGAATTGTTCCACACATTAGGGATTGAAAGTTAAAGTCAAAGTCTGGTCTATGCTAGCTTCCATTTCCATAATGTTTGATACGCATCAGATGGATTTCTAGAAACCAATGTGGATACCTGAGGTGCCCAGAGGAACTGAGCTGAAAGAACACACAAAGACCCCTGGACCTCAGCAGGTGACTGCAGGATCCTGAAGGATGTGCCTCTTCATTGTAAATACTAATCACAAGATGAGTCCTCTAACAGACAATGCTCTTGTTTTGCTAGAAGAAAAAAAAATCACTGAAAGCAACAGGAAACAATTTTTAAAAATAAACTAGACTTGCAAGACAAAAAGAGGACACTACTTTGCAGAGGGACATGTGTGCAGAGGAAAGAGAACCTCTGCACAGCTGGCCGCAGTGGTGTCACCACCCCCAGTCCACCGCCTGCCTCCTCCCCTGACCACGCGTTTGTCTGCACAGCGCAGTACCCTTGCATGTCCAGCGAGTTAAGATACAGAACTTAGCATACCTACTTTTAAACTGCAACGTCCTTCTAACAGAAGTTCTTATCAGAGGTCTGCCTGGTACTTGGCAAACAAGACATTCTACCTTTTAAACAAATAATTCATTAGGTAATTAAATTCAAGTGAGATTACTCTAATTAAATATACACTGCTGTTGAATCATAATTTCTATGTGGCCTAGTTAAAGATGAACAATCTCTTATTCCCAACAAAAAAGAAAGCTTGAAGAGGATTCCCTGGTGACTGGAGGAATAGATTTACATGCACTCCACAGAGGTCGTTTCAAGACCAGGGGTGGGGCTGCCTGCCTGGCTGGAAATTCCCGAGGAAGTTCGGGCTTGCGCTGGTTAATGTTAGTGGCACCACACAGGACGTCACAGGGATCTTCTGTGGGCTCCAGGTCACCTGCCAGTGAATACTCCCGCACCAGGCTTCTGGGGCTGCATGCTCCAGAGGGAAGGGGTCTCAGGACCAACGCTGGCCCTGGGACAACAAGGATTTGTGGAGAACGAAAAGTCACTTTGTCCCGGACACCGTGCTCTGCCTGACTCCCTCTAATGGCATTAGAGGCGGCATCCGCTATGGCGCTCCGGGCGCTGAAGTCCCCGCTGGCTTTGATCCGAGGCTGTGGCTGCCGAGAGAGCTGACAGTCGGCGTGGCAGCCCGCTTTCATTTGTCAGACACGCGTTTGCCAGTGTACGGAGCAGGCAGCGACACCTGTACTGCAGGAATTTACATGGCCTTGCTCCGGGATGGCATTGATTTGGGACGGGTGAAATACAAACACAAACTAATTAAAAACTGCATAATGGAGCCCTACAGGAACACGGCAGAAAAACAAATAAATACAAGTGCAGCTGGCGCGGCGATTGTGCCTCTGCCCCCGAGCAGCCGTCTGGTGACATCAAATTATAAACCCTGAAAGCCCTCACACTGTCGCTGTTGATCATTTTGGAGGAATAATGGAGATGATCTGGTTAATTACCAGATTTATAAAATATTTACGTGTGTGCACACGCATGTAATTCACTTTCTCCAACCCTCGGGGACGGCGACATCATGACACTCAAGGCCGGCCTCTGTGAGCCGTTCCTCCGTGGGAAACCCGGGCCCCGCTCGGAGACTTCGGGCTCTGGCCCCGCTGGCCCGCAGCTTCCCGGCAGCAACTCCCCAGCCACTCAGGGTGGCTCCGCACTGCTCTGACTGCGGTGCGGGCGGTGCAGGACGCGGCCCTGAATCCTGGCGGTGGCGCGTCCTTGGCTCCCTGGCGCTTCCTTCCAGGATCTCCCTGGAGTTACTGGGCTCCACTCTTACCGCCAGCCCGACTGGCTCCTTCAGCAGTGCACGGTCGGCCGGAAGCCAGGTCCCTGCAGCCTGGCGCCCTCAAGGCGCACTCTGCCTGGGACTTAGGTCCGGGGTCACCAGGGGCGTCCCCGGACCCCGAGTGGGCACGGTTGGCGCAGCAGGAGAACGCAGGCCTGGCACCCAGGAGTGGGGCCTAGGGGACCTGCGGACGCCGCACCGGGTGGGGATCTGGGATCCGCCTGTGAGTGGGGGTCCAGCTTCTCCAGCTGTAGCGGGTCTCTGCCTCTTTCCGCGGACTGCCTTGACGCTCCTCTCGCTGTCAACGAGTGAAATGGCATCCGGGCATCTGCTGGAGAAAGGTGCAAAGTCCCAGAGAGTGTTTCATATGACTCTTAAATCAGGGCGCACTTGTTGGTGCGGGGGGCTGACTGGGGTCCGTGCGATACGCGGAATGTGTCAAGTCAGGCCGCCCAGCCCCAAGACCTAGCCACCGCCCGGCTCAGCAGCCCCGCTGTCCCTAGAGCAAAGAATGGCGGGAGACCAGGACCGAGGCGCCGCCCTCGCATCTCTGGGACTGGTCTGCGACGCCAGGTCCTGGCGCCAGAGGCGTTTTCCAAAGACTGCTCCGGAGCGAAGCACACGAACTTCCCCTTCTGCGCCAGAGACTCCGGACAGCAGAGCCTCGAAAGCAAAGGAAAAATATTCAGAAGAAATGAAATTGTAAATGAGGGCGCCCTTGGGTTTCTCTAATCTCATCCTGAGGTTCAAAGCTCCTTGGGGTGGCTGGGAACAGTACTGAAGATTCAGCTTGGCTGAGGGGTTGGGGGAAGAGGAAAAGGAAGCCTGTTCTCCGAAGTGGGGATAAGTTTTCTTTCATTTGCAAAACTGTACCAAACAAACAGGTACACTTGCCATTGAGCTTTAAAACCTGATTAAAAATTCACTTGGCTCACAGGTACATTGTTAGCCACCCCATTCCAAACACTACCTCCGCCTCCACCACAGAGGCCTGTTCTAAGCCCTCTGTGCCAAGTGCAACATGCTTGCTCTGCACACACACCCAGAGGCCCATGTCGACCCTGGGCAGGGGTGTGCCCAGGGTCCCGGGGTCCCTGCTTGGGAGTCCTATTTCCCTGACATGGCCGAGCTTCGTGCTGTGATGTGTGTCCCAAGGCATGCAGGCTCCCAGGCTGGACCCTGGACTCAAGCAGCAGAGCTCAGATCCCACAGGCAGTGCAGAGACCCCTGGGTCTGTGTGACTGCAGGGGTTTGACTCTGCCTCTGGCAAGCTGGAGGCTCAACTATTATAGAATGTGTCTTCTCTGGCCAGGAGCAGCCTCCTCAGAGGATGCGCCTGCCTGAGTCGCCCTTCAGTAGGTGGGGACGGCATCTGAGGGTCAAGAAGCTAAGCTCCGATTTCCAACCCAGCACAGCACTGCTGACATCGGTTTTCAACAGTTGCCCCATAGAGTAGCCCCCAAATCCTCCCACCCACTGCACTGATGGGGAGCACTGGCTCCCCTCTTTTCTGTCACTTTCCTCTTGGGCCACCAGAGAGACAGAACTAGCTAACCTCCTTGGGAGAAGTTCTGAACCCCTTTAAAAGGATATTCAATTAGGCCAATGGCTACCAGCCACTGTGTTCTCCTGGTATGAACATCAGAGGCCACCAAGCTCTGGGGCCTGGCACACACATTCCCATGCTATGGCATGTGTGTGTGTGTGTGAGGGGTGGGGTTCTCCTGGGCCTGCTGAGCCAGGAGGTTTTCTGCTTCCCTCCTCTCCCCTTCTCCAATTGGAGAATTTGAAGGCAATTTTATTCCTCTTAATTTCCCTCTTTTCCTCTCTCTCTGTGGCTGGGTGCAAAGAGAAATAAGAGTGGGCCCACAAGGTTCTGCTGGTACCTCCTGGAAAAGGGATTTAAGCCCAGAGGACTGGGGTGCAGTCCATCTCTGATCCTTGGGCAGAGAATAGGCCACAATGGACCCTTCTACACCTTTCTCAGGAATCTGTGGGTGCCAAGTAGTGTTCAGATGTGTTCCCAGGGAACTTTCCAAGCAGGGCCCAGTCAAGGTCTCCCACTTACCTTGCCAAAGTTTCCAAGAGCTTACCTGCATTGGATGCCTGATGTAGGTGAGACACCCATAGCACAGAGGGATGGTTGGTGTCAGGCTGGTTGAGGGTCAGGACAAAGCCACCACTGCTCCTTTCCAGTCCCCTCCCTTAGAGCTTTTAATGGTTACCTGAGACCTCTAACCAGGGTATACTGTTGTGAGCAGGTGGGAAGGTGGTAATCAATCCATGCAGTCAAATCCTGGCACTGGGAAGTGTTTCTAGACTTAACATTCCACCTCATTCTCTGGATCCTACAGGAAGGCTTATCTCACCTGTATTTACCTGTGGCCTTGAAATGTGACACTAGGTTTGCTAAACCAGGACAGTGGTATGGCTGGCCCATTTCTCACACAGTGATTCACTTGTATCCTTTTGATTTGCTTTGGATATGGAGAGGGGGATGGGAATAAGAGATCTGTCTCAGAGTTGGAAGTTGAGTGGATGGACCAGTGATTAGGAGGAACCTGCAGTTAAGGACTTCCCAGAGTTGCAGAGCCCAGTGCTAGCTGCTGGCCACCCAGAATCTGTGTCAAAGCTGGAGAGGAGGCCTGATGTTTGCTAGAGGTGGGAGTGGAGGTGTCTGGAGTGTGTAGGGACAGGTTGTCACGGGGAGGAACAGGAAGATCTGACTCAGAGTAGAAAAATTAAACCCGATTTTGGAGCTGGTAATTAGTAATTACTATTATGCACCTTATTGTGTCTAATTATAGGCGGTAGCTTCTGTCCTCAGGCCCGGGAAATGGAGCCTTCCTGAGGCTGTAGGATTCCCGTGTGCCTGGAAGCTCCCCACATCTCACAAGTCTCCAGGGGGAAGAGGAGGAGGGGGTCAGGTCCTGCTACTGGGTCCTGATGGCTCTAGTAACCAACAACACAACATGAACGGGATGGAGGCTTAGGGCTAGATTCATCCATCTGGCAGTTCCCAACCGCCTAAGCCCACACTCAGTCCTGAGTCGCAAATGAAACTCAGGAGGGATCCAGCAGGCGGTAACCTGGCGGGGGGTGCACTCCGGGTCTTGCCGCCTTGTAGACAGAGGCGTGCAAAGTGGCCCCAGGAACAGGGGCCGGTACCTGGGCACTCTCAGTCCCGCGCCACTTGGACCAAAGCCAGCGATAGCAGCTCGAAAGTGACCTGCCTGAGGGGCCTTCCCAGCACGCGGGGGCGAGGAGGCCCTTGCGCTCGGCTTCTGCTCCCGGGAGCGGCGCGGCCCGGCGAGGCGACCCAGAGTCACTCCCGAGCTTGCCGCGGCCCGCTGAGACGGCGGTCTCTTCCAGCGAGTCTGAGGATAGAAAGGGAAGGCGGAGACAGAAGGAAGACGCGGGGCCAGCGACCAGGCGACTGCCCTGTCTCGGTGCCGGCCGCGGCGCCGCCTCGGGTCGCGCGCTCCTCACAAGTTTACTTCCTGCCTCTCACACCTAGGAAGCAAACCAGGGCGTCCAGGCCGCGCGGCCTCCAGCGGCCCGGGCAGGAGAGAGATGGGGGTGCTTCCTCCGGCTGCAGTGGTGCTTTCTCGGGGAAGAAAAGGCCCTCCCCTCCCCCTCCTCCCGCAGACCCCCCGCGCTGACTGCCTCTTTCCCCCCCGGCAGTGACTTCTCGGCTGGATTGCTCCTTCTCAAAGTTTTCGCATTTGGAAGAGCCCGCAGAGCTCGGCCACTCCCTCTTTTCCAAGTACGAGGAGATCGACCATCAACCGAGGAAGATCTGCTGATACCTAGAGGGGCCGCGGGACGCCGCGTCTTGCGTCGGAGGTGTATCGTCACGCGGATTCACCGGCGCGCGGACTCCCGGTGCACTTCTGCCAAAGACGTCCCGGGGAGGAAAGGCAGCACTAGGCTCAGAAGGGGCCGCTGGACGCCGGCTGTCACCCTCCACCGGCTGCGGGCCTTTCTCCGCCGCCCCAGCGGTAGAAAAGCAGTTGCTGAGTTGTTTTTGTTAAAAAGGGGACACACCTCAGCTGCAAAACGGGGTGTCAGACAGCTGTAAACCCGTGTCGACAGGTTGTCAGACAGCCTCGGGAGCTGGTCCGGAAGGAGCCTGGAGCCTCCGGACCCCGACCCAGCGGCCCAGCAGCGCGCGCCCACCGCAGGAGGAGGTGGCCCGGCCGGCGCGGGGCACCACGTGCTCGCCGGGAGGGGCGGGAGCGGACGGTGAGGGCGGGCGGGAGGCAGGGAGGGGGCGAGAGGGGAGCCAGGGGCGGGGCCTGCGCTCAAGGGGATGCCAATCAAAGCATCAACTTCAAATTGTGTCTGAAAGCCCCGCCGCCGAGCGGAGGACGGCCGCCGCAGTCGGCGCGCGATCGCGGATCCGGGCGCAGCCGGGAGCCGGGCGCCAGAGAGCACCGGCCGAGGAAGAGCGACCGGCCCCCGCCCTCGGGCGGCCCGAGCGCGCTCGGCCCGCCGCCCGCTCCCCCCGCGCAGGTCCCCTCCAGTCCCCCGTTGGCCTCCGCTCCCTCCCCCTCCCTTTAATACTTGCCCGCCGCCGCTGCCGCCAAGTCCGCGGACATGTCCTTCCCGCAGCTGGGCTACCCGCAGTACCTGAGCGCCGCGGGGCCGGGTGCCTACGGTGGCGAGCGTCCAGGGGTGCTGGCTGCTGCGGCCGCCGCCGCCGCCGCCGCCTCGTCGGGCCGGCCGGGGGCGGCGGAGCTGGGAGCGGGAGCGGGCGCGGCCGCCGTCACCTCGGTGCTAGGCATGTACGCCGCGGCCGGACCTTACGCCGGCGCGCCCAACTACAGCGCCTTCCTGCCCTACGCCGCGGATCTCAGCCTCTTCTCGCAGATGGTGAGTGAGCCGGCCTCCCGCGCGGCCTCCTGCGCGGCCTCCTGCGCGCCCTCCTCGCCTTTGCCGGCCTCTAACCTCGGACCCGGCACCTTGGGCAAGGCAAACAAGGGTGTCTGACCCGCGAGAGGGACAGAGGACGCCTAGACCTGGCTCAAGCTGGGAGCGGGAAATGTTCTGCTGGCGGGTTACTAGTGGGCGGAGGCCGAGACCCCCAGGGACTGAGGAGGGCAGAGTCTTGGCCAGTAACCGCCCGGCCATCTCGGCCCGGGGAGGCGGAAGGCCCGAGCCAGGAAGGGGGTCGCGCGGGAGTAGAGGCCGCTGGAGCAGGCCGGGGATGAGCGGCCCGGCGCTGGAGGTCGGAAGGAAACTCGTCCCGTGCGGCCTGGGAGCCAGGACAGGCCCACGGGTTCCCGCAGCCTGGCCCAGTTTACCAGGACTCCCATCGACTGCCCGCAGGCCTCGCTCGCGCGGTCTCATCAGCTTTTGAACTGGGTCAAGAGGACTTGCTTTTCTCTGTTTGGCAGAGCCCAGATAGTTGTCTCAGTTAGCCAGAGGGAACCCTGTAAAGCTTAGAGTCCCTCAACATCATCCTAACAATAGACATCGGGAGGAATAGCGAGGTCCTTTAATGGCGTGTGTGCAAATTTAAGGTTAAAAAGACATAAAGTTGAAATAAATGTTGGCGCCTGAAACGCTGTTAGCTTCTACTTTTGTAAGTTGCCAAAGTTTTCATTTCATTTGTATCGAAAGCATTTAACTTCTCACGTTACATAATGAAGGATTAAAGAAAACAGTGTCCCTGGGCTTAAAATAAATGGTGTCCTCTCAGTCTTCTGTCCCAGTGGGTGTCAGATGGGGGAGGGGGCTGCAAATTTAATTCTCTGCAGGGGCATTGGCCAGTCGGTCCATCCAAATGAGCCGTTTTCCTTGGTCTGACTGCAAGGTTGGAGCTCTTTAAACTTCAGGCTGCTCACGAATCGCGAGGTGGGCGCAGAGTCCAGGAGGCAGCCCCCTCCTGCGTTGCTGCGGGCTGAATAACACAATTTCCAGGCACCCCCGAATTATCCTCACTCCCGAAGAAGAGACCAGGACTAAATGTCCGCCAACTGTGCAGGAGCAAAGCAGCAGGCATGTTTTCCTGTAACTTTTCTTGTAGTTCTGAAAGAAAGCTTATTTCTCTGAAATCGGCCCCAGCGGCCTTTCAGATTGCTTCCTATCCAGAAAGATCAGCCCCCATTTTGTTCAGACTGCGGGGATGCCCGGGAAGCGATGAGAGATTTACAAGGTGTCCTTTCAAAAAGAATTCCCAGCAGAGAGGAGGCCTAAATGTCTTCTTTACAATTACTACCAAAATACATTGAAAAGTGCAAACTATATTTTGCAAAGACTAAGCAAAAACGAATTCTGGCCACAGAAATCGTTTCTGTGTGGTCTCAATCACCTAAGGAATTAGTCAAAGAAATGTGCTCTTTACAACTTTCTAAGAGCCTGGAGTTCCTCCTCACTAATAGTAACTAGACGAAATCTTATGGAAGATGATAATCTTTTTACTGAAATTTTGAATACAGATGTGAGCTGTTTGGGAACCCTGCCTGTGTGTCTATGGGGGAGGGAGCTTGTGGGGAGGGCCTGCTTGCAGCGTGGTTCAGTGGGAAAGGGGAAGCTAGGTTTTTCCTTCCGTTGTTGTTGTTTGTTTGTTTATTTTGCTAAGGGAATAATATGTTTAAATGCTTCCACCAAGGTGTGTGCCTTACCTCCAGGTCTCCTGCTGATTTCTGGAAAGTAAGCCCAAACTCAAACCCCATTCTAGGCCTAGGTTTCCAAGCCATTAGGATTGGGTATTTGGAAGTCAAAAGATAAAATTGTGAGCAAACGTCTGTCTGGGCAATTTATGGTAATAATGAGGCCTAATGAGGTTGTTAGAAAGATAAAATGTTATTTACCAAAAAACCTGATGGGATAATTTGACTTGCTGTGTTTTACTACTGATGATAAAAAGAATATTGATTGCAAATAAATCACCGCCTCCAAATGCCTTGCAAACAGTTTGTGTTTGCTTGCTCCAGATCAAAGTCAAACTTAAGAGATAAAGTAACCGAGAAGAGGCCCAGGAAACTGAACCGGTTCCCCTCTTGCAGCCGCTGGCTCCAGGCCCCAGCGTTAATATTTTACTGGATAAGCCCTCCTTTTGTATTTAAAAAAAATGGTGTTTTTGTTATTGTTGTGGATGATGGCCAGGATTAAAATTTTAAATTACCTGTCACCACTACAGTCCTCTAAGTGTGAGGGGATCATTCCATGCAGATTAATTTGGGAAGTAAAAGGAGTGTGCTTTCGTTTTAAACTGTGGGTGAATTTAGACCCGAAGAAAACCGTGATGGTTTATTTTGATTGACCCCTTCAGGGCGGAAAGGGGGGGGGGAGCTTGAGTTCTGGGTCCTTCGCGTTTGGAGAAGCTGTTTCATGAGCCTAGTTAAAAGGTTTTCCCCTCTAGCTAGCATAAGATAAACTTGGAAATCCGGATTTCACAGTTGTTGGGGGACTGTGAGGGGGCCTAGGGAAATTCAAGGGGGCGATGGCTCTCTAGCTGCATTCTTCTAGAAATGCACGGTTTCTGTAAGTTTTTCTAGAGTGAGGAAAACCATCTCTGTGATGGAAAGCGCAGCTCCCGGGCCAGTTGCCCGCTCCTCCCCCAGGAGCGGATTGGGGCCTTCTTGCGTTGGGAGCAAACCCGGGCCCCGCGAAAGTCCAGCGGATCGGGCTCCTAGAAGGCCCTGGGGCTGTCGGGAGAGGCTGCTTCGACTTTCCCGGCTTCGGGGACTCACCTCTCACTCCCTCTCTTTCTTTCTCTCTCCACCTCCTTCCTTTCTCTCCTCTTTTCGCTCTGCCATGGCTGCAGGGCTCGCAGTACGAACTCAAGGACAACCCTGGGGTGCATCCCGCCACCTTCGCAGCCCACACAGCACCAGCCTATTACCCCTACGGCCAATTCCAATACGGGGATCCCGGGCGGCCCAAGAACGCCACGCGCGAGAGCACCAGCACGCTCAAGGCCTGGCTGAACGAGCACCGCAAGAACCCCTACCCCACCAAGGGCGAGAAGATCATGCTGGCCATCATCACCAAGATGACCCTCACGCAGGTCTCCACCTGGTTCGCCAACGCGCGCAGGCGCCTCAAGAAGGAGAACAAGGTTACATGGGGTGCGCGCAGCAAGGACCAGGAGGACGGTGCCCTCTTTGGCAGTGACACTGAGGGCGACCCCGAGAAAGCCGAGGACGACGAGGAGATAGACCTGGAGAGCATTGACATTGACAAGATCGACGAACATGACGGCGACCAGAGCAACGAGGACGACGAGGACAAGGCAGAGGCGCCTCGCGCGCCCGCTGCTCCTGCTGCTCTCGCCCGGGATCAGGGCTCGCCGCTAGCAGCTGCCGACATGCTCAAGCCTCAAGACTCGCCCTTGGGTCTGGCCAAGGAGGTCCCAGAACCTGGAAGTACTCGCCTGCTGAGCCCTGGCGCCGCGGCAGTCGGCCTGCAGGGCGCGCCGCACAGCAAGCCCAAGATCTGGTCACTGGCTGAGACAGCCACAAGCCCCGACGGCGCGCCCAAGGCGTCTCCGCCGCCGCCCGCGGGCCACCCGGGCGCCCACGGGCCTCCCACCGGCGCGCCGCTGCAACACCCCGCTTTTCTGCCTAGCCACGGACTGTACACCTGCCACATCGGCAAGTTCTCCAACTGGACCAACGGCGCGTTCCTAGCACAGGGCTCGCTGCTGAACATGCGCTCCTTCCTGGGCGTCGGGACGCCCCACGCCGCGCCCCATGGGCCGCACCTGCCAGCGCCACCACCGCCACAGCCGCCCGTCACTGTTGCCACCGGAGCACTCCACGTCGACAAGGCCTCGGCGCATAGCAGCCCTGCGCTCCCAGGTACCGGCGCCTTGTCCACCCGAACTGAGGCTAGGAAAACAGCCTCAGTTTCTGGAGAGGGAGGGGCAAGCTTGACGCGGGGGTGGGGGGAGTTAGGCCGGGGCCCTGGGGCTCTGGGGAGTGGGCTGTGATCTGCCCCGGCACCAGCTCCTGCTAGGGGAGGGGAGGGAGTTTCCCTCCGCCAACCTGCCTGAGCAGGGGGCAGGAATGCGTGAGGAGGGAGCCCTCTAACCTTCGCTGCCCGCCCTGCCCCTCCCCCTCCGCGGGTCTCCCCTTCCTAACCTTCTGCCTCTTCCCCTCCCCGCAGAGAGAGACCTCATTCCTAGGCCGGATTCGCCCGCACAACCGTTAAAATCGCCCTTCCAGCCGGTACGCGAAAAGTGAGTGCGGTTTGCTTTTGCCCAGGGACCGGGTGGAGCTGGGGGGGGCTTGTCTAGGTCGGGGCAGAGCGCGCGGGTAGGCTGTGGGGGTCGCCCATTACGGTAGCCGTGTTATCCGCCAGGCCGGCCGCGGACCAGCAAAGTAGATTAGAGTTTCTCAGGAGCCGGGAGCCAGCGCGGGCTGCAGCCCCCACCCTGGGTTCTGCTGGTAGAAGCGGCGACGCGGTGGCGCAGCGTCCACCCACTGACATTGCTCCTGTCTTCTTCTTTTGCCGTGTTTCCCATGCAGCTCGCTGGCCCCGCAGGAGGGAACGCCGCGGATCCTAGCAGCGCTCCCGTCCGCCTGATTAAGGGTCTTCTTTTACTTTTGCGGGGGGAGGGGGGAGGAGTTGGGAGGGAGGAGATGAGGGAGGAATTAAGACAAATATTTCAGACTGGTGTAAAGGACAAATATGACAACGACGTCAACGACTCTCATCCATCGCTTTCTGCAGAAAGGGGCTCGTCCAGCCTGAGCTCGCGACCCCGGTGGCCAGGCCTCTGCCTGCAGCTCCGGTGGCTGTCACCACGCTCGGGTTGATTATCCGATTCGGTAAATGACCCCACGTGCTTGTGTCTTCTTTTCTTTGTTTTTTTCTTTCTGTATATAGAGTGATTTCAGATTGTAAATAGCGCGTCAGCGAATTGGTCTAAATCATATATTTTTGTCTAATAAACTAAATGAAACGAAGCCCGACGCTCCTGCTGCAGTGTGTGGCTGTGCGTGTGCGCGCCTGGGGGGGGGGGGCGGGGACCAGGATCCTGGGATCCTGGGCAGGGCTCCAGGGCCAGTGGCTTGTGGAGAGAGGCTCCTGGAGGAGGGCCTGCAGAGAGCGTTCCCACTCTGAAGCCGGGGTCTCAAACAGGCATTTGTTGTGGTGGTTGAGTTTGTTAATATTGTCACTAGAACAGTTTCTTGTTGGCAGGTCAATTCTTTTCAACGCTTAGACGAGCATTTATCTGGGGTACGTCTTTCTTGGGACATAAATGAGTTCTATTTTACACAGTTTATAAAGTGATTTTTTTAAGTGGGCAGAAATGGGGGTAAATGAAAGAATTTCGAAACACACCCTCGAAGGAGAAATTTGGGTTAGAAATCAATTCATAGTCTGAACAGTGTCTCTTGGTGTAGGGTTGCCTTCTGCGTGGAGTATGAACATAATCCGGTATGAAATATTGCTCCGAATGTATTTTTAATTTTTAAAAACTTTTTAGTTATCTGGTTAAACGTAACCTGGAGAACTTGGAAGACTCTTGTAAATTCCCCAGAGAGGCAGGCGGGCAGCGGTGCGGTTCTGGGGTTCTCTGGGACAGCGAGTGAGCCGGACGTGGCGGCGGTGGAAATCGAGGAAGACGGGAGGGGACTGGTCTGCCAGGGACGCCCCTTTAACCTCCGTGCCCCGCCTGCGTCTCTTTGCCCTACAACGCGCACCGAGTGAGCCAAGAACAAATAATCCGCCAGATGCCGGGCCCGGCAGGGGAGGAGGCAGCTGGGAGAGACGAGGGGAAACAATGCGGGAAGGAGCTGGCCAGGGACGCGCGAGTGGAAGAGTGTCCTAGATGCGGCACTCAGTCTGGAGGTCGGGCCACCCGCGCGTTGGGAGCAGCCCGAACGGTGGTTCCGGGAACCCTGCGCAGGGGCTCTTGGGACGCAGGCGACTTGAATTCGTGAACCCTGAGACAGCAGACATTTCAAACACTGCCTGCAAGGATGTGCACTGCGGAGAAACCCGCTTAGTGGGGAGAAGTGTGGGTCTTAACGTCGGGCACAGTCCCCACCCTGTCCCCGTCCACCTCCACCCTGAGCCTGCGCCTCTCTATTCCGCGCCCCTTAGAGACCCGCTAGCTCTCAGGCTGCGCATAGCGATGGGCGCGGGGCCCACTGCGGTTGGGAAAGTCGGACAGGGTGTCTTCAAGGCCCACGGTGCCTCGGCTGCCGAGATGCAGGGCACGTCTCCTCCAGCACGAGGAGACACCTCCCTACCCGCCGAACCCCACTCGCGGCGCCTGCGTTTCCCCAGCGCTCCTCCCTTGCCAGTCTTTTCAGAGGAAAGTATCCGCGCCCCTAGGCTGGAAGAAAAGCCTCAGGGCCGAGGCGTGAAAGTCGCTGCAGCGACGAGTGAACGGACATGTGGGAGCGCGCGTCAGTGCGAGGTGGGGAGGGGTGGCATGCAGCCCCGAGAGTAGCTGGTTCTCGCTGCCGAGTGGACCGCGGGGCCGGCCCGCTCAGGCTGCGGCCACCTTAGAGCTGTTTCTCAGTCTGAATGGACGTGCTTGAGGCGCCCTCTATGGTCGGAAAGTGGAATGGGGCCCTGACCCGGGATGATGTCGCTCTGGGGCGTGGCGCCAATCTGGGGGTGCTGGGCCCTCCATGAGCACGAGTCTGGGTTTGCGGTGATGGGGTTTGTTCTGTATTTCTGGGGTCACGCGTGTGTTTGTGAGTGCGCGGGTGTGTTTTCAGGGCGGGGTTGGGGCTTGCTGGGTTGTCAGCTGGCATTCCAGAGCGTGGGCCCCGGCTGTACACTGTAGAATTGCATTGTCCGTGTGGGGCCTGCTGAGTCAGAGAGGTATTTTTGGTCCAGCTTTTGGGCTGGACCTCAAGGAGCCTCACAGTCCCCCAGAGGTCCTGAAACGTGCCTCTGACCTCCCCCTGACTGCAGAGGCCAAATGTGTCCTCTGTCCTTGGGGAGACAGCGCCTCTAAAGAGCCTTGACTAGCCCTGACCTGAGCATGGGATGAGGAATGGCATTTCCAGCCCCACAGATTTACTTCTCAGGCAGACAAAATGTGCTGGGAGATCCTTTCTGGGTAACGGTGGAACTAGCAGGCAGATCCAGGTGGACACCTGTGCTGCCACCCAGGCTCAATATTTTTATTTCCCTGAATCACACTGGATGGTCCATGCAGACGTCCACTGAAGGCCACCCAATTTTTCCATTCTCTTCTGTTTTGTATTGTTTTGATTTTTTCTATGCAAGACATTTGGAACCTTGCTGATTCACACCGGAGAGACTGGGACAGCATGTGGCTGCTGGTAGGAGTTCAGATTACTGGACATAGTGGTCTAGAAGTTATGAAGGTCCTATGGATGGATCTTTCTGAGTGTCAAGTTTCCCATGTAAAGAAATCAGACTGCCAGACTCAGAATTATTTTTCTCCAATGAAAAGCAAGAAATAAATTTTTAATCAAGCCCTGAAAGGCATTTTTCTCTTTTGTGAACTATTTGTTTACATCTTTACAGATATGTTTACTGCATCATACAGGTATGGCGGGGGGTGGGGGGTGCTAGGAAGCACCCCAGGTGCCCAGTGTTCCATCTCCTGAAAACTCCACAGTGGAAATGGAATGTGCAGAGGACGCCTTTGCCTCTGAAGGGTATGCCTGAGCAAAGGTGCTCCCTACCCTATCGACGCTTCCCCATCCCCACATGGACAGGTGGAGCGGCAGCAGCTCTGAGAGGGCAGGCAGGGAGCAGAGACTGATCCCTAGAGGGAGCAGGCTAAGGCTTGTCCGTGGGACTGAGGCTTTAGTTTTAGGATCTCCTTCTGGGGAGAGGAGACCATGTCAGAACAGAGAATTGGAAGTATGCATGTGGAGGGAGGTCCAGACGCCATTGCAACCAGAGACACCTGCCCTGGTGACAGACAGCACACCAGGCCAGCCCGCTTAGCTCAGCTGGACTTGGGGAGCCTGGGAGTGGGCCTACCCTAAGGGCTGGCCTGCCACCCATCTCAGGTCTCCTGCTCCCAGCATGCTGCCCTCCCTGTTCCAAGCAGTTGTATTCACCAGCACATTTATCTCGCCTGTGAAATGGAGAATTCGTGTTCCTATCTGAGAGATGCTGATGAGTGGGACACACACCTAGGGGTACCGCCTGATGAATCATGGGCTGTGACGTGTCAGTAAGTCCTGTGGATGGAACTCTGGCAGAGTGATGGAGACAAGGAGAGGGAGAGAGAAGACGGCAACAGTAGCACCCCAGTGCCTTGGGCCAGCTTCCCTGAAGGAGGAGGCCAGCCCCGGCAGCTCAGCTCTGGTCAAACCACCCCAGACCTTGCCCAAGCTGAGACACTCAGTCCCCCACTGCCCTTCTTCCTTTCTGGAGGGTGCAGGCAGGCAGCTGGTCTCACCTGGGCAAACACGATATGCCAAGGGGCTTCCTGGTAGAGACTGGGGTTTTGTGGACACTGATTTGGGAAATTAGGAATCTGAAATGTGCTCCTGAAAGTACCAGTTTGCCTGTATGATTGCAATGAAGACTAGAAAAGGAGGGACGGAAGCTATGCCCAGAGGGTCACTTGCAGGACTGGGTAGGGGATCAACAGGCATTGAGATCTGGAGATCAACGCCAGACAAACCTCCAGCTGTCTCTGGTCACATTGTGGAATGGATCACTGTGACAGGAGTCAGTCAGGCTCTGGAACCTCCTGAGACAGGAGGGGAGCTTTGGAGTGTCCCACACTGAGGATGAGCATGCAGCTGGTGGCCAGTGACTGTCATGGCCTATGGAGAGTCCTGACATCTCCGTGGTCCTGAGGCAAGAATGTGGCTCTACGTGTGGAGGGCTTGCATGGGAGGGTTGGCCCTGGGAAGGGCATAGACAGAGCAGAGCACACCCACCTTGGGGGTTCCCTGAACTCCACCGTTTAGGTTTGGGATAAGGAGATACCTGGAGAGGCAAGGCCCATCCCCAAGGTGCCCTGTGGCCAATGCCCACCTGAGAACTTTCTGGGCTAAGGCTGACCAACCCAGTGCATCTAGCGTGCATCCGCTCACAGCCCTGTTCTGCTGGGGAAGGAGTTTCCAGATCTCAAGAGCACCCTGCTGAGCTGGCTGCTCTAATTATGGCTCCTGAGCTGAAAGGCCTTCAAAGGTCATCCTGTGGGGCTGCTGGTAGCCTTTGTGCCCGTGAACTGGTGGCTAGTTGCAGATCTCCTGCCTTAGCTGGATGACGGTGTCTGAAAGGGAGCCCAGTCCAGAGGGACCATATGCTTGGGGAGCTGGGTCCCTGGTCAGCATGGCAAGCACTCAGCTCCTGTCTTTAGGGACTCAAGAAAATGTTTGTTTCTTTTCCAATAAAAAGGTAATTTTTAGATCCAAAAAAACGTGTTAATATAATATTATCATTTATCTTTATACCCGGTCACGGAACGTAATTTTTAAAAATTACTTTCAATGGAGGAAAGGGGCCTTGAAGGCGGACTACCTGAGGCCTACGAAGTTCACCAGGTGAAGCAGGTTCCAGGAGGTCCTTGTGTGGCCTCAATTCCTGGAGTCCCAAATGGAGAAACAGAGAAGAGTGGTCACCCTGAGACCTTGTGGGCAGTGGGGAGCAAGCTGTGAGCTGAGTGATGTCTTCTCCCCAGCCAGGACCCCAGGGCTAGACTGCTTTGAAAGACCCCAGGCTGTTGCTCTGACCCGTGCCCACAAAGCAGGCGTCCGAAAGCCCCATGGCCTGCCGTTCCGGCACCACTCCTGACTAGTTTACCTGCTGGAAAGGAAAGGTGGACCTTCTGCAGGCAGCAAGGAAGCTGGGACCTCGACTGTATGGTGGTAGAGACTAAGTAGTCACCCTCTGCCTCCCCTTTGGGCGAGGCCCGAGTGGCAGGCCTCTCTGCGGTGCCTGCTGTTTGGCTCCAGAGATATCCCCCGTGTCTCTGACTGTCCTGAGCTACTGTCTGTGCACCATGGCCAGGCTGCAGCGGGACCCACAGGCCCACAGCCCCACCACCCACAAGGGCTGGTACTTGGTGGCAGAATGAATTATAATTATAATACTTATAATTCAGATATTTAATCTCTTAGTTTAATTCCCAGCCGGCTGCGCTCCATTTCTCCATGTGTGTCATGATCTGTAAGCCCGGAAGGTCAGGAGGTGTTGACACTGCAGTAGCTGTAACAATACCAAGTAAGCCCTCCCCACCTGGGTCTCAGACTGGTTGCTTTCAGTCTTGGTGGCTCTCTGTCTCCTGTCTCCTCTCTTTGCTTGTTTGTTTGCTTGTCTGGGCTGTAGCTTTGCTTGTTAGTGAAATTTAAACGTATGCTTAATTGCCAGTTCCTTGGATAGTTGCAGCAATGACTGGAAATATTAAATACATCTGTGAGATGGTGGGCAAGAGAAATTAAAAAGGTGCTTGCTGCACTGAATGCTAAAAAGATCTCACAATGAAGTGATTAACATTTTTATGAATAAAATTAATCACACATTAACTCTGCAGCACCGTACATCTGAAAGCCAAATGTGGCCGGCAGCCCCTACTCATGCCCAAGAACTTTGTAGGCCCCCGTGGCCCACAGCAAGCGCTGGGCCTCCAGGGACTTCAGAGTACCTACGAGGGTCAAGTCAGTAATAGATTCTAAATTTCAGGGACCAAAACAAGAAAACCAAATTCCAGGGCAGGCACCCACACACGGCCCCGTGGACAGCATGTTAAGAAGCTGCTGGGTTTGGTTCTCCTTTAAACGAACTCTCAGTCACCCTGAGCCATTTCCATCCTCAGATATGCTCCCGGACCCGGTGCACCTAGGTCAAGGAGGGCGTAGGAAGGTGATGTGGGGGAGGGAGACCGGCACCCTGCCCAGCGTGGCGCTGTGGCCCTTCCTGACCCGCAGCCGGCCTCTGCGGCAGAGTTGGTCAGATTGGAACGTGAGCCTTCTGCGTTATTAAAATTTCCACTTTCCCAGATAATGAAGTGTGATTTCTCCCCTCGGCTCCCCTTCTGCTGGCTTTCTAATCTCTGGCCACCGTGGCTCGGGGACCACTGCAGCGGGCTGTACAAAGCCGGCGGCGGCGGCATCTGAAGTGTCCCTCCTCTGCGGTGGCAGTGGAGCACCGCCTTTGCATCCTGTTGATGCTCCCTCCCGCGTGCAGCCGCAGGTGAAATCAAAGCGGCCTTCCTCCGCTCCGCGTTATTCTTCACTGCTGTGGAGAATCTCTCCGAGCTCCGTGAACCAATAAAACAACGGTCCTGTTTGAGTTGATATATTAATATTTACTGAGGATTTGCAAGGTCGGGGCTAAATGTCAGCAGATTGCTGGGGCAGTCCTGTGGGGAATAATTAAACAAATCTCACAGCGGTTCAGCTTCCTAACATCTTTATTAATCTTTTTTTTCTACCCTCCTGAAACAGTACATTGAAATATTGCTTTTGCAACCTTAGAGAAGAGTCAGAACAAGTTTAATAATAAAATACTGTTGGCGATGGTTGCTCCTGACAGTTTCTTGGACCCTTCCCTGGCAGATGTTAGAGAGCAGAGAGGCTCTGATGTGTGAATTATCACCAAGCTGCTGATGCTCACCTGCCCCTCCATCAGATTTATCCTGACCAATTTGCCAAACACAATGGTATTGTTCCTGTGATTTGACCCTCACGCTGACGGTGCCCGGTGCCCGTGTGGTCCTCTCTGCTCACAAGGTGACTGCCTGCTGCCTGTTCCGGAGGCCGCCTTCTTTAACGTGATTACAGTGTGCACTTTACTACAAGTTCGACAATTCTCTTTAATAAGCTCCATAATTAGTGTTGGGATGCCTCATTACAAGCCATAGCCTGTAGCAGTCCTAGGCCAACCGCCCTCTGCAATCTGATTTATTTTTTATCAGGCAGCCGGAGCTGTCTGGAGTTTTTGTTTATATAATGGGGACCTGCATTAGATCCCTAGTGTAAAAATACCACCAGGAAATTAATTGCTTCTGTGTGGATTCACCACAGATGTGTCCTGTGGATCAGAATGGTGTATTTTTGACTTTGCTCTCCTGTGGCGAGTTGTGAAAGAATAAAATGAAAGCCAGCCACGCAAGCATCTCGGCGCCGTGTGGATCTGTTCTGAGCAGTCGGAAGGATGGGACGGAGGAGGCCGCTCCAGGCGGGCGCTTCCGTGAGAGGTCCGTCCTCCCTCATCAGTTCTTGGTTACCAGCTTGCACATGCTCTCTGTGGTTTATTGACCACCTTGGAGAGGAATCTCCTCATGCAGTACCCAGGACTGGAATTTCAGTGGGCTTCTGACTGAAAATCCACTTATAATCAATCGCCCACATGGGGCACCTGATCCCCCACACCCAACACCATGGCCCCTGAGAACTTCAGCAGAAAAGGGCCTGTCTCTACGGGCCACCCCAGAGACTGGTCAGGAGGACACTGGGTCGCAGGCCTCCACGATGGTCCTGTTGGACTGTGTGTGTTTCAAGTGTCTCTATGCTGTGTGGACCTGGCCACAGGCCTCTGCATTGCCCCCTGGGCAGAAAAGAAGCAGATGTCAAAGTCCCCCTTCCTTTGCTCTTCCTGAGATCACCCACCCACCCCTAGGCTCTGATAAGGTCATGAACTACTCCAAGTTAGAACATTGCAAGGGTGTTTTTTGTATCTTGGTAGAGTACTTACCAGAGCATCCATGTTCTGTTTGGGGCACTGAACTGCCCCTGCTGTAGATTCTGTGTGGACAGATCAGCACCCTGATGATGCCCCTATGTTCCCATCACCCTTTGTCTGTTTGCATTTCCTGAAGGAGATTCAGGGGCTCCTCTCTAGCAGTCCTTCCTTTGAGGCGCTGTGGCCAGCAGTCTGGTGTCCTTGCTCAGCACCATCTTCGGAGGGGTTTGCAAATTTAACCTCAGACAAGTCAGCAGGCAGCACTTTGTTCTCAAAAGGAAAAAAGAATAATGACAAATGTAGCAATAATGATAGTGAAACATATGGAGCTGTGCGGGAAAGGCAGTGTGTGTAGAATACAAAGAACATACTGTTGTGACTCAGATGCTCCTGAAGAAGCATTAGGTGCTTTTGAATCACTGCCAAGAATAATTAGACACTAGAACTTATCAATTAGGATTTGCAGAGACCTACTGATGAGGTGATTCCAGTGGTCCCTCTTGGAATTCCTTAACTTGCCGTACTGAGATGTCCTCAGTGCCAGACAGTGCGAACTCCTGAGTCAGGAAGGGTGCCCAGAGGGGAGGGTGTGGCAGCTGGCTTGGTAGCAGGGAGAACAGTGAAGGAGGGCCCTGGTGGGCCCCACCTTTTGCATTCAGATGGAGGCGGCCTAGTGTGCGTGGGTTCAGGAGACCTGCTCAGGTTGGCATGAGGAGTGGGGTGGGAGGAGGCCCAGGGCCGGGCTCCCCCTCTCGGTCTTGCGCCCTCTCTACTTCCTTCCCCATATACTTCTCACTGCCTTACCTCTTGGAGAAGGGGAAGAAGCCCCTTCAGAGAAACTTGTTCACTTGTTCAGCTTTTCTGTTGTCCTGCAGCCCCTTCCCAGTTCACCTGGCCAGGGGTGGACTGGGGCCTAGGAAGGTGCAACTCAGGCACGTGCTTTCTGAAGCCGAAGGTGGAGGTCACTCTTGAGGAAGTGCTGCCTGGGTCCTGAGCTGCATTCAGCCACTTCCTGTTAAGGAGGCCACCTTTAGCAAGGGCCAGTGTCACCCTTGCAGGCAAACTGACACTTGAACTGGGACTGGAATGTCTTATTGCGTTTCTGAACCAGGCAAATGAATCTTTAATGGTGGATATTTTTTGTGCTAGCCAGAGGGAGGGGTGCTCTGGGCATCCTGCAGCCCTGTGTGCCCTCTGGCCAGCCCCTTGGAGCAACACGAGACAGCAGACACTGCCATGGCTGTGCAGAATTGTAGGGGGACAGCAGACCTGCACGGACACACTACTTGGCCCATGCAGCAGGACCGTCCACCAACTCCCTGGGGTAAGACAGGTGATAATATAATGCTTCCTGGGCCCCAGGTAATGGTGAGAACTGAGGTGCACGGAGGTCCCATTTGTCAAGCGGCCACAGCAGCCTTTCTGGGCACTCTGATCTGGGGACAGTACCATGCGTGGGTCTCCACTCACTCCTCACTCAGGAGTCTCTGCTTGTGCATATAGTTAACCTTTGCTGTTGCACTACGTCCTTTTTTTCCTGTTTACTATTCATGCAGTTGCTAATTCCAAAAGAAGGTGGCAGTTGTCCAAGACTTAGTTGAAAGGACAGGAGTTAGAGTTTCTCGGGAGTGACAGACTGAGGGTGCCTGATGGACAGCCCACACTGTACAGGGCAGCTCCAGTTTCAGTAATAATACAGTGGTTTAGAAACAGATAACAAAATGAGAGCGTAAGATGGAATCAGAGCTGAGTGCTGGATACGGGTCCCTGGAGGAAGGGCCAAGAGAGCAGAACTGGGAAGATGGTCCCAGGGAGAAAGCAGACGGGAAGGCCAGGAAGCCCCTGCACCACTTCCTTCCACCATTCGCAGGTAAACATAAAGAGAAAAGAATTTCTTAGCCACATTTGAAACTGGTTTCATCTATGGGACTGAAGTTCATTTTCTCTTGGGAAGTGTGCCTCAATTCTAAGAAGGAAGATTTTTAACTTTTCTATTTTTGTTCATTTATTGGTACTTGGGACTGAACTAAAGGGTGCTGAAGCACTCAGTCACACCTCAGTCCTTTATATATATATTTTTTTAAATTTTTTATTTTGAGACAGGGTCTCACCTCATTGTCCAGGCTGGCCTTGAACTTGAGATCCTCCTGCCTCAGCCCTGAGTCACTGGGATTATAGGCGTGGCCACCACACCCAGCTCAAGTAGGAAGATATTTTAAAACTTTAGTAAGGAAATCCCTAAAACTTCTCAGGCATCAAATACCTGTTAGAAGTAACAACAACAGAAACAAACATTTTAATAAGCTAAAAATAAACGTATCAGAAGCACGTGACTTTGATTTTCCCGGAAACACTTACTTAGTTTTGAACCCCAAATATTTTCAGAAAGCTTTGGTTGTTCCAAGGCTGTGCAGTTGGTTACACCTATACATAATTTTGAGGGACTGAATTCAGTGCGTGTGTTTCTGATATGTTCACAGCTATCAGGTCCACCATTCATCTGAATGCCTTTTGAGACGCAGGACCCCACCCACCAGGCTCTCTCAGGCCTGAGAGCTCTGTTTGCTTTTGGCAGCAGAGGGAATGTCTCCAAGTTGCTGGATCTTCTTGCCCTCGTGTTGCGTTGTCACTGCAGGTCTTTTAACACAGGCGTTTGGGAGCACTAAACCAATGAAAAGGGCCTCCCCTGTCAGCTGCATGTTCGTCCTGGAGGGAGCCCCAGCGCTCGGGGAGACTGCCCACCCCCGCCTGCTCCCTCCAGCCTGTCACTCCAGGCCTGCCTCTGCCTTCTGAAGTGCTCAGACCCAGGTAAAGTTCCCTGAAGATTCTGCTGCTGGTCAGAGATTCCCAAACGTGAGCTTCACTTAGCGAGTCTAAGGTCAGTGCTGGGCCTGGGCTCTGGCCGCAGTCACCTGCGGACAGCGAAGGCCCGCTCACAGGCTGCAGCGGTGCAGAGTTTGCCGAGTGTGACCTGAGCACGTGGAGCTGAGATGTGGTCTCAGGCCTGACTTGGAACAAGCGCACTTGACCTTTATCGAGCAGTTGCTGGGCGCCGGGCACCATTTGTAGCTCACAGAGTGTCAGGACTGTTTTCATGTAACTTAAGGGACGATGGGGCTGGCAGAGGAGTCCCTTCAGAAGCCTGGGCTTCATCCACGTGGCTGGAACACAGCGGACAGTGGAGAGGGGCCCGGCTCTTGTCCTGCCTTCCTGCAGCATGTATGTGACTGGTTGCTGGCTTCCTGTCTGAGGGCTTGCCGGCCAGGACGCTCTACTGTGGGGGCTTTGTATGCTCTGTGCCCATCTGGCAGAACTGCCTGCTCCCTGATGAACTTCTGAGCACCCTGCCGTGGCTCTGCTGATTCCTGTGAATGGAGTTGGCCTTTCCCAAAGCCAATTTCTTTAAAAGAACCTGGTTGCATTTTCTCCCTGTCACCTGTATGTAGTTCCATCTCTCTTCATGCCTGACTAGGACAGGCTGGCATAAGCGCCAGCCTTCTGTTTGGAGGAAGAAGGCCCTGTTTCCTGTGGGGCAGGCATCTGAGCTCCATGTACCACAGCCCCTAAGAGCTTTCCTGGGCTGATCCTCCTGGCCTCCCTGTGTGTCCTCCACTGAGCTCTTCACACCTAATCGCCCTTCCCCATCTTCCACGTGGACCATGGCCAGGCTAGGGTGGACAGGGGGACCCACAGCCTACCCATATGTATGCCTCTGAGGGTCACAGTGTGCCCTTTGCAGGTCATCCCACACTGGCCTTAAGTCCAGAAGCCCTGCCAGCAGGTGCAGAGCAGATCTCTGCTTAAAGGGTTTTCCTTCCGTGGGTGGGTGAATGGACTGCACTTGACCTTCAAAACTGAAGGTCAAGGGCCCAGGTCTCGGCTTCCCAAGATGCTCTGTCTGCAGGTCTCAGGGGTTAAGAGCCACTGGAAACAGCTCAGGCTTCCGGCAGACCCAGCAGAGCTGGAGACCTGCGCCCGCCCTGCTCTTTCTTGAGACCGCCTGTTTTGCTCTCCTTACTTGTGAAGTTGGAACGCCAATGCCATTGGACCACTATTTGAACCTCTCCTAAGAAGGCAAAATTTCAAAAATAAAGTATTCATCGCCCTTCTGAGTAAGAGGCTGAGCAGACTCTGGCCTCTGTGACACACTGCTTCCTCCTGTGCTAGAGACAGGCAGACCTGATCCCCCCACTTCATTGTCGCAAGAATCCCACTTAACTCGTGGCTTCTGTACCCCACTGTGGTATTCGCTGGGCCTTTGATTTGCAGGTGACACAACACTGAGGTGTCACCCAGCAGCATGGCACTCTCCTGGTTGAGGGAGCTGCCTGCCTCTTGGCACCTGCCTCTGGGTTCTCGGTCCCCTGATCGTTGGGCCACTGTCTGGAGATGTGCTCTGAAGGTATGTTCCTTCCATGTCTCCAGCACGTCTCAGCAGGGTCTCCTGCTGGACGCCACGTCGCGCACTCCACCCTCCACGTCCTGGTCCTGCTTTTACTTTGAGTCTGTCACCTGCCTTCAGTGGGGCTTCCTGCTTCATGAGGGGTGGAAATACTTTGCTGATGGTTTGGAATGAGGTGCCCGTCAGCAGAGGGTAAGGCCTGTGTGACTCCAGGCTAAGTGAGGGTCGGATGTCCCCCTTCTCTTGAGAAGCTGGGACTGCTTCAGCGGGTGGAGGGTAAGGGAGAAATCAGCTCTGTAGGAAGAATGTTCCCTCATGAGCCCTTCATCTGTGAAGGGTGTGAGGAATTCCCAGAAAGGGCAGGAGGCAGTATCCCAGGAGAGGTGGACACCAGGGGCCGGAGCTGGTGAGGGACGTTCTGTGCTGGAGGAACGTGCGCTGCTGACATCCGACGGCTTCCTCGGATCCTGAGTCTGTGAACTAGCGCCAGAAGCAGAGCTGTGGGCGGCCTAGGCTGTCACCTAGCTGCTCATGGGCATCCGTGAGCCTACGCGTGTGTGCGTGTGTTTCTCTCACCCAGGTAAGTTTTAAGCCGGTTGCTCCTTAGTCCTGGTATCCGAACCTGTCCTGAGGATGGGACCTAGAAATGCCACCAATTCCAGCTGTGAGTTCCATGCAAAGCCAGTGCAACAAACGCCAACTCCCACCGAACAAACACTCAACCAGACGTTGCGGGGATTGGGCCGAAGAGAAAGTCAAGGCCAGCAAGGTCTGGAAGGGCTCAGCAGCTGAGAGGCAAAAGGCGGAGGGACCAGTGTTGGCTGTTTTGTCTCTGTTTTCTGTTCCTTCCCCCGGCCAAACTTCCCCTGGCTCCTCAGACTCCAGCATGGACAACTCTAAAAATGGCCCCAGCTGGTATGACGCTTCCCAGGAGCAAGTGAGATGCAGATAGGCCAGCGTGGGAAAGAAGGAGGTGTGGTAGCCCCAGACCATGGCTGGGTCATGTCAGAGGCCTGGGGGACAAAGTCAGGAGATGAAGCTGACCCAGGGAGAGGGCATCAGGTGGGTCAGAAATCTGCCAACTCTGGGGTTGGGAGGCCCACCTCCTGGCTGAGCTCAAGTGTAGTGCACAATGCGAGGGAGCTTGTGATGATTCTAAGAGGTAAGCCAAGTGGTGTGTGTGTGTGTGTGTGTGTGTGTGTGTGTGTGCGTGCACGTGTTGAGAGATGCTAGGGAGGGGTGACAAGGATAAACCTTGCTAATTGGGTCCGCGTGGTCATCACTCAGTAATTGAAGCCCTTGAGCCTTCCTGTTCACCATCTATCACAAGGCCCCCAGGTGGGGAAGTGACCCTCACAGGTTCCTGTGAACTTCCTAAGGACCCATGAGTCTCTGTGCAAATAGAGAAGGGTAAGGAGATTCTTAACATGCTGGGGGGAGGTCTTGGCCTCAGGGTCTCCACAGCTTAGCATGCTCATCCTAGGTTGTGACCCACCTGCTGCCCTTTCCCTGGGTCAGCTTCATCTCCTGACTTTGTTCCCCAGGCCTCTGACATGACCCAGCAGGTGATGGTCGTTGACCTTGAATTGGGCCAGGGCAACTGCTGGGGTCTCACCCTGGACTCTGAGCACCCTGGAGTCCCCTGGGCCGGCCACACTGACCCTATCATCATGCTGACTCTCCACCCTGGCCGCTGTTGCTTCCTGGTAGCAACTCTGTCTTCGTACCGAGTAGCAGTGTCCTCCTGGAGCAGCAGACTTGGCCCTGAGTAGGGCCAGCTGCAAGCTCCCAGCTGACAGCATGGTGTCTCCGTGTCTGTGGCAGCTTCACACCTGAAGACACTCAGGTGCTTCTTTGGCACCTGGGCCTGAGCAGTTCTCTTTCCTTCCAGGACCAGGAGGCCCTTCTAAGGGCGGAGGTCTTTCTGCATCGAGGTGGGCCAGAGAAACGGGCAGTGCGGGTCCTGGGAGGGCTTTGCTCCTGGGCACACCTCCCTTCCCAGGGCACTGACGCTCTGCACAGCCCCGTGTCCAAGGCTGCAGGATGTCAGCTACTTTACCTACGTCAGACACCTACCTGAGTGCTGGGTCGTGGCGGGTGGCAAGGAAGGGCAGGGAACGGGAAAGCTGCTGCCTTCCGAGGGTCCTAGTCACAGGATCCTGGCTAAGTTGGTGCCAGGACCAAAGGCTGGCACAGGAGCCATGATGAGTGAAATCCACGTGGTGCTGGGGACACAGCAGCTTCCTCTGGTGGCCCGTAGATCACCTCCCTGGTGGCCGTTACGTGTACGCGTGCAGCACGGCCTCTTAACTTCTTTCTAGCCTTCTGCAAGGAGGTCTAAGGGGTTTCCCTGAACTTTAAACGTGAGCACGTGACCCCAGAAGCCACGCAGCTCATGTTATTCCAGGACCAAGTTCATTTCTCAGCAGACGTGGAAGATTCTATGGGAATTTTCCAAGAGCCCTCGGCAGCTTGGCCTTTTTCTACTGGTGGGGAAACAAATTAGAACCAATTAGCTCTTCGCCCTTTGCTCTGCAGTGCATCCTGAGAGCATTAGTCAGACGAGTGACTGTGCCCCCCAGGGCCTGGGAGAAGGGCCTGGGGAGCACAGGGGATCCAGCATTCCTGTGGGTTGCCTGTGGGTTGTTCCCTGTGCGTTTCAGATGGGATACTTAAGAAAACAAGAACAACTGGGAACTGTGTTCCTCCTAGTTTGGTTTCAGATCCCCCTGGTTAATGCCATTGATGAAAACAATTAACGTCTCTATATTTCAGGATACAGGCAGGACCTTGTAGGAATCTTATTTAATTATGTGCTATATTAATGCTATATTGATTATGTTATTGCCTGTAAATCCAGTTGCTTAATAAAGCTGCAGTCATTTTGCAATAAAGTTGCGTTTGCAGTCAATTAATGGGTGTCTGGGGGGCAGGGAGCTATGTGTGGAGGTGTTGGCTCTGGGAGAAAGGTCCTGAGGACCATAGGGATCAACAGAGAAAATAATTCATATATCTGTAGGAATGTGCGTATGGGTACGTATAGTTGGACTGAGTAAAAAGGAAAAGCATAGATCCCACTGCACTTATTTTTAGCACATGGCGCTGAGATTTACGAAGGGCCATCTGCACGGTTCCAAGGAGGCACGGAGACCGCATCTGCAGCAGGGCAGCATGATGCTGATTTTAAAAATACAAGGAGGCGATAACTGCCGATATTGAGACCATGTGAGGGCGCGGGAACAAAGCATACTTTCCTGGCTCCTCACGCTCCGGCCAAGTTGGAGGAGCACATTTGCCCGCCCAGAGGAAATGCCATCGCCCCTCTGACGAGCCCATCTGCGGCAAAGATCATGCAGCATGTGCTCCAGCTTTTATCTCCCCGATGAATCCTCATGTCACGATTTTCACATCTAATGTCGAATTCAGGTCACTACAAAGTTAGTACAACTGTTTCTTTTTGTCTTGTCTTTTGAGATGTGTCCAAAGAGTGCGTTCCAAGAACAGAACATGAAGTAAATACTAAAGTTTTATGAGTGCATTTTTAACAACGCACCATAGCAAATAGGCGATGTTCTGTAATTCAGACAGATTGTTGATCTTTCCCATAAGTGAAAGTGAGAGGAAAATCACATAATTGTGTTTAAACAGCCTTATTGGGGTCAGGCAAGTGGTTCTCCCGTCAGCTTCCTTGGACTGAGTGTCAACTTGACCGTGAGGGTGGCACCTTAGAACGCAGTCTCCTTGCAGGAAGCGAGATTTCCAGGAGCCCTCCCCTCGCCGACGGCAGGTAGCACCCACTCTGGGTCGTCAGGGCTCCTGACAGCAGAGGCAGCACCTCCAATTGGTGCAGTGAAATCCAGTTTTTCCTCCCAAATGCCACCTGGATCTCCGGAGGATGCATTGCTGTCTGGCTGTGGACCCGCCACTTCACTTCCTAATTTCACTTCCTGACTTCACTTCCTAATGCTCCTGACCAGTAAACAGGTCACCAGCAGCCTCTGAGGGCACACGGGCAATCCTTCAGAGCCAGGGACCACACGGGACTCCAGGTTGGGAGGGTAGAACCTTCCTGCTCTACACCTGCCGCACAGCATCAGGAAATGCTCCTGCTGGAGAGCAAAGGCTCCGTGGTACACCAAGTATGTCTCCCTTCGTCCCCGTTCTCCCTTCGTCCCCACAGCCCAACTTAGTTGGGATAGTCTGTGGCATCGGAGTCGTAAGCAGACAGGAGGAGCAGGCCTTCTGTGCTGGCCATGCTGGCTGGGTGGCAGTGGTTTCTGGCACTACATCAGGGCCCCAGCCTACAGGGGCAGGACGAAGAGGGTACTGGGTTCTCTCCCTGCAATCATAACTATTAAGGACATTTAAGGTGTGAGAACAAATGCCTCTAAATTCCACTTGATCCCCAAATTGCTCTGCCCTGTCACTATTACTTTGCAGTTAATCATTGTGAGAGGCAGAGCCCACCTGGGAGGTGAATCAAACAGAAATGTTGCAAAGACAACACAGATCTACCCTGGTGTCATGGTTTCTGTGTAGGGACTGAGAAGACTGAGTGAAGTCGGAAGTGCAGCCCGGGCATCAGGGTGGAGGAAGCTTCCAGAGTCCTCAGGAGCCCAGGTGGTAGCCTGGATTTTCAGAGCGCAGCTCCAGTCCCCCCACAGAGCCACTGTGATTCTCTGTGATGACATCATGTCCTGTTCTGCAAGCTGTGAGCAGGAAAAGGAAGGAGAGAATGAAGCTCAAGCATAAGCCATTTGTGCAGGTCTGACCGTGGCCAAGGATGAGAAGAAATGATCCCACTCTCTGTTGGTTTTCTGAGAGCTGTGGGAGGGCCCTCAGAACAAGGGGTGCAAGCCCTGGAAGCCATTCCTCAATAGCCAGAGCTCCACATGGTCCCGAGGAGGAGGACGGGACCTGCAGCATCTACCGCGATGGCTGAGGTCCGCCGTCCGTGCCTGCACTGTGTGCTCCAGCAAGGACCTGCTGGGTCCACCAGAGACTTCCCTGCCGCAGGTGCCACACCAGGCTTGCAAAGCAGAGTCAAAGGAACTGTAAATTGTGTTGCGAAAATAAAGTCGCCTTTTCCTGATCTATGCTGGCGTGATTCTTTCTCTTATGCTTTCTCAGCAACCAAATTTTGGCCTAACATTTCACTGCAGAGCTTGAAAGAGCTGGTGTCATTTGAAAATGGTTGAAAAAAGCCACCAGCTCCATGCTTGAGGTCAACCCAGGGCTCCTGTGTACCTTCTCCTGGGGCTGCTCAGAGGCAACAGCTGGCCCTGGCTTCATGCAGGTCACAGAGAGTGAGTCAGGAGAGCTGGGATGGCATGGTCCACCCAGACAGCAGAGGCAAGACCACGAGGCCAGGGAGAAAGCTGAGCAGGAAGATGTGCAGAGCAGGAGCAGCCCTGCAGAGCAGGAGCACAGGACAGGGGTCAGCCTGCGTCACTTTGCAGCCTTCTAACCTGCACCCCGTGTGTGTCCTTCTGTCAGTGTGTAATGGTTGCGCATCATGTTGGGAGTCATGGTGACTCACTTGTACTTGAACATGATAAAATTTGCCCAGTTTCACTCCCCAGTACCTCCCCGTGCTGTGCCCCACACGGCCCATCCTTTTCTCCACCCTCTGGTCTCCCGTTTATTTGCATGGGAACCCTCTCCCCTCTGGTGTCCACATATGAGGCAAAACACATGACCCTGGGCTTTCTGAGTCTGGCTTGTTTTGCTTAACATGATGTTCTCCAGTTCCATCCATTTTCCTGCAAATGACATAATTCTGTTCTTTAGGACTGAATAAAACTTCATTGTGTGTAATACCACATTTTCTTTCTCTATTCCTCTGTTGACAGGCACTTGGGCTGCTTCCATAGCTTAGCTATTGTGAACTCTGCTGCTATCAATGTGAACGTGCATCTGTTGCTATAGTAGCATGCCCAGGATTCTATGGGGGCACTTCTCAGGGAGTCGCAACCAGCAGAAGGTGGGACTCACTAATATTCACCATTAATTTCTGCATATGGGCATTGGTGGTGAAAGTTTTTTGCTGGGTTACGTTCACTGGCTGGTGGTTTTTCATGGTGGTATGTGGCTACCCACCCCCAGAGTCTGGAGACACTGGGAGCTGTTAGGAGGCTGCTCCTGGCATCTGGTGCACAAGGATCAGGGACACTGCCTAGCACCCTGTGATGTTCAGGAGGAGCCTCCCCATGCAGCAACCTGCGTCCACACAGCTGGGTGGAGAAGGCGGGTATAGCCCTGCATGTGGTCATTCTCCTTCAAGGACAGTGCATGAAAAGACCTGGCTCAAGCCCAGGCCCAACATGTGAAGGTGAGCATCTCAAGCAGGTCCCAGTGAACTAGGGTCTCAGTTTCCATCTGAAGAGTGGATGGAGAGGACCTCTTCCTTCTTGCACCTAAGGTGCCATGAAGCTGGGGCAGGCATGTGAGGCCCAAGGGCTTTGTTCTAATTCTTTCCTGGGCAAGGAGGTGAAGTGGTGGCCAGATGAACTGAAATTCCAGAAGCTACAGCTCAGCTGAGCCTCAAGAGTCCGTATTGCTGAGGAATGGCGCCTGACTTTGCATTGCCCCAGAGGGAAGATCGCCACTCTGGGACCAAAGGCCCCAGCAGTGACTTGTGTCCTGCAACTGCTCCTGTGTTCCTCTCTGCCCCTCACAGGAGTCCAGGAAAATGAGCCTGGAACTTGACCTGCACGTCCCAAGGGGAAAAGTGCCATTGCCATTCCCACAGGCTTGGACCAGCCTGCTCAGGAGCAGTTCATGCACAGGCCTGCTGTCCTCACACTGTCTGTGCAGTCCACAGACCCACAGAACAACGGGTACCCTCTGGTCATTAATCTCATTCTCTGGAGAGGCACAGCACATTTTACTTGTTGGAATTTTTTAAGTTTTAGTAATATACTAAATTTGAGTTGTAGATGTAACTCAGTGGCCGAACGCTTGCCTAGCATGTGTGAGGCACTGAGTTTGATCCTCAGCATCACGTAAAAATAAATAAATAAAATAAAGGCATTGTGTCCATTTACAACTAAGAAATATTTTTAAAAAAGCAAAATGGAAAAAAAAGGCAAAATGGTTGATTTAATGATTCTTCAATAGCACATTCTGGCAATCGTAAGTGGGGGATGGTAGAATGGAGCTGAAATGCTCATTGTACTAGGAGCAGGAGACACTGACCCCCCACATGTAGTCTGTGCTTGTGGGCGTCACAGGAAGATTCTGTGCTCTCAGCCCCTGGGTTCCATCCATCCTGAAACACAGGGAGAAGGAGGTGGCTGAGGAGCCAGCTCTGTCGTCTCTCAATTACTCCCTCCGAATCCCCTCGAGGGAGACAGGTCTCCCAGACACCCACCTGGGACTCTGTCTTTCGAATTTCCTCCTTCAAGTTCTGGGTCGGACTCTGTTCCTAACTCTGCAGAGTGAACTTCAACCCAGGAAATGCCACCAGCTTTAGCTTTTAACCCAACAACTGTCCAGGGGAATTCTTCCTGCTAAAATCAGAAGAAGAAGAAAAAAGAGTGTTGCGCAGAAAGTGTAAAGGTGGATAGGAAGAAGGCGAGGAAGGGCGTGGAGACAGCCTGGAGCTTGGGGAGCTGTGGATCCTTCTCACTGGTACCGAAGTGAAGCAGGAAACCCACCTGGACATGCCAAGAAGAGGATCAATTCATTGAATTTTTTTCTAGCCTCCAATGGGAAAGCTGCAGGAATAAAGCATGTTTTTAAAAAATTAATGATATGAATTTTTAAAAATAAATATAGTGTTATTTTTAATTTCCACAAAATAAATGGAAGTGAAGAGAAGAGGCTGGTCCACAGGTACAGGAGGGGAGGCAGGAGGCCTGGCTCTGGCAGGTGAGGAAGATGAGTCGTGTATCTCCAAATGGCTAAAGAGAGGATCCGCAATGTCCTCACCACCAAGAAATGACACATGTCGGAATGATGGCAGACACAAGAGTGTTTTTATAACAGTGCTAAGTGACAAAAGATATATATTGACCACATATGTGAGTCCGACCCAGACATGGAAAAAAAATCTAACCATATCTCTGCATTTACTCACTTATATACAAACGGGCTAAGAGACAAATTCACGAAAACATGCACTGTGCTTTCCTATTAAGTGGTGCGATGTTGCTTGTTTATGTTTTCTATCTATAATTATATGAATTTGTAAACTTTTTAAAAACTTTTTTAAGATCAATAACTTTTTAAAAAATATACAAATTTGTTCTAATTAGTTATACATGACAGTAGAATGCATTTATACATTTTGATAAATCATATATAAATGGGGTATAATTTCTCCTTTTTCTGACTGCACATGTTGCAGGATCACATGGGTCATGCAGTCATACATGTACATGAGGTAATAATGTCTGTTTCACTCTACTATCCTTCCTACTCCGATACCCCTTTCCTCCCTTCACTCCTCTCTACCTAATCTGAAGTCACTCTTTTCTTCCCTAACACTGTCCCCCAATTATTGTGAATTAGCATCCACATATTAGAGAAAACATTAGAGAAACAAGCCTTTGGTTTTTTGGGCTTGGCTGATTTCACTTAGCATGATATTGTGACTTTTTAATGAGATAGAAAAGTCTTACATTCAGAAAACATGCAAGAGTGTAAATGTTTTTGGAATAATTTTCAATTCAGGTTATAAAATTAATTAAACAGCCTCTTTCTGAGACCTCCTACACTTATACTCAAAATGTCCTTTAAAATCAGATACAACCCCTGTGCGTGTGTGTGTGTGTGTGTGTGTGCTTCATCACAAGCAGGTAGAGGCAGATCCCTGGCACACAGGCAGAGCCCCTGTGAGGTGTTGGGAGCAGCTCGTTGGCAGAGTGTGGGCCAGGCCTGTGAGGCCCTGGGTTCTACCTCCAGCACTGCAGAAAACAAAGCAAAACAAAAATCCCTCCATATTCCGTGTGCCTCGTGGAGATGAAAAGCATCTCTCAGACACACGTGGTCTTGGCGCTGTGTGTGCTGAGTCTACACATTTGAACCCACCAACTGTGTGTCCTGTTGGAGAAAGACCCCATCAGGTTCACGTTTGCCTTGGTCTATCTATAAAAGAACCAGTATGAGGGCCAGGTTCTTCCTGTCCCCAAACCCTCACCAGGACTGTGTCCCAGATAACAGCTGCCCAGTGAATTCCGGTTTATAAAAATAAGCTTGCAAACCTCAATGTCTTGGCTATAACCTGCATTTTATAAAAGATTGAGCTAAAGAACAAGAGGCCCAGAAGCAGTGGGCAGCATGGGCTTGTCCTCCTGGCCTTCTCTATGTTCCAGGCCTCTGCTCACCCCTGTCTGGCTCTGGAATCCCATTGGTACTGATCAGAGTCCTGGAATTTTCTGTAGACCTGCAGGGCAAGGCCCACATTCTTGTGGATTCCGCTCGGAGGCTGTGTTTGGTGGTTAGCGGACTGTAATGTCTAATTCTGAAAGGCAAGGACCTAGCTTATCCTTCACTGCTCCCTCCAGACCTTCTTCCAGAAGTCTGGCTCTGAGTCTTCTAATGATTGGCACTTGCGATTGTTTCACACTCAGCAACAACTGCGCAACAGTTAGCTGCAAGGTGCCGTACAAAGCGGGTTGGCCTGGGGCTCAGGTGCTGCTGCTTCTGCCTCCCGAGCTCAGTGGGCAGCTGGGGCGAGGCAGCGGGCCCTCCCGTTGACTCAGGCTGGACAACACCAGTTAGCACGACTTCACCTCCAGCCTTCTTCAGATGCACAGAAGCACAGGGCCAGAGGTGCTCCTGCCCTGCCCCTTCAGCTGAAGAAGGGCTTTGGGATACACTCGCCTCCATCTGCACAGGCACTGTGGCTTCTGCCTCCTGCTACGGCAGCTGAAGTGCTGATGTGACCAGCTAAACAGCTGCTCTCAGCCTAGCCCGGGCTGGGAGCAGACCTCCGGCGCAGGACTCAGTGTGCAAAATTCAGAGCAGTTATGTGGACACTGCTGTATCCAGCCTGTGTCCTGCAGAAACAGTCCCCAGGTGTGGCTGAAAGCCATGGCCACTTTCTCCCCACAGTGCAGACCTTAAACCAGGGACATCGTGTCTTGGTGGGCAGCCGGGCAATGCTGTCAGAAGCCCAGGACCTCATCTTTCTCTCTCCCTTCTCATCCGGTGGGAAGAGATGATGTGTCCCCAGCAGGTCACGGGAAGTCCCAGCCGCTGCAGGAGTCACATGCCTGCTCTCTCACCCATCAAGGAAGGTGGACTGTCCCTCCTGATCCCTCCCTCCCTCCCTCTCTCTCTCTCTCTCTCTCTCTCTCTCTCTCTCTCTCTCTCTCTCTCTCTTTTATAAGCAAGGAAAATCTTTCTCCTAAGCTTGCTGACAAGCTTTTCCTAGAGTCTCGCTATCCCAGACTGGGTCCCTTGGCAGGCTCAGGTAGTCACAGAGGCAGTACCATGTTCTTTAGATGCTGGGGTGGCCAGAGTTCTCTGTTTGCTCAAGGGAGTGCACGTGGGCACAGGCGGAGACCTGAGGTAGCTACTGGCCCCAGTGTTTGCTGACTGCTGCCCTCCGTCTCTGGGATTCTGTGACACCTGTTGGCCAGGCACCTTCGGAACTCACAGGTTCAAGTCTGCTGTGAACTGTGTAGAGCTACAAGTGTCACCATCCTTCCCGTGGCCTGTGTGGTGCAAGAAGAGACACATGAGCTGAGCTCCTTCGTGGAGCCATGAGGCCTGAGGTCAGCCAGTGGTGGGCCACTGCAGGGCCCAGGGGATGTCCACTGTGCCTTGTGGACTCACTCACCCAGGGACAAAGCCACTGCATGCATCTCCTTCCCAATGCCTTCAGCTGCCCTGCCCTTCCCGCCAGGAAGGAGCTCATCTTCCCACACCGGGCCCTGTCCTGCTGACCTGCCCCTCTCAGTCCCAGGAGGACCTGTTCCTCTGAGCCCAAACCCTGCCTTCCTGGGGTCCTGTGTCCTTCTCTTGCTTTGGGGGCTCAGTTTTTTCATGTGTGGTCTTTTCTGCCTTCTCAATTTTTTTTCCTCTCTGCTAGCTCAGTCTACAGACGTGTCCTCGTATTTCCCTTCAACCATCAACAAGCAGAACAGCACCACCTTGCCTCCTGACCACCACTCGTCACGAATGCCTGCTGAGGTCGCCTGGGCTCCGGGGTCTGCAGCCTCGCCTCCTGGGCTCCCCCAGCCTCCCCTTGCCAGAGCCGCCTTCTCTCCTCTCTGCTCAGCTCCTATCAAGCTCCACAGCCCTCACACTTGGGCAGGTCTGAAGGGGTGGTGTGCCTCGTCCTGGTGACACTCAGCGCAGCCGGCCTGCTTCTCCCTGGGAGCTGGAGAGGAGTTCCAACAGTGCCCCTGGGGCGGGTGGGGCTCTGAATTCAGCCAGCTGTGGTGCAGGGTGAGGCCGGCCTGCGGCGCTCTGACTGTTCTGAGCACGCACAGAGATTCTGATAGCTAGAGGTTTACAGGAGGCCGAAGGATGTGCAAGGACCTCTGCAAAGGCTGAAGCTTTTGCACAGGGGCCTTGGGCGGCTGTGGGTTTTGGTTTGAGGGGGGTCTCGAAAGCCCCTGCAGATACTGAGGAGTGACTGTGTCAGACCAGCCCTGGGCTCTTGTGCCGTCTGGGAGTTTTTATGCACACCAGCCACCTCTCCTGCCCTCCCGCCCTGCAGGACTCATGGTCATCTTCTCGTCTCTAGAGTCTCTCTCCCAGGCCAACCCCACCCACCTGGGGGACTTTAAATAGCAAGGGTGGCAGATGAATCCAAGTCCTCCAGCCGGGTGCTCCCCAGGTGCCTGAAGGGCATTCCCACCTGGTAATCCTCAAGGAGTTGTGGGCTCCTCCATCTCCGCCCTGACCTTGATGCTCCTGCCTTTCAGAGTGAATGCAAGAGCTACCTTCCGTTCCTGCTCGGGCGGATCCCTGGGGTGACCCTGACTTCTTCCCTTTCCTTTCCGAATAACCCTCTGGCGAATCCTACAGGCACCACCTCCAACATCTCTCTCTAATCCCACCACTTTTGCCCAATTCCTCAGCCAAGGCCAAGGTCCAGTACATCCCTTTCTCTTACCTGGATTGCTGCAAAAGTCATTTAATTTTTCCTGTGCCTCACTACTGATGGTAATGGCAACCAGTAAAAGTTTTAAAAAGTATAAATCCCATGACATTTCCCCCATGGTTATGAGCCCCAAGGTTTGTCTCTTGCCAGATGACAATACCATCCCATACACACGCCTTTCAGCATGGTTTACCAGAAGGCACAGGAAGTTTTCACAGTGAGACATAAACGCCCCCCTTCCCTGAGACCACCTGTGCCCTGGGTGTGTCTCCACAATGCTGTGTAGACATTGCTGCATGGTGGCCTGCGGGTGACTAGGTCTTGAGGCCCAGCCCTCGTGGTGTGCTGAGGGCCTAGACAGGCACCTTGCCCACCTACTATGTGGCAACGCAGCGTGAGCGTCCTCCCTGAGACACCACTGCCTGCTGTTTATGCCGCCTGGCTGGGGCACTTTGATGAGAGGACCCTGAACCAATGGAGATGTGATCCTATGTGAACGGTTGGGTTCCTGGGTGGTGGGAAGGGTCAGGAGGTCACAAAGCACCCACTGTCGTGGCAGCAGCTGATCCCACCTCCCAGAGGAGGTAACTGACACGCAGGGGGTGTCAAGGGACTTGTCTGGGCCATGCAGTTGGTAGCTGGAGAAATTAAGTTTCCAACACATTGCAGGTCAAGTTCCTGGAAAGGCTGACCCTGAGATGGGATGAGAGTTCCAGAAGCTTAGCGTAGCCAGCTCCAGGATTCTCGTCAATGGGAGGGCAGAGGAAGCTGGGAGCATGAAGGCAGCCAGCCTCGTGGAGCCCAGGAGCCCTGCTCACAGGGAGGAAAAACCAGGTCATAAACAGAGAGGAGGGCTTGGCTGACTGGGCAGAGTCTCCATCTGCAGCCTGGCTCACATCCTCAGGAGGTGCCTGAGCACTGTCACTGTGCCCAGCCTGGATCCCAAGCATCTGTCTCCAAGGCCTTCCTCCTTATCCTCTTTGGGCCTCTTTAGGCCCCTATCTGGGAAGACCAGAGGCCTGGAACCTTGCAGAGTGTTCCTGCGGCTCTGCCAGAGGCTCAGTCCACAGGGCCGAAGGCACAGAGAGCTGATGCTGCACAACCGGTCTGTGCTCAGGCTGCCCCTGCATCTGGTTAGCAGCCCCAATCCTCTCTTCCAGATCTGCCCGGCCTGCACTCCTGCTTTTCTGCATTATTAACAAGAAACTACTGGACTTATTTGTCCCCAGGAATGGTAAGGATTAATAAGGAGAGTTGAAAGGCGTGATTGGGTGGAGAGCCTTAGCCGGAGGAGAGCGGGCCTTCTCCGCTCAGATGGAGCTGAGCTCCTGCGGACATGCCCAGGGCTGTTTCTGTCTGGCTTTCATGGTGAGTTATGTTATCTGGATCCAGGGAAGGGAAGGAGATGGCACCGGAGGTTAAAAGGAACGAAGGGGAAAAATTGATTTTTCAATCGAAAATGTCATTGTTGCATTGATAACAGACTCTCTGAGATTATGAGGCTTCCCATCTTTGTGTCCACTGCAGTCATTCACAATTCATTTAGCTTATTTTCCCTTCTTAATGAAAAGGTTAGGATTAATAGCTAGCTAAACGAATTTTTATGAAATTGAGTTCCCTGTAGCTATAAATGGATACTTGTTGCAGTTTATCATTATGGTCTTGGCATAAACAAAACATAAATAAAGTGAAAAGCTACAGCCAAAAAGCAGTTTGAATGCACAGCAGACAATCCTGGAACCTGTTAGTCAGGCCAGGTGTCTTCGGGGCAGCGTGCCTTAGTCCTCAGGAGGCTGCGGAAGGTCCTCTCACGTTCCCATGCTGGAGGCCCCTAGCTCTGGACGGGAGTGGGATGCCAGCCTCAGAATGTTCTGGGTAATAACGAGGGACACTCACGGTATTTCCGCGCTGGGGCTCGTGGGTGGTGTTGGGGTCGAGTCAGGACAGGTTGCTCTGGAGTCGCCTCTTTGTGCAACAGCTATTTCATTTGGGATATTTGGGGAAGTGATGGAGGTTGGAAGGACAGTGTTCTCTGTCCTATGTCTGATGTTGGGCATCTCCAGTTACACAAGTGGGCTGGCGTGTTGTGGAGAGACATCTTTCCAACCCAGCACTGCTCCATCTTGCAATGTGGGACATTGGCAAGTGGCTCAGACGTCAGGGTTCTGCCTAACTCTGAACCGCGACAGCGAGGCCCCTGGTTTTCATTCTCAGATCTGTGGCCGAGGGACCCCAGAGCAGGTCTGTGGCCACTTCCTACTCAACCTGCTTCAACAGCCATCTCAAAGGTGGTGGTAAATAGTCTTTGTCCAGAAGTACTTGTTTCCTCCTCAACACAAGAGACAACTCACTATTTTCTCTGAAATGTGAATCCACATGGCCAAACCTAGCCCGGAGTTGTTCCTGATGCAGATTACTTTTGGAAATATCTCCCCTGAATCTACTGATGCATCCGTCTAGAACCACGGGCGTCGGCCCCTCGCCTGAAACTTCTCGCTGTTCTGGGAGCTGGTGCCCCGTCCTCTGGCCTTGTGCAATGTTTTGCCTCCAGCTCCCAGAACTGTAGGCTGCGGGAGAGGACTGTCCTCAGCCCTCAGGACACAGTGCCTGAGGGGACGGTGCATGCAGAGTCTTCCACAGCCAGGAAGGGGAGGGTTTCCAGGAAAGCACTTCGGAGTGTCAGGTGGAAGCGATGAAGAACACGGCCACCCGCAGTTCACAGTAAGCCATGAGCGCCGCTTCTACTTGAACACAGCGCCCCAAACCCTGTGGGATGCCCGGAGCTTGCCGATGAGGAGTCCCTGAAAAACAGCTTCTGTGTTAATGCAGGAATGCTTTCTCTCTCTCTTCCTTCTCCCTCCTTCCTTCCTTCCTTCCTTCCTTCCTTCCTTCCTTCCTTCCTTCCTTCTTTCCTTCCTTCCTTGCTTTCTTGTACCAGGATTGAACCCAGGGGTTCAAGCTGCATCCACAGCCCTTTTTATTTTTATTTTGAGAGTGTGTCTCTAAGTTACTGAGGCAACCCTCCTGCCTCAGCCTCCTGACTTGCTGATCTCAGGTAGGTCTCTCTGCTCCTGGCTAATGCAGGAATGTTTTTGGGGTGAAATGATTAGATTATGAGATTTGTAAGTAGATTGATTAGCATATTAATCCATTTGAGGATTAATAATTTGAGTGGATTAATGGCAAGTCGGATGTGGCTGGAGGAAGTAGGTCACTGGAGAAATGATCTTGGGGACTACATCTGTCCCTGGCTCCTTGCACCCTCCCTCCTCTCACCCTGAGCTTCCTCCTCCTCCTCTTCCTCCTCCTTCTTTACCTCTCTCTCTTTTTCTCTCCCTCCCTCCCTCCCTTTCTCTCTCTCCCTCTCTCTGTCTTTCTGCTTCATGACTGCCATGAGCTGAGAAGCTTTTTGCCACCACACCCTTCCTCCACGATGTTCTGCCCCACCTCAGGCCCAAAGCAAAGTCAGTCTACCATGGACTGAGACCTCTGAAGCCATGAGCCCAAGCAAAGCAAACGTTTCTTTCTCTAATTTCTCTAATTTGTTGTGGTCAGGTATTTTGGTGACAACAATGACAAGCTAACATAATGGTGTTTCCTCATTTCCCATCTTTTTCTAAAAATGCTTGGCCCATACCAAGAGGTCAGCCATTATGCATGTGAAGTCAAGAACCTGGGGGAAGGAGCCAGTGTTTAGTACCAGTGCAAGGACTGCAAACAAGGCAAGGAGCACAAGAGAAAAGGCCCAGGATTTGTTGAGACTTTCGGGGAACTGCCTGGGAATTCTGAGTTATAGGGCAAAGGCACAAGCCAGTTTCAAAGACTGAAGATGGAGGAGAGAAGCAACACCTCACCCTGAGGGTCCTCTGCTGGCTGGGGGCGGCCCACAGTCAGAGGCCAGCTCCACCTGTGGCCAAAGCCCCACGGTGCTCCCAAAGCACACCTTGCCCTAAGTTTGGCCATGCCCCTCAGGATGTGGCTGGACTTGGGGTGGGGCTCTCAGAGGGGTGATGAAGTTAAAATAAGGCTTTTAGGGTGGGCCTGGGTTCAATCCGACTGGAATCTGCATCCAAGAGGAAGCCAGCCCAAACCCATGCAGAGGGATGGCCAGAGGGGTGTGCACAGAGAAGAGGAGAAGGAGTCTACAAGCCACGGAGAGAGGCCCACAAAGGAGCCAGCCCTGCTAGGCCTCGGTCTTGGACGTCCAGCCTCCAGAACGTGTGACAATACCCACTGTGACGTGGGCCCCTCTGTGGTGCCCACGGTGGCTGACCAAGCAGACTGAGATGCTTGAGAGCTGCACACCCAGATGCCAGAGCCCAGCTCCATGCTCCTGTGGGGGGCTTGAGCACCTCATGAACCAGAAGCCATTAGAATCCTTGACAGAACTGAACACTTGGGATCCACAGAACCTGTAGCATGGTTTAGACACAAATCAGAGCTTTTTCCAAAAGACAAATCTGAATTTACCTGCACACAGCGAGTTACTGCGTTTAAGTTGGCGTGCCATCTCATGGATGAGAGAAATGTATTCTTCCACGGTTGAAAGGACCCATATTTCAATCCCTGAGCCATGGTAAATCTGCAGCAGACCCCACGGTACATCTGGTTATGGGAGGCGTGGCTTTGCCTGGAAACTGCACCCAATGTTGCAGTGAGCTGCGTGTCCGTCTTCCCCAGACCATATGTTGAACCTGACCTCCAAGATGGTGGTGTTAGGAGATGGGGACTGGGAGGTGACTGTGTCATGAAGATAGAGTCCCTGTGGAGGGGTTAGTGCACTTATAAGGGAGAACCAAATAGACCCCCTTGCCCCTTCCACCACATGAGGACATAGGGAGAAAGCACTGTTCATAAGCCAGAAAGCAGAGGGTCAGCCTGTTTAGTGTTGCTGTAACACAGTGCCACAGACTGGGTGATTTATAGAGAAAATAAATACATTTGGTTCACAGTTCTGGAAGTTTGGAAGAACTGAAATCAAGGGGCTGAAACTGATGAAGGCCTCACATGTGGCTCATCCCATGGTGGAAGGTGAATGGGTAAGAAAACAGAGTGAGAGAGAGGGTAAAACTAACTTCCCAACGGACCACCCCCCTAACAGTGACAAGAACCCACCCAGGGGCAGAATCAGCTGAGGGGGCCCTCTCCACGGGGGACACTGGAGTCAAGTTTCAGACCTACGGACTTTGGAGAACACATTCAGCCGCAGTGTAGACAGGGGACCTGCCAGACCCCCTCCTGGACATCCCACTTGCACAACTGTGGGGAACAAATTCTTGTTGCTTGTGAGCCACTGTCTATGGTATTTTTACACAAGCCCAAGCATAGTAGGATGGTGTCTAAGGAATAGAAGAGAAAAGTCAAAAAAATTTTAAAATCCTTTGTGTGAGCTGCAAACTCACCAGCGCGGGCTGATGGCAAGGTGTCTCTCCCTGCTGGGATGTTGGTTGGGTAGACGTGGATGTGTGTGGGGGAGGGCATATGGGAACACTGTGCTTCCCGCTCAGTTTCACTGAACCTAAAACTGCTACAAAAGATAAAGTCCATTGAAATATAAACAACAGACAGGAGCAGTGACTCACGCCTATAATCCAAGTGACTTGGGGGACTGAGGTAGGAGGATCACAAGTTCAAGGCCAGCCTCAGCAACTTTGCGAGGATCTAAGTAACTTACATAGACCCTGTCTCAAGATAAAATAAAAAGGTGAGGGATGTGGCTCAGGGGTTCAGTGCCTCTGGGTTCCATTCCCAGTTTAAAAAAAGAGAAGGAAAGAAAGAAATGCAAGCAACAGTGACAAACCTGGAGGAAGGGCCTCCCTTTGCGCTGGAGAGGCCTGAGCTCTAGCCCTGGCCATAGCCCTTGCTGCCTGCAGGGCACCCTGCTGGGCCTCCTTGCCCACGGACTGCACAGGAGCCTTGCCGGAGTCTCCACCAGAAGAAAGAGGCTGCGTCTCCACCAGAAGAAAGAGGCTGCGTCTCCACATTGCACACTTTATTTACCTTACATGCAATATGATTAATAGATGACTGCTCGGAGATCAAGGGCTTTCAAAGGGACGAGACAGCCGCCTTGGAAACTTGCTCTTTTGAATCCATCCAGGGCTCTATCAAAGTCTGTGTGATAATTTCATGTAAATCCTGGTGTTCCGAATCAGCGTCTTTCAACCTGTGCGCACCATTCTTAACGCGCTACATTTCAAAGCCATCGAAGGCTGCTCTAATTTGTACCACGGAATTACATTATAATCGGCCAGCAGCACATCACACTGATTTCTTAAAATTAGTATGGAAGTTGGCTACGTAGACATTCTCAGAAGTCCCGTACTGTCTCTCAAAGGGGCTGGGATGAACCTCATTCTCAGGGCAAAACCTTCTGGTTTCATGCAGTAGGGGCCTGCCTGGAAGTTTGACTTCTGGACTTGCCTGGCAGAAGGTTCCCTGGCTGTTGGCTGAATTTCTGTCTCAACTCTGCCATTTGGACCTCCAGTTATTTGTTGACCATTTCCCCTTTGTTCAGGTTGGGCAGACAGTTTCCCAAGCTCTGATCTTGTAGCTGGCATGTCGCTCTTGTTGACCCGTCTCACCAGCTCTGTTAAATCATGGCTCCCGAGCATCACTGTGCCGCTGTCCCAAGAAGTGAGCAGGGTGGACCTTTCCCTGAGCCCCTTTGCCCTGAGCCACTTCTGCCAAGCTGGGGAGCTGAGAGGTGGTGGCTGAACAGCCTCCAGCGGAGCCCCGCCCACCTTTGCTCTGTGGCCTATCAGCATGCCTGTGAGGGACGCAGTAGCCAGAAGGACCGGGAGAAGTCCCAGATGTCCTTCCTGTTGAAGCGACTCTCTGCCGGTCGGAAGGTGGGGAGTGAGGGCCCACTTCTTACAGGAGCGCTCCGTCCTCCCAGGGTTGTCCTGAGCCCTCTCCTGCAGGCTGCAGCACCCCCTTCTCACTCCTCTGACATCTGTGCAGCCCTGATGGACGACGGGCTTCCTCTCCTTTGCTGGGTAGATGGGGATGACAGAGACGCTGTGACGCTTGCCGTTTGAGTTCTGTGTGGCTGCTGCCTCCAGTCTTCAAAACTGGGTGGACCGAAGTCGCAAACACGCCTTCCGCCCAGTGCAGAAGGCCGGAGGTATGGAACCAGGTGCCGCAGGACCACGCCCTCCGAGGCCTAGAAGTGCCCTTTGCCTCTTCCAGCTCCTGGCGGCTCCAGGTGCTCCTTGGTTTATAGCAGCATCATGACAATCCCTGGCTCCCCGGGGCCTCCTCTGCTGTGTGAGTGAGACTCAAGTCTTCCTCTAACTCCCTTGTGACTCATTTTCCTGCTTCCAGTTCAGAATCGTCAGCTAGGGACAAGGTCACTGACTGTTGGGCGTCTATCCTGGATGGTCTCAGTCAGAGATGGTTGATTTAGTTCTACCTTTTTCCAAATGGGATCATGATGTGGGGATGGGTCAGGGACTGGGTTACTCTGAGCAAGTCCTGGGAGCCAGACTCAGCCCCCTAGAGCCCTCTGCGGTGGCCTCCCGTCATCTCCATCCTGGTGTCCCAGAGGTTCTCTATCAGTCCCCTCAAGCATTGGTCTGCTCCACATGCTTCCATGATGTCCTAGTATGGACAGTCATCGCCACTGCAGAGGACAGGGAGGAGTGGGGGCAGTCCCCAACAAGGCCACGGTGTGGAAGGAGAGTTGGTGCTTGTTTCCAAGCCCTCTGCTAAAGCCTTCTGCTCCCCACCTCTCAGATTTGACCTTGGGTTGGGGCATATCTTCAGGCAGCCCTTGAGCTCACTCCAGCACCTGTGCCTCAGGCTCCCTGCCTGGGCCCAGGGCCTCTGACCCACAGCTCCGGGTGGACCTGGCCTGTCCGTCCTACCAGAAGCTGCTGTCATTCAAAGAGTCTTTCAGAGACTTGCATTCCACAGATGAGACATGAAGCCTGAGAGCAGAGAGTCAGGTGCCTCACCCATTCTGTTTTCCTGCAAGGACCCTGCCCTCCCCGGCCCCTTCCCGTGCCCTCTTGGCCCACTGCCCAAGAATGGCAGTTCTGACTTGGCTCTCAAGAGGCATCACTGGGGAAGCTGATTTGAATGCCGAAGACCCATCCTGTCTGAGCTGCAGGTGTGACGTGGCCCTGAAACCTGCATTCGAAGGCTCCTGCAGGTGGCTTTGGTGGCAGATGGAGGGACAGGGCAGTCTCTGTGGTCCTGCTCAGGGGAGAAGCCTCAAGGAGGAGCGTGAGCATGTTGTTCAGAGTGGGGTGGATGCAGGCAGAGGGGACGGGCAGAAAGGACCCCGCTCTCTGCTCTTTGCTCCCCTGATTCATCCAGCATGCATCCTAAGCAACCGGCTGGGGCCAGGCCTGGGACCCACCTCTGTGCCTCCACAGTTCTGCCCCTCCTGGGAAAGGGAGCCAGTTCCAAGGCTCCACCCATTTTCAGGAACCAATAAAGGAAGAGGCAGAAGAAAGAAAAGGAAGACAGTGAGTGTCGGGGTCCTGGGGCAAAGGCGCTGGCGCTGGCTGCTCCCTGCAAGGCAGGGACCGCTTGTCAGGGTAGCCTGGCTCCTGCTGCCGGTGCCAACCCTCTCTGCTCTGTGCTTCCAGAGCCCAGGAGAATGGGAGAGAAAAGGGAAAAGGAGGGGGAATGGAAGACACCTGCTCTGGCCAGAGGAGAAGGCTCTGGGGCCAGCGGCTGTGGGCACTGGGGTGGGGGTCCTGGGAGGATGTGCAGAGGGGACTCTGGGGCTGTGTGGAGAGGCCTTTGGGGACTGTGGGAGGGAATCTCGAGGGCCTGGGATTGGGACAGGAGGGCAGCTCCTCTTTTAAGCCTTTCTTCTTCCCGTCCTGCTACTCTTGTCCAGCAGGTCAAGCGGTGTTGGTGTAGATGCTGGACAGCGCCTGTGGCTGGGTGGCCGGTGGCATATGTAAGTCTCTGGTGAGAGGGATTAGAAGGATGATGAAGGGATTTAGCCAAACTACTCCTCAAAGTGTCCCTTCGGTGGTGACAACTGCGAACATCCTCTGGCTACTGGGCTCTGGGGAGTGGCCTGCTTCCCTCCTGTCACCAGCCCAAGCAGGAGCCAGACCTCCATGCTGGAGAGCCACCGACCCACCAGGCCTTCCAGGAGCCAATGCTGATGGGGCTCCCTCCCCTGAGATGAGGGTCCCCCCAGGGGACTCGGGGTGAGGGCAGGACTGCGTGAAGGTCATGGGAGAACAAACAGACTGCTTGGAAGAAGAGACACACATTTCTAGACTTTTCTCATGATTATTGTGACCTTGGGATCCTTGGTTGTTAAGCATGGCCAGGTCACTCCTGCTGGTCCCATGCATATGAACAGCGGAAACCTGCAGCCCTAACCACCAGGTATCACAGTGTCCACATGACTCTCACGACCCTCCTCACCACTGCTGGCTGCGGAGGGTGAAGGTGGAAAATGACGGAGAGACACGTGGAAAGTGTAACCTTCCCAGAACACCCAGAAATCACCGTCTCTGCAGTTGCTATTTGGGACCGATTAAGGGCCCCGAATTCTGCATGTCCTTCCCTGGGCAAAGCAAGAGTGCCAACTTCTTTTGCCTTTTTCTGAAAACCGCATCCTGTTATTGATTGGCATCGGGGACAAGGACCAAGCTTTTAGTAACAAAACTGGCACCCCAGACGGGACCTGAGAGCAGCCACTGCTCCAGCTCCTTTGGGCAGGCCTGGCTCTCCAAGGAACCCACTTCCATGCTGAGGATGCAGGTGGCCGGGAACTTGCTGAGAACCAAGTGCAGGAGAGTTAGGAGATGGGTTAGTCTGCCTGGGGTGGAACCAGAGGAGCTCTTCCTGTGAGTAAGGGGAGGGACTGAGGGACCATCCCAGCAGCTGCTGAAGCCCATTTCCCTGCGGGGAACTCCCACCTTCTCTCCCTTAACGGTGCAGGTTGCTCCATCATGGTCCTGAACTCAGTAAAGACATGACACTCATGGCCGTCTTTTAAGTCCTTCGGAGTGCAGGCTGAGAACCTTGAATCCCCACATCTGGTCCCTTTCTGTGCACCACTGATGTGGGAGCCATGGTTATGTGGGACTCGAGAACCTAGGGGTTTTTCCTCCTTTCTGATCTGTTCTAGGTTCTCATCTGTTTGTTGGCCTTGGGTTTGTGAATTCCCTCTGGTTTTCTGTCTTTCTGTTTTGTCGTATCGGTTACTTCCCCTTTTAAGACATGGCCAATATTGGGTTTATCTTATAGGTAGTCTCTTGGGAAAGATCTTAGCTAGTCAATTTAAAGGTTCCTGTCTATTGGTCATGGTTTTGGGGCTCCTCTCTGGTTGTCTGTCTCTGTTTCTTTTTCGTACAATCATTCAACTGGAGTTGATCTGTCAGAGGTAAAGAAATTTGAAGGGCCACCTATATATGTAAGCCTGTCTAGGATAATGTTTTACTGTAGTGATCTGGCTTTTGAATAGCTTTCTGGGTTATGATACAATCTTGCAGTTGGAGTTGGTCTGTCAAAGGTAAATTAAGTGGAAGAAATGTGTACTTACAGGTTGCCTGTTTTAAAGGTTCCCGTCTGTCAGTCCTGGTTTTGGTGAATCCTCTCTAGTCTGTTTTGTTTTGTATCTGTTACTGGCCCTTTAAGACTCAGGCTGTGCTGCATTGATCTTATCAGTAGTCTCTTGAGCAGAGAGATCTTGGCTGCATGGACCACCTGTAGGGATAAGCCTGTCTAAGAGAGGTTTGCTGTAACATAATCTGGACTTTGAATAGTTTTTCTGGATTATTATACAATCCTGACCTTGAAGTTAGTCTGTCAGGGGTCAAGTATATGAAAAAGATTCTGTATGTACAGGCATTTATGCAGTTGCATGATAAGGGGTCTGAACCATCAGAACTAAGTTGAAGGTGCCAAAAGGCACTACCTCTTGCGTGCAAGGATAGCAGGACACCAGAAGAAAGGGTTAAAAAGATTTAAATCTTTCCACCCAGTGCTGGTGTTGCTGAAAGCTCAGTCTCCAATTCAATATGAAGACATGGTTTTGAGAAAAAGGAAAAAGAAGTTTTATTGCTTTGCTAGCAAAGCAGAAGCACAGGGGATCCCTGTCCCAGAGGTTCTGATTCCGCCCCTCAGCAGGAACAGGGGGCTGTTAAAGAGGAGGTTCAAAGGCTACATTCCACATGTTCTCTGTTGGAGTTGTAATTCACTTGTTAATTTGGGAGCTAGTCATTTCTGAGATCTTCTGTTGTCATCTCCAAATCTGGATTAATTCATTCCTATGGTGGGTGTGTACCGAAGGACAGATAACTCTGCCTAGGATGGGGAAGAATGGTAATCCTTTTCCCCTGAGATCAAGGAGGGGTAGAGATTAGGGAGGAGCAGGGAGACAGGAAGAGTAAGAGACATGTTCGTTTTAAAAAGTAAGTTGTAGTGGCAGAGCAGCAAGGGATGTATTCAAAGCATGAAGTGGACTCCTGTCACATTGGCCTCCCAACCCTGTTTCTCAGCCTGGCCGCAGGTAGCTGCAGGTCATCTCACTGTAGGTCAAGGTCACCAGCCCTGCACAGGAAAAGAAATCCCAGGAAAGCTGCCAGGGCTGCAGGAAAATGGCCAAAGAGAACCTGCCTCTCCCGTCTCCAGCCCCTTTTGCCCTGCGGGTCGGAGGCTGCTGGCCACAAAGGATGTGGCAGTAGTTTTCAGTCCTGTCAGTTTATGACCTGGAGACAGGAGAAGTCTCCCCTTGTAAGATCTGACAGGACACCCCATTTGGTCAGGGGCTTATCGCTGGAGCAAAGCAATTCTTGCTATAACAGTATCCTGTCAAGATTCCTGGGGGGACTGGCAGAATAACTGCACCCAGAAAAGAAAAAGAGAAACTAAGGCCAACCCGTGTTTTGTAGGCAGTCTCTGCAAGGGGATCTTCAAGGAAACCCAAAGAAAAGGATGGAAAGGGCATCCTCCATTGCACATCGATATGCCTGGTGTTAAGGAAAAGGCCCAAACGGAGCCTCTGGGTACAGTTGACAGTGGGGAACTCACTTAAAGTTGATGGCATTGTGACAATGATAACGGAGACAGTCAGGCTCAAAGGCATCCTGTGCTCCAACCCCGTGAATGCAACCTAGGAGGAGAAAGATCAAGGCACGGTTTTCCTACATGCTGGAGTGTCCAACCCTCTCCTGGGATGAAATCTGTTGTGTATATTAAATGCAGAGATAGCATTCAGAAGGATTGTTTCAGAATGAGAATTTAAGAAAGGGTCCAAAACTAGAAAAGCTAAGTGAAAGTTAAAGGTATGGAAATATATTTTATAAATGAAAATTAGAAGGAAAAAGAAGTGTTTCTAGATGAGGAAATATTTTGTCTTATAAAGTAATATTCTTGTGCTAAAGTCCAAGATGAAAGAGGACAAAGCTAAGAAAGTGAATATCTAAGTAAGTTGCAGAAGGTTTGCAGAAGTAAATCTCAAAAAGTTTGTGTTTGTGATTAAATTGACTATAGTTAGCACAGTCAGTTATTTGAACTTTAGTGTACTGATATGATGCAAAGTCTGAAACACTGATCTGCTCTTATCAAGAAAATTTTCTTATATTCATTAGATTTTATTACTTAGGGAAACTAAGTCTTACAGGAATTAGGGTTTGTACCTGCTTTCAAGTCTTTAAATGATTAATTTGTAACTAGTTAAACAACTTTTATTTTGAGTTATAACAATACAGTTGACACCCTAAATATGTGTAACTAGATATAAGTATACATCTGAAAACTATATTTATCTGAGACTTTCTAAGTGTTATGTAAAAGTTTATAAAATGAAAGCTTATCTAGCTTTACTGGCAAGATAACCAATATGTGTGCACCTTTATACATTGTATCTGACAAAGCAGGCCACACTGGTATTTGAAGACCTGTCTTATATCTGTTTGCTTTGACTGAGTCTTTTTCTGATCATTAACACTGTTACATAAATATGTAAGAGATTTTAGACTATTTTTTGATTTTTGCTCTTAAGGCTAACACACAAAGACTTGTGATTATTGTTACTGTATACTGTGGGTTCTAAATTGCACTTTAAAAGTTAAAATTAGTTAAATGTAAAGCTTAGGAGAGTACTTTACCAAGTTGGTGTTCCCCAAACTAAAATCATCTGTAGCAATAGGCTGGGATTTGCATAGATTGCAAATTTGATTGGTATTTTTTCATTTGATGTTTTACAGTTGGATAAAGTAACATGTTGTTAATAAGTTATATATACAATTTTGTGTTACTCTTCAGACTGGTGTTGGAATTTAAATGTATTTTTGAAAGGTAATAAGGAGAGCCTGGTCTGTTTAAAGGTGACATTGTGAAATACGAAAGCATTTTGCAACTTTTCCCACAAAAAGAAAGTTGAAAGCTCTCTTAGTCTTTGTTTGATGCATGTTTCAGATGTAATGTTGTGTTGTGTTATTTGTCAAGAACCTTGCCTTACCTAAGATAAGACTCTGCTTCCTGCCATACTCCATGTTAGCATGGCTCCAAAATAGGCTAGACTTGTGATCATTTAAAGTTGTGTTCAAAAGATGGATTTTTGCTGTAAAGATGTATGTGTCCTCTAAATAAATAGGGAATATACCACATATCTAAGTAAAGGTTTAAGATTATAAAAATCATTTTTCTTGGTTCATAACCATTACACAAGCAGTATGTTTTTGCTCTGCTGATTTCATTTTATATTTTCCTTGTGTTAATTTGAGATGATAGGCCATCACCTACAGGACAGATAGTACACAATACTGACTTACAGTACTAATACTGACCCCAACTAAATGAAAGGAGTCACTGTGAGCTCACAGATATTGGAGTTATGCCCGTGGCTCCCGCTTTAAGGCTGGAGCACTGGCCTGCAGAATGTTTAAAACCAAAAACTTGGAGACCAAAGTCAAGGAAGTTAGTTAAAGTGTCAAGGAAAACGCAGTCCACGTTTTGGCCCTTGCCCACTACTGTCAGCCAGGACTCAGAGAATGACGGGCCATCTCTAGGCCCTGAAACTCCTGTGAATCACCCAATCTGCCCATCAGGGAACAGAGAGGATCCTAGAGAACAGGAAGCCAACCAGGGCACATTCTGCAAAGAGGAGGGTCATTGAAGAGGAACGTGTCCCTGCTGCTTCCAAGAGAAGCCACATATGGTCAGTCAGACCCTGACCCATCCTGGCAAGTGGCACCACTGGTAGAGGAAAGCTAAAGGAGAGAGGAGGCTTCACACATGGCCCCAAGAGTGATCTCCGAGGAATCTCAGCTGACTCTTGAGAGTAGATAGGAACAAGGTTGGTTTTGACCAACTCGGTCTTAAACATCTGGCAGGAGAGTATAACCCGAGCTCAGTCCTACATGGATATTTAAAAGGGAAGACAGTTTCTGCCCTACCAAAAGTAAGTAAAGCTGGAGGCTATAGGGAAAGGGTTCTTGTGTGGGAGCGCCTAACAATAATGATCATACAGGGCTCAAGAGTCCCAAGTTCATCCTGAGTTAATCTGAGTCTGATCTCATTGACCACAAATCTTCCTAACCTCCTGCATGATAAACTTGAGCAGTTTTCCACTGAGACGATTATGAGTTATCGTCCTCATGGTTTTCAGAGACTGGCTGAAATACTAAGTGCTTTTGTGCTAATTGTTTACAATAAGTGATGCTTCGTTGTCTTGTTTGGTGTGGGCTCAGCATGAGCCCTGCCCCACGAGTGCCTGTCCAGTCACCTGCCATCTGCCATGTGGACCTCTGGACTGCTCTGAGGCTGAACGTCCTTAACTGCCCACACCCCACCTGATAGAGAGCAAGGACTTGGGTCACTTCCCCCAGCGTTCTTTCAGCAGGAAGCAGCTTGGAGATGTTGTCCCCCGTTTTTCCATAGAAAGGGAATGCAGAAGTCGGCAGTGGGGAAAAGTAACCAGGGTCCACCTGATGCTTTGGATGCAGCCCTGGCTGCTCTGCCCCTGCAACTGATTCGTAAAATGGACGCGTTGCCTTCTCTTCCTCTCTCCCTGCTCCTCCCTAATCTCTCCCTGCTCCTCCCTCATCTCAGGGGAAACAGGAGTACCTTTCTTCCCCATCCTAGGCAGAGTTATCTGTCCCTGAGCACACACCCACCACAGGAGCCAAGTCATCCAGACTTGGAGATGACACCAGATCTCAGCAATGACATCTCCCAAATCAACACGTGAATCACGACTCCAAAGAGAACACGTGGAGTGCAGCCTTTGAGCCTCCTCTTCAACAGCCCCTGTTCCTGCTGAGGGGCAGCCTCACAGCCTCTGGGACAGGGGTCCCTGTGCTTCTCCTTGGCAGGCAAAACATTAAACCTTCTTTTTCCTTTTTCTCAAAACCATGTCCTCCTTATTGGATTGGCATCAGGACAAGGACCAAGTTTTGACAACATAGGGAAGCTTTGAACCCAGGACCCCCGCAGACTGTCCTGAGGGACTTTTGGGAGGAGTTGAAAGGAAGTGGGGGAGGGGGTGTACTTGAGCCCAGGATGTAAGGGTAGGGCAGAGGAGGTGCCAACGAGCACGTGGGCCTGGGGATGTCTGGCGGTGTTTCCAGAGACCCTGGCTCTTTCTACAGGAACTTGTGCCTCTGCAGGTCTGTGCAGGGCCTCACCTCCTGCTTCTCACACCAGGGAGGTGCAGATGTGGATGTCTGGGGCATTGTCCACCCCTTAGGAGTGGTACTGCCCTGGCTCGTGGATGGCTTGTTTTCTGCCATTTTCAACAATAAGGAGTCAATTTTACCAGGAGGCAAGGAATCAGGAACCTTCCCTATTGAAAAGATCTATCACACAAATGGCTGCTTCAGGTGGCAGAAAACCCTAGAAGAAAACCATTGAAAGTTCTCTCTCTGACCAGTATAGCTCCCACCTGGGGTCAACCTCATTAGCTGGGCTGGCACTTGTGGGACACTGGGGACAAAGGACAGCGTTGTAGGTCATAAGTGGGTAGGAGAGGAGGGATATAATGTATCCTATTTTTCTCTTGCACTAATTTTAATTTCTACCACCAATCATAACACATTTTTGGGACTTTCAAATAATCCCGACTAGACATTAAAGTGTGCATTGCTATTCTGGGAATGGCAATTGAAGAGCCCTGCTACTTTTGCACAGTCTAAGTCATTATATTTTTATGGCTTTGGTTAACATTGGGCTATAAAAACCAGTAAATAACTGTTAAAAGCAGAGTCATTTGCTCAAAAATATTTTACAAGCTTCATTTCTGGAACGGCTGCACTTCCCACTAGATTCCCTGGGCTTGTGCAGACGCTGCACTCTGCCCACCTCTGTTCATGAGCCCCGCTCTGCCCTCCTGATTTGAGGGCAGGGGTGGCAGTTCTGTCTGCAGGATGCACCTCGCTATTTTCCCAGTGTTTTCTTGGGAGAAACTGTGGTTTTATTTTAGGCTCAGCATGCTTTCACTTGGTGGTTACCCTAAATATAAATCCTGCATCCATCCCAGAGGCTCCTGCCTGCCAGAGCCTGCCAGTTTTATTCTTGGGGTCCATACACATGTGGTGCGTAGGACCCCACACTCATTCGCTTGTGCTCTGGGGTCTACGGGGCTCTACTCAAGGAGGAGGGTTCTGGAAAGTCAGTTTGCCCTTGTACAGATGGGGGGTAGTAAAACACGACATGGAAGAGGGAAGGGACTGTACCACTCCTGTGCCACTGGCCCAAGCCTGTCCTCTGCTCACCCGTTATCAAGGGTGCTCTGTGCCCAGGAGACAGGAAGCCTTGAGGATGGTAGTGACCCAAAGGACACCCAGAGCCTGGCCTTCAGCAGGGGTGCTGGGAGGGCTTCCAGGGCCACAGTTAGTAGGGAAGTCCACAAGTCCCAAGTTAGCAATGCCAGGGACCACAGCACAGGCCTCCTGGGTTCCCGGAGTCCTGGGTTCCCAGTGTCCTGCACAGCCCACGTGGAGGAGTGTCACTGAGCGTGCCGGCAGTCCTGCTGGTGACCACCACCTTACAGACGAGCACACTGGAGGGGTCAGATGAAGGGCCCGACCCATGCCAAGCAGTTGGGGCGTGGCTGGGGCCACTGGGACGTGGAGCGGGGGTGGACGTGGACACTGCCTCATCGGGTCCACCATGTGTCTCCTTCAGCAAGGCAGTTGAACTCCGAGGGCCCTCTGTGGTCACTGCGCCAGGCTGCCCATGGGCTGTGCCCAACTGGGCCTGATGCAGGCTGTGTTCCAGGCTGCAGAGAGACTCCTGTGTGCAGCACGGTTCCCTTCCGCTGGGTGCGCAGACGGGTTCAGATCAGCGTACCCTGTGCTCCTGCCTCGACTCAAGTCTCACCCTTGAAGCCTTGCAGCATGAAGGAAGCAAACTACCCACGAGGCCAGGCTCCCCAGCTCCTATGCCAGGACCTGCCGTGGCCACACAGTTCAGCATTTTAATATCGGGATTGTCCTCGAAAACGCATGCTGACACCCCCACAGCTAATATTATTGTCTCTGAATTTTTTTTTTTTTTTTTTGAGTTTTTTTATTCTCTCACCAGGCAGAAGGTTTGCCGCCATTTCCCACTATTTCATTTGGAGAATGTTCACCCCTGAAATGAGTCCATCAGGGAGGGTATTGAAGCATCAGAAGGACTCTCTGACTGGCGCTCTGAAGAATTCCCCAGAGTGGCAGAACAAGCTAATATCTCAATCTGTAACTCTCAGCCCCATATTTCTGTCAGTATCAAGTGATCTAAGCAAACTTAGACCTTGATTTTCAACTACTTCTACCTTAAAGTTTCCTGATGTGTCCAATCATATGGTGAGTATTGGTAACATAGTTAGAGCTTACATTTTTTTTTTCCCCAAGAAAATCTTTAAGGAGTGTTGGGAGAGGTGAAAAGGGAGATGTGGAAGAAATCAGGCAGGAAACACAGGGGATGGAGGTGAAAACCAGTCCAATGAGCCACAGCTGGCTCCGCTGAGTCTTCTGCAGGTGCACCAAGAGGGGCGGGGGAGGAGAGGTTTCCCTGCAGGATTGACTCGGGTCACATGGAAGCTAAGGTTTCCCACTTCCTGACTAGGTGTCCATGTTTTCCTTCAAATTGTAGATGACATGCCATTCTATTTCAGAACTATAAAGTGCCTGAAACAACTTCCAAAAGGGACTCTGGGTTGCACAGAAACTTTCTGCTCAGTTCCTTCTATTCCACTGCTTAAAATTTCAGGGGGTGGAATCCAACAAGACTCTTTGGAGGTCGGCAGCAGTTTCAGGTGGGAGCCCACACAGTGTGAGATTCCTTTGCAGACTGAGAATCAGTCTCTTGCAGGTTATTTTTTGCAGTTTTTACAGCGTGGTTAATCTGTTATTGTTGCATGGCCCATGTTCCCATGTTTGTTTGGCTCTGAAGAAGGAGATGGGGAGGGGCTAGCGCTGCCTCAGGCTTCTCCGGTCCAGCGCCTCTGCTTCTCTCAGGAGCATCCCTTCCACCCTTGCAAAGCCTGTGAGGCTCGTGAAAGAACAATCCAGGCGGGAGGCCTCTCACAGAGGTCTACGGTGCAGCTGAGGCAGGGCAGGCCTGGACTCCTTGGGTGCTCTGCAGTCGGGAGATGACATCTTTACCATCACCCTGTGCTCCTGAGGAAACTCGCACGCGCTGCGAAATACCGCCTGCAATGATCACAGTACAGGATTGGTGACATGCTGCACGGGGGGCATTTTAGGCTTCCTTAAACCCCCGTCAGAGCAGCAGGTAGCAGTGATCTACTCCACCGCCGCCCACCTACTCCTAACGCCGCCGCTGAGTTCTCCAAGTGAGGAGAAGGCCCTGGACGTGTTGGGAAGCTATTCGACACGTGCGTCTGAGGATCCGTCTAATGGAGATGTCTGAGGCTGTACATTTTTCATGGTCTTCATCTGAATCCAGATAGTAAACGCTATGTCAAGATTTAGAGCCCAGGAAATCAGCCCATTACCATTCTCAGTAGGTGCCACTTATTCGCTTCTGAACCACATCTGTCAGATAAAGCGGCGTTCCCGGGACATTTGGCTGCGCTGCGGGGGGCGCCGTTGTCAGGGAACGCGAGTGTCGGGGCACGAAGCCACAGCTACCTTTGTCCTTTGCTGGTCTCGGTTGCCCTTTCTGGACCCAGAGTTGAAGCAGCATCACCTGCTGCCACGTGGGCAGGGAGCTGCAGGGCTGGCAGCTGCCCTCCAGGGCGGTCTGGTCCCTAGAGACTGGTGCTAACTGCATTTCGAGGCAAGGTGGCCCAGAGGCTCCTTCCTCCACCCCCTGCCCTCACTTCTTGCTTTTCACTACGTTTTACTGTTTGAACTGAAGACATCTGCACGTGTCCTTGGCATCTCTGTGCTGCAGGATTCCTAAAGAGCCCCGGACTCCCTGCGTCTTCTCGCCCTCCTACCTTCCTCCAGAGGTCATTTTTCATTAGCTTCTGCTATACCTTTCGTGACTTCTCACAAAATGAGCAGCAGAGACAGGCATTTTTTTTTCTGTCCTTGTTTTTAAAGTAGTGTATTATCTACTCTTTTGCTTTGCAGTTTGCTTTTTTGCTTAGGCACCCGGGAGGCGCGTCAGCCGACCCACCCAGAGCTGCCTCCCTCCTAACCCTCCTGGAGCGCCTGCGCAGGGACCTGCCGCCTGCACTCAGCCGTTCTCCTCCGTGTTACCCTGACGAGTGATGATCAGGTAATCACCTGTCCTGGAAAGGATCGCCAGCAGGCCTGGAAGTCCAGGATGTTCGTCATCAGTGACTCTTGCTGAAGAAATTAGGTCTGACTCTGATCACGAGGGAGCAAAAGCCACCTCGGACTGTGCAACCTCCAGGGTAGTGTCCTTGGACTCTCTCGGTAGTCCAGACCATGAAAGATGAGGGTGCAGGGAACAGAAGACATGCACTACCAAATTCTTGCTTGGTCATTTGTTGATCCTGCATGGAACTGAAAAACAAAACAATGTACTTTTTGTTTTGTAAATCATGTTTGTGGAACAACTGCAGAACTTAACTATGAACTGTATGTTAAGAAAGCCATTAAATCCACCTGAAAATCCCTGGGCCTGGTGGTGGTAACACGGTGAACCTGGAAGAGGAGAGGGCCTTGTCCTCTCTCATCCATAGGATCCTGGCGTGCCAGTCAGATTCCAGAGGTCCTGTTTTCCAAAACTCTATTCTGATTGTCCGGGTGAAAAATATGTGGAAGATCGGATATTTAAATGTCACATTTCCTTAATTCTAATGTGCCAACAGTTGCAATGTGCACCATTAACAGTGTTTTTGGAATACATCTGACCCTCAGGTATTTAGTGCCAACAACACTTCCCAGAAGCACCCTGAACTCAGAAAATACTTTTAAGAAAGCTCCTGAGTACTCAAGAGATACTGAAAGTTTGGGAAACACTGGGTTAAAATTCAGTAAGTACAACTCTTTTCTACAGGATTTCTCAGTGACTTGACATTTTTCCTGGGAGGATACATGTCCACGTTTGTCAAATTCACATGGGCAGCCAGAGAGTGGGCATGTCCACCTCCCCTCCATGCCAGGGCGTGCCGTCTCAGGGGTCTAAGCGACTGCATCTGGTGGTCCCAGTAAGACTCCCCCCTTCCCCACATCTGCTGTTCCCAGCCTTCCTGGTCGTGGCTCCAGGCAGCAACCTACTGTGAGCTCAGCTCCACTGGGTGCCGTGCAAGTGACCAGGTTCCTTGGTGTCCTCTGGGAGCTCTGCCTGCAGCCTGGCCACAGGGAGACAGCAGTCCCACAGCCACGTGGACTCCTTGGGGCCGAGCCTCTCTTCTCTCCAGTGGCAGGTCCAGTTCCCGAACTCCTAGCCCCTCCCAGAACCCGCTGCTGCAGTGGGGCTCTGATGCTCGGCCTTTCCCCTGGCACCGCCAGCTCCTCCCAGGCCTGCGTTTTATGCTTTGGTGGTCCTGGAAGTGCCCACGAGTTAGGCGGTTACGGCGGGTGATTAAAGACAAGCGGTCGCGCCTCCTGGACTTCAGGCCGCCGTCACAGGGGGTAGCCGTGTCTCACCGGTGCCTGGGACCTGCTGAGCAAGCAGAAGGACGCCGGTGTCCTGGTGGCCTCAGTGCAGCAGGGTTCTTCCAGGCCAGGGGTCCAGCTAGGGAGCAAAGGGCGGAAACTTCAACCTCCAGGACCAGAAAGCCCACAAGCAGAGGGTCAAAGAAAGCGCATTCGCAGAGCATGTGCTACCCAGAGAAGAGGGGTGGGCTGTGTGGCAGGCTGGCGTCAGGAGGGGAAGCGCCCGGCAGAGCTGTGCTCGGCGCGGCCTGGAGTGCAGGAGGAACTGTGACCCTAAGTGACGCATCAGGCCCACTTCTGGGACGTTCTCTCATGCAGCACCTGTCCGGTGAGGTGACCGCGGGCTGCGTCCTCCTCCCTCTCCCTCTGTTCTGGAAGTGGGGATGGGTGGAAGGGCCTTTACCAGGCCTCAGCCGTGTGAGGACAGACCTGTTGGTGCCACGGGTAGGGCACATGTGAGGCCCGGGGTTGTGGTCAGTGACCCTGAAGGGGACAGCACATCCAGGAGCCCTGCTGGCCGCCTGCTGTGACCTCTGCAGGTCAGCAGCCTCAGCGGATCCCTGTCACAAGAGCACGGGAGGCGGAGGCCTGGTGCCTCGGACCTGTGTCCTACAGTGGGTTTAAACACGCCATTGTCTTGGATTTCGTGAAGCTCGCGGGCTTTATCAAGCTCTTAATTTGCTGTTTGTTCCACATACTCACCATAAATAAGCAACTGTGCTCATTTTCCATTTCCAAGTGTGTATTCCTTTCCTGAGAAAGTACCCAGTTCCCTCCACTTCCCTGTCCTTCTGTAAGATTCTGGTCCACAAACCCTGGGTCTGTCTGGTCAAGTAGATTTGAGGGAGTGTACGTTCCAGAGTGGGGAGCAAGTGCCAAGGCCCTGGGGTAGGAGTCAGCTTTGGCTCTCCAAGGAGAGCAAGACCACCACTACGCTGGGACCGAATGACCCATGTGGATGCTGGTCGTTGAAGTGGGCTGTGGGGGCAGCCAGGGTGGGCCATGGAGGTTGCGCTCAGGAAGTGGGCTCTTACAAAAGGAGAGGGCAGCCACGGAGGGTGCTGGGTCAGAGGAGTGGCCTGATCTGGCTCATGTGCTCCTGGTGACTCTCCCCTGTGGGTCAGGGGAATCTCAGGCCCATGGCTTCTCCTGTTCTCTACTCCTTGCTACTTTTGGGGGTGTGCAGTGTTCACAGTAGTTTTGTGTTCTTGGAACATCTTACCACAGTGTGATCTGCAAGAAATTTGACAATGATGTTGAAGTGACTTCGAGACATGTTTGTACAGAGAAGTAGGGTCCTGCAGGGTGATGGGCAGCAGAAGGAGCACAGGGATCTCCACGTGGCTGGGAAGCTCCAGCCCTGCCTGCCCGGCAGCCTCTGGAGACCTCAGCAACCATGGTTCATGACCTGCGCCAGAGCGTCTGCTCCGATGGGCAGCGTGAAGGCAGCTCACCGGGCAAGGAGGGCAGGCAGGATGCCAGCCCTGTGCACCCAGCGTCCTGAGAGGTGACACACTTCCGTCCTCAGTTGACCTGGCTGCTTCAGCATGAGGTGATCAGGACAGGCCTGCAGCCGAATGAAGCAATGCAGAGGGGCCTCGTGCCGTCTTCCTCAGGAGAACCTCCCGAGAGCCGTGGACAGTGTTGTGCGCGGGCATCGACGTGCATTCGTGCACCAAGCCTGCTGGATTCCACGTCTGGTCCACTCATACAGCCAGTGCCGCACACACAGAATTTCTGCCGCCATGAGGCTTCTGCAGCATGCCCCGCTTCTCTCCTGCCCCAGCCCTCCTCAACCCGGGAAACCACAGGTCCTCTCCACACGGTGTGTGAAGCTCGGGGCAGGAGTGGAGTCGGGAGCATGTGGCCCTTCAGGACCCACTTCCTGGCAGGAACATGAGTCCCTGGCACGTATAAACAGTTCTTTGGTTTTTGTTGCTGAGTAGCACACCATGATGTGGGTGGGCCAGCCCTTAAAATCATGTGTCCATGCTCCAGAGATCTCAGTACATGTCTTTAGCATCTTCTAAAACCTATTAAGTCACCCCCCCAAACACTTTCCTCATTATCTCTGGAAAAATTCCAAGTCAGGGTTTGCAGCATGTCTTGAGAGCTGCCGGGCTTGCTGGGTTACTCATCCCAGGCCGACACAAGGGACAGTCGGGGGACTCTCCACCAAGGGTTCCTTTGGGAAGACACGCAGAGTGCCCTGAAGAAGGCCCTGCTCCTCAGCAGGGCTCACTGGGGCCATCCGGGTACTTCCAGCCGCGTGGGGTCCCACTGCGTATTTGAGGAGGCTCCTGGGAGGGGTCCTGGGGCTGCCTTGAGAGCGAGTCTGGGGCTTCACTGTCTTCCTCAGCATGAGGCCTCGCCGCTGCAGCTGCCTCCACGGGCACGTGGGATGCCTCTTCTCCAGGTGAGCTTCCTGCGACACAGAATGTGCCCACATGCAGGGTGCGTGCCTGCCACCAGTGGGTGCCAGGCGGGTATCCCTACCTCTGTGGGGAAAAGCCTAACGGGTTTCCTGGGTCTGTTGCTGCGTTGCCCACTTTGCCTCTCTAGAATAAATCGACTAATTTTGCAGAGTGCCTTGAGACTGCAAGATGCTAACAGGAGCACGTATGAGGAGACCCCAGACACACCAGAGAGAGGGGCACAGGGGGCCGCCGCTGGTGGTTTGCATAGTAAATTTCATGATTGCTTTTGGAAATTATGCTTTCTTATTTATAAGTCTTGTCAATGAAATAAATTGGATGGAATCACCAGATGGCCCTAAATATTGTCTTTATTGCCTGGACCTGTGTTTAGAGTGCTTTCACCACAGGGACCGAGGGCTCAAGGTAGTCAGACGAGAAGGGAAAGGAGCCCTCTGCCTAATTCCGATGATTGTCACGGCCATCTATTTATTTGCTCAGTGAGGTGAGGGGGAAACCATCTCATTTAGACTTATTAAAGGGTCCAAAAGTGTAACACTCTTCAAAAGGGTCACCATAAATATGCCACATACTGTATTTCATAGAGTTTATGGGAAAGGAAATTGAAATCTCCTAAAAATAGAATTGAATCTTGTCCAAACAATATTGGATATACTGAATTAGTGTTTCTGTTATTACATATAACAGGCAGATATTCGGAGCACATTTTTATAAACCTTCAGTTTGTTTTCATAAACGTTGGACTTGCCTACAAGTCTAGGTTACTTGCATTTATCAGACAGGATGAAGGTGCCTTTAAAAATTAGAAGGAAAGTTCATTTGTGCAGCATGGCCACTGCCTCCTGCCCTTCCTGCCGAGACAATGAAGTTGCCCAGGTGGTTGGTGCAGCCCTGCGAGTGTGGGGCGGGCAGACCTCAGGTGGAGTAAGGACCCTGCCCGGGCAGGTCGTGTCCTGGGACCTGGCACTTCCCTCGGGGCTGGGCCTGGCCGTGGGCATGAGGTGCTTTCTGCTGGGCTGCCTCCTTTTCTGAAAACAGGCAGAGTCTGAACCAGCAAAGCCCTTCGTCACTGTCCCTGGACCCTGCCTACCCTGCAGTCTCCCAGCACCAATTTGAGAACAGGAATCACCGTGGTCACTCAGAATGAGAGGCCAGGAGATGGGCGAGACTCAGGCCCCTCTGGATATCTGCTCGAAGGAAGACAAGTCTTATCAGGCAGCAGGAGAACTGTGCTTTTAGGACCGCCTGTGACTGGAGTCCAAGTGCTCTGTGCTTAGGTTGTCGGTCTCCTCGGGCAAGCTGGAGGAGGAGTGCAAGGGTCAGGGGCTGTCGCATGGCGGTGGGGACAGGTATGGACAGTGCTCCTGGTTGCACAGGCCCAACCCTCCAGCATGGCCCATCTGACGCTCCGGTCTGACTGGGCAGGTGGAGGAGGGAGGCAAGTGGGGAGGGAGCCTTCTGTGTGGTTTGAAGGAAAGGCTCCATTCTGAGCCGAGGCACCAGCGTGGCTGTGGCAGCCATTTGTCTGTGGCGCACCCTTCTCCCTGCTCAGAGGAGGCCTTGCAACTCACAGAGGAGCCTGCTCTGCGGCTGTGGGGACCCCGCGGAGAAGCCCCGGAGCCCAGTGGGCCAGGCTCTTCCCAGGAGTTGTGCTGCCTCCACGGCCTCCACCTTGAGCTCACTTTTTAGTACTTGGAAAAGGACACAAATAAAACTAGCATCAACTGGTACCTTCCTATTTGCCTTTGTTCACATGCAATTTGAGAATTAAATGCAAATTCAGCTCTGCTACCAATGGCATTTAAGTCAGCAAAGTCGACGCTGTTGAGTGACAGTTCGTTGGGGTTAGCTCTGGCCTCTCTGGCTGCCTTCTGCATTGAACAGCCCTGTGTTACGTGAGGACACACCGGCCCCGCCCTCCTGCACAGAACTGGGCGAGCACCCTTCCCTCCCCACCGCGCCAGGCATCCCCTTTGCTACAAGAGAATCACTGATTCGTTGTGTCCCATTCTGTGCTTCCCTTGATACCACGCCATGTGCAAGGCTCATTTATCCGTAAAGCACAGATGACAGAAGATGGCTCCTTCACAGGTTCATCCATAATTGTGATTGAAACTGATGAAAACTGAAGCCTGGTGTAGTGGGAGAGTCTCGGGGTCTTGAAGGTACGCGTGGACCTCCTGGCAGAGGGGAGATGCCAGAAACAGGGTCCGTCCCAGAGCCTTCACATCACAACTGAAACCGTCTTTCCTGGCGGGGTGGGACACAGCTGGCTGCCAAGGGAAGTGCCCTTGCGTGCTGCACAGCGGGATCCCCATCGGCCCCCTTCCAGGCCTGCCGTGAGCGCAATGTGAGTGGGGACGCTGGCAAGCGTGAGCCTTCCCCACGCAGCTTCTCCTGACGGGACCGCCACAGCCGAGCTCCTCGGGAGGCTTCTGCTCTTCAAAACACTCACATTTTGAGCACATAATACAATAGTATGCCTTGAAATTCTCGTAAATATACAAGAATACCTCCCTCCACCTCCCCATCTCGGCTGCGTCCCATTCCAGCCAGTGGCCGTCCCTGGAAGGGGCTTCTCCAGGCGGGAGGCGGCGACTCACTCTTCACTCCTTCCCCTCGTTCCTCACTATACGGCTGCCACTGCCCCAGGACGGCACCGAGACTGCAATCCCAGCTCTGCCGGGGGTCATCCTGCCCTCGTCATCCCGTGGCGGTTGTGGACACTCGCAGTAGCGTCCTGCTCCAGGATCTGATCGGAGGTAGGATGGCGACGGGCTTAGGCCTGGTGGGTGGCTTCATCCCTGAGGCCATGCGCCGAGTGGTAGCGGCAGGCAGGGGAGGGTGGGCAGAGGAAGTGGTTCTGTGGGGGCGTGGCTCTGGGCGTGGTCTGTCCCTGGGCAGCGAGTCTCTCTGCTTCCTGACCACATGAGCTGCTTCCCTCGGCCACTTGTCCACAGGGATGTCCTACCTCACCTCCAGCCCTGAGGAGCAGAGTCTGCTGTCTCTGGACTGAGACCTCCGAACCCGTGTGCCCTCCAATAAACCTTTCCTCCGCTACAGTTGTTCCGGTGGGTCCTTTCAGTCACAGCAGCGAAACGTTGACTGACACAGACGGCGAGCAGGCTGCACCTAGGACTTGGGAGACTGGTGGCTCTCAGAGGAATCTGAGTGTTTCTCCCACACTGCAGGAAGAGACTCTCAGCTGTCCCCGCTGCACTCATGCTGCTATGGACCACTGAGGTGAGCAAGTCCACCCAAGGCTCCAGGAGAGCCCAGGGGCTCTTGGGGGTCCAGCTGGGTCCTGTGCTGCCCCTGTTCCTCAGAGGCCTGGGCCCGTGTGGATGTCTGCCCTGGTCTCCAGAGGTGAGGGGCAGGGGGGTCCCTGGGAGGCTGTCCTCTCCCGTGCCGGTGGGAGCCGGGGACATGCTTTCCTGCCGTGTCGGATGTGAGCAGCCTCCCGGGTGTGGACCAGCCGCTCCTTAGTGCACCTCACTTCTGCCCTCAGCCCTGATGTTGGTGGGCCCTGAGGAGGTCGTGCTGGCCTGAAGGGAAGGCCACAGACCCTCAGTGTTGTGCCCACCCAAGGGTGGGCTGCTGGAACCCTCCATCAAAGCAAGGCAGCTGGGTCAGGGCAGCCTTGACTGGAGTTCAGCCCGCAGTCCTCTCCACAGCAAGCAGAGCCTCGGGCCTCTTGTTCCTCAGGTGGACCCTGAGCGAGCCTTCCCCCACCCCTTCCTCCCCCAGGCCAGCCAGGTCACCCGTCCCCCTGAGCAGCCATAGGGTGGGTTGAGGGGTGTGCTCTCCCAGCTCCAGGGCACAGGGAATCAGGGAAACAGTCCCAGGCCTGATGATACTGGAGAAGGCAGGGCTAGGCCTGCCAGAAGCCCACCTAGCCTCTGAATTTTCCCTTTAAATGTTGAACTCTATTTCTTATCCACAACCCAAAGTCCCCCTGAAGTCCCACACCTTGGATCTCCAAAGAAATCCAGGAAGCCTTAGTCCAAATTGAGAGCTTGTAGTAACACCAGCCTTAAGGGGAAATGCTCAAAGATTTGACATTGTCTTCGGGGAGGCCCATGCTAGATTTTCATTGCTGTGTCAAAATTCTGAGAAAAATCAACTTAGAGGAGACAAGATTTATCTTGGTTCACATTTTTGGAAATTTCAGTCCGTGGTCAGCTGGTTCTATTGCTCTGGGCCTAAGGTGAAGCAGAACATCATGGAGGAAGCGTGTGGTAGAGGGAAGCAGCGTAGCCCAATGGTAGCCTGGAGGTGGGGGGAGGGGCTGGGACCTGGTAGAGTCCCCAGGTCATGCTCCCAAGTACCTGCTCCTCCACTAGACTCCACCCACCACAGTGTCCACCACTCCCAATAATGCCATCGAATTATTAATCCCTCAGTGGATTAATCCCCTGATGAGGTCAGAGCCATCAAGATCCAGTCACTTCACAAAAGCCCACCTGCGAACCTTACTGCACTGGGGACCAAGCTCTCTACACACCAGTCTTTGGAACATTCCAGACCCCAGCCACAACCAGGCCCTTGGGTGCTCCGGACCCTGCTCCTCCCTCCCTGTTCACCCTAGGTCATGGAAACCTCCTGTAGCTTCTCCAAGCCAGCCTGCCACATGCCCTGAGGGACTGGGAATCATCCCCCTCAGAGTTCTGGATGTGCCGGAGCAGCAAGGGTCTTCCCAAGCTCCCTCATCACAAAGAAGATTCTGGAACCTTTCATTTAAAAATGTGCCTGCCAGTCCCACCTGCCCTCCCTGGTTCTGGGGAGGGGTGAGGCTTGCCTGCGAAGGGCTGTGTTCTGCCGCCGGCAATGCCCACACTTCCCTGGGGCCCTTCCTTCTTCTCCCCGTTGAACAGGTGCTTCAATCGCAGGTTTAATTTGATTCACTCTGGGTCACACCCAGGTGAGCCCATGCCCACCGTGGAGGGCTCGCGCCCTCTCCCAGCTGGCTCTGTCCTTCCTGGCCCACCTGGCTGGTCCTCCCGTGTCCCCGCTGTGGTCATGCTCTGCCACCTGCTCTTTGTGACCTCCTCCATTCGGACTCTGCCTCCTGTGCAGGTGCAGGAGGGTCCCTCTGTGGGGTGCTTTTCCCACCTCCCCACCCCGTCCGCTGCCTCAGGTCCTTCCCAGACGTCGCCTTCTCCATGAAGTCCGCCCTGACCTCCTTCCGCGGAGTTTGCTCTTCTGGTCCCTCTCTGTGCCTGGGGTGATTTGCATGCTATTTTTTTTTTCTGTGTGGTTTCCCCTGCTCCCCAGGATGTCAACTCCAGGAGGCAGCGATCGGAGACCTTGGTCCAACTTTTTCCCTGGTGGGTCCCAAGTCGTCCAAAGAAACCTCTTTGTCAGATGAACGAATGCATGGTTGGATTTGGGGGACACCCCAGTAGCCCGAGGTCTCACCTGCAAGCAGCCAGCCCCACCGCACTCCTGACACAGCTGCCCAGACTCCCCCGGCGAGGCTTTGCAGGGGGCTCCTGGGGACTGCTGGCTCCTCTTTGCTCAACTTTCCTTTCAACTTTAGTATTCTAAATGATAAACAAAACACCGACAGGGGACACCGTGAAACAACTAGGACTGTTGTTTTCTGCCAGAAAGGGTCTGGGAGAGGGCGGCAGGGTGGGAGCGAGGGGGTCGGTCGGGGAGGTTCTGCTGCGGCGCTGTGTGGCTCCTCTGAACGTGGCACTGCTCTGCTGTTAGAAGTTTAGTCTTTGTTAAATTATTCAGAGCTGTGAGGGCTGCGACTCAGGACGGATGAAAGCTGCTGCGCCTCTCTCGCCGGCCTCGCGGCTGCTGCATGTTCCCCCTAACAAAATATCCTCAGGAACCACAGTTTCAGTGGCAAAAAATTAGCCTTTGATAGAGATTAATCCCACTGATTGCGGTTCACTCCAGATAACAGCAAGAGGGGTGCTTTTCCTGTAGCCACTACGAAAGAAGATGCTCAAGGAAAGTCAAACTTTGTTTATGTCTTCCTCGGCCCGGGCCTTCTCATTTTCTTAAGCTCACCGAAGGTGAAATATGGTTCCTACTAGGCTAATGAGCAGAGAGCTATTTTGATGATTATTAGGGTAGTCCTTTAGAAAATTATAAGCACCTCGTAGCAACTTTGGAACTGCATTTTTGAGTAGATCTCGTTCTCCCTTAATATAGACCTTTTTACTCTAATTTCTTTTGGCAAGAACAAATCGATCTTTCAGAATATTATTGACAGTCTTCAAAACAGCAGCTGGTGTATTGCTGGCCCAGTTAGGTTCTCTGCAGCTTTCAGGCTCGGCTGCACAACCCTGCAGCAGACACTCCGTCCAGGGTCTGCGCCTGGGCTGTGGAGTCCACAGCGTTCAGGTTGACTGTTCATTCCACACTCTCAGCTCCTGAAGTTTGAAGTTGCTCAAAACCCATCTTTAGTGGACTTTCCCTCTGAAGGAAGAAAGACACCCCACTCTATCTCCCATTCACTGAGTGCCAGCTACGGACCAGCCGGGCTACGCGTCTACCTGTGTCCCTCTCTTCATTTCTCCCGACAGTCCCTGCCTGGCTCCACGGAGGGAAAACCAAAGCTCGAGCAGGTCAGGGCTTCTCAGGTCACTACAGTCAGGCCTTTGGAGGGACAAGGGACACTGAGAGGAGGAGAGGGGTACAGGGGGTGGGGGCTGGCTGTTCCACATGCACCACCTGACAGGTGTGTTTACAGTCACAGGCACTGAAGCTCAAAGTCGACTTAGGGACAGGCTTTGGCCTCCACATTTGGATGAGGAAGCAGAAGTTGAGACCCACAGGCATCTCCTCAAGGTCAAGAGCCCAGGCTGGTGCAGCAGGGCTGAGTTCCCAACACGGTCCACTTTCCCTTCTCCTTCCATCAATGCTGGGTTTCCTCCCTGTGACATCACCTGGCCACATCATTGATGTGCTGAGTCCTGGATCATAATGCTCACCTTTTGTATGCCTTTCTCTTTTTAAATTATTATTATTGTTATTTGGTACTGGGGATTGAACCCAGAGGTGCTTAACCACTGAGCCACAACCCCAGTCCTTTTTATTTTTTTTTTCTGAGACAGGATCTCACTAAGTTACTTAGGGCCTTGCTGAATTGCTGAGGCTGCTTCGAACTTGCAATCCTCCTGCCTCAGCCTCCTAAACCACTGGGATTACAGGAGGGTGCCACTGCCCGTAGCTTTGGGTATTGTTTGTACTTACAGTTTACAATTACACAACAATTAGTGGGGTTCCTTATACCATATTTGTACCTGCATATGACAATTGGGTCAGTCTCATTCTTTTGGAACTACAAAATGAGCTCAGTGTCCTCACGCATGTTGGGGCACAAGGAAGGAAACAGACGCCCCTTATGAAGCGTACTTGTTGCAGGGGGACCACAGCCCATTGCTCCACCCTGGGCGCTCTCCAGACTCATTCTGGCTTTTGACTTTCAAGGGAGCAGAGCAGGTTTGCCTTGCATGTCTGCCAGCCGCATCTCTGAAACTCCATGCCCAAGGCTGGCAGGCAAGGGGACTGAGCTGTCCCCTGGGGGCTCTCAGCTATGGGGAGGAGCATCTTGCTGCCTCTTTCTAGCACAGGGGGTTTCTGTGCTCCCTGGGAGTGCCGGCCGCCTCTGCTCCAGACAGCTGTGGAAGGCCGCCCACGGCTATCCAGCTGCCAGACACACAGGCCTGAGACCGGCTGTCCAGGTGGATCTTGTGCATCACCTCTCTCTGCTGTCTTTTCTCTGAATCTGAAAGTAAATGAATATATTTATGTTCCAAGAGGAAAACATCACAGCTGTCAGACTTGTCACGGCCAGGCAGCAGCACCCAGGGACCCGAGCCTGCCTTTGAGCTTCAGTGTGGCTTTCTTGGGTTTGCAGCGAGCAGGCGACCTTCCAGTAGAGGGAAGAGGATGATGTGTCCCTAGGACTCATGGCCAGAATGGTCCTGGAAAGCTGGAGTTAGCTGCAAGAATCTGTCTGTCTTTTGGTTTCTGTCTTCAGCATTGGATGTCACTGCTGGGTGTCCCAGAGGCCCCCTGGTCTTCCCTTCCCACCCAGACCTGCAGTGCCAGTGACTCCGCTTCCTGTGGCTTCCCCTGTTTTCACAGAGTGACTACTTTGCCTCTTGAGCTACTGGCCGCATGGCAGTCAAGGCCAAAGCCACGTGGAGAAGCAGTGCATTTCCTAGTGTTTACGGCCTCTCCAGGTCACTGTCCAGTCAGACACTGACCCTCAAGCAGCGGGCTCCTCGCCCTGGCGTGGCAGCATGCTGGTGTGCAGGCAGGAGGCCAGCTCCCAGGGCAGCCAAGGAGGTGCCACACTCAGGGCACTGGGGCTGTCCCGAGGATTGGCGCCTCCTTGGGGGTCCCAGAGTCCTCAGCCACCTTAGCCCACTCCTGGCCCCAGCAGACAGCTCCTTCCACGGGTGAGCCTGTGCACCTCCTCCCAAGCTGGCATTCAGGGCTGCCGCGTGCATAGCCAAGTCGGAAACATTTACCCACGGAATTGACAGACACTACAAACCAGGCACGGCCACCATGTCCTTCACCCAGGAACGGGTCACCTGGCTGTTCCACCTTCACCTTGCTGTGGTTAGGTGCTTCAGAAGAGGGAACAGAAACAGGGAGCACACACACATTTCCTAGTGGGTGGGGCTGCTCCCACCTATGGGACAGGTGCCTCCTGTAGCACGAGGATGCACTTGGCCCCTCTCACTCCCTGTGCGGGCAGTGGACACCAGCCCGTAGCACGCATGCTTGAAGAAAACCCCTCCAGGGCTGCTCTCAGAGGAATCTCCTTGTTTGAACATCCACAGGAAGGAAGATAGTCCAGGAGGACAGTAGGGTCCCCAGCCAGAGCAGTGATGGTCTGCTCCCCAGATTTGCCCTTCAGCCCTCTCTGTGCTCCTGTCTTTGCTGGCCCCCAGCCAGGAGGAGAGGCCCCCTGGCTTCTCTCTCTGGATGCTGCCCCCTGCTCTGGGTTCACCTCCGTGCCGGCCATTTTCCATTCTTGACCATGCAGTTCTTCTGCTCCTCGGCCTGTGTTGGGCTGTTCAGTCCGCCATGACCCAACACCTCGATGGGCGACTAAAACAACACAAGCTCATCCACTCCGTTTGGGAGGCTGGTAGTCCAAGATCCAGGCTCCGTCAATCAGGTGTCTGGCGATGGCCCCCTTCCCGCTTGTAGATGGCCGGCCTCTCCCTGACCTCGCAAGGGCTCTGCTTGGTGCCTGCACAGTGTTGGTGGGGGCCGGGAGCAAATGGGATGGGTGCAAACACTTTCTGGCATGTCTTCTCCCACACCCTGCACAGGGTTCTGCCTCATCCCAAGACCCCATCAACCTTAACCACTTCCTTACTCCAAATGCAGTCACAGTAGAGGTTATGGCTCCAGTGAATGAACTTTGGGGACACACACATACACGCAAGCTCTAGTAAGGCCCAAGCAAGTGGGCAACGGGGACAAGTTTGAGAAGGACCCGGATGGAGTCTGGTTGGTACTGTCCTTGCAGAATGAAGGATGCATTCTGAGCAGAGAGCAGCCTGGGTGTGGGGAATGCCTGCCACCGCATTCACAAAGGGGCTCAGGACCAGGTGGTCCCTGCAAAGGAGACTCTTCCTGAGGGTGGGCTTCACCCTTCATGTGGTCAGCAGTCCCCAGAGCTGAACAGGTGGAAAGATTCTGCTCATGGCAGAAAGACCTTCATGTAGTCAGACCACCCGGGAGCTCCAGGTCTAAAAGTAGTTACCATGGACCACTAGTAGCTCTTGCCTGGTCTCCCAAGAGGGCTGGGCGTGCACCACACCTAAGATTAACAAAGGCAGAAGGAAATCCAACGGGCCCACAGACAACCATGCAGGTGGGCCTGTGGGGAAAGAAGAAAGTTCTCTGTAACCCCGAGAAGCGCATCCACGAGGCAAGCAGCGTCCGTCAGGATGTGCGGTCAACAAAGGTGGAGTCCACATGCCCTTCCATGCTGCCCAGGGTGGACTCTTATGCAGGACACGCCTGCATGTCTGATGAACAGCACGTGAACACAGTGGAGAACAGATTCCTGCCTAGTTTCATAAGGTAAGGTACAGGAAACCAAAACCAGGTCTGCTTTGACATACGTATCCCAGGGATTTATGTCCCAAAATGCTTCTGTAAGCAGAGTAAACTTGACCTGTAAATCTTTCTGGCCATGAGAGAGTTCATAACAATTGTGGGCATTTTCACGAAGCCAATTAAACAAGCAAGCAAAGACCCGTAAGGTGTTCAAATCTGCCCTGTTCCCCAACCCTGGAGATGACCCCCTTCCAGCTTATAGATTAATATCAAGAGTATGTGTATCCCACTGGCTGCTGTTCCTTCCTCTCTCTTTCCCTCTCTCACTTTCTTTTTTCTTTTTTATTCAGAATTTTCTTTAAAAATTTTAATATTCCTTTTGATTTTTGGTACCAGTGCACATTACCACTGAGTTATATCCCCAACTCTTTTTTTTTGTCCTTTTTTTTTTTTTTTGAGATAGGGTCTTGCTAACTTGCCAGGGTGGAACTGAGCATATGATCCTCCTGCCTCAGTCTCCCCAATTGTTAGCATTTCAGGTGTGACCACTGTGCCCAGTGTTAAAAGTTATTCTTAATTGACACATAATGATTGTATATATTTATGGGGTACAATGTGATGTTTATGTACTTGATCAGTTGATTAAATCAAGCTAATCTATATATCTGTCACCTCACCTGGCTCTCATTTTTGTGGTAAAACATGTAAAATCGACCCTTTGGGGTTTTTGAAGCATGCATGCATTATTAACTGTGCTCTCTGGTCTGTACTGCAGATCACTAAGGCATGCTCCTCCTGTCTAAATGAAACTGTGCACTCTTTGATCAGCATCTGTTCTCTTCCCTTACCCGCTCAGTTCACTGTCTCTTTTAATGGGATCAATCAATCAATCAATTGGAGCATCCACTTGCCATACAGCTCTCAGTTGGCTCATTCCCAAAAACGGTTCCAGGAAGCAGGCGGAACTTCTTCCAGTGACCCTTCTTACTGATGTGGCAGACATTTTCAATGAGTCAAATGTTCAAAATTCCTCCTAAATTAAATTTTCCCTTGGGACCAAGACCGTCCACAGCAAGCTCTTTGCTTGGTTACTCTATCAGCTCCAACGTGTCCACTGACTGCACTTTCCTCTGGTTCTGTGATCTGCTTCTACAGATCATCAATGGTACAAAAGCAAACTACACTTTGCAACTGCCAATTACAGAAAAGAGCTGAATCTTTTTAAGGATTTGGTAGATTGCTTTAATCTTGGTGTTTTGTCTGTTCCTTCTGAAAAATACTCTTTGAGGAAGAGCCTGGCAACCAACAGGGGTGGGCATGTTCCTGAGATGTGTGGGCAGAGCTGGCCAGTCCAGAGCTCCTGCTACTGCCGGATGCATGGCCATGGCCTTGTCTGGGGTCTATTCATTTGCTTGCCTTGGAGGTGTTTTAGCAGAATTCATTTGCAGGATGGTTTGCCACTCATGTAGCCGTGGGGTGGGAAGGCTCTGGCGGACAGAGGGAGCCCACTGCGGGTCCTTCAGAGGGGTTCCTGAGAATGGCCCCCTGGCCCCCTTCCTGAGCAGAGTCTGCTGCTCTCTCTCCTGATCACTTCATCCATCAGGGTAGTGCACGGAGGGTGGATGGCAGCTCTGACTTCCAAGTGTTTCCAGATATGAGAAGGAGCCCCCACACCGGTGCTTCATGAGTCAGTTCTCTTCATAAACAGGAATGTGAAATAAGAAACAGCTGAGTTCAGGATCTGCCAGTCAAGCAATTTGTACTTAGGATATGCAGAAAATGTATCCAAAGCAAAGGCTAGTGTGTAGCTTTTATCCGTGTGTGGACAGTCTTGGGAACAGGGCAGCTGGGGGCCTCTGGCTGCAGACCCCAGCTTTGCTGCTTGGGATGTGGGACAGGTCATGGTCTTTTCAAGCCTAGTTTCCTTATCAGCAAAAAAGATAGTAACTAAGAGCACGTGTCCAAGGGTTCATAAGAACACATGCAAACGTTTTTAAGAAGTTGCCTGTCTGGAGCTAAGTGTCGGGACTCACTCTTGAGGTATGCAGGTGCAGGTGATGTTGGAAACGTGTCCGGGCGAATGGAGCACTTTCATTCACACAGTAGGCAGGTTACTAGGGAGGCAACACCATGGGTGGGGAGGGGTGCTGAACAGGGAGCTTTCCAGAGATTTCTGGGTGCTGAGACCTGCTGGGGTGGGGACAAATTGCCCTATGAGGATCCTAAGTCCCTTGCATTCCAGTCATAGGATGCTTCTGAGCACACTTCTGCCTGAGGATAGAGGGAGACGCTCCTCAGTTAGGCTGAGTGCTGGGCTACCTCACCCATGCCAACAGCACTGGATGGAACCTGTGGGTGTGGCCTTGAGAGTGCCAGGCTCCTTCTCTCCTATTCCCTCTTCCCCAGCCATGGCTCTCCTGGATGCGGGGGAGTCGGGTGCACCCTGGGTGGCTGGCTGATGACCTTTTAATTGGACCCATGTCTGTTGACATGAGAGTCAACAGCCATCGTTTGGAGAAGGTGGGAGGGCAGGAGAACGAGTTTGCATTTTGATGTTTTCAGGGGACTTGTATTAGTTTTTTGCTTTAACTTTATTTTCTTTTCCTCTTTGGGCCCTTTGAGAAGTTGAGAAATAGTCTGAGGAGCTTCCTAAGAGTGACTTTCAGTCCAAGTTGATGTTGGCAGTGCAGAGTTGGTTCAGGCTCACTTTGATTTATAAATGGTTCTTGTTTTAATTTCAGGCTGTGGAGAATTGGTTTGGTTGACAAGTAATGTTTAGAACAAAATATCTGATTTGACTCTAGTTTTAACTCTCAAGAACAGTTCTTGTGTGAGATAGTGAGATCTTTGCTCAGACTTCTTACCGGGATTACATGTATAATCATGGATGCCAGCATGAGTAGTTTGGGGGGGCCAAGGTCTGGATTTCAGTCCCAGCTTGTCATGTTCTAGCTAGAGATGAGCAACGCACAGGCTGAGCTCTCCTCATCTGCCCCATGGGGTGATGGCACCCTAGCAGGATGGGAGGTCACAGTGCTTGTGAGAGTCCTGGGGCCTGGCCTTGGAGCATGTCACTGAGTCTAACAAGCCTCCATAAGTCTTTGAATAGCATAGGGCAGTTTTTGTCACCTACCGCTCTGTCTGTCTCTGAACTGAGTGGTGGGAGTTGGTGGGGTTCTGGAGAGCAAGCAGGAAATGGCATGACCATGAGGGGTTGGGAACGGATTTTATTAGAATCTGGGAGTGGAAGGATGTCTGTCACTAGGGCTCGCTGGGGCCAGAGAATGCCCCCCTGGAGCACCAGCTCAGCTCTCCACATAGGCCATTCTTCCACTCGGAGTGGCCAGATTCTCACCAGAACCATCTAGGCAAAATGCCTGGAGAAGGGAGGCTCCCCGGCCTTCCCCATAGGTGCAGCGGGGACGGCAGGCCTTGCAGCCGGGAGACGGTGAGACTGAAAGTGAGCACAGTTCAAAGCTGACGTTCAGCCTTAGTGCAAGTTCCTCCTGTTGGCAGCATCTGAGGTTCGCAGGGGTAAGTCAGAGCCCTGTGCTGGGTAGACAGCTCTGCCTTGCTGTGACCAAAGGACCGACAGGAACACATAGAGGAGGAAAAGTTTATTTTGGCTCATGGTTTCAGAAGTTCAGTCCATGATGGCTGACTCCAGAGCTCTGAGCCTGAGATGAGGCAGAACGTCATGGTAGAGAGTCCTGGCAGGGAAAAGCAGCTCGGGACATGGCACCGGAAGCAGAGACAGCTCCACTCAGCAAAGGATAAAGCCCAAAGGCATGCCTCAGAGACCCACCTCCTTCAGCCACCACCTACCTGCCTCCAGGTGATTCCTATCTGTGGATTAACCCACTGATTAGATCACACCACTCATAATCCAATTGTCTTACCTCTGGACCTTCTTGCATTGTATCATGCGTGAACTTCTGGGTTACATCTCACGTGGAAACCGCAGTAGCACCCATCGTGAACCGCCTGGGACATCCTAGCCATACGGTGCCCTAGCAGAGCAGAGTTTGGCTCTGCATCAGCCCAGGACAGGTGCTGTCCTGTGTCCCCAGCACCCCAGTCTGTGGTGGAGGGGTGTGTCTATGCCATGCCCTGAGCAGGAAAGGCCAACAGCCAGATGCAAGCGGCCGGGGCGTGCGCGTTGGCCCCACGCCGGAGCCGCACGTTCGCTTGGGCACTGTGTACCGCGTCCATGGCCCTGGCTCCTCTGGCAGAGGGAGCAGTCTTCCGGGGGGCCGATGTGCACCCCCTTGGCAGCAAAGGCTCTGCTCCGCTCTGTCAATCCCGGCCACTGGGGATTGAGGTCATCCTTGCCGGGTTTCCATTTGGACCAAGTGAAATGTCAACTTCTCTTTTATTATCAGGAGCTCCTTTAATAGATTTTCGCCATTAGCCCTCAGGTCACCGGGAGAAGTACAGGGCAGGCAGATTAGACCGGCCTCTCATCGGGCTCTGCTGAGGCTGGCTGTATCCACCCTATAAATAGTTGCTCTGTGCACCCCGGAGACCTTTCAAATCCCGCCTCGACCCGACTGAAGCTGCTCAGGGACGTCGTTGCTGACAGAATGCCTTTCGGTCACAAACCTGACGATGGCCTGGAGTGACGTCCCTCCTCTGGTTCCACCTAGGTCCCTCCGCCCAGGGCTGCTCCTCCTTCCTTCCAGCCGGATATTCCCCAGTGCTGTCCGTGTGTCACATGCAGGCCATCTGCCATGGGAACAGAGGACTGGGGAGCCTGCAGCATCTGCGAGCCGTGGGGGCCGCTGCTGGAGGGAGGCGCTCTCCCTACCCCTGGGGACTTCAGGACCCAGGATGGCCAGGAGCCTCCTTATGCTGGGCCAGCAATGAGGCAGGCCTGGGACCAGGCTGGTGCTGAGGCCAGGCTGCGCTTTCTACGCTGCCCTCAGCCTCTGCCAGCCCTCCTGGACTTCTCCTCCGTCCCCAACTACTGATGAACCTTTTGTTTTCAAATTCTTTCATCTGAATTTGTTTTGCTTCTCGGACTTGATTGAAAACTTCTCAAAACCTGTAGTTACAGTCTCTCCTCCCATGGCAACCCCCCGTAGCACTCCCCACTGATGTGTGTAGCTGATGGTCAAAAAGCCAATCGAAAACAAAGAGGAGCCAACCCCTTGGAAACCATGCTGCCGTTTAACAACCAGAAATGCCAGGGCCTTCCGTGGCGCCTCCTTCTGCCATGATCCCGCCACACTTGACCTCGATCCAGAGCCTCTGTCCACAGCCCTCTGCCGTCCCTCACGGTGCGGCCACACGTCTCCTCTATTTGCATGCATTGACTCTATGTAAATGAAATTCGGTTTTATCTTGTCTTCTGGGACTTGCTCATGCTCATTTTTTCTTTTCTGAATTGTCTGAGGTGCTCATCCCGTTGCTCTGTGGTTCACTTAGTTTCATTTGGCATCCTCTTTCTTCACAGGAAAACGCTGAAACCTGCCCAACCTCTTGTTGATGGGCACTTGGTCCGTCTAATTTCTGTTATGCACACGTTCTTCTAGAACCTTCTTGCACAAGTCCCCGGAAGCAGGTGTGAGTTTCCCCAGGATTGCAGGAGTGGCTTGTTGGTTGTGTCTGCAATTTTCTTGAAGGTGGTGTCTGAGGCAGCCAGGAGTGGCTCTTCACGGGGCTCCACTATTTTTCTGTTTTTGTTTTTAAAATTATTTTAGTTCATTAATTAATCATGTTATTTGTTCTAATTAGTTGCACATGACAGTAGAAAGCATTCTTACATTTTGATAGCTCATACGTACATGGAGCATGACCGCTCACATTTCTGATCGTACATGCTGTAGGATCGCGTTGGTCCTTCAGTCACACGTGTCCATGAGGGGACAGTGTCTGTTCCACTCTCTGTCCTTCCTACCACCATGCCCCTTCCTCTCTCTTCACTCCCTCCCCCCGATTTCTTTATAGAAGGTTTTGAAGTTCTTAATTGTCATGGAACATGATTTATCTGTATTTTCTTCTAAGATGGCAGTGTTGTTGTATTCTTAAAAAGCCTTTCCTGCACCCAGTCGTGACGACTCCACCGTTCATAGTCTGAATATTTAGAGGTGTGACCTCTCCTTGGTCTGGAATTGATCCCTGTGTAGGGTCAGCTGTCCTGCACAGATGGCCCGGGGTGTTGGAGACCTGTGGAAGGTCTCCTCTGCGGCCGATGGGGACGTGCGTGCTGGTCGGCGTCCCTGTATGTCCAGGCCCCCAGGGCTCTGCCGGGTGGCCTCTGCGCTCTCCTCAGGGGGCTCCGACGGGTGGGATCCCGCCTCAGCACCACACTCTCTTCAGGAGTGTCCTCTTTATGAATTGTGTATCTATGCTGGTTTTTAAAAATTCAGTTTAGTTTATTCTCTCAAATTTAGGGAGAGAAATATTGTCTTACTCTATGGTGAATATTTTCTTTCAGAAAAGACACACTTTTTGCTGTGTATATTTTGAAGCTCTGTCATCAAAGTTTTCCTTCATCCTGGTGAGTTGGGCTCCCCCTTGCTTCCCTTCCTGACAGCTAGTTTGTGGACTGTTCAAATCGAATCCTGCTTTATTGGCTTTGTATTGGCCAGCCCTTCTTTTTTAATCTCTTACTTCCCAAATTTCTGTGTATTTTTAAAGAAAGATGTCCATTTCATAAAGCACATTCAGAAATTTTATTAAACCATTTGGATGCTCTTTAGGGGTTTGAATTTCTTGTGATTTTCTGAAACATTTGGATTCTCTCATGCTTTCTATTCTCTAGTGTCTTCATTTCTCTCCCTCCCTCCCTCCCTCCTTCCTTTTTTTTTCTCATTTCATTCTATTTTGCCCAGAACTAATTTGGAAGATACACACTTTTAAAATTTCTTTTATATTTTCAAATAATCTACCTATGAAGTGTTTGTTTGTTTGTTCAGATTGTGTTAAATTTTCTCGATTTTGTCATCAGGAAGCTATTTCCCTGCGGCCGTCCTTCCTTAGGACGGGGACTCTGGGGACTCTGCGGGATCTTCTTGGTGCTTGTCCCCTGGTTCCTGTTGTCCTCTCTGACAGCCAGCTTTCAGTCTGGGTGGCTTACTTCCTAGAAAACCTGTCTTCCACCTTCACTTGGGGGCAGACTCTTGGCTTCTGATTACTGGGAAACGTCTGTCTATCCTCATTTCTGAAGAACACTTGCTGGCCGCGTGGAGGGTCCTCTCTTTGTCTCTGATGCTCCTCAAGGTGGATTCATGCGCGTCACTTCCTGGGCTTGATGGCGCTTCCTTCAAATAGGGAGTTTGCTGTTGCCTGCTGGGGAAGCTGCCAGATGGGGTCTCTTCCTCTTGCTCTGCTCTTGGACTTCTGTAGCATCTAGCTGGATGCACGGCACCTGTCACGCCTCCCCTGCTCGGTCCCTGGCCCTTCTGCTTGGGACTCTCTTCAGACCTGACTTGCGCCTCTCTGTCTCCTCATTCACACCTCATTTTTCTTGGTATCTAGTCTTTGCTGAACACTGGTCTTCTCCTGTTGATCCCACGTTTCCACTTGCTGACATGTACCTGTGCTTCTGTCACAACTCTGCTGAGAGCTTTGGATAGACTTTTCTTTTTGTCATATTTTCTGTACTTCTCCTCTTAAAAATATTAAATATAGTCATACACCTGTCTCCAGTAATTTCATAATCTGAGGTTCTCATAAATAATATTGTGTTGTTTTACTCTTTTTTACATCGATTCTGGATCAACGTCAGTTTGTATTTTTCTGTTATGAATTCATGATCATTAGAATTTTGTGGATGTTCTGAAGCTTTTGTTAAAGGTCTGTTTTCCCCTGAGAGAGCCCCTGATTCCTGCTAGGTTTCTGAGTACACTATCAACTCAAGATCACTTTATCATTGTTACTTGTTAAGTTTCACTTTGAAATGATGTTAGAGTTATTCAAGAATTGTGAAAATAATAGACCTTTTCTTCATCTCCTAGCTTAGCTTCCCCTAACGTTGACATTCACAAACACCTGGAATAATTGACAAAGTGAGGAACGGGTGTGGTCCCAGCGCTCCGATTAGACCTGGACATGATTCGAACCCTGCCTGCCTTCCCCAATGCCCCGCTTCTCTCCATGCGCGTCCAATCTGGGCACCGCACTGGCTTTCCTTACTGTTTCCTTACCCCTTTGAATCTGGGTCATTCCTCAGTTCCTCCTTGTCTTTTAAGATCTTGACACTTCTGAAGAATTAGGTTTGTTATTTTGCAGAGTGTTGGCCAATTTGCATCCATTGACATCTTTTAATTACTAAATCGAACTTTCTGCAGTAAGAATACCACTTGCATGAGGTGGGGCCCTTCTTGGGGCATCGCATCTGCCAGATGTAAACTGAACACTCAGTTTGGAATTATCTGGACATACGGTGGGGTAGTCAGCAGCCCACACCTGTGCAAAATCGTAGAGTCCAGTTTGCAGTTAGGGTCTCAGGAAGGAGAAGTGTCTGCTCAGAACCTAGCTGTGGAGCAGTGTGTTTGCTGCTGCTGTTCCCTTTGCTTCCACCGTTAATTGAGGCGTAGACTCTCAGTGAAACCTGAGGACGTGGATCTGGTTTTACATCTTGCAGGGCCCGAGCTTCACTTCTTCCCCATGCCCCTGTTCTCGATGAGACTCCAGCCCTTCAGGGATGGGCGGGTGCACAGGTGTTTTGAGCTACCCCTGAATGTGCACTCATTACTTGGGGCTTCTGTAAATCACCGGTCTGTTTTAATGCATTAAAAAAATACACATATGTATGTATACACACATCAATTTTTTCTGTCTTTTCCTTTAGAATTACATGTCAGATGGTTCTTAGGTTTGGAGGAATCTGCACTGCTCCATAAAATGTGTTGCATATTTTATATCTTTAAAAAATGAAGACTTTAGATGTGATACAGCAAATATTCCCATGCATTCAGTATTGGGGGTCAGTGCAGGAATGTGAGTTGTTTTCTGTGTGCTTCCACATGTTGTAATGAAGACATTTTTAAATTTAAAAGAACTCTGCTTGAACTGGATCCCCAAACCTGGTGAGGTTTCGCCTGCAGAACCGTTTGCTCTCTGTTAATCCTGGCAGAAGAGCAGAGGGCCCCTGAGTTGGTGACGCTCTCGTCCTTGTATTCATAAGAGACCTAAGTGACCCTGGGCTGTGGGTTTGGTGTGGGCGGGGGATCTCCCTCTCTCCAGCCACCAACAGCCTGCAGAACTTGCAGAACGCAGGTAGGCACTCCCAGGAGCCTGTGCCTGGACACTTCTGTGTGCAACGGCCCCCAGGGTTGGGAGGCCCTGCAGGTGGGTGAGGAGGTGGTACTCCACTTGGTCTCAGCCACCGGCCAGGCAGCCTCTGTGGCCTCCTCTTCCATCACTGTGTCCTCTCTGGTCAATACCACTTTCCCCGTGGTTGGCAAAGGCTTTTTGCCTGTGGGTCCTTCCCTCCTGCTCATTTTTTACCTGGGAGAGACTAGGCAATGGACAGACAGGGTTATTAATTTCTGGCTTCTCATTTAAATTCTTTCCCATGCCTTTCGGAAGAGGTTTCAGCTCCTGTGTAGATAGCTGTCAACCACCAGATCTGCTTTTCTGACACCAAAGGTTGTATCCTTTTTAAAATATGTATTATTTGGACAGAGTGGAAAGGTATTTGCTTGCTTTTGATATGAAAATACTGGATTCCTGAACTAGGCTTGGCCAGGTCCTCCAAGTTCTTCTGATTAGTCTAAACCTCATATTATCACTAAGGTACAGAGAGAAATATAAGAATAGGAAGTGTAGTAAGGAGAAAGTGAAGAAAGATCTTAATGTATCAGTCTGCTGTCTTCATTTCATGTAAAATTCTTTTTTAACTTGGAATTTATCAGAAGCTACGTTTGTGGACTGAGTTCATGCCTTCCCTGTTAAATAAAACAAATAAAAGTGTCCGTGGAAATTCTCACCCTCTTCCCGAGTGCAGCATCACCCCACTCTGATCAGGGCAATCGGGGCAGACATGATTTGCCATCGAATGTGACCGCTGTGGAGCATCATGATACAGTTCCGATCCAGAAATGCAGGAAACACTAGGTCCTTCCCACGGAAAGCAGAGTCTTTACCATGCAATTATTACTTGACTAATTGGTTCCATGTAAGTACACAGTTGCGTTATTGGCTTATCTGGATCCTCAAAATGCGGTATTGGTTTTTTTAGATGTCTCTCTTGATTGGCATCACCTGTGTCCTAAATAATTGTGGTTTTATTCAAGTCAATATTGTCTGCATTTATCATGCATTAAGTGAAAACTTTGGAGTAACTGTTAGGATAATTGGGCATTGGGGATTCTTAGAAGTCTTTATTGTGTGGAAATGCCTAAATAACATCTGTTCCAACATTCCTGCTATTCTGGGCTGCTTTGTAGTTGCCATGTCTTCAGGGACCTTCCAAACAAGAGACAAAGAAATTCAATACAAACGGCACTGCATGGAAGGCCCGGAAGCCCATGCGGTGTGTGACCGGGGTCTGGGCTAGGCAAGCCTCTCAGGAAGAGAGGAACTTACCCATGTTCCCACAGGAACTTACTTTCCGTGATCCAAGGTAAGCCTGATGGTGGTCTTTCCATCTTTTTTCTTACTTCCAGGGGTAAAGATGATGTTGGAGTGCTGTATCTACTGAGGTCAGTCGCTCTTCTATCAAGCGGGGCGTGGACCCTCTACCTGTGCCTATGTTTTGGTGTTGGGGCTCAGTGCTCAGAACTGCAGCTTTTCTAGCCTCTCTACCAGGTTGTTCTCATCTGCTGTGCTCTTTACCTGGAAAGGCATTTTTGGTGCAATGTCACGCTGACTGTTGAGTCGGAACTGCCACCTCGCATGGGTGGCTACACAATGGGTATTGGGTTCTTAGATGTCTTTATTACGCAGAAATGCCTGTTTAGGAGGGTAGGAGACTCAGTCCATACCTGCCTCCACGCATGCTCTGGGGTCAGGCTCTCCAGGCAGGTCTCTGAACTGAGCTGCCTGTGGAGGAGCAACCTTGGGAGCATCTGTCCAGTGGGCTCTCCTGGGCTAGGAGTGGACGCATGTTAAGACAGTGGTGGCCGTGATGTGCGGGGAGTGGGGACTCAGATTCTGTATGAAAATGAAGTCCAGTTGAAGGCTCGGGAGCAGACATAGACCAGGGGTCGTGGAGGTCCATGCTTGAGGTCTCAGGACACTGAGCACTTCCCTCTTCTTCCTCAGTTGCAGGAACACCTTTCAGGCCAGGCACCTGCCTTGGGACCCAGGATCTGCACCAGAGACCCCCAAGGGTTCAATCAAATCTCAATGTGGACTCCTTCTTTCTCAATATTCCTAATGACTTGCTTCCCTGATTGACCTCTGATTGTCTATCTGCAACAAGTAAAGACACTTCGGTCTACAACAGACCACGTGGCGAGGGAGGCCCCATATCATGACATTGCCTGGTGACCTCATGGCATCTAGGCTTGTGTAAGTCCATGGAGAAGGAACCCACTCTCCCTTTGAGAAGCAGAGACTTCCCAAAGAATCGAATCCCTGACCTCGGGCCCCTGCGGAGTGATTCACTTCGTATCCTCAGATACCCACCAATGGGCAGCCTTTGAAACTGCCTTTGGATGAATGTATGGATGGGAGAAATATCTCACACACTCCAGCTGGATTCCTTGCTGCCTGGGGAGGCCAAGAAAGAGAACTAATATGTGTTGGGTATAACATAATTTCTGTGGAATCCTCCACTGATCAGCCAATCTGTGGGGTGATCACATGTTTTTAACCTTTTTATTAATTGAAGTTTTGCTACATGTACAAAAGTGCATTTTATAATTATGAGTATCTCATGAGGTAGTTTTGTTTCGTTGACTGGAATAAAAGGACATAGAAGAAGGCTTGGACGTCCATCCATCCTCACCAGCTTATGATCCCTCGTCTGGTTAGTTCAGACTTCCTGGTTTTCACATACATCATCATTAAGGCACATTCTTCTTCCTTATAAGCTTTCCTCCTTATTTTTATTGGGCCTCGCCAGCTCTTGTGTCCCTGGGGATAAGTTCAGTCCCTCATTGAATTATTAGCCTGGAGGAATTCCTACGCTAGACTCATCTGAGGGGTCCAGCCTCCCTTCCCGTCTGAAACGTGCTGGGTCCCTGACCCCACTCCCAGGAAGGACTCTTAATGTTTGTACCATAGCTGAAAAAATTGCATGCTCTGATTTTACATGCATAAAAAAATAAACCAGAGAGGTTCTCCAAAGAACAGGGCTAGTTCCTGGAGAAGAGCGGCGTTGTCAGGGGAATACGCGGGCCGCAGTGAATGGCGGGCACGCGCCGAGAGGCGGAGGCCTGCGGCAGTGTGTGCAGCCCACACCCGGGGACTCCTGGGCTGTCCTGAGACGACGGTCCTTGGCCGCGTGGCTCTCGGGAGTGGCGCTGCTCTGCGGCAGAGCAGTGGCTGGGCGGACGGCCTCGCACAGGGCTCCTCCCCTCCGGTGAGGTTGCAGCAGCCTCCATGCCGGACTGGGCTCCTGGCACAGCGTTGTTCCAGATGCCCCCACCAGCACGCATGCGCACGACCCCTCCGCCCCCACCTCCCAGCTGTGCTCACGTTTTTTCTCGTTGGGATTGGCACAAGCGACTCCCTGTCGTTCTGACAGCGCTCAGTTTCTGTCACCTGCTCTGAGTGGCCCCGCTTCAGGGCACTCTACCCCAGCTGCCTGAACGCCCAGGGGAGGGCACTGGCTCCTGTCCACTTGCTGCCCACTCTGCCGCCCACGGTGGAGCACGGCTCCTCTTTTTAGTACACAGGAGGGACTGGGTGCTTCCAGCCCCCAGGGGACACCCACTCCTCTATCCCAGGCAGGACCAGGGCTACTAGCGCTCCAGTGTGGTCTTGCCCCAGCCAGCCGGGCGCTCTGAGCCTGCCGCTCAGCTCCAGGAGGGAGCAGCCACCGGACGTGGTGAGTGGTATGCCTTTGACTTACCTGTGACCAGGGCCAGGAGATGTCCACGCAAGCCAGCCGTGTTCCCTGGAGACATGCCACAGGGCCATGTCCACAGTTTCCTGGCCCAGGGCCAGTAGCCTATTGGCTGCAGAGCTGCTGTTTAAATGGTAGTGATTTGTGGTTGACACGCTCCATGGCAGAAGGAGAAACAAATAGGCCGCTATTGCTTGTGTACTATTTAATTTTAGAGACGTTTCCCCAGTGCACTGTTCTGGAAAAAATGTCCACATAAACGGATTATTAGTCTTAGCAGCCTCCTTGTAAATACCTTCCCCATCTCCTGCAGAGCCATGTCTGTGGAGCGGGGCACCTTCAGGACTGGGAAGGAAATGACGCTGCCAGGTAGTGACTCGCCGTGACATTTCAGTGACGACCAGCTGCTTCCATTCTCCCTCCACCACTGCACGTGTGTCACCTGGCCACGTGTTGTCACCTGACACTCTGCATGGAGACCACTCTGCAATGGACCAAGCGAAGGAGGATGATGGCTGCCTCCGATGCTCTCCAGAGGCTCTGACCCTGCGGACAAGGATCACTGCCCGTGACTGTTCCTCGGAGAGCAGACGCTCGGCCCTTTCTGTGTCCATGCAGAGAACACGGAAGACCAGGGACAGTACATAGATAAGAAATTGATTCATTTATTCTTCATGGTACATTGACAAACTATAACTGTGTGGATGGAGTACAATATGGCATCTCCACCTACCTAGGCAACGCGGATGATTAAATCGGCAAGTTAGCAGGTGTCGCTCTTTAGGGTGAGAACTTTTGAGAGTTTCTTCTTTAGCAGTTTTGAAATATAATACATTACATGACTACTAATTATAGTCACCACGAGAAAAAACTCAGAACTCTCCGTGTTCCAAAGCTTCATGCCCTTTGCCCAAGGCCCCCACCCTCCTGGCCCTGCCTTTGGCCACCACGCTCCTTCCTCTCAGCCTTTATGCAGACGACACTGGCCCAGTATCTGCAGTTTTCTGTCCACAAGGATGAGCCCACCTGGGATCCCCACCAAGTGCCTGGCCCTACACATCGCCCACGTCCGCCCTCTGGTCTCCCGGTATTTGCCAGGCAGTGGCTGCATGGTGAAATCTCCCCGCTGTTTAACTCTGTTTTCTGATTATTAGTGAACGCTGGTGCATCTTCACATCTCATTAGCCCCTTGGGTTTTCTTTTCCAGTGAATTGCCTCTTCATGTTCTGGCCTCCATAGTTATTGTGTGTTTCCTTTCTGATTTATGGGCATTTCTTGCATTTTCTAGATAATGTGATCCCTTGTTGGTTTTAGATATTGCAAATATATTCTCTCAATCTGTTATCTGTTGCTAACTTGGCCCATGTGTTTTTCATTAAAATCAATCCCTACTTTAATGTAATAAATTCGACATATTTTGCCTTCAATTAGCTCATTTGTTTTCAATTTTTCTTGTCTCATGAAAATGTATTATAACATATAAAATTTACATAGCATTGTAGATGTTTTCCACACATTCTTAAATCTAATGTTTTAAGTCATTCATTTCTAAGTACTTCACAGTTTCTGTTACCATTTACTTTATAGCAAAATACATGTTGTGATTCTGGTACTGGAGGAAGTTTTGGAGTCATGCCTTCTGGTTAATTTAATTTCTAGTTTTATTCACTGCAGTGAGTAAGTATGTTTTTATGGCACTGGCTCTATATGTTTACTGAGAACTCATCTGTGGTCTAATGACGGTCGATCTATGCAACTCTTCTTGTGCTCTCAAAACGAAGGCTTCTTGGGCTGGGGTGCAGCTTGGTGGCAGAGTGCTTGCCTGGTCAGACGAGGCCCCAGGTTCCACCTCAGCACTGCAAGAAAACCAGCCAGCAAGAACAGACTTCTCTAACTGTCTGTGTGTGGTGAAGGACCCTTTTTTTTTTTTTTTGCTGTTTTGTTTTTCTAATATTCATTCTGCTACAAACCATTTTGAAAAATTCAGAAAAATGAAATTCTGGGAATGGATCACATACATTTACGCCTCAGCAGTGACGAGCAGCAATAAAAGTGTTTCAAGGCCACTTTCTGTAGATGCCTCCCTAGGCCCAGGCAGTAGGCCGTGGAGGAGGGCACCGAGGAGTGTGGCCAGGCTGGAGGACGGAGGTTCGCCTGCACTTCAAGCAGAGTCCACAGCCCAGGGGCTGCATCGGTCGCAGCCCCCGCTACTGCCTCCTGTCTCCTACAGGTGAGGTGGAGGAGCGCCAGCTCCCGCCACGACTGCAGGTGCATCCGGGTCTTTGGTTTGTCAGTTGTTCTGCCTACTTTATGGTTATGTTATTAAGTACATATAGGTTCATAGTGGTTATGTGCTATTCTTATTAGAATCACTTTCCTCTTTGTTTAACTTGATGTTCTTGTTCTGACATTTGTTTGAATAGTTAAATTGTCATTGCTTCTTTATATGGATGACATTTCCATGGTATTTTCTATCCTTCTATTCAAACTCTCTTGCTTCTTTTGGATTATACTTTTAAAAAGTCCAGCTTGGCATTCTTAGTCTTTCTATTGCACATTTTTATTTACTGTAATTATTGCTTCATTATGATTTATTTCTTCTTCCAACTTATGTTTCCAATGTGCTGCACTTATTTATTTTGGATTTTCCTTTCTTTTTCTTTTAACTGGGCTTATGGGAAAATCAGGTTTAAATTACAAGTTAAAATTGTACGATTTATTTTTATTCTCTTGGTAGTTTCCTAAGATTGGAAACCTATAATTATGTTCATTGGCTTCTATTGATATTTCCAAATTGAAGTAAATTTAAATTATAATAAAAGGCATGCATCTAAAGTCTTTAGTTTCATGAGTCGTGACAACTGTGTACACCTCTATAACCAGCACCTCGGCTATGACTCTGAACATCTGCATTTCCCCAGAGGCCCTGAGTTTCTTTCAAGTCAGTCTCTCTTGCCCCAGAGCTGACAGCACTCAGACTTCTGTAGATGTCTTCGCCTTCTCTTGTATTCCTAATAAAAGGAATGATACAGGGTGAGGTCTTTTGTATCTGGCTTCTGTTGTTTAACATAATCGTTTTGAGATTCATTCATATTTGCAATTACCCGTATTTTATTGCTGAAGCGCATTCCATTCTTTGCATATATGAATACACCATGACTTTAAAAATACATTTTTGTTTTGATGAACACTTGTTTATTTACAGTTTGGGCTACTATGAATGAAGTTGATATATACATAATTTTCTGCATGAGTGTATGTGTGTGTTTATAAGCTTTCCTTTCTATTAAGTGAAAAATACTTACTTTTAAGCAAAAAGTGCTTATTTCCCATGGAAGGGCTAGGGCATAAGGTGAATATATGCCCAGCCTTAGAAGGAATGGACAATCAGTTCTAAAGCATTCTGTCATTTGACCCTTCTGTCGGCAACCCAGGAAAAGACCGGGCCCTGTACCTCCTTGCCAGTAAATGACTGTCAGTCATTTTAGTGTTTTAGGGGGTGGGAAGTAGTTTCTTATCTAGCATTTCAATTTTAATTTTGAACACTATTAATATCGAGCATATTTTATGTACTTACCAGAATTTCACTTATCTTCTTTATTAAGTGCCTATTTAAATCTTTTCCTTAATTTAAAATATTAAATTGTTTTATTATTGCTGAAATTTCATAAATGCTCTAGGCATATAGAGATGAGTGTGCTACAGATTCTTTTCAAGATTTGTGATTGGTTCTTTTACTTTTTAATGTCATTATTTGATTAGCAAACATTTCTTTTTCATTTTCTTGAGGCCAAAGGAGGTCAAAGCAATTGGCTTTATTTTTTTGTGGATCGATTTTTCTATCTTTTCCTACAAATTTTTGTCTGCCTTGAGACTGTAAACTATTTTTTCATAGAAATGTTATTACTTTTAATTTCTTATTTAGATCTATGACCAAGCTTGTGCTAGTTTTGCTGTTGTTGTGTGGAGTGAGATGAGACTCAAGCGATATTTCTTTCTATCTGACTTTCTATTGTTCCAATGTACTGTTAAAATCCTCTCTCTTCTCCCTTGTATTGGCCTGGGATCTCAGGCAAAAGTCAGCTGGCAGCATTTGGGACCTCTGCTTTCCACTTCCTGTTCTGTTCCATGGGTCCATTTCTTCATCCTTGTACCAAGAGCAAGCGGTCCTGAAACCAGAGAGTGTTCTTCCTCCACATCTGTTCTTTCTTTCCAATATTGTTTTAACTACTGTGCATTTTTGACATTTCCATACAGATTTGGGGATTAAATTATCTACTTTTAAAAAGAGGCTTCTGAGTTCTTCATGTGTTTTTATCAAATCTACACCTTGCTTTAAAAAGTGATACCTGTGTATCTATTTCTGCGCTGCTCCATAAGCCTTATTTTAAAATTCTATGCTTCTAACAAAGCAGACTCCTAGTGCCACTCTTTCCCTTTTTAAAATTTTTTAATTTGTTCTACTTAGTTATATATGACAGTAGAATGCATTTATGAACTTTGATAGATCATACATACATGGAGTGTAATCTCTCATTTTTCTGATTGCACATGTTGCAGGATCACATTGGTCATGCTGTCATGCATGTACATGAGGTAATAATGTCTGTTTCATTCTACTAGTATCCTTCCTACACCATGCCCCTTCCCCTCCCTTCACTCCCCTCTACCTAATCTAAAGTAACTCTGTTCCTCCCTAGCTCCGCCCCCGTTGTGAATTATATTCTGCATATCAGAGAAAACATTTGGCCTTCAGTTTTTTCAGCCTTCAGTTTTTTCTGCCTTTGGTTTTTTGGGACTGGCTTACTATTTCCTTTTGATAGCTTTCTTCTTATTTATTAAGAATTTTACGACTTTAATTCCTGGTGAATATAAACTTACTGCTCCCTTCCCTTTTGTTCTTACTTTTTAATATAAAAAACCCTTACTGACTTCTCTGATTACTCTACCATCCCTGTTTTTTGCAGAAATCTCTGGAACTCATTTTTTATTTCTTTTTATTTTTTGGTCTTTTTTTTTTTTTTTAAGTCAACTTTTACATTGCTGTTATCAAAAGACCTGACAAGAACAATTAGAGAAGGAAAAGTTTATTTGGGGCTCACAATTTCAGTCCATAGATGGCCAGCTCCATTGCTCTATGCTCAAGGTGAGGCAGAACATCATGGCGGAAAAGTATGGTGGAGAAAAGTGGCTCAGAACAGTTACTAGAAAAGCTCTGCTTACCAGGGACAAAATATAAATCACAAAGGCTTCCCCCAGTACTACCTCCTTCAGCCACACCCTACCTGCCAGTTACCACCCAGTTAACTATTCATCAGGAGATTAAGGCACTGATTAGATTAAGACTCTCATAACCAGATCATTTCTCCTCTGCAGTTTCTTGCACTGCTCCACACATGAGCTTTTTGTGGACACCCCATATCTAAACCTTAACTAGCCTCCTCCACGGCAGTTTTCAAGGTGCTGTTTCATAGCCATTCCTCTAAGGCTGTACGCCTGAAGAGAGTTCTAATTCACTTTCACTTTTGAATAGAATGTGTCAGGTTAAGCGGTGCTAATGCAAAGCTCAAGGCGTCCCCTCGCTCAGCAGAGAGCCTGCCTGTGTTCCCTGGGTTGCTGGTGACAGCATGTTCCTGTTCTTTTGTAGTCATCTTCCCTTCCTCTCCTGCAGTTACTAGAATGTTCTGCATGTCTTTGACATCCTTACTTTGCTCTGTGAAAGTGTCCAGGTGAGGGTTTTGCCTTATTTGACCTGTTGGGTCCCCACTGGGCTTTTGCAAATTGAGATCCTTCATTTTCAGTCTGACCACTTTCCACAGTGCTCTTGCCTCTTCATGCATTAGGTACATGTGGGCTTCTCTCTGGGTCTGTGTTAGGTGCATGTGCGCTTGTCTTTCTAGCCTCCTGGCTCTGTGAGCTTTCTGATTATTTCTCCCCTTCCATAGCACATAGGAGAGTTTCCCAGCTAATGTCCTGCCTGCATCTGCCTGCTCCTCACCTCCTGTGCTCTTTGGTTCAATCACTGGATATCCCATTATTTCAATCTTTCCTTTTATTTATTTTTCTTTCAGATTAGAAACATGCTGAATTCTAGACCAGCTTTGCCTGTTTTAAGCTCTGAAAACCAGGGCAAGTTTTTAGCTCCCCTGGACCCTTGCTTTTCAATCTTCAGACTGGACCTGTCACAGAGCCACATCAGAGGGGGCCAAGATATGTGGATACTCAGCAGATGCTGCAGTCTCCAGGACATGCGCTTGTCCCTACCACTTTGAGAGGGTCCTTATCATACACATTTAAACCCTCAGTCCGTCCTGACGGCTCCCCTTCATGTGGGGTGCATCATGAGCATCAGGGGACTGTGGGAGCCTCTGCTGTGTGTCTAGGGGTTCTTGTGTCTAGGCCCCTGTCCCCGGGGCTCCACTGCTAGGTGTGCTGGTGTGTCTGTGGTGGCCCTCTGTGACATCATTTAATGACTGGGGTGGAGGGGGAGGTGTGCCTGAGGGCAGAGAGCCTGGGGCCACAGTGCTGCTCAGGAGCCTGCCTGTAGCCTCTAGGTTCAGAAATTCTCTTTCCTCTGTGTTTTTCTCAGCTTTGAGTCACTCTTCATACCCATGACCTTGGATCCTTTCGGCTCTTCCGCTGTTTGTTTTAGGGTTGGACCCTCAACACATGCCAGAACCGAGGCCCCAGAAGAAGCCCCCCTTACCGTGGCCCTTCTCACCTGCTCTCCTTCCTCCCTCTCTTCTCTTTCTCTTCCTTCTTCCTTTTCCTGATCTTGCCTTCCTGCTTTCACATCTCCATATAGTACTTATGGTTTTCTCCCCTACCTTACGACTATCACCTTTTAGAGGGGTTACTGAGGACCACCGAGAAACTGCAATGGTAGTAAAAAGACAGGAGAGGGATTCCTGGGGTGCACCTAAGTAGTGTACCCAGAATCCACCCACATTTAGATGAAGGGTGTGTGTGTCTCAGTCCTGTATCCAGGGATGACATAAAAGTTCTAAGAATGGACAGAGGACATATGAATTCATTATTTACAATATATCTATATTTTGTGAAAAGAAACAATTTGGTTGAAGCTGTGTTTTTAGAAGTTTTTCAAATTCTGACCGTTCCCAGCTTCTCCTCTGATTGCCTATTCACAGCACACACCGCTGTCCATTGGGATGGAACTCTGGAGTCTATCTAGAGACGCTCACACCCATCTGCAGAGACACGCCGATTTCTGATATGTGTATAATTATCTCTGAATTACTCAGGAGGCAGTGAAATCAACTTTGGAAAATTAGGGAGAACCCAGCTTTACTAGATTGACATGCCAGAGGGAACAGCTCCCCCCATGTAATAGGGGGCGTCCTTGCCTTGTAGCCAGAGGTCTCCTCAGAGACCTCCAGACTAATTTAGCTTTGATCTTGTCTGATTGGATCCTTGGAATTTTAAGATTTGGAATGCAAATCAGCACCCTTCATGGAACAGTGCGATAAGCTGCAATAAACATGAGCTGACCGCCCTTCTCCAGCAGAGGGGTAAAGTGGGGTGAGTCTCAGAATTACTATTTCTTCTAACCCACTGCTGCGGCAGTGCCACGTGGGCAGGTCACTGCTCTGGCTCCACCACACTCTGGCTTGCTCAGGACAGGGTCTTCTGCCCTGGAGTCCACTCCCAAAGTCACTTCAGACTTTCAGACTCACTTCATGAGTCATTTATGCAATAAGATAAACCAAAACTGTACCAGAACCTATGATTAGATAGGTGAGAATATCTATCTATCTATCTATCTATCTATCTGCCTACCTATCTATCTATTCATCCTCTATCATCCATCATTTGTCTACTATCACATATGTATCATCCGTCTACTGTTACCCATCATCTGTCTACTGTCAATCTATCATCTGTCTTCTACCTATCAGCTATCAACTATCAACTCTCTACTATCAATCTGTTCATCATCTACTACCTATCTTCTATCAATCTCTCTGCTATCATCTATTATCTATCTACCATCAGTCCATCATCTATCTACTATCAACTATCTACTATCACTACCATCTATCTATCCATCCATCCATCCTCTATCATCTATCATCTATTTACTACCTATCATTAATCTATCTGCTCTCTATCATCTACCTACCTACCTACCTATCTACCTACAGAGCCTGCTACACAGAAGAGCCACAGGGATCAGCTCTTACAGTGAGTCTGCAGTCAACTCTAAGGGAAGGAGTCCAGAACCAGTGCAGACCCTCGGAGGCCACAGCCCAGGTCTAATAAACACTTCCATAAAGTCTTGTTAATGCCATTAAAATATAGACTTTACTCATCACCTCGTTAGCAGCACCTCTGAGCAGATGCTTCGTGAGCCAGGAAGCAGGCTGAGGAAGGGATACTCAGGAATCTTGAAGTGCCACGTAGCAGCTCGGTATGCTAAATCGTGAATCCTAAATCCAGACAGGACAGACGCAGCCTCGCCTGTGAACGCAATTTCATAAAACAGCCTTTACACAGGAGAAGCTTATAGGCAGAAAAGTGGCTCTCACGTGTGTCCACAGCAGGTCCCCTGCAGTCCCTGGAAGTGAGGTGCGAGGCAGCCATGGCCCCCTCCCACCCCCGGGAGCTTGACCGGCCGGGGCCCACCCCCAGGGAGCACCCGCACCTCTCTTGGTGGCACTGTGTTTAACTAGCAAACTTTTCTTGCCTCATATCTGACTTGGGAGAAGAGGGGCAGGCTTCGTTTTTCACAGTGTCCCTTTGCACGTCAGAGAGGGTGGATCCTGTTGGAGTCTCTTCTGGACTCTCAGACTTTCCCCTTTGTTATTCCAAAGCAAGGCTGGAGGGAGGGGTACTACGTAGAGTGCTCAGGCTCGGTTAGGCCTGGATGTGTGCAGACGGCTTAGAAAGCAGAGATATTCAAACACAATCAGGGAGCACACTCAGTGCAGGGGCCCAGGCTGCGGTGGTATCTGGGACTGCACAGCTCACGTCCTGAGAGCGGTCACTGAGCCTGGAACGTTCCCACCAGCCTGCGTGGCTTCCATGTTACGTATTTATAGTGTGCGGTGCTCTCAGCTGCTGGGAGGGACAAAACACACAAGCCCAGGGAAGTCGCCAAGCTGTGTGGGCCAGACGCTGCTCACCTCCTATAATGAGGAAAAGTGGGGTGCTCTCTCGGGCCCTCCATCACGTTAAGGAGCTTTCGAAGACTGTGACGCCAACACTGAATGAACTGCCTTGTGCTGTTTTGGTGACCCTGTACGGGAACTCGCAAGCTTGAACTGTCCAAAGAGGATCAACGGGTGATGTGGAACCTTCAAGCACTTCAATACCTCTTTTCCCTTAATGAAAATTGCCATTTAGATGGAAACCTTTGTCTATCCTTAAAGTGTCACAATGGGGCTCTGCTACCACATTTGAACGCCACCCTCCAGAGAGCAGGGCCTCGGAGCTTCAGGGAGAGCCATGTGCGTATTTATTTCTTCCCTTCTCCATAGGCACCAATCACGAGAGGCCTTAAGAAACTCTTCCTTGGAGCCCAGACCAGGAAGCCATCTCCCATGGGTGGTCAAGCAGCTGGATGGGTGACGAGACCCTACCACACATCATGCCCAGACTTACCCACGATCCCTTAAGACACTGGTCCAAGTTGTCCTTTCCTATCTCAATCTCCCACCTCTGGCTCTTTCCATAGAAGAAGAAATGTCCTCCTCTAGGTCCATTAAAAGTAAACTTCAGCTCAGGTAAGTAATTGTTTGCCCGGGTCACTAGAGATCATAGTCCAATGCTCCAAATATGGGAATGCCTCAACCCGGGCTTGAGAAATGCCTCCTTTGTGAAATAGTGAGCATTGTGAAATAGTGCACCAGGATCCCTCAGCGGTACCCGAGCCCTCTTCAGGATGCTGAGATGTTTGGCAGTTTACGGATAGATTTCTCCCTCACAGGCCCCACGTTTCAGGTCACTCACACAGATGTCCTTCACTTAGGCTGCTGCTACATCTTGAGGAACCCAACTCGTTTCAAAGTGTAAGTTGTAAGTACGTTGGGCACACCTACCCGACTGCACACCCGGGCTGAGCAGTGTGGGGTCCAGGGTTCAACCTCCTGGTGGTAGGGCTGACTGCACGTGACAGCCATGGCTGCTGCAGCCCCCCAAGAGCTGGTGCTGCCATTTGCAGGTTCCAGAAAGATCCTAGTTCAAAATTTGAAGTACTGTTTCTACTGGATGCATGTCATTTTTCAATGTAATGTAATGTTGAAAAATCACAATTCACACCATTGTGAAGCCAGGGACATTCTTCGTTAGTAACTATGGCTGCTCTGTATGTTTGTCAGTCTATCCTTTAAGGCAAAGGTATTCTTATCACTAGATAAAAATATGATTTGAATATGCATAGACCATAGGTAGTAAAAAAATGACACCCAACAGGTATAAATCTCATACTCAAATCCATGCTTTGCTTATTTAAAGAACACCAAGGACAAAGGCAGTGTCACACACAGAAGGTGAGCGAGGTTGTGCAGTGGCCCACAGGGAGCACTTGCTGTGGTGTGGGCAGGCGATGGCTCAGCTCAACTGCACCGCTGTCTTCACAGCTAGATTTGTCTGGAGCTGACTCTGGACCACCTGCCCTGTGACTGCAACAGTGGACAGTATGAGTACCCATGACAACCCCATCTCCCTTTAAGGACCACTCCTGGATGAGGGCATCTGCCAGGAGGCACCATGGTGGCAGAGCCGGGAGCAACGATTTTGGGGCAGCCTGTCCAGGTTTGAACCCAGCCCCTTACTCCCTAACTGTGTGACTCTCCTGCATCCCAGTTCCTCCAAGCTTTTGCCAGAATTCAAGGCCACAGCATTTAGAAAGCACAGGAAGGAGTGCCTGGGACACTTGATTGGACTAAAGGATGCCCAGATAGCTATAAAACACCAACTCTGGGTGAGTCTCTAGGATGCTTCTGGAAGATATTGGCATTCAAAGTCAGTGAACTAAGGAAGATCCACCCTAACCCAATGTGCATGGCACCATCTAATCTGCCAAGGCAGGGATAAAACAAAGAGGCAAGGGAAGGCATGTTCTTTCTCTTTTGGAGCATGGACATTCTTCTCTTTTGGAGTGTGGACTTCTTCTTCTGCAATTGGACATCAGAACTTCAGGTTCTCAGACTTTTGGACTTGGTCTGAGCCCCACGACCAGTTTACCTCCTTCTCCAACTTGTAGTCAGCATATTGCAGGACTTCTCAGACTTCCGAGCCATGAAACCCAGTTCCCATAGTAAGCACTGTCTCATGTCTATCATCTGTCAACCTCCCCATCCTCTGTCCGTCACCATCTATCACCATCTATCTACCCATCTGTGTTACTCAGCTTTATTGCTGTGACCAAAAGACCTGACAAGAACAATTAGAGATGAAAAGCTTACTTGGTGCTCATGTTCATTTCAGTGGTCTCTCTCCATAGATGGCCAATCCATTCCTGGGGCCCTGAGGTGAGGCAGGACACCATGGCAGAGGGTGTGGTGGAGAAAAGCAACTGGGGAGAGAGCACCAGGAAGCAGAGAGAAAGAGAGAGAGCGTTCTTCTCTCACCATGGACAAAATACATACCTCCAAGGCGCTCCCCAGTGACCGGCTTCCTCTAGGCCTGCCCCACCTGCCTAAGGCACCACCGGTTAATTCCTATCAGAGGATTAATGCACTGATTAGGTTAAGGCTTTCATAACCCAATCGCTTCCCCTTAAATGTCCTTGCATGGTCTCACACAGGAGCTCTGGGGTGACAGCTATGTCTAACCACAGCACCGCCGTTTCTGTTGCTGTTTCTCTGGATGACTTTACAACGCAACCTGAGGCCTTCTGCCCTGGTCCTGCACCCCTATTCACCCTTCTTCATTCCTCGCCCGTTCCTCTGGCTTCCTACTGGCCCAAGCACACAGAAGGCAGGCAGTTGCTGTTTAAGTTGATTGTGAGATTTCTTTTTATGGAACAGCAGACCTCACAGGCAGAAGTGTGTGATGTGTGACAGCCTCGGGTGGGTCATGAATGTCCACCTTGGCCCACGTCACCTGCTAAGCCCAGGGATAAGTAAAATATAGGGATTCTGGAGAACAGGGTGGGTTTTAGAGTCATCAAGTTGATCATTTTTGGTGTGGCCTAGGATGAGCCAGAATACCTGTGGGATTCCCTGAATACCTGGAGAAGTTGGGCGGAGGCAGAGGGGCAGGCACACAATGTGCTTCCCTGGTACTCCGTGCAGCTGTGGGCATGCCAGGCTGAACGTGGTTCCTGTTCTGAGAAACGAAGGAGGCTTGAACATTGGCAAGGGGACCCAGTTTTCCACAGGACACAAGAGATACCGAAAAAGAAACCAAGCCTGATCCAGGTACTGGTCTTGGGTGGAGGAATTTTTCTGGTGAGATGAGGGACTTGTTATCTGTAGTTTTCTACTAAGTGCCAAGGTGGGTGAGGTGCCAGTCACCTGCTCCCCAGGACGGCAGTGTGCTTGGCAGTGACATTGAGCTGTCTGGTGCTATTGTAGGCCCCACACCGCACTTTCCCGATGTAGAGCCCTAACTCCTACAGCAGCCTGAAGATTGTGTTTTATCAGTGAGGCCCTGCCAACTGTTCAGAGCATCTTCTACGTGGTTATTGACTGAGCCAGGGTTCAGACAACTTGTTATGCCAGCCAGTGTCTGAGGGGTCAAGACAGATGGCAAGAGCGCTCACACTGAAGCTTGCTTTGCCAATGGTGTGGAGAGGCTTAGCCAGAACACGGGAGCAGCCAGGGTTCAAGCTGCCCGTGTAGATGGCAGCACCGTGAGGCCTGAGCGGCAGAGTGGGGCTGAGACAGAGTTCCTGTGCTAGTTCCCTGCGGGAACTAGCTGAACACACCCTGTGAGAACAGAGATTCAGAGGAGGGCAGATCGGGAAAGCCCTCTCATGAGGATATGGGGGAGGCAGGATTTCTTGATGCAAAACCCGCGACAGAGAGACAGCACCGCGGGAACTGATTCCGAAGTTGGCATTCCAGAGTGGAGTCAGTCGTACCTGTGGTCTTCCGGGAGCCTTGCTGCTGGCCATTCTGACCGTGAGCTTGAGGGACCACGGACTCAGCACAGCTGCCCCGAGTGTGGCACCTGGGCCTCCCGAGTGCCCAGGCTGTAGGGACTTGGGAGACCCTGAGGGTGCCACTCACCTCCCCGCTCTCCTGAAGCAGGCCCGGACCTCGCAGAGATAGGTGCTCTCCCTGTGCACAGGGGACAGTGGCCCTGCTCAGGCCCTCTTGTGTTCTGTTCCCAGGGCGTCTCCTCTTCACAAGCCCGGTGACGCGACCTCAGGAGTGATGGTTTCTTGAGGTGTCTGTCTCCTTACCAAGGCCCCTGTGATATATACGATTTATGTTTTCTCTGAGATGCAGATGCTGATTCACAGTAAGGGAGGCAGATAGGGAAGAACAGAGTCACTCTGGATTAGGTAGAGAAGAGCGAAGGGAGGGGAAGGGCATGGGGTGGGAAGGACAGTAGAGTGAGACAGACATGAGGACCTCATGTACATGTGTGACTGCATCCCGTGTGATCCTGCAACGTGTACAATCAGAAAAATGAGAGATTACACGCCATGTATGTAAGATCTATCAAAATGCATAAATGTATTCTACTGTCACGTGCAACTCATTAGAACAAATAAAATTTTAAAAAAATGAAAAAAAATCGTATTAAATAAATTCATGTAGTTTTCTCCTGTCCGTCTGTCTCTGACAGTCCAATTTGCAGGGCTTCCGGAACCCCTAGGTGTGGGTAGGAAAAAGAATGTCGCTCCACAGACTGTACTGCCCGTGGCTGGACCGTGTCGTGTCCCAGGAAGTTCTGCCCCTGCTCACTGCAAGCAGTGGGGAGCTGGGACCCTTTTCTCCTCTCTCCTAGCCTCCCGTTCTTGTTTTCTGGGAAAACATCTGCATCCTCCTTTGGTCTTAGTTCCTGTTGGCCTGTTGGACATTTGCATTGGAAGAACTTTAACTCAAGCTTCTGAAATTAAAATCCAATATAATGTAATGTGTGTTTACATTAAACATCCACACATTTGAGCCATTTTTTAAAATGTTGGGGCTTACACATTGAAAGCAGTACATCTTTCAATTTTGAGAATTTTGAGGTCATGAATTACTCTTACTCGGAGGATAGCATAATGTATGGGCTTCAACATGCCTCCTAAAAACTGGGGGAAACTAAGAAAGTATCACTTAGAACTTAAAAAAAGGAAAGGAAAAGGAGATGTAGCAACTGAGGAGGTGGAGTCAGGAGGGAGGCAGGCGCCAGACCTGGGACTGGAGACTGGAGGAGCCCACGCGGGGTGTCCCCAGGCTGCGCAGAAGGTTCCTGGAGCCCCTGAGAGATACGGAACTGGGGAGACAGTGACCCAGGAGGCGGGTCTGATGTGAGGGCCGCCTGAGGAACTGGCGCCCGCGCTTCCCTGTGAGCATGCAGTGTTGTAACTTGAGAGCAACTTTTTTAAGAAATAGAGTTTACAAAATTCCCAAGTTTGGTGACCACATCAATCAACAGACTGGGCTCTGAATAGCTTTTGCCCTTTCCAAAAAATCAAAATGCATCTTGCTCTAATGGAGTCTGCGAACGACTGAGGTTACGCACATCACTTAATCTCATTGAATCCCAGCTGTTTCATCAGCAGAAAGCACAGCAACAGCAGGGACTAAACCACCAAATGGAAACAAACAACAACCAGAGAACAAGACAGCCTCCAGAACAGGGTAAACAACTGAGATCACACCGCTCTTCACAGTCTCTGGGTGGGGCAGGCCTCCCAGTTGTTTACTTTCATTTCTTTTGATATACTGTGGACTAGAGAAAATTCTAAACGACAAACCCTGGAAATGTTCTGAACCACACCAGTGTTAATGGAAAGCGGATGCTGCGCCGGAGCCTCCAAGAACGGGCAGCGGAGCCTCCCAGGCCCACCGGCTCTGATGCCAGGGCCCCTTGTGTCTTCGCCCTGTCCTCGCGCCCCCACCAGCCTGGGCAGGACTCCCCAGAGGCCACACCAAATCATTAGCCAGGCTGCATTAGTCAGTTAACTAAAGTAACCCTGTCTTAACAAAGTCAAGAAAGACACGATCCTAACATTAAGTAGTCGCCGCCAACTCATCAAAATTCAAAAACTAGGGATGGACTGTTCTCTGCTGCTGTTGTGATTACCTCAAACATTTTCATCCCGACCAGATAAATATGATTATTAGCTAAGTTTGTGGCTATGAAGTTGGAGACTCAGAAAAACACCCCAGTACCACTCTTGGGTTTGTAATGAGAAATACACTGAATTCTTAAGATTAGGTCAAGATATACTTTACATAAAGCTACAATTTCTTTAAAATAAAACTGCAAATATTTCCCCATAGGGCCCTATACGAGCTTAACCAACCCAGTACACGATATTATGGCATTTCAATAAATGCAAAACATGCCTTATGTAACTTTTATTTTTTCAGTTATAGAAAACTAATTTAGGAATTGTTTTCATAACTACTTAACACCTCCCTCTGCCCGCTGTGGATGGACTTTATTGATCACACATGGCCATCGGGTCCCAACACTGAGGAGGGGGACTCGGGTCAGGGCACGTCACAGCTTCTGTCCACAGTGTGCGACAGGGTCACCGACACGCAGAGGTGCGTCCTGTCTTGCTGACAGCTGCGCCGTGATCAGCACTGTTCCTCTAGCAGTCCTCCTCTTCTTAGAGATTTTCTCAATTATATTGCGCTGAGATTTTGCCCATAATATTTCCAACTTTTCCATAAAGGTGTGCAATAAACATAAACGAGGCCGTAGGAACAAGGGTTGTCAGGAAGCCAAAACTCCGAAAACTTCTGAGCCCACAAACACACTCTGGTGGAGACGAGCACCGGTTTCTACCCGCTTTACAGTTGCCTTTAGCCCGAGTGTAATAGCAGCTATTAGGATTTTAATACGTGGATTGAAAGGCTATTTGCTGCAGATTTGATGAAATATTAGCCTTGCTTCTGAAATCTGTTATAAATGTTGTGCTAATATGTCTCCATGAATTACACCAAGTGCCCTTTAGACTCCGTGGTTCCATTCTCACTGTAGTTAATACTGTATGTCATGGAAACACTTTAAATTCATATTTAAAACCTGTAAAGTCTTCTACTTAAGTATGCTATTAATTTTTAAAGTTCTGCTTTAGAATAACCATATATTTGTAACCAGAAGTGCAATAAAAAGAAATAAATTTGTACCTGAATTAGGTAGTTTCAGAAGAACTGGAGGGGAATTTCTTGGGGAGGGCCTTACCTTGCTGAGTGGATCTTTGTGTGCAATTCTAGTTAAGGGGCCTCAGGAGGGACTTTGCTCCTCGCCTCCTAAAGTTTTTAGGGGGAAATTCCAATTTGGTATAAGTTTTTGCCAAGGGAGAAAAAATACCAAGAATTTGGGCTGAGTGTGCACCTCAGACCCATGTTGAGGTCCCGGCCACTGGGCCCACTGCCTGGGGTGTCGGGACAGGTGGTCTCTGAAGAAAGCATTAAAGTGAGGTCTTTCAGGCGGGCCCACCGGGATGGGTGCCCTTCCTCTGAGGGATTAGGTCACAGAGAGACAGCCATGAGAGGACACAGGGAGAAGGCGCCTCAGGAGGAGCCCGCCCTGCGGCCCTTGGCCTGGGACTCCTGACTTCCAGAACCTTCAGCACTGTGAGCCACTCCTCTCCATCAAGCTGTGGCAGGGGCTGCCAAAGAGCACTGGCCACAGCTGCAGGGTCCAGCGGCAGGGGCATAGTCCCTACACTGCTGGGCGAGATGCCTGCATAAGCCGGGCGTCTTGGCAAGTCATCAGCAGTCCAGGAGTGACTGAAAGCACTCAGTCAGACATGGAGGGAAACTTGGGCACTGCCGACGGTCCTGGCCCTCTTGATCCAGGAGAAGAGTTTGAAGACAGATGTGAAGAGTCAGGACTCAGGGCATGGGTGCTCTTGGAGAGAAGGGCAGTGGTGGAAGGCCCCTCCCAGCCTGAGAGGACAGCTTGCCTACCCCAGGGCTGCTGCAGGCAGCTGGGCCTGTCCTTGAGTGTACTCGGGCTGGTCTGCACCGGGAGGGGAGTGTTTGGCACTGTGTCTGAGGCTCAGCCTGGATGGAGTGCAGCACTGGGTACTGCCTTCCAGCTTGGCCAGGTCAGATAACTGTTCTGAGGGTTGGCAGCCTTACTTTGCTGTCCACGGGAGCTTACAGGTTCTGGTGTGATACGTCCAGGCCTCTGTGATAAGCCCAGATGCCCCCCACAAACATCCGTCCCCAGCACCGAGGGAACTGCCGTCCAGCCTCCATTGCCACCCAGGCTCCGGACCCTGTTCATGGCTCATGCGTCCAGCCCTCTCCAGCTCATGGCTTGCATATGCACCTTGCTGGAATGGGTCAGAGTTTCTCTGCTGATTTTCTCTTCACTCCTTCTGGTATTTGGGCTCATTACACGCAGCTCCCACCTAAGGAGTTCTCTAAGATGCTGAGCAGAGAACACAGCTGCCCTGGGATGAACATCCGTACTCAGAAGCGCTGCACCTGCGAGACCCACAAGGTTCTGCACGGGAGTTTGTGCTCTAAATAAGAGCAGCCATCAGCAAGACCTGGGGATAAGCTAGGCAGCAAGACATTTTTAAGGTCAGGAGTACATGCAATTGCTGGAAGCTTTTTGCAGGATTAACCGTCAGTCAAGGGAGTTCACATTCTTGCCTCAAGAGACACACATGGTCCTAAGGTGGAGTCAGAACATGGATGCAGTTCTTGGCTGTGGTGAAGCCTCATCAGCCCCTGAGACCCAGCTTTGGATCGAGAGCATTAGATCAAAGAAGCAACAAGCCCTGGGTCAGGAGAGCTTTTCCCATAGTTAGAAAGAGAAGCAGTTCTGGACACTCCCTGGAGCTGGGGTCGAGGGAGGGGAGGGGACACACATTGCTGCCAGACACCTTCGTTGTCAAGTGAACTTGGGTCACAGGGCTAGAACCCTCATGAAGGCACAATACAACCTTGCCATCAAGGGGCAGTGCAGTGCATGCCAGCAAGAAACATGCTTACTCTGGTGCATGGCGTGCCAGTCACTTTTTTATTGTGTAAGTAACGGGTCTTATTTACACCTTAGCCATGATTGGTGGAAAGTCATGGCACATGGTATCCATCCATTCATTGCCCTGTAGATGCTGGGACACTCCCTGGGGGCCTGTGACAGGACACCTGGACCTTCACACGCTGTGCAGAGCCGTTGGGGCTGTGGTCAGAGCGGGTGAGCACGAGGGCCCCAGGCACCTGTGTCACCTGCCGCACACCTGGGCTGGCCTTGCCCCTCCCAGGCACAGCCTCTTCACATTTGCCAGTGCAGAGGTGGAGGCTCTGTCACCAAGGTGCTTGTGTTGCTTCTGTAAGACACACAGAAGTGCTTCTCTCCAAAGACCAATTTCCTTAAGAGCACAGGGATCCTCGTTCTTCCTAGCCATTGCCTTGGATTGGCAGGGACCAGTTAAAAAAAGTAAGGTTTATATTCTTGCTTGAGAGAAATAGGACTGTCAAAACAAAGTGAAGCAAATCCTGTTATCTCACACTTTAGCATGGATTTCCGAGCCCACATAAGCCTCAACGACTCTCCTGGAATTGTCATCCTTCTCTTCAGTGTTAGGTTATTCGAAGGGAGGTCACTTTAAGGGACTATCAACCTTGTACACTGGAAATGTGGGGAAAATCTACATTTTCAATGTCTAGGCTTTTTCCTTTTGAGAGGGAGAATGATTGTGCCTTCTCTGGTCAAGCTTGAGTTTGCATCTGTCATCGTCATTTCTAAGGAACAACATGAAACTATTGGAGAAGAACTGTCTCTGCTTCATGTCATGACTAAGGACATCAGGAGTGCTTCTGCCTCCTGGGAGCAGAGGGACTGTTTCCGAAGAGACAGAGAAGGGCTGGAGGTGTCTATCAGAGTGTCCCCTGCATACCCGGTCTGCCCCTCCAGCTAATGTTTGGCTCTAGAAATTGGTACAGATCACCTTGCTGAATGACATGAAGAGTGACCAATTTGAATTCATAGAACTGTAAGTGATGGCGTCTTTCTCTGTGGGGAGGAAGGAGGGTGTTGTGGTTTGGATGTGAGGTGTCCCCCGAAAGCTCACATGTGAGACATTGCAGGAAGGTTCAGAGGAGAAATGATTGACTTGTGAGAATCTTAAAACAATCAGTGAACTAATCCCTGATGGGATTCATTGAAGTGGTGGGGGTGGCTGGAGGAGGTGGGAATTGGGGTGTGACTATGGGGTGCATATTTGTATCTTGAGAGTGGAGTCTCTCTCCGCTTCCTGATCACTGTGATGTCAGCTGCTTCCCTTTGCCACACTCTACTGCCATGATGTTCTGCCTCACCTCGGGTCCTAAGGAATGAAGCCGGCCTTCTATGGACTGAGACCTCTGAAACCGTGAGCCCTCAAATAAACTTTTCCCCCTTTAAAATTGTTCTGATCAGATATTTTTAGTCACAGCAGTGAAAAAGTTACTGAAACAGAGGGGACGCCGTCTCTAAAGCAGGAAGCCACTGTGCAGGTCTTCATGTGGTTTGCAAAAAGCTCAAAGACTGAAATAACGTGAAATGATCTTATTCTTTTAAGGAAGAAGTTGTCACACAGAATCCTTTCTAACATCAGAATTGTTCTGCTTAACAGCTTCATTTTCACTAGTTCCTCATTCTGAAGAAAAGTCTCCTTAGAATACTCAGATTTTACAGTTGGAATCAAAGCATGATGTCAATAAAAAACATGTTATATTTGATGTAGTCCAAACTGTTTTTCTTTATTTTTTTCTCTCTCTCTCTCTTTTTTTTTTTTTTTTTTTTTTTGAGATGCGGTCTCACTATGTTGCCCTCACTGGCCCCAAACTTTTGATTTCCAGTGATCCTCTGCATTAGCCTCCCGAGTAGCTGGGCACCACCCTGCTTGGGGGAGTCCCACCTGCTTCCGTCTGGACCTCCTCCCTGCCCCCTGCGGGTTTGCCACCTTGCTTGATTTACTTGGCACAAACTCTGACAGAACCGTCATTGTTGCCGGGCAGAGAAGAGAAATGCCCTGCATGAGCTGTTTCACCTGACATCTTGCCCTGTGGCTACCAGCTCGGGGACAGGCGTTACCGTCCAGGTTGACTTGTGCCTTCTGATTTTGGCTGTGCCTGGTGTCATTTTCTGAAATAACCTTCCATTTATGCATGCAGGGGCTTTGTGGGCCACGTCTGCTTTGGAAGTGAAATGTCTGTTAGTTGATGCAGCCCAAGGACAGGCTTGTGGTCCAGCATCCCTGAGCTTCCCTATCTTAGAAAATAATTTCCATGGATGGAAATGGTTAGCCCATGATTGTGACTGTTTCTTCACCGTGGTTTTATGTGATTTGATTTTATTTTCAAAATGTCTGTTTATATTATGCATGAAATCATTTCGTTTGCCTCTGGGATTTGTGTGATATGAGGGCAGCTAACTGCTTGTGTTAGGGTCATTGGTAAAATGATATATTGTCATGAAAGAATTAGGGATCATTTTGAAAATTGACCTCTAATGCTACTTGTGCACTGCAGATTTGGAGCAGCCTTGCTAGGCATTTATTATATTGTAAAGTTAGGCATCTGTCCCCACTTAAATGTCACATTTTTGGTTGTTGAACACAAAGATTGCCCTGCTGCGAGGCTCTTGAAGATAGAACCTGGAGACTCGGGCTTTGATGCTGTGAATCTTGAAGGGCTTTTCTTTCCTTTTTTGACTGTCACAACTACTCATGATGGAGGTGAGTTTGACAGATATAATGGAATGAGAGAAAAATGAGCACAACATGGAGAGCTTAGGGAGGGTTCAGGGAAAGCTCCAACGTGACAGGAGATTGGAACATAAATCCCCTTGAGAGAAGCTTAAATGTATTTTGCTTTAAAAAATATATATCTGAGGATGGACTTAATAATTGTGGCTGGGCCTGTGTAACAGACTTCAGATGGTTGGTTTTGGGGGAAACAAAAATGAAATTGCCTATTTAGCAACGGTTTAAGCCACTAAATGTTTGGTTTCAGCTTAAACGAAACCACAGTCTCCACCTCAATCTTAGAACCTTCTGGGATACTCTTTTCCAGGGCCTTGCCAAAGACAGGGTTTTTGTAGTATTAAGGCAACTCAAATTGATTTTTAATTCATTCTTCTCATTCCTACTAAAAATGATTGTGCTCACTCACATTTTAAAGTAAATTCAGTCTTGGCTGTAGCTTAAGACCACCTTGATGTGCAAATGTCAGGGATCATCTCTCCATGACCTGCATCTGTAGACATGAGCAGGTAGGTCACTGGACACATAGTTATGAAAACAGGTACTTTGTGATGGGGTGGTCTGGCCCCAGGGCCCCAAGTTCACGGCTCAGACTTCCTACAGTCCTCTCAGAGTTCCAGAGAAGTGGACTCTGGGAATATCCTTCCCCTCACGTTAACTGTTGTGTCTCATTTCTTCTCCAATTCTGCTCTGGAGACAATGATACTTACTGATGTGACTGCAGCTGGTGATAACCCAGCAAGTTATGGCAATTATCAACCCTTCATAAGAGGGAATTCACCTTCTCAAGTTTATTCTGTAGCTGTGAACCCCTGAACATTTTGCATCCAAGTCATGGGGACCAACCAGCAGGATGATCCTTAAATACTCCATCCCTCAAACAAGGCAAGCAATGCGTGAGCCTGGGAACTGGAGGATCGAAGACAACAGAGAAACAGCTCTGACCCTCCACCATGCCTGTCTGGTCATCGCGATCCGGTGAGGCTCAGGAGCGGGTGGAGGAGTCTCAGGTGCCTGGGGACACGGGGAACGGGTTCCAATGGTCAACTTCTTTGAGAAGCTGTGCTGATCACTGCGTGGAGGTCAGCAAAGGTCCAGTGGTGTCCTGCTGGGTGCTAGGGTTGTGTGTCTGTGCTCATGGGGGCTGTTCAAGGTGGTGCCCCAGGAGGACACGCCCTCTCTTTCTTGCACTGGAAGACGCCGTGATCATCTTTTCAGTGTCTATTGTAGGCTTGTTCTCAGTCATTTCCCCAGAAAACTCTCAGAACCTCTGTAGTGGTGTGATCAAGTAAGGCTAATGGACTTTTGCTTACTAATAGAAACCTAAAAGACTGTGTTTTTCAGAATTTGGAGGTGTGATTGTGAAGGCTGTGTGTGGTACTGTCACTTATACCTACGCCATCACGGTCTCAGCCTCAGCTGGAAGCATCTGGATCTAAGGTCACCGGTCTACCAAAAGGTGTCAGGTATTCTGACAGAACAGTCAGAATACTGTTCTAACTTTTGTATTTAGGCGAGTGCATTTTAAAGTCAATAATTCTGAACACTCTGGCTTGTCAATCTGTCCTTCATATTTTAGTTAGTTCTAACTAATGAAGCCTAACATTAAACAAACAGTTAGGAAATCAATTAATTCTCATTTGGGGAAAAGCACCATGTTTTTTTTCATACAGAATTGATGCTTAGTAGCAGAGACACCGGAAGGGAAATCGAAGATGGGATCCCAGCACACTTTGCTTGGAAGCACGTCCAAGTGCCCACTATGAATGACGTAGTTAGAAGCCAAGGGACTGGGGGAGAGTGACTCCCCTTAAGAATGTCACCTGAAGCTGGAAATGAGACTCCCCCCGCAACTGTGAGACGGCAGGAATTGACAGCCCATGTGAGGGAGGGCAAGCAGGGCAGCCGGCACACAGGGGTTCTGCGGTTCTCACACTTGCACATGGACCTTGGGAAGCATGCCTTGAGTGTGACCAGGAACTGGGCTCTGGGTCAGCTCTTGCTCCTCTTCTCAATAGCAGCGTGACTGTGGACCTACCATCATGCTCCAGGAGCTAAGTCCCTAGGCCTGCAGAGGTGGCCTGGGCCATCAGGTCGGAAGTGCCCCAGGGCAGTGGGGAGAGAAGTGTGTATGCCAGGTGTCCTGATCCCTGGCAACAGCCGTTCCAAAATACCTCCGCAGCGCACGTGCAGCGGAGGGTTGGCTACAGACAGTGCCTGCTGCAGGTCTGATCTGCAGTGTGTGCACCGCTGGACTGGCTGCTGGTCAGGGAAGCTTCCAGAACAAACTACACTAACAGAAAGTCACGAAGGCGACAGTAATAGACAGGGCATCAAGTCCCCTGCAGGGAGCGTTAACTCTTCATCTTCCTTTCCCAAAGGTGTGCTCATTACCTTTCTTCTCCTCTGGAAGTGAGCTTCTGGGTGTTCTCAAGAGCAACAGTGGATATTGAAATCCCTTTTTTCTTCACAAAACAGGAAAACTGACTGTCATAGAAGCAAAATCTCATTTTCTCTAGAAATAGCGATCCCTAGGGTGACATGGAAAAATATTTGGCAGGAAACTGTCTCAGCCCGTCTTTGACGCCTTTGTTATCTCTCAGTCTCTTTCTTCTTATAGCTTGCACTAAGTCCATAAACAAAAATCTGTCCTACATCTTGAAGTCAAAATCAGTGACCAGAAAGCCTTTGTTCAAGGTTGCCATATTCCTCTTAGTCAAGTCATTTAATCTCCATGTCACCAATTAATAAAAAAAAAAAATCTGTATCTCCTATGATAGAACCAGGGAGAGCTTGTCCTGTGGGTCCCAGTGACTCTTCAGACTCCTGTTGGTACCATCAGCAAAGGGTGGAATTTGAGCCAGGCCTGAGGCCACATTGACTTCTGGAACTTGTCTGACTCTGTTGCCTGTTTTGCAGAATTTCTTTATGGTCTGAGGTCACTTTGCAGAGTTTTAGCATCTTGGTTTCAGGTGTGAAATGTAGGAGATGAGAAATTCAAGGCCACGTATTTGTACTTCCTTGAGATTTTAGGAGCATTAAATAAAGCATATTCTATTTCCTTGTCTTGATACAGGTAGTAATTCTGTAAGTAGTGAGAGTTTAAAAGACTTGCTAACCCAAGTCAGAGCACAGCTGCACAGGCTCCCGGGGGCTCGGGATTCCAGTGCTGCTGTCCTTCCCAGGGAGCTGCACATAGTGAGGCCGCCTGGGCTTGTTAGGGTGCTCCCTTTCTCCAGCCTGGTTGTTCCTTCCAGAGAAACATTCCTAGTCTTCCCAAGGGGCATGCGGAACTGCTCTGAACCCCAGTCCTCTTCCAGGAGGACATGTGGTCACCAGTCTGGCCATGTGATCTCTGGCCGCACCATCCCTCTCTTTCCCCACTGCTGAGGGAGAGTTCAGCTGAGCGTGGCCTCGGTCTTCAAGGCTGTCCATTTCCAGTCCCCTGTCCTTCATGCCATCTCCTTGCCATTCCCGCCTCTTGCCAGTCAGACCATATGGACATCATGGTGTGTCAGGGTTGGAGACCAGCTGAGGTGTTTGCCATTCTTGAACCTCAGTTTCCTCCCACGTTGCAGAATGATGAACTGTTTGGGCAAACAGAAAGCTGTGGACTCAGAGCACCACGTGCCCTGCAGTGACCACGCTGCCCTCCCAAGACCTTCCACCCCTGGCTACTGCTTCAATCTGCCTGCTCACACTATCTTTGTAGACTTTGTCCCTGAACACGAAGCACTGAGGACATCATCTGTCCGCTGGGTTGCCTCTGGGTTCTTCTTCCTGCCCTTCAGGGCTTTGCTTCATGTCCCTCCTACAGAGGGTGCTTCAGTGGCCCCAGATCCTGTAACAGGTGCTGTTCTGCAGCCACAGGGACAGGGCCACACTCCTCCTCTGAAAACCAGGACTGTACTCATAGCTTCCGCTCAGTTTGCTTGGCCCCTAGTGTCCAGGTCATGCCCCAGCCTCCAGGAGGTCCCCACAGAGGCAGGGTCCACACCACAGTCCTCCCCACTACCCACAGCACTCCTCCAGCAGGACCCCTTGTCCTGCTCCTGGGCTAGGTGTGCCGCTCTGAAGCAAAGACATGATGGTGACTTTATGTGCCAACTTGATTGGGCCACAGGGCACCCAGATATTCAGCTAAATACTTTCAGTGTGTTTGTCAGCTTCACAGTATTACGATGCAATACCTGAGGGCTGGGGTGTAACTTGGGAGCCGAACATTTTCTAGCAAATGCAAGGGGGCCCAGGGGCCATCCCAAGACCCCCCCCCCCGACACACACAGACACACATGACAAAACAGAAGAATAGATAAGAGAGGCAGAGAGAGAGAGCCAAAGAGACAGAGAGAGCCAGAGAGAGAGCCAGAGAGAGAGAGATCATAGGTGATCAACTTACAAAAAGAAGAAGTTTACTTTTGCTCGCACTTGCAGTTTTGGAGGTTCCAGGAGGACATCACAGGGCCCTTGGCGTGGAATCGTGGGGGGGCCCTGGACGGCAGTGGTGGGGAGCCTGCATGGATGCGGCGTCTCACCCATGGCTGGGAAGCTGAAGAGAAGAGACCTGAAGAGGTCCCTGGGCCTGCCTTCTAAAGCTCTGTACTCTGGCGCTGCCTCCAGGGATCGATCCTTCACACAGACTCTTGGGGGACACCGAGCATCCAAACCAGAGCACTTGGAATGACGCCAAGGGGTTCTCTGAGTGACAGAGACACTCGATCCACAGATGAATAAAGTGGCATGGGGACTGGCCAACCGCAGGGCTGCCGTGGACGCAGGGCTGGAGGAGAACTGGCCCCCACCCCGCCTGCCTTCATCCAGCGCCGCTGTTCTGCATTTGGATTCTAAATCGGACTGGTGCTCAGGCCCTCTGCTCTCCTGTCCACAGCTTGCTAGTGGCAGGTATTGTGACGTCTCAGCTTTTGTAATCCCGTGGGCCAATTACTTGCTTCAGCCAATCCTTCCATCCATGGAACACCTGTTTTATAGGTATGCATGCCTCCCATTGGTTCTGCTTCTCTGCAGAGTCCTTGATGCAAATGATGCTTTTGGAAAGCTGCTGGGTCTCATCTACCCCTACAGTTGCTTCACTCTTCAAACCCTGATAATCAAAGGTTTTTACAGTCAATAATTATAACCCATATGCTCTTTATTTTCAAGTGAATAGCATCTAATCAAACAAGAATTTATTGAGTATCCTGCACATTTCCAAATTAGCATAGTTAATAGTTACCACTTTTTAAAACCGTTTTGCAGAGAAGGAGTCTGAGGATCACATTTACTCATAGGCACTTGCAAATTTTAGACATTCAGTTGTTCAGGGATGCAAGTCTCTAGAACATTCAGGGCCTCTGACATCTACTATCCACAGCTATCAGAAGAGGTTAGTGTGTAATTAGGAACAGAACCTGCGCAGGGGAGGGTGGGATGAGTTGCATTTATGCAGCCATGTTTAAAATCCAAGGGTTGGTCTGGGGCTGGGGCACAGGGGTGGAGCGCCTGCCTCGCATTGTGAGGCACTGGGTTCGATCCTCAGCACCAAGTGAAAATGAAAGAATAAATAAGGATATTGTGTCCATCTACAACTAAAAGAATATTTTTAAAAATCCAAGCATCTGTTTTGGCTCATGTTGGAGGAAGAGATGGAGTATGTGAATTGGGCATGCAGAGGCAGCCCAGCGTTTGCAGTGAGAACTCCCCAGTGACCACAGATAGGAAAGGACCTCAGAGGAAGCCACTTGGCGGGCACAGGTGGTGGGGTAGACTGGGAGGCTGGGCTGTAGCCCCGTCACGCAGTGACAGCCGGGCCTTGCGGGAACACATCCCTACCCTCCTTTGTGGTGTCCCACGTCACTACATGTCTGGGGTGTCTCCTGAGGTTCAGGCTATTCTCTCATTCCCACCAATTTTGGGAAGGAGTTGTTGGGAGCGGAAAGCCAGTAGGAAAGAGAGACCATTAATGGAGTTAAGGGAAGCAAAACAGAGACAAGGTGTGCTGTCGGCACTATTTTAACAACAAAAGGAACACAAAAATACTCACTGCAGACCCCTGTGGGCAGAAGAAGGGCACCTGTGGCTGCTGAGTCCCCGCCGAGGGCTGATTCCAGTGCCCAGTCACTGACTTTAAAATGCTTTGTTGATTTCAAACCACCTGGCATCAGCACGTAGCCCTGTCCTTAAAAATAAACAGCGCGACGAAACAGCTAAAACGGGCAAGTCCACAAGAAGCCAACACAAACCTGAGCGGCAGCCCACGCCCTTCTTCCTGGCACCATGCAGGGGAGCAGGAAGGGTCCCTGGCTGCCATTCACCTTCCGTGACGGGCCTTGCAGAAGGGCCACCTGTCCACACAGACTTTCGCTCTTGGAGGGGAGGTGCAGGTGCAGTCTTCCTGAACCTCTCCTCCAAGAGAGACTTACTTCTGGAAGCTGTGGGACATGGGATGAAAATGCAAGAGAAAGAACACAGGGAAAACTGGAACTTGGACTGCCCAGTGATGTCACTGAGTTGTCCCCAGGGTCCTGACATGGCCAGTTCCAGGTGAGCAGCCAGGGAGGTGCCTTGGTAGCTAGCACCCCCTCTCTTCTGCAGGCCTTTTCTGCCAACCGTCATAGGGGTCCCCTGGCAAGGTCACCTCCCAGTGGTGGATGGTTTGGGCTGGTGGAGAGGGAGCGTGGGGAAGTGGGTGTGGGAAGCAGACCTCATTTTAGAGTTGGCGTGGAGGAAGCCACTGGCTGATGGCTTTGGCAGGTACCTGGTGTGACCTCTTGGTGCCGGGAGCAGGGCAGGGTTCAGGGCCAATGGGGACTGTGCTCACCAAGAGCAGGCAGAGTCCTGGCTGCCCCGAGGGAGGAGGCAGGTGCTGCTGTGTGGCAGGGCAGTGGGTCAGCAGGGGACCTGCCAATAGCAGCCCACACCCGGGTGACTCCAGAGCTGAGCAGCATTCTGTCCTCCACATGGACTCTGGGCTCATCCTCTTAAGAAAATGAGCGTCCTCCAGAGCCCTGCCCACCGGCTGCTGTTCCTTTGAAGCTCTGGGGTCATGTGTAAGGCTCTCCTGGTGCCACTAGTTCTGTGTTACCAGAAGCAAAGCTGTCTGCGTTGTCTGAGACCAACAGCCCCGAGATACACTGCCGACTGGGAGTCCTGGGGGTCCTGGGGCCACACTCCAACCTGTCCAACTGACCCCGTTACAGGGTTTCTGGGAATACTACTGGATGGCACCCTGTGGTGCCTGAGAAGTGTCCATCACCCGTAGGGGAGGGAGGCGCTGCGGTTCAGGTGGGGCCCTGGGACACCGGGCTGCCCTGAGGGGCTCGCCAAGGGGTCCTGGCAATGCCACCGGCGCAGTCTTCGCTCTTGATGACTCGGTGGCTAGGATACTACGGTGCCCGTGCTTCCTGAATAGACTCTCCAGACACGGCACAGGCTGCAGCTGGAGACTTACACTGCTTTCTTCAAAAAATAACAATGGAATGCTGAACGTCTCTTACAATGTAGTGGGTATCATGTGCATCCCGCCAGCTTCCCGGCTCGGGGACTGACCCTGCTGTCCCTCTTCGCCTGCTGCAGGCCCCACCCTCAGCCCTTGCCTCCTGCTCTGCGCTCTAGCTGACCGTCTGCAGTGATGCATGTGGTGACTTCTCCCGAGTTCCTGGGTTGACAGACTGGACATCAAAGGTGGAAGCTGGACGGCATGTGCTTCCCGGCAAGCTTCCGTCCTTCCCATCCCCGGCTGCCTGTCTCCCGCCCAAGACGGGAAGGCGGTGGTCTACACACACCTGCTCTCGGCCAGCGCAACACCTGGCCCAGCGTTTTCGGAGTGAAATTCTCTGGTGAGGTAACAGGCAGGCCATCACCTGCGGGACTGGCAGCCCAGGATTGGGGGTCCTTGTGGGGTTCTCGGACCCTCAGGCACTTCCCCAGAGAACCCCGAGGGCGCTGTTGTCTTTGGGCACATGTTGACCGACTTCTGGCGTAGAGATGGGCCTCTCACACAGCAGGGATTTTAAGAGGATTGATAAATACAAGGATTTGATGATGGGCTGCAGCTATTGCAAGCCACCGTGGAATAGTGTATGACACCACATGAAATGTCATGGAGCTTCGCACTCAGTACCTAGGTCAGAAGATGAAGTCAGGGTCGTAGCTACTGTTCCTTTCAAGATTTTAAAGATGGTCATCAAGATAGGGTATCTAGCGTCAGTTCACTCAGATGCATGAAAAATAGGAACTGTTCACGTAGCTGATTGACCGTGCTTCCTTTCTCTGGGAACTATTTTCCTGAAGGGTCAGCTGCGGTGACCATGACCTTCAGTTCCCTAGCTGGGCTCAGCAGCGTGCTGAGCCTGGGCAGCCCTCTGGAGTGGTGGGAAGCTCACAGTCTCCGGTGCAAGGCAATTGCATGCTCTACCCTAATGTGCTGGGGCTGGGTCTTGAGGTCCCTGTCCCTGTCTCTTCTGGGCCACCTGCCACTGTCTGTCCTGGGGTGGGGAGCTGGGGGATGGAGAGATGGCCCGTTTCTTCCTGCTGCCTGCCATGGGCACTTGTCCCAGTTTTGTTTCCTGGACAGGCACAGCTGGTTCTGGTTTCTGGAGTCGACTTCAGGGGCCCCTAAGCCCAGCAGTTCTGGTGGGGAGCTTCCCTCCCAGGCCCCGCACTTCTGCCATGTGGGACTGAGTCCTGCTTTCTGGTGCCCATCACTCCGCCTCTCCTGGGGTCCCTAGCCCAGGGGTCAGGCTGCTTCTGCAGTTACCTCAGGGAAGCTAGTGCTTCTGGTGGCCTTTGCACTTGGCGGGAACAGTTTTTCTGCTGCAGTTTCTCTGTTGGAAGTACTGGCATGCTCTGCCTTCCGAGTGGGCCCTGCAGGCCAGCGGCTTCCTCATCATGCCCCAGCTTCCGGAGAGAAGAGGTGAGGTCACCCTGGCTCCTCTTCTGCCCTCTGTACCTGCTGACATCGTCGTCTGGGTTTGGAGAGGACACCAGCACATCACCAGGACACAGAGAGGCAGCAGGACCACAGTCCTGCCTGGGAAGGATGTGTGAGTTAGGGACTTAAATCAAAATGCCACGGGACCAGACAAGACAGGGACATGGGAGAATTTAAGTGCTTTTTAATCCTCATGGGATTAGAGAAAGGATTTTTTTTTTTTTTTTATACAGCTCACCTGGAAAGAATGTTCCTTGGAGTAGAATTCTGTTCTGTTCTTAAAATGCTCCCTTTACCTCACTTTGGCAGGAGCCCGTCCAGGGCACATGCTTGAGGAGAACTTCACAGGAACAGTAAAGCAACAGAGCAGTTAGCTGTGACTGTCACACCCACTCGGGTCTGGTGACATTCTCTTCTGCAGCTGGACCCAACTGCTTTGTGCCCTGTGGTAAGTTCACCCGGCTGCCAGCTCCGCACACTCTGTGCCCCACCTTCTACAGCGATGCCATCGTAAAACAGCTCTTTGTTCAACACCCTGGGATCACACAAACCGGGAACCTTCGGGCATAGCCTGCTATGTACGCAGCCCTGAGGCGTGGTTGGTTGGCAGAGGCAAGTGCGGCTGCCTTCTGTCCTCCTGGAAGCTCAGCGTCACAGTACCCATGTAGAGCCTGAGGTGCGGGCGACATCCAGGCTTTGCAGGCAGCCTGACTGAGCCCCCAACCTACAGTGTGGACGGAGACCCTGTGGCAGGGGTGACCCCTTGGAGGGAGGGTGTGTCTGAGGATGGCAAGGAAGACTGCTTCATAAACATTCTCCTTTGTGTTAGTTTCATAAACTTTTAATAAATGTCCAGGTCAGGAACAGACTTGGAGGGAAGGAGAGAAGATGGCACAATGAATTCCAGGGCGCCAACCCAGTTCTCTTCTGGTTTACGCCTTCCACGGATATAGGATCCCCTACTTAGCATGCTTCAACACAGAGTTTTTAAATTGTGCAAAGGTGGGAAAGTGAAACACATTCAGGAGAAAACACTTCAACTATGATTTTGTTCTTTTCCTTGACAGGAGACAATATGGTCATCCTCGCTCTGCTGGGCGGTGGCCTTGAGCACCACTCAGTTCTGCAGACAGGAGGGCCATAAGCCACCTCCAGTGGGAGTGCTGTAAGCCAGGGTGTTCCACGGGGAGGGGCAGCGAGTGATTTGGCTTAGGATATTTGTGTGGCACAGGGAGTGTATTGGGACATGACCTAATCAAGAGATGGTGAGCATCTCGAAGACAATGTGGGGTCAGGGCTCCAGGGTACGGCAATGACTTTCTCGTTAGGACTCTGAAAACTCAGGAAATAATGCCAAGAGCTAATAAGTGGAGTGGCATTGATGTGATTCATGTGAGGTGACCCCAAAAGCTCATGTGTGAGACGATGCAAGAGGGTCCAGGGGTGAAATGATTGGATTATGGGAGGTAAAGTGAATCGGTGCATCAGTCCCCTGATAGGGATTGACTGGGTGGTAACAGTGGGCAGGTAGGGTGTGTCTGGAGGAGGCGGGTCCCTGGGCATGCCTTAGGGGTACGTCCTAGGTGAGAGGCGCAGGAGGAGCAGTGCTCTCTCTCTCTCTTCTTCTTCTTCTTCTTCTTGGTGCCATGTCCTGAGCTGCTTTCCTCCTCCACACCTTTTGTCCAGGATGTTCAACCTCATCTCAGGCCCTGGAGAATGGGATCGTCCATCTACTCTGAGACTCAGAACAGTGAGCCCCTAAGTAGAATTTTCCTCCTTTAATGACCTTGTCAGGTCCCTTGGTACAGCAGTCAAGAAGATACACTAAACAGCCCCTAAGAGTGTTCACCTAAGCCATAAAGCTTCTTGTCTTCTCTGCATCTGAAACAGAAATAGTTTCTCATCATAATTGAGATGTTGAGAAAATGGTCATTCAAATTCTACCCCGCGTTTTGTAGTTTGGATAAAGAACCTCAGCAAGAAAGAATGCTGGATGCTGAATGGCACATGGGAGAGAAGCCAGGGATCTGCCAGACTGCCCTTGAGGGAGGAGCCGTCTGGGAGGGGAAGCCCAGATTGGGCCCCTCCAGCTGAAGTCCTGTGGCTGAGAGACAAACCACGAGAAGGAAACCCTCCCACATTCCTGACCTACAGAATCACTGGCAAAATGAAATAGTAGTTTTAAGCTTTTAAGCTTTGAGGTAGTTTTTTAAAAACAAATTTTAAAGCAATAGTAAATAACAAAACAGAGTATAAGCAAATAAAGTCCCATCTTCCAACCAGAATGTCAACCATCAATCCCTCACATCCCCCATTATATACACATATGTATCATTTGCATACACACACGTGCTTTTAAAAAATGTGTGTACAACTGTGTAGCCAAAAGAATTCCTTGCCTGATTCCTTCTTTTCTAGTGATTTAATGGAATCTCCTAAAGCTTTGGTTTTTCCATTGTGCCCTTTGATGATCTAGCTATATTTAGCAACTTCATTCAGAAAAACGTTGGTTTATCCCCAGTTCTGATTGGTAGAATGAGCTCCCAGGCTTTGTAATGCTTATAAACCACCTGCCAATCTTTGAGAGCCTGTTGCAGATGTCTCCTGTCTTCCTGGGTGGGAAACTGGTAGCCTGCCTAGACTTGGAGGGACAATATCCCTGCAAGATGCATAAGAAAAATTAACATAGATAATTCCAAACTTTGTAGAAAGAGGAGCTGTATCTCTTCAATTAAAAAGGAAAGGAAGATCTGAAGTCTGACTTCCTCTTGTTTCCTGCTCTGTGCATTTCAGGGTTCTTCTGTTCCACTCAGGATGCTGCATGACAATTCACCATGGCCTAGCCACCCAAGTACCGTCTGAAGCTTCAGCATGTGAGAACCTGAGAGCACCAATAATGAACCCATACAAAGTAAATCGAGAAAGCAATTTTAGTCATGAGAGCCTCAAACAGTAAAAAACAATCAGACAACAACCATAAAAGTGTATATCTAACCAAGGAGTCGAAAGGCCTCTACAGTGAAAACTATAATGTTGTAGAAAGAAATTTTAAAAAATTGGAAGATGGAAAGCCCTCCCCTATTCTTAGATAGGTAGACTTAATATTATTAAAATGGCCTTCCTACCCCAAACACTATACAGAGTCAATACAATTCTCATCCAAATACCAATGACATTCTTCACAGAACTAGAAAAATATCCTAAAATTTATGTAAAAAAAAAAATGATCAAAAATAGTCAAAGAAATTCTGAGCAACTGAAAGAAGAGGGAGGCATAATAATACCCATCCTCAAATTACACTACAGAGCTATAGTAGCAAAATCAGCATGATATCAGCATAAAAATGGACATGAAAACCAAAGAAATAGAATAGAAGGCAGAAACAAACCCATAGAGAAATAATTATCTGATTCTTAAAAAGATAGCAAAAGCATATGTTGTTAAAAGCACAACCTTTTTAATAAATGGTGCTGGGAAAACTTTGGATATCCATACCTAGAATGGTTAAATTAGATTTCTATCCATGTCCCGTCACCAAAGTCGACTCAAAGTGGATCAAATACCTAAGAATTAGAACAGGAACTCTGCAACTTCTAGAAGAAAACACAGGGTCAATATGCCAACATAAAGGTGCATGCAGGCAGTGACTTCCTTAAGGCAACTCCTAAAGCTCAAGAAATAAAACCAAGAATCAATAAGTGGGACAATATAATGTTAAAAAGCTTCTGCACAGCAGAAGAAGCAATTAAGAATGAGAAGAGTGAGCCTACAGAATGGGGGAAAATCTTTCCAGCTACTCCTCTGATTGGGGATGAATATTCAGAACATACAAAAAAACTTAAAAATGTATTACAAAAAAAAAAAAAAAAAAAAACAAAACCCATAACAACAATGGGCACCAAGTAAATGAGAAAAAATTAAACATACATTTCTCAAAAGAAGAAATGCAAATGATGAACAAATACATGAAAACAAAAATTAAACAGGCTTAGTAATCAGGAAAATGAAAATCAAAATTACCCTGAGATTTTATCTCACTCAGGTTAGAATGGCATGCTTAAGAATATAAATTATAAAGGCTGGTGATGATTCAGGGAGAAGGAAGGTATACACATACATTGTTGGTGTTCTGCAAATTAGTGCACCTACCTTGGAAAGCAGTGTGGAGATTCATCAAAAGACTAGGAATGGAATGACTATTTGATCCCCTGTCCCGAGCCCTGGTTTTTATACAAAAAAATTGAAATCAGTTTATTATAGTTATACCTCTATTTAAATTTTTATAATAGCATAGTTCACAACAGCCAAGTTATGGAATTATCCTAGGTGTTTATCAACAGATGAATGAATAAAAAATTGTGGTAAATATATACAATGTAGTTCCATTCAGCCATTAAAAAGAATGAAATTATGACTTTTGTTGGTAAATGTATGGAACTGTAGAGCATCATATTAAATGAAATAAGCCAGATGCAAAAAGTCAAGTGTTGAATATTTCCTCTCATATGCAAAAGATAAAGAGAAAAAAGAAATTAAAAAAGGAGGATCTGAAAATAGAAGGGAGAGGAGTGGAATAAACATTAAAAATCCAAAACTCTGTGTCCTGCATCCAAATTCATATAGTTTCTTTTTATACTGTAGTCCATTTTCCAATAGTCTTCATTCCCATAGGAGACCTCATGATCACAGTCTTTACTGTTCACATTTCTTTCAGAATTTTGGTCTTCTGAGACTCCACTGGAAATGGAGGGAGAAGAAGGGGATCAAAGGGTAGAAAAAAGGGGAGGAAAATTGAACAAACCATGAAGTGACATCAATCAACATTCTATATGCATGTAGGAACATACCACAATGAATCTCACTTTTGTGTACAGTTATAATGCTTCAATTGAAAAATAAATGAATAAATAGAATAAAGACCAGTGGAGGAAATGGATCATGGGGTTACAGGAGGAAAATTAAAGCAAGCAAATTATGTTATATGCAGTTTAAGAGTATGTCACAATGAACCTCATTATTACATAACTATAATGCACTAATGAAAATACACAATAAAAAATAATAGAAGATAAACAACAGCAGCTTGGTGACTACCTTATCTGTAGGTGGTCATAACTATATTCCAGGTCTAAAAGTCTATCTCTGCTCATCCTCGTACCTGAAGACCATGAGGGCAAACTGTCAGAATATTAATCAAACAAACAAGCAAACAAAACAGGCCAGTGTTTCAGGCACCATGTGAACAAATGCTTGTCAATTAAAAAAAATAAATTGTTCAATCATCACATTTATTTCTTATTTAAAAGCATACTTCCAAGATACAATGATGGGACAGGTACAGAGTAAATATTCCTATTGTAACAGGGAGAAATAGGAGGGATTGGCCCAGAGAAATACCAAAAACCTAAAGAATTAACATTAAAATTTCTAAACTCTGTGTCCTGCATCCAAATTCATAAAGTTTCCTCTTTTTCATGGTTTCCAGTCCATTTTCCAATAGAGTCCACATTCCCATAGGAAATCTCATTAGCACAGTCTTTACTGTCCACATTCCTTTAAGGATCGTGGTTTCCTGATAACCTACTGGAAACACTAATTAAACCCTGTTCACAAGATTCTAGGCCTCTCTATTTTTCTCTTCAAACTTTCCCAAGTTTCTCTTGTAAATCAAGTCCAAGTCTCCTCTACACTATCAGGTATAACTACAGTCTCCATTCCCACTTCCTGGTACCAATTTTTTATTAACTTTCCACCACTACAATGAAATATCTGAGGCAATTAACTTAGAAAGAGTAAAGAAATACTTTGGCTCACATTTTGGATGTTTCAGTCTAAGATCAGTGAACCCACAGATTTTGGTTTGAATACCAGATGGCAATGGTGCACAGCATGTGATGGACAATACTGCTCACCTCATGACCAGGTGCCAAAAAGAAGGAGGAAAGGACAGGAGTCCCATGATTCTTCTCAGGCCACATCCCCAGTGACCTCAGTACTTCCCGTTAGATCCTACTTTCTGAAGGTCCGACAACCTCCCAGTAGAACCACCTAATGACCAAGCCTTGAACATATGGGACTTGGTGCAACATTCAGCAAACCACAGCATTGGCCACAACATTGTCATAGTAATTTAGCAGTATATATTAGGACTGTGTGTTTGATAGCTGAATTATCTTATGCATATTAAAGTGGCATGCAACGTAAGTATCTGTGTGAAAGTTATCTCTTCTACATGAGACAGGAAGATGTGACACATGTGAAGGACCACGGAGCTGCCCACAAATCCTGGTGCTTCGCACAGGCAGATGTGCTCAGTGAGTGAGGACCAGTGCCCATAACCTTGACAGAGTGCACTGTGCATCCTTATTGATGATGTCCACCTGGCCAGGGGAGCCTGCAGGCTCAACCAAGCAGGCTGGAGCTTCACAATGAATTTTACCTCTTGGCTCAGACATCTTAAGGATGCTGAGGAAACAGCCGCTGGCTATTCATGATGTGCATCCCAGGACATGCCCTCCATCACCACCCCGGGGTAGCTCCTGACCCAGAGTGGAAATGGGCCTCTTGTGCTGGGACCACAGAGGCTGGCATCGGTTGTTCCTCCTCCTGGATTCTCTGAGTGGCCCTAAGGACATTTTTAAGTAGAAGGAGTCCTCACTGGCCTCTCTCCAGAACAGGACTGACGCTCACCCTTTGCTGAAATCATTCGACCCCTCTCTTCCCGCAGGCCTGGCAGGCACCTCTACTAGGAGGTTTGTCACTCTGGAGGAGGGCTACTGTCCCCTGAGGCTGCTGCTTACTCAGGAACACAGTACTGAGGCTCTCCTGGGTGGCTCTTCTCATCCTGCCCTGCTCCTCTGCAGTAGCTCCCTGCGCCTCCTTTTCCAGCCTCTGAGTGAGAAGGAGCACACCCTGTCCACACAGGCTTCTTTCTGCCAGGCCTTCCATGGAAGCTGCTGCCCAGGGTCACTGCTGATACCGACAGCCAACCCCATCTCCTGCCTGAAGCTTGAAGGAGGCTCTTCTGCTCTTCTCTGAGAACCTGCATTCTGACAGCAGGAAACCACCAGCTCACCTTGATTTAGAAGCAGCAGAAAAGAGATTCCTTCCCCTGAACACAGGTTGCCTGGAGAGGCACAGAAACACAGGCTAAGGCAGAACTGACCAAACTCGGACGAGAAATCATCTGTGCTCTTTCTTGGGACCTAGACTTATTTGTCCTGTGTACTAGCAAGTGGCCAATAGTTACTTTTCTCACAAGGAGATGTTCCTGTCTAAATCTAGCCACTCAGCATTTATTGACCATGAAGTATGAGTCTGTCATGGGTTCAAATCTGGGGTTACAAACACAATAAAATCCAGCTCATTCCTCCCTGAGAGTAGAACCTGAGATGTCTGTACCCAAGCACAGTTGGCACCAGGTATTCGCTAAATGGTCACCAAATGCCATGCTTGCTAACAACCAAGATGTTCAGTATGGCCCAACTTTCTCTATAGAGGGGGCATTAGAAATAGCATCCTGATTACATCCTGCAAAAGCCAGGGAGCTGGGGTGGAGAAATGTGGGATTGAAGGAACAGGTCCTCTCTCAGACCATCTCAGGAGCCACACACCTAGACAAGCAGGTCAGAGGAACCACCACAAGTCTGTCTCTGACATAATGCCAGTAGGTGATCAGGTAAAGGAGCTGAGCCCCTCATTTCAAACATCTCCACCTAAGTCCTGTCATGCAGATAAATGCCTGCAGTCTCATACTGAACAGCCTGTTCAATCAAATACCTTTGGATTTATCCTGAATTGCATAATGTATTCTAGGCCTTAAAATATTGACATTAACAAGAAAGGATGTTTAAAGATAAGCAGAGGAACAAATTGCTGATTTCAAATCTTTATTTACTATAAACATTTTTAATTACTTTTAAATTGAATGCTTTGTGAATAATTCAGTGGACTACACCATATGTTATGCAAATTTTAACCAAAATTGCTCTTCTCAGCAGAATATAACTGAGATGTGTTAATAGGGCTGCATTTCTAATTCTAGCTTGCATTGTGTTAATGTTCTTAGCAACTTACGGGACATGGAAAGAGGTTTAGCATTAGTTCATTCATTTATTCACTCATCCACAAAGTGTCAATACCCCTTCTCTGTGTCAGCCCTGAACTAGGTCTTGTGGAGGTAAATGGCAAGGCGTAGTTGCTGCCATCTAGCAGCTCAGGATGGCATGCAGGTGGCAGCTTGGGGAGATCCGACAGTCAGCAGGCCAGTGGACTTGCAGTTCTGCTCTTAAGTGACCTTAGCAGGATCCAGGTCTTCTCCCTCCCTTCTTGTGTGCAGCCCTCAGTATAACCAGGGAACTTTCCAGGAAGGCACCATCCTGAGCTGCTAAGGAGCTGCCTAAGCAAGCCCAGGCCTGTTCCTGTTCCTCCCAGGGAATGAAGACTCTGGAGGTCAGAGGATCTGCTCAGGACAACCAGGGCACCCTGGAAGCAGGATGGACTGCCATGCACTGACCAGTGAGTCCAGTGTGCCCTGAGGTGTAGAACCCAGGATGGTGGCCATTCAGTATCCCTAGCTATGGCAACAGTGAGGCATGTATAGTCAGGGCTCCATGGACCCTGGTGGCTTTCTGAAGCCTCTGGGGCCTCAGTGGAGCTGAGACTTCTTTCATCCCTTGCTGCCAATCTGCAAATAATAAGTCCCCTTCATACAGCTTGTGTGTGAGTGCCTTCTGATTCTCCAGACTCAGGCCTTGGTTCCAACTGCAGCCTGCAGTGGATGTGTTTGGTCCTGTGCCTGGGGGTTGGCATGGTGATGAGCCCCCTGTTCTCCAAGCAGGGGAGTCCTCCCTTGGGATTAGCAAACCTTCCCAAGAGAACACTGGCCACATGGAGCACCCTTGTGGCTTCTTGTCCTTGAGGACATTGGTGCCATTCATCTGGTGGATAGACATCTGCAGGCTACAGACCCAAAGGGACCAGGTATGCATTTTGTTAAAAGAAGGTAGACATTTTTGGTTTTCATATATGAAATATCTCACTTAAATAATCTTGGCAAGTGATTTAAATGTGTTTGGAGGAAGCCAATCTCTAGGTCCAATCAAACTTCTTGAAAATATGGAATGATCTCTGGGGCCAGTGGTTACTTTGCAAATTCTGCAGAATTGACAGAGGGAGGAGCAAAAGATAGAAGGGAAGAGAGAAGGGTGGGGAGAAAGGGAGGAAGGAAAGAAGGAGGAAGGAAGGGAAGAAGTAATGGAGGAGAAGGAGATGGAGCCAGAGAGAAAGGAGGGAGGGAGGAGGAGGCAGAGGAGGGAGCTCCTGGATGGCCCTCCTCCTGCTCACAGAGCAAGGGTCAGTTGCCCTCGGGTCCTCCAGGTTCGATGGAATGAGAACAAACCTGGCCGTCTGGTGCTCCCAGGTCTAAAGAGCGATTCCAGGTACAGCTCTGACCAGACCTCTTGTGCATCTGCCTGGTCTGCTTGGGGACATCCTGGGAGTTCAGGGGTGAGCAGGAGAGATGGAGCTGTGTTCAGGAGAGAAGAGCTAACTAGATATGTAAATTATAAGTAAGGTCTGGGAAGAAGTTCCCAGGAGCCCTGCCTGCAGACAGTGCGGGGACACTCCGGGTGTTAGCAGACAGTGTGGCGCTCAGAGAAAGCGTTTGTGTGCTGAGGGAGGTGTCGTGCCTGAAAGCCAGGGAGGCTTCCTCCCTGAGATAGACTCCGTCCTCCTGTCTGATGGAGAGCCGGTGCTCCTACTGAGCACACGACTGTCACCACATGCTGAGTGCAGCTGGTGCCCCGACAACCCCATGCATGTGCACTCACTCAAGGTGAACTCACAGGTGTACACAGACACACTCACGTTCACATACCCCCACGTGAGCACACACACGTGCACACACTCAAGGTGAACTCGCAGGTGTACACAGACACACTCAAGTTCACATACCCCCACATGAGCACACACAGGTACACACATAGCATGGACACATAGCATAGTGTGTGTACACACACTCACACTCACTCCTAAAGGACTATCAATACCACAAATACAACAGCATATTCAGATGTAAAGTCACCACAGAATACGCACATGCACACAGATATATAAACACATACGTAGATGTGCACACCCACAAACACATGCACAAGTGCACCCTTGCACAAACACATCTGCACGCACAGCAGAGCACATATGCAGCACATTGCAGATTAAAGACGCCCTCATTCCTCAACTGGTCCACACTGAGGCCCGAGAAGTGCTGGTGCTGGTCAGAAACAGGACCGTGTGGCCAGGACACTTTACAGCGCTGCTGCCCCCTTGGCCTGGCGTGTGGGCTCTTGTGAAAAGAGAGAGCAAGCCCAGTGCATCTGATGGACTGATTAAAATGTCCAAAGACTGTGTTCAGGTTTGTTCTGCCCAAACTGGTGAGCCAACTCTCCCAAGTCCTCCTGCGGTGACTGAGTCCCAGTCTCCATTTCCAGGATCCAGCGCCCGAGGGTCAGCCTGTGGCCATCGGTCAGTGGCATTGAGAGTGTTTGTGGGGCACTGTGGCGAGCACTGGGGAGCCACTTAACCTTGGTCTCCAGGGCGCTAGTGGGGAAGTGGCCTGCGCCCCTGGCTCCGGCACTCTCCCTCTGCCGCGCAGGCTGGCCGGGCGCTGATCAGGATGGGTCCGATGAGCTGAGGGCGAGTTGTTTTCTTCTTGGAGATTATCGGACTGGCTGCCAGAGCTGCATGTAAAACCCACTGCCGCTGATTGTGCCGGCGTTGAAGATCTTCGGTGCTGGCATTTCATCCCTGTCTTTCACATTTGTAGCCCTTTTTATTTTCTAATATCCCCCGTGTCTGGCAGTGCGCGCTCACCTCTGACACCAGGAAGTCAGTCAATAAACCCCGCGCTCTTTGATCCACAGGATTATGGGATTGCTTTTTATGCAAAGGGAAACATCAGGATAAGCAAATACAGAAGGGAAAACCCCTCCGGAGCAAGGGGGTTTGAAGAAGGAGAAGAAACAATTCCAGAGCATTTGCAATGCAAACCGCACTAGACACCGGAGCTATCTTTATCAGCTGCAAGGAATGAGAGCAGACACCAGCCAAGGGGCATTTCTGCTCCATAATTCAGTGCTGCCGACTTTCTTCTGGTGATTCATGGGAAGCACGTTGCTCTGGAGCTTCCCGTCCCAGGTGTTGTTGAGGACAAACGGCCGCACAGGTGCCTACAGACTTCCTAGGGCACACTCAATCTCTGGGGACACTGTGACCCTGGGCTTCCACAGCTCATCACCCCTGCAAGGGGACAGAGCGGTCCCTGGGGCCTGTGGGAGCCTCGCCCTGGACCCCCTCAGATGCCCCAGTCTCAGACGCTGAAGTTCCGTGTAGAAGGCAGCGCAGGGTCAGCATACAACCTGGGCACTGTGGATCGTCTCTAGGTTGTTTAGAATTCCTGCTACAACATCAATGCCCAGTGAAGAGCTGTTAGGCCGTGTGGCTTAGGGATATTGATAAAACAAACCCACACATGTCCAGCACAGTTGGAGTCTGCTTCCAGTCGTTTCTATCTGCAGTTGGTTGCACCTGGGGCTGTGGAACACACCGGTAGGAGGGCCTGCGGTTCTGATCTGTTCAGACGTGTACCACGACTCCGAACTTCCACAGACGCTGCCACTGGCTGCCCAATGGACACGAACTTCTTGTGGAAGACCTTTGCTTACTCTCAGAGCAGGAGCAGCCCCAGGCATGGGTTCTGATGAGTCCCAGTTGAGGTGCGGTTTTCTCTCTGTCTGCTTTCCATTGTCTCTAGGGAATGCCTTCTGAGTCGCTGTTTGAACGTATCTGTGGACGAGAATGTGAAAGTGGAAAGTTCCAGTTCGAGTTGCTGCCAAGAGTGTAAGGTGGGGACTTCGCCCCACGTGCTGGCAGTGAGCACTTCTTGGGCCTCCTTCTCCGGGGGGCTTTCCATGGAAGCAGTAGTTCTGCAGTAAGGTGGGCTCCATTCAGATTGGTGCGTTCCCCTGCTGAGACGTCCTGGAGTTGATGGGGGCATGATTTTGTGATATTTACATATTTTTATTAGGATCTGTTTCATTAACTCTTAGCGACACCAGTGGAGAGCAGACAGGAGCTTCTCTGTCCCCAGGGAAATCTACAGATGGGCAGTCTGTGTCTGGAGATGGTCATCCTGGAGATGGGGCGGGAGGCACCAAGGAGAGTGAGACCTGGAGTTCTGCAGAGGGGACGAGGGCAGGGCCCACTCCCGCCCCTACACGCACAGCCCAGAAGGGGCGTCTCAGGCGGGGCCCCCCCTGCCTCCTGTCCTCACACCCTGACAGCCAGCCCTAGGCCTAAATTAGGCTGCTGAAACGTCTTGGGAGAGGGGACCCTGGAGGCCTCGTGGCAACCCTGTGTCCTGGGGTGGTACCTGGGCGAGTGGCTGGGCCTTAGGAGCTTCAGGGCAGGAGTTCATGGTGACCTGACGGACTGATAGCTAACCTGGACAGCAACCGCTTCCTCGTCACTCACTGAAGTCTGAGCCCAGTGTCAGAACCAGGGAGGCATGAGAGACTCCACGAAATCCTGACTAGGCTGAAGACACCCCTTTTCTTTAGAGGGAACTGGGGTGCTGTGTGAGGGACAGGATGTGCCAATGAGTGGGGCAGGGAGAGCCCTGTGTGCTTGGGGTCGTGAGGGTCCAGTGGTGAATGAGACCCCTTCCCGACCCAGACCTCCAGGCCGAAGGAAGGGCCCTGGGGAGAGCAGGTGGGGACGGCTGTGGAAGAGGACAGAAGCTGGCCCCAGAGGGAGAGTTGAGGTTCTGCGGAGGACAGCACGACATTCACAGACCATCAGCCCTGCAGCTGTGATGATTTTCAGTGATAGTATCTCAATTATCTTCAAATACTTTTTAAAATTTAATTTCTAATACATAGAAACATAAAAATTATACATACTAATGGGGCAACTTGTAAAGTTTACATGCATGTATATATTGTTATTTTTAAAATTTTTTCATCCATGTATATAGGATAATAATGTCTGTCTCATTCTAATGTCCTTCCATTCCCACCTCTCCACCCCTCTCTTATTCCTCCCTGCATAATCCAAATTCCCTTCATTCTTCCCTGCCCACCCCTTACTATGGATTAGCATCCACTTATCAGAGAAAACATTCAACGTTTGTTTTTTTGGGATTAGCTTATTTCACTTAGCACGATATTCTCCAGTTCCATCCATTTACCTGCAAATGCCATCATTTCATTCTTCTTTAAAGCTGAGCAATATTCCATCATGTGCCACATTTGCTTTATCCATTCATCTGTTGAAGAGCACCTAGGTTCATTCCGTTGTTTAGCTATTGTGAGTTGAGCTGCTGTAAACACTGATGTGCTGTGCACTGTAGTACAAGTACTTCTAACAAGGGTGAGAAACATATTCGTAATAAAATAGATTCCATTGTGTACATATTTCATTGAGTAGCCACATCAAAAGCAATAATCTCAAGCAAGAACTTCAAATCACCTTAACTTTTGAAAAATCACAATTTGGAAATGATGAGAAATAAAACATCAAATATGGCTATAATTTTGAAAAATTTTATAGTGATATCCCAGATACATACATAAGGAAACTGGAGATCTTTGTTCTATATTTATACCTATCTCCAATTGCATATACAAAGATTTAATTTTAAATTTATGTATATTTTTTCATGAGAACTATATTAAATTTTTATATTATTTTAATATCATTGATATGACTTGACATAAAGGTACATGTATGTTAATATTAATCTATGTTAGAATATGTCAGCCTTGCTAATAAGTTCTATTACAAGAACATGAACTCTTCATGATGGCTTAATAATACGAAGAGAAAATAAAGTTCCCAAGAAATCTCAAAAGAAATTCACTTTTAAGCAAAATAAAGAAGAAGAAGGACAAGGAGGAGGAGGGAAAAGAGGAGAAGGAGGAGGAAGACAGACTACTGTCTTTGAAAGAGTAACTATAATCCCTTGTGCAAATTGCTAAGCAGTATTATCAGGTGAATACACATCATTTCCCATGATATATTTAAATATATATTCATTTTATTTTCACGTGGTGTGGAGAACTGAACCCAGAACCTCACATGTGCTAGGCAAGCACTCTATCACTGAGCAACAACCCCAGTCCTTTAAATACACATTTGAAAAGCACCTCTGTCACAATATGAAATATCTGAAGATCACTAAACAAGGGCACGTTTCATAATCTTAATTTGAAGCAAATTTTGAATAGGATTTATCATCCGTTCTCCTTGTGCAGTCACCATATGTGATGCACAAGGAACAGAGGTCTGCGGAAGGCCAGCCCCTACTGAAATGTGGGAGGCCTTCCATTCCAAAGATGTGGAGAGCACCCGACCCTCAGACTCTGGCTGGGGAAGGCCTCCCATTAGCCTTCTCCCATGATCACTTTCCAGCACGATGGCGCTCTGATGATCCATCCAACTCTTGAGAAAGGCCCTGTAGTATCACTGTGCTCCCCTGCAGGTGATCTGGAAAGGAGAATGCATGTTTCCTTATTCACCGGGACTGTCTCTGATTCTCTTTTTTCACTTTTGGTGCTGGGATTTGAACCTGGGTGCTTTACTCTACTTTCATGTTCATTTTGAACATGAAATTCCCTAAATTCCTGAGGCTGGCCTTGAACTTGCAACCCTCTTGCCGCATATTCCTAAGTCCCTGGGATCACAGGCATGCGCCACCACACCTGCCACCAGGGCCACTTCTACAATAGCCCTCTGTGGGTGGGAAGCTCTGTGAGGTACTGTGCACCCTCCAGATCTGCCTGGGAGCCAGCACTCAGTCTTGTGTCTTCTGGAATCATCCTGACAGCTGGGCTTTGTGAAGAGATACAGGGCAGGACTGTGCTCAAGTCCCCAAGTCTTAGTGTCCTCAATATATGAAACTGGGGGATTTTAAGAAGCGTGGTCTAAGAGGTCTGTGACTGAGGTCCTCAGGTCCTCCTGTATTGAGGTCACGTGTTCCAAGGCCGGAGGGGAGAACAAAGAAATGGCTTGGGACACCTACGGACCCAAAGCAACAAAACCAACTATGAAAACCATGCATTCCCTTTTCTCATGGATGACCTTAGTTGCAGGTGGATTAGTGTTAAATGTCAAATCGAACCCTGTACCCAGGGTGAGTAAAGCCATTTCAAACAGCAGAAGGAAAAGCAAATCACAAAGGTAAACACTGAAGTTTAACATTCTAACATTGTAACATTGCTGAATGATCTTTTCAGCACAAGGAATGGTAAAAGATAAGTGACAAATTAGAAAATGTGAATGAAGTTTAAAAATCTTAACACACAAAATCCCTAAAATATATAGGAAAGCATCCTCAGTCTATAACCAACAAAGGTTGTGAATATTTAATTTCCAAAGAAGACATACATGTTGCAAATAAACTTGTGTAAAATATTTAATTGCACTAGTAAGAAAAAAAAGGTGGTACACATGTAAATCATACAACCATATATATAGTAAGGATCACTTATCACATTGGGGGAATTAATTTTTTATATTCATGATATAGTGAAACATGAATTCTTATACATGAATGCTTGATTAAGCAAATTAAGAAAATTGAACCCTGGATTAACTGAGGATGTTGGCCATATTAATGAAAAGCCTGAAAAGTATTCTTGCACTTTGCCTCATAAATTCTACTTCTAATAAGTTTTCCTAAATAAATCACCAGCGTTATATGCAAATCCCTGCCACAACAATTATATTGAATGCTATGAAAAATAAAAATGGCCTTACTGATAAAAATTCTCATCTTGGGAGTTGCACTGGTGATCTCTGTGCCAGAAACATTCTATTCCCTGCAGGACTCCTTCCTCACCTCCTCCTGGTCTCTGCTCAAGCATCACATTCTCAGAGACCAAATATTCCTGACCCACCCACTGAAATCACACCTTCCTTCCTCCTGCTACAGTCCCGGGAGCCAGGCATCTGTCAGTGCTGGAGAGCAGAACCTGGGCTCCACCAAAGCCGGGCTCTGCCTCTCCTTCCTTCTTGCAGCCCAATGTCACACTGATTTGAGAGACGACGTCGGCATGGAGGGTAAGCAGACAAAAGCAACCTCGCACACTGTAATCTGGAAGAATCCAAACTCGGGCCAATGCATGTGCTTCCCAGGCCAGGAGTGGAGGCCACGGGATCTTCTTCAAGGGCTGCCTTGCATCATGATGGCAGGTGAAGTGGTGGCGGGCACACCATGGTGGAGAGGAAGTGAGGAGGGTTACTCTGTGGGACTATACGGGCTGAACAAATGTGGCTACAGAACAAGATTAAGGGCATCCTGGTAGTGTTTCTTCCTCCGTCCACCCCAGAGTTGCCTCCGTCTCTCAAGCTGCCTGATGACATTCTTCTGCTTTATGGAGGCAGTTTGTGGACTGAACTAAATACCTGAGTGTTTCCAAGTGTGTGCACAGGTGACGAGATGGTGAAGAACGAGCCACGCATCTGCTATGATCTTGACGCTTGTCGCGGCGAGCCGCGATTCTGCTTTCTTCTCCCTTATTAAGTGACTGCTTGAGCAGAGCTACACAAAGCTGTATTCACCTTGGAATTTCTAAGGAAGAATTGATGCCTATTTAGTGAAAACATAAGTCAGGTTGATGATGGGGGATTCCGAGCCCAGCCTGGCTGGCAACTGGGCAAGCAGCCCCTCCTGCTGACTTGAATATGGTGGGAGACATGCACAAACCTGCTGGATTGCTTCCATGATTTGTTCCTGTGCCACTCCTTCCCTTTGGGCTTTTATTTATACATGCATATTTATCTTTATAATTTTCTTTTCTGCCTCCCAGTCAACCATCAGGGGAGAACCCTGAGGAAGCGGCAGGTTTGTGGTAGTGGTCAGCCAGGTGTACGTGGCTGGTTCTCATCTCCAGGACCTGCAGTGACCGGCAGGTGGATTTCTTCCCTCGCCCTCGGCCTGCTGTCTGTCGGCCCCCACGCATCAAGCCTCCATTAGCCAGGTGCTGTGGACGCAGGGCTCTGGAGGCAGGGAAGCACAGAATCTGGCAAACATTTGGTTTTTCCATTTCAGACAAGTGTCTCAAGTAGCCAAAGCCTCAGTTTTATCATCTTCAAAATGTGGCCACCAAGCTACTGGCCACAGAGTCATTGGGAAGACAAAGTTGGTGGTATATCTCACAGCTCAGCCCTGGACCACAGCATGTGCCTGAGAAGGCTGGATCTGTAGGACATTCACAGATAGGTCTGCTGACAATAAAAGTAAGTAGACTGGGGTTTGGACATGTTTACCTGAAGAACCATAGAAAATCTGACCCTAAAAGTCGATATTCTGCTTCATAAACTGGGATTCACAGGCTGTGTCCACTTGTGCTGATGGGGGATGATCAGGCCTGAAGAATTGGGTGGAGGGCAGCGGGACTCCCGCCACATCTGCATGCTGGAATCATAACTCACCGGGTTCTTCATTGTTTTATAAGCACCAGCATACATGGACTATTGACCCAAGATATCAATTTGCTGAGTGCCGGTTCCTTACTGCGGTCCAGGAGCGAGGATAGAGGGTGAGGACAGGCACAGGGCAACCCCGCCATGGCCACCACAGGGTGGTGTTCCAGGGCCATGAGGCCCTTCTTCCTGTCCTCCGTCCCCAGGTCTGACAGAGTCCAGCTGGGTTTTGGAACTCCAACTCAGAGCAGCAAGGGCCACTTCCCCAGCCCTGTGTGGAAACCTAAATGTCATGTTCCAGGTGGATTTATGGACCTGTCCCCCATGTGACGTGGAAGGAGCAATGAGTGTGGGCACATCAGTCCCAGGAAGTGCCCTGAGTCAGAGCCCAAGGCCCTTTGCTACTACATACAAGTTAATTGAGCCTTTACTCACTTGTGTATTTTGGGGACAAAGTATTAACCTGGTAAAATTCAACAGCCCCGATTCATCACTGACACAAATTCACAAGTGAGGAGAGGCGGGAAGCCCACATGGACCAGGTTCCCCACCTGGGGCTGCAGTCCCTTCCACCTGGAGCCCTCAGGAACACACTGGAAGTCACCTTGACATCCCCTACCTACAAAGGTACCTTGGAGACTCCCACCCGGGGCCCTGAGCCTTCTCGGCTAAAGAGCTTTGTGATGGTCACTAACCTCTTATTCACAGTAATTAAGATCTTAAAAGTCGATTTGTGCTCTCGACACCACTGGCGTGTTTGGAAGAGAACGGCTTGATGGCCCGCATGTGTTAGCAGGCTTGGTCAGCAATTCTTCCCGTGGGAAGTAGAGGTCTCTGCTCTCAGACCCTTTGTGCTGGGCTCGCAAGATCCACCCAACACATCTGACAGTCAAGGCATCAGGACTTGGCTGACTTTGGGTGGAATCCTGATTCTTGCTTATGAAGACTCTCCCAAGTCCACAGTCCATCCACTGGCCAGGTGTGGCAGGTGCTCAGAACTGCTTATGGAAGGGCCCCTAACACCAGGGTGGACCAGCACTGGCACAGCACTGGAAGACCCACCCGTCAGGACCTCCTCAGCCCCCTACTTAGTGTGGGGTGGTGGAGCTCTGGCCTCCTGCAGTGCACATCATTGCCAGCTTGGAAAGAACAGGGAGGGACACCCTTACTCCTCTGCCCCTTCTCCAGACGCCAAAGTGTCCCCATGAGACGACATCATCCTGCACAAGCCGCTCCCTCCTGTGGGTTCACCTGGCCCCTGCAGGATGTGCCCTTTCCATGACCCCTTGGTTCACCCTCTGCAATGACATTGCTAGCTGCTTCTTGCTTGGGGTAAGGAGCACGCTCAAACGTCAGAACTCAGTCCCTTCTTTTGTTTCCACCTCTCCAGACCTATGGTAAATGAAATGGCATGAAATATTGAAGAGTTCCTTTATTTGAAAAGGTAAAACCCACAGAATTGCCAGTAAGACTTCATCTGCATTATGCACAAACACAAGACCGTACATAGGAAGTGTGAGAAAGCACTGCATTCTAGAACTTAAAACCTCACGCAGGTCCTCTGCAGGGAAGGTCATTGTACTAAAAACTGCAGAATGCACTGTGCGTCGAGTGATACTGAGTCCTCCTCATGCTGAATGTCATTTAGTAGCTCTGCAGCCTTGCTCAAGTCAGTTGATATCTCTGAGTCCCAGAAGCCACACCCTGCTTGTGAGACAGAACTGGTCTGTGGAGACTCCAGCAAGCACTTCCCCAGCCAGGTGCTTAGCACGTGGCAATCATCAGAGTTCACAGCCTCTGTTGATGGGTTTTTCATAAAGGAGCATATGATTAACAACTGGCCTTGATTTGGATTTCAGGTTAGTCACTGTGACTTTTCCAATCACGGTCTTTTCTCAGATGCCTGAAGGGGAAAGAGAAGACACAGAAGAGCAATGGCAAGGAATGGAGGCAGGCATAGGGGTGGCCTTGGGAGAGACTGGGGGAGTGAGAGGTGGAGGAGGAAGTCAGGCGGAGCAGAGGCATGGCGAGTCTAGACGCCTCTCTGCCTTGGGTCTCGCCTGCAGCCCACAGAGGAATCCACAGGTGACCAGGATTGCACCAGGCAGCTCTGCTGGAGGCTTCACAGACAAATCTGCAACCTCCCCTAGCTAAGTGCGTGGCAAGTTAGAGTTATCCCAAGACCCTGCCTCACGTTCCCCTGGATGGGTGCTGGTTCCTGCTGGAAAGTAGAAAAAGGGACAGCAGGAGACACAGGGGACCCCGCTGCTATAAGAGTCCATGGTATCTTCTGCCTTTGACGTTGTTAAGAACTTTGTATTCTTCATTTAAATTTTAAGAAGAATGAGAAGATTATTAAAACGCTAGATAAGCAGTACAAAAACATTCAAATAGCACTCAGCTTTCCTTAGGAAATTGGTCACCTGGGTGGAATTTGTATTTCATCAGCTGCCACTCACGGCTGACTCACGCTTGACGGCAGGAACACTTGTGTCTTCTTCCAGGCAAAGGATTTTAAAGACTGAAATGTCTCAATCGGCTCATGACATCAGCACGTGGTAGACTCTTTCCCTTCCCGTTATCTAAATATGCATTGTGATTTTTTTGTTTTAAAATTAAAATCTGTTTTTTTTCCCTAATGGGTTAGAATTTGTTTATTACTAAACACTCCACATATTACGGACATGGTATGGAGTGAAGAGTCTCAACACACCACATTGCCAAGTGCTCCTTTCAAGGGGACCTGTCACTTTCTTGGTGTGCGGGTGACTTACTGCTTTTTCCTTGGGGAGTAGCCCTGCATTTTCAAAACCCTGTGTCCAACCTAGATACCCACTGGAAACTATAATTAAAGTCATTATAGAAGCAATATGAAAGTACAATAAAAGAGAGAACATTTTAAAGAAATTATTCAGAAAATATTACAAGCCCAAACTCTGGAAATATTCCAGCCATACTAATTGCATCTTAATATGTTAAAACATTGTGGAATTGTTCAGAGGTGAAAGTCTCCTCGTAGTTTAAATTCAATCACAGTGTGGTATTTTTCTTTATTTAAATGAAGTAAATGCTGCAATTATCACAACATAAAAAAGATGCTTAGTTTTCATCTGAGGAAGAGTTGTCACCGCATGCTTCCAAACAGGCTCTCTGGAGCAGATCGTTTGCAAGAAACTGCGATCTCTCTCCGTTTACCTGAGCCCCGCATCCCGGGGGTGTTCAGGACCCTTTTCCATCAGTTCAGAGGGATCCTGTCCTTTCACTTTCAAAGCAACCCTTCCTTCCTTGTTTTTCTGAAACGTTGCCAGGCACCCTAGCATCTGAGCAGAGGGGCAGATAGCATGGGCTGTGCCAGTTCCCGGTGGGGCCAGAGCAGACCTTGACTGCTCGCCTGGCTCAGGGGATGACATGCCAGTTCTGCCCATGGAGGATGCAGATCGGATCTGAAATCAGAGTCCAGGAGCAGAAGAACCCTTAGCGAAAACAAAACAATCCAGCAATGACTAATGATTGCCCATGGCCCCCGCGTGGGAATGCAGACCCTCTGAGCTGGCAGCCGAGTACCTGGCAATCCTGGAGCCCCATGTCACTCTGGGAAAAGCTAAACATTCCCCATGGTGTTTAGAAATGTTATAGCAGAGACGATTTATAAATGGCTAAACACTAAAGCACTTAAGGCTTTGACTTCCCGACAGGAAGGGAAGCAGAAGGACTGAGCTTCAGGTCTGCCTGGGAGCTCTGGAGTCTCAGCGCCGGGACCCACAGCATGGCACCAACCCGGTGCGAAGGTCCCACACAGGCCACCACTGTGAGCCTCACAGCCTTCGGTGGTGCTGAGGCTCCTGTCCCCTAGATATCCATGACACTAATGACGGCAAAGCTAAGCTGTGTCTCCAGGTCATCCTGAGATACAGGTCCAACCTCCTGGGTTCTCCTGAGACATGGCGCCCCGGCTCCCAGGAGCCCCCAAGCCTCTCATGGAGATAGTTTGGGAGAGAAACAGCTGGAATCCTTGACAAGACCTTAACCATCCCAACAGTGACTCTGCAACAGCTCAAGCCCCTGGTCTCTGCCCTGAAGGCCGGAGCTGAGAGGAGACATATCACTAACATGGTTCTGCTGTGGGAGGCTTCAGAAGGGAAATGGGGGGCAGAACCCCTGAGGTCTCCTCACCAGAGATGGCGGGAGCCTTCAGCTTTGGCTTCTGCACCAAGAGTTTGCTCTGACATCACCCGAAAGTTTGCTATCTCTCACTCATGCCAACACAGCTCCATTCAGTTTCATTTCATAATGAACTTAACCCATGAGTTAATTCATAGACCTATATTTCAATTATGAAGAGGCAAAATCTGGGGGAAGTGTCTCTTTCAGTATAAAAGACTGCATTGCTGACTCGATGCTGTCTGCTGTTTGGAAGCTTCAACCAGAATTTGACATGCTCTGGATTTGTGTGCGTGATTCTCGAGCAGAGGCCAGAGGCTAGAGCCCAGGCAGGGATGCCCCTCCCGGAGTCGGCCCCTCTGTGTTCTGGCTGTGTAGAGGGTCCTGGCCAGCATGGTCCACTGCTGCTTCTGTTGGCCCAAGGGCAGCCCGAGGAGACTGCAGGTGCTGACAGGAGCAGCCAGGGTGGTGGGCAGTGCAGTCGAGACTCGGGGCTCCGTGCCTCTTCTGTGGCGTCCACCTCCTCTGTGCTTCTTTCCACAGTGCAGGCCTAGTGCATGGTACACAGGGGTGAGGACTCTTTCTTCAGTTTGTAGTATTTGTGTATCTGGAGGCCAAAGGGGGAGCGATGGTCCTTAGGAGGAGAGCGGGTCCTGTGCTGTCCGCTGCCTTCCCTCCTTCCAATGACCAGCACTGAGGGAGAGGGGGACAACTCAGACTCAGCCTCCGGGAGGCCAGCAGCTCAGCTATCTTGGAGGAATTGCCTTAGTTTTTTTCCAGATGTTTGGTGGCACACACAAGGTCCCACGGCTGCATAGCTGCATCTTGTCCCTCGGGAGAAGTGTGGCTCTGGGAAAGCCCTTGAAAAGAGGAGGCCTGGGTCCAGGTGGTTCGTTGTCTGCATGGGGAGCAGGAACTGGGGCCTGTCCCCCTGGGGCGTCCACTGAGGCCTCAGCTGGAGGACAGGTATGTGCCATGTCACTGGGATCCTGAGAGACTGTGACCATGGAGGCATGGGGACTCGGGGAGGGGTGCCGTGACCATGCCGCCGTGAGTCCTGCTGTGGTGTCTCTCTCGAGGCAAGGTTCAGAGGCCAGCAGACTTACGCGGATCCAGTTTGGTCCTTGCCCCTGAAACACTGCCCACACTTTAACAAAGCAAAACTGCAGTGTGTGGGTCTCAAATTAACTCCAGGTTGAAGCACGTTGGCTAATAAGCAGCCCAGTGTGCATTTGTGGACCCTGGACACTGACGGGGCTCTGTACTGGCCGCCCCTAGGACGAGTCTCCGCCTAGAAGTCCCTGCACATAGCAGACCACCTAGCCTTCTGCTGAGGCAGACGACCTACATTTCCCGTAGGCCAGTTTCCATCGCTCCATTTCCAGGCTTCGGCAGCAGACGGAAGACGGCCATGGGGCCCGGCTCCCTCCAGGCGTCCCCTCCCCGGCCCTCGTTAGACCCCAGATAACCCTTGGTGGTCCCTTTCAGTGGCAGTGCCATATAACCCAGTGAATTAATGTTGTGTGGGAGAAGTTTTCACAGACTCCTCATCCATTATTGAATAATTTTTCATAATGAGAGCACTTCCTAAGTCAAACAAAGCCCAGTGCAGCTCAGGGAACTGCCGTGCTGAGTGCATCAGGGTTTATTTTTCTGGTGAAGAAAATAAACTATTACTTTGACTAATAACTCTGGTGGAATGTGGGTCAAGAGCACTAGTGAGCGCGCCCTGCCAGAAGAAATGGATACCAGGGTCCTCTTCAGACACGCTCCTTAGATCTGGGGTGCAGAAGTGGATTGCAGGCCTGGTATGTGTCACAGACGAAAATCCAAACACTCCAAGTGGAAGAAAACCACTTTGGTTTCTTTAGGTCTAGAAAACACACAAACAACTGGAAAGGTTTGTTATTAAAATACTTCATTCTTAAAATCGTTTATATTTGTGCTTAACCTTTAGCTGTTTAATATTTTAAACTGGTAAAAATGCACAGGGATATAATGGCTTATTAGCTAAGAGTACTCAAACAGGGGAAATGCAGCTCACTCCACAGGGGTCCTTTTGGAGGGAGAAATGGCGCTGGACAGGGTCCCTGGGAGGCCTTCCTCCACCTGTCTTGCAAAGTGCTCGGTGGCACACATTTCTCTGAAGGGCTGTGCTCTTGTCTTTTCTGCTGTGTTCCATTTGGTTTCTGAGCCAGTGTCCCTGCTCAGAGTTGAGCCTCTCAGCAGGTGAGGTCTAGCAGGTTGGGCACCTTCCGCCACTTGCCTCACAGCTCTCCCTGATTCTTACCTTATTCCCACAGATCATGTCTTGGGCGTTCACAGAACATTTACTGAATAAGTGCCCTCTTTCTGTGTTTTGAAATGTGCAAATATGTTATAATCTCTGTTCATCTAAGACCACCTAATAAATGTTTTGTTAATGGTAGAAGTCTAGATAGTCATGCATTTAACATTGCTCATAATCAATTATTCAACATAATTTTCTGCTGTTTCTATCAATATATGTGTATTTAGGGAGATAGCAAAGTTTTTGCAACACATTGATTTGGGTGAGTCTGCGTGTGCGTGTGTAATCAAACCCAGGGCCTTGTGTCTGCTAAGCAGCCTCTCTGCCCCCGAGCTATTCCCCAGCCCTCAGCACATGGCTGTTTAAAGGGACCTCGATCCACTGTCTCCCTTGAGTTATCAGAGAAGGACTGTGTGAACTTGTTCCAAGTTTCCTCTCAGTTGTCCAGACCCTCAGAGGACGGAGCAGGAACACAGCTGGTGTGGAATGCAGACCAGTTACTCATCCTTATCATTCCTGTCCAGTTTCTCTTTTGATTTTTTGAGAATTTATAAGCCAGGGGTTTATCAGATAGTGATAAAGTGTGCGTGACATGTGTCCTGGTTCTCTTCCTTTCCGACTTTTCAACAGTTCTCCAGACCCTCCTGGAGCCCATACAAACCCTAAGTAATGATGTCACAAGTCTCTTGAGGCATCTTCAGAACAAAGCCAGGAGGGCTGTGGGGCCACTACCCTCACATGCACAGGCAGAGCCCCATGTAAAGGGAGCCACATGGTCCCCAGAGCTTCACACACCCCAGGACGTGAACAGGAGGCTCTCCACACACAGGACCAGGCGTGCTTGTGCAGCTTGCTGTTGGTGCTTCCTGAGGGAAGCGTGGACAGTTCGCCACATCTGGGGACCTGCTGGACTCTGGGGCTTCCATGATTGGTCCCCATTTCTTTGGAGTCAGAGAACTGGAGACCACTGAGCTTCTAGTTGCTGGTAGTGTCTCCATGGGCACGTGGAGGGCCTGTGGTTGCCTCCAGAGAGCAGGCAAATGCTGGGACCCTGTATTCATGGTGCCCTTACATTCTTCCTGTTTTAGAATAAACAGAAGCCTTCATTCTGAAGTCAGAACTCACGTGTCGTTCTGACAGGGACAGACCAATACCGACTTCATTGCCAGGAAAACACTAACTCTTTCCTTGGTTGTAGTGGGAACAGAAAATTTGGATGCCCTTTCAGTCCCAGCAATCCACGTGGTGGGAGCAGAGCCTTGGCCATAGTAGAAAGGGCGGTGGCCACGGGCTTACAAGACGGAAGATAGAGTGGGCTAGGAGAACACAAGGATGCAAGTTCGTGAGAGCTAAAAGAACCAGCAGAGAGGGACCCAGTGAGGGGCAGGGTGGGCTACGAAGGCCCTGTGCTTCACCACCTCGGGAAGCAGTGCTGGTCTGGGGGTTGAGGCTGCATCTGTCTCTGCAGTTCTGCTTCTTGTGTACCCACAGACGGCCCCTGGGCTCTGTCAAATGGATGTCCCCAAGACCCACAGAAGGAAAAGGAGCCTTGTGGCTCAGATATTGTAAATCATAGAAATCATTCTACCTGCTGAGAAACCATTAGAACCAGAACCAGAATCCTGCTCAGCCCAAATCGGGGGCAGACACACAATGGGCATCCAGATCCAGCCCCAAGGTCTAGCCCAGTCCCAGCTCTGCTTCCATGCACACCTCCACGGGCACCTGAGGTCACCGCTGCTCTGTGGATCGGTGAGGCGGCGTCTGCTGGAGGTGCCCGCACAGGGACAGCAGACACTCACAGTCTGGAGGCTGAGCCTTCTGCTGCAGGTGCCCATGGAGAAGTCGCCCTAACGTGGTGACACACTGTCCTTTCCAGTCTGTTTCTAGATGCCAAACTGCCCTTGGGTAAGCAAGCGAAGTCATTCCTGCATGCGGGACAGGCGGCCGAGCTCAGGGCTTGCCCTTCACAGAGAACTGCACTTCTAACAAGCCCGGGTGATCCCAGTGCGGACAGCAGCCCACTGTGAACAAGGCTCAGGCATCACCACGACAGGCTCACACCCACACGGTGGGCAGGGCACCGTCAACGGGGAAAGTGTCCACGACCAGCTGCTCCGTTTTGTGGAGACACAAGGCTGTGACTGCCAAAGACCGCTGCAGGTGGAATTCATTTTCTCTGACTTCCAGAGTGACTGATGTGTGTGTCCTTTGAGCCACTTTAAGAGCTGTGGACTTAGAGAAACAGGCTCAGGGACTTTGGTGACAAGGTTCCAAGCACCTGCAGGACAGCAGAGCTGAGAGGCAGCTCTGAGGAGGCAGAGAGCACCCTTAATCCAACGGTCCTTGGCACTTCCCCAGTTTCTCAACCCTTTTCTGAAGCTCAGTTGGTTCGTGACTTCTCTTTTACACACGGGGACCCCTTGTTTTGGCCTTTCATGCAGTGTTGGAGCTTGAGTTCTTTTTGTACCCTCCTCTTCCTATTCTGCACACCCCACAATCCTGCTTCACCTGGAGAGGCTGCTCCGCTGGTTGCGGGTGTGGTGCTAGACGATGTGCTACGTGGGGGAGTTGGAGGGGCACCGTGGCCGCTCCCACTGTCCATCCCCAGCCCCCTGAGAGATCTGCTGCAGTTCCCAGGAGGAGGACGAGCCACAAGAGAAGCGGGGGCAGTCCGACCACAAGGCCACACCTTCTGGTGACACAGTGTTGTGGCAATGGGAAAATGGGTGGCCCACCTGCAGTGGAATCTGAAGATCTCCATATGCCCGCCAAGCTCAGGCACAGGGACAGTGGAACCACAGAGGTGACAGGGAGTGTGCAATGGTGGCCTCTGTGTAGCCGCGGCTCAGGGGGCACTTCTGAAGAAGTGACCAGGGTGGGAGAGCTGAGGAGGGGTCGAGCAAGGCAGCCACACAGCTGGGACCCCTCTAGGACCCTGGGACTGCAGCCGGAAGCCTGGCCTCATCCACAGCCTCTGGACTCTACCACACCAGTGTTCTTTCCTGTCCTGCAACTCTGACCCCAGAAGGATGACTCAGAGCCGAGCAATCTGGAACATTGATGATCATAGTCGCATGGCAGATGTGAGGTCCTGTACAGCTGAGAGGTCACCCACGTGGCTCTGAGATCTTGGGGCAGCGAGATTAAAAAGGTCTTCAGAGAGCAAAGTGTGCCCACTCTCTAGAGTCATAATGGAGCAGTATGGTCAGAGTCGAGAGTTCTAATTATTCAAAGTTATTACTTAATGGTTATTAAGTAACTTATGATGTTGAGAGCCTGGGACATTCAGGGATGTGGCTGAAAAATTTTAAATGCGAAACAAAAGGCTCATTCTCTCTTGGAAAATGTGTTAGTATTGCTCGCTGGCTATATTCAGAAGAATCACCTCACGTCTCAGGTTCCCCAAGTGCGGGAACTCCATTTCAGGCAATTAATGTGCACTTATGAATTCTTGACTTTGCTAACTTTTTACAGCCACTCACTATTTACTAGTTTGGAGAAATGTCCCCTGAAAATTGAAGCCCTCTGTGACAACTGGTATCTATGAAACCCTGCCGTGCTCCCAGGGCAGGATGATAAGCAGTGGAAGTAAAGCCAATCTTCTTTGCCCCACCGGGCTTAAACTTCCTTCATCACAACACAAAACCAATACACAGCGAAGACAGGAAACTTCGGAGAATGAAGAATGGTTTCCATCCCTGATGGTCACACAGGCCCCTCCTGGCCAGGCGAGCGGTTGCCCAGGCTCACCTGCGATGCTGCAGCAGGACTTCCTGAGCCCCCAGGTCCTCCTATGCCTACTCCCAGGGTCCTTCTGCAGTGGAGCTGCCAGCACAAACCAGCTGGTGGGGAGCAGGGACCCCAGGGTGGCAAGTGCCTCGCTGCGCCCAGCGGTAGGTCTGGACCCCCGATCTCCTGACCCTCACAGCGCCCTCTTTGGTCCACGCTGAGACCGGGAACTGTGCTCTCCCTGGAGTGGCTTACAACCATACACGTGGTCTCAGTTTACCCTGAGGCCTTGTGAAGTCGCTTTTGTTACCGACTATCAAAGTTCTCCCACTGTAAGCATTCTGTCCTTCCGCTCTAGGAAAGCCAAGTTCTAAGACTTTTGCAGAATCAATCTTAAAGAATTCCAAAGGCCCATCTCTTGAAACTACAAGTGTTTGTATTTTGAAAAAAAAAAAAAATACATTGAGAAGCCTATTTTGAGAAAGGACTTGAGGTGCTGTGCACCTGCGCCCTTCCCTGGTGCTCTGACTGGACCAAACCTACGTCACTGGATTTCTGACCTCTGCTCCTTCGACCTTACTGATCTTATGTACAAATCTGCCTGAACGAGGTGGAAACCTGTCTTTCTGGAGGCAGGCCGGCCGGCACCCTCCGCACGGCTGCAGGCTGCAGCCGGAGGGTCTAGGCTGCTCGCCCCTCAGCAGTGGACACCATCCCTCCATGTCTGGCACTCAGTTGTGTCCCTAGAAATGGAGGCGGAATCACCTTTCTGGGTGCTCCGCATAGAAGCCCAAGGTTCTCCACTCTTGCCCTCCCCTGCCAATGCGGGAACCGTGGCTCCGGCCTGCGGCTCCTTCTCTCTCCTCTCCATTGTCCTGGGCCCTGGTCGCTGGCTGCTGCCCTCTGCTGCTGAACTCAGTGGAGAACCCCTCCAGCCTTGCTGTAGAACGCACCCTGACTTCTGATGCCCAGGCCCTGGTGGAGGCTCTGGGTGCCCACAGATCCAAGGCCTCAGCATCCACTCTGCCTGTGGTTCCCTGGGGACAGGTACAGGGCCTTCCCTTCCCAAGCCAAATGTAGGCCCTAAGTCAACTGGCTGCTTCTCTAACATTGCTGGGAAAGATGCTCTGACTGCCTTAGCCTGAGGCTGATGGTCAGAAGGCTCACAGGAAAGTGTGATCTGCTGGCCTGCTACTCCTGAAGCCATGTCTGTTCTGCAGGAGAGCTTGCCTTGCGCAGCCTGCTTCTGGTCTCATGCAGCGAGAATTCCAAAGGGCTTTGCAATGACCACCATGGCATGCCAGCCAGAATCATCCCAGGGAAGATTCCAGGACAGAGTGTGTGGAAGAGGAGGCCATCCAGCTGTGACCGAAGGAGGCAAGGTGTGCTGCTCAGAGGTCTGAGTAGGCCACACACCCCTGGGTCCAGCAGGCACTTTGGCGTGGACTGGGGGTGGACCCCAGAGGTGAGGTAGGCAGGGGTGCCCTCAATGGTCAGAGGCTGTGAATGATTTCACCTGGGTGTGGAGCCGGGACAAGAGAGAATTTGGTAGACCCACATGAGAAGGTGAATTTGGGATCAGCCAGAAATACCTGGGATTGTTGTTAAGAGGCACAATTTCCATGCCCATGTACCTGGAACACTCAGGAAGTTTTTAATCACAGGAGACAATAACTTTAATGGGTTGGCATCCGTATGTAATGTCAGTGTGAAATACAGAACTTGGGTTGGAAACCTTGAGATCCTGACACGTTGTCAAACAACGATGCTAAATAGCAAGTTTCCACCTTGGGAGGTTTTGGATGTGTCTTTGGGTGACTCATAAGAGGACCTGGGAACCTGAGTGGCCCTCCAAAGGCTCAGCTCCCTGTGACCCCAGGCCTGACCTGCAGCAGGAGTGCGAGAAGAGTTCACACTCCCTTCCGCTGAACAATCCCTGTCTCTGTAGAATATTCCCTTGAAATAGCACATGCACCCAGGCCCTTGTGAAGTGAATGTTTTGGGCAAAGAACGAGTCCTCTGAGGCTGTGGGTTCTGTGGCGCAGGTGAGTGTGGCCCTGCTCAGAGGCTCTACTTCACTCCTGTGCAAGGAGCACCGGCTACTGTAGTGCATTCTGGGAGAGGAGTCGGGGCCACCGGGCCAGCCTGCACTGGGAGCTGCAGTTTGCTTGGTGATTTTAAGTCTCCTGCTGATAACTCTCCCCAACTAATGAACACGCTCAACTCTGTGGTGTGACCTGTCTCTCTCTTAATGACCAGAGTGGCACCAGTGATGTGCACTGCCTAGACACAAATGGGCATGAGGAAGGCAGAGAGACTGCAGAGGCTTCCAGAGCTGAGAACAGTGGACCACAAACCATCCCCTCTACCTGCGGCCAGCAGACATTTAGGTCCACAGAGAGCCCGAGCAGACCTGCGTAAGTGCTACCTGGGGACACAGCACACACCAGCACTTTCTCTTCCCACTTACTCAAAAGCATCTGCCGATCTAAGAAATTGACTAACCAGTGATGCCACATCACTCGGAAAACCCAGGCTCATTATTTAATGGAAAAAAATTTTAAAGTTACCCTAGAGAAACTTTTAAGAAACAGATCTATTTGGCAGTAAGTCTGACAAAGTCCTAGCCCAGATTGCTGGGGGATTTGATTCGTGGTCAGCTGGTCTTGACCGTAGTTTTATATTCGGTGAGCAATAATTCACGTGCAGTGAAACTCACCACTTTGGAGTGTATGATCCAGCGGATTTTAGTACGTTCCCAAAATTGTGCAGGCATCACTACTATCTAATTCCAGGACATTTTTGCCAACCCATAAAGAGACTTTGCACCCACTTAATTTTACTGAGTGTTTAGAGTGCAATCATTTATGTGACCACAATGTTTACTGAGAAGCTGTGAGGATTTTATGTCGGATCTGGAGTAGCTAAACTGTACTAGGAAAATTTCTACAGCAAATTGCCTTTTAAAAAGTGGACAGAAAGCTAACAGATGTTTATGGTGTAAATATTTAACACTGTAAAAGAGAGGACAATTGTTTCCTCTGATATCTAGAGTCACACGAATGGCCAGCCAGCGTGGAGAGCATCGAGCTTGTTCTCGGAAAGACTCTTGGAGGCCACAAGCCTAAGATGTTGGCAAAAGTGCTGTCTTTGCAGATGCTAAGTGTGCAGGAAATGTCATTAATCTAGGAAATCATGCCACCCATTGACCGATAACAATTATGGATTATCTATTTGTGAAGCTCGGGGGTGTGTTTTCTTTGCCTTCCCTGGGCTACCCAGAGAATTAATTTAATTCAAGTTTTGCCTCATAATTTCCAGTCTGACCGCCCTCGGGGCATCAATCCCAGACCGGCTTTATCAACAGCAACAAAACTCTGACAGTTTGAAGCTTGCATCTAAATGCACAGAAGGCAAGCTTCCAGAAGGAGTGAGACATTGACTTTCAAAATAGCCCTGTCTATCGTGTGCAATCACGATAAGGGAACTTTCCGATGAGGAGCTTGCAGGGTGGGTGACTGACAGCAGAGCTGTCTTTCCTGGGGAAAAGTGTGGCATCTCCACGTTCCATCGGCTTGCTCTCCCCTGAGACAAAAGTGTAAGTCAAAGGCACAAGTGTGTCTTCTTGCGTGGTGCTGTGGCTCGAGAGGAGGTTTTTACTCGCTCACTCTGAAGGAGGGAGAGCCACTGGGGCTCGCTGTGGGAAGGACGGAAGCTATGCTGCTGCTCTCAGGATCAGCGGGCCACCTTGTCCCCAGGAGCATCAATGGCTGCCCCATCTCTTCTGCTCTGGTTGAAGGTGGGGTGGTACCATCTCCCCGGGGCCCATGCGAGTCATTCTGGACACCATGGAAATGGCCAGTTGCTCCGTTACCTCTGAAAGTTTAGTGGTGAAACCTCCTAACGGTTTGTCCTCTGTGTGGGCCCAACTCACACCACACCAGGGGGCTTCGGGGAGCGACCTCCCTGCCAGGAGGAGATGTGAACGACAGGCCCGGGGTCACGTCCTTTCTGACTGCTGGCTGCCTGGTTCCTGGAGCTCATGAAGACTCCCAGACAGGGCCTGAAGAAGTGGCCTGTGTAGACTTGCCCAGGGCTCACTGCACGCCACACACAGCTCCCAGGAGATGCCTCAGAGGGGTTGTGTGGCACTGGGGACTGAACCCAGGGCCTGGGGCGCATGTGGGGACCTGCGGAGGGTCTTACGACGTGCAGTACCACAGGGATGGAGTGCGCCCAACCTAGACGGCTGTTTTCACTCCACTCCTTCACGCGCTTCCTTGCACAGTCCCCAGTACGGTGCACACGCCTGGCATGAGGACGAATGCCAGCTCGGAAAAACTAGAGCCGCGTGATTGGCACCAACAAATTCATGAGCCCCTGGCTCCCTCGCACTGGTCTGGGCTTTCAAAGCGCAGAATGCGAACATTAGCTCACCCAAAGCCAGCTACCAGGAGCACTGTGCTTTCCCGTGCGCTGCTGCTGATTCACAGAGAGGTTGGTCCACACGCTTCTTAAACTCACCCCTTTATCTCACAGGATCAGCTCGGGAGCGACCCTCGGAAGGGGAAGAGTTCTGCTGGGCAGTGAGGGGCCCACAGCGGCCTCCCCGGCTTACCCCTGAGGCAAGCAGAGCCAGATGAGCATGGGCGAGCCCTTTGACAAGCCAGCTCTGGCAAGGGAGCTGAAGGCGACCTTCAGGCAGTCTGCCCAGCACAGGTCTCACTCCCAGGCAGGCCTTTGGCAAAATATGACAACATTGTCCAGAAAATCAAAGTCGGGATGTTGAAGATGGAATCTGTTGTATTCACCAAGTTAGAAAAGCACAGAGCACACCTTTAAAAATCACGGCAGTTCCAGCAAGAGGAAATGAAGCATGCTGTGACCTGCACACGGAGGCTCCCGGGGTATCCTGAGCACACCCGGTGCCAGCGGCAGGAAGAACAGCTTTCATGGCGGGTGTTTATGCACAAAATGAGAACATAAGCTTAGAAGTAGGTTGGTGTCTCTGCCATTGGTTTTCTGGCAGCTGAGTTTGCTGGTATCCTCACTGAACCAAGGGGACTGTTTACCCCGTGGTGCTGCCGTGGAGATGCAGAAGGGGCGCCACACCGTGGACCACCCCGCAATGGTGCTCAACCCTCGCCAATGCACTGGCACCTCACCACGAGTGACCTCCATTCAAAGCCACTCACATTTGTCACAATGGTTGCCTCCACTGAAAACTACCTTTAAGTTGGAGAGAGGTGGTTTCCACTTCCCTTGGTGAAATTGTCTCCCAAGTGCCCAGGAGGGTTTGGTGACTATTGAATCTCAGGATCCCCAAATGTCAGGAATTATAAAACTTGTGCCTGTCGCTTTGCACTTTCTCCTCCCCGTATGCCCACCACATAGGCAGACAGGTTTCACCACCTCTGCAGCAACAGCTCCAGGCAGCCCAGCGCGGTGGTGGGGGAGTGGAAATTTGGGAGCAATGCTGGGTAAACTCAAGCTGGAGATTTAAGCAAAATGGGGACCTCTGTCAGCTACTTGGCAGGGGCCAGCATGGAAATCACTTCCCAGTGGAGAACAGAATTCAGGAGATTCTCCAACGTCAACATTCCCACAGTGAAGAGTTGAGGCCAGCTGAGGCTGTCTGGAGGCTGCCTCTGCTCACTGGTACTCTGGAAGTGCAGCATGCCCCTCACTGTGGGTAGCTTCCTGAAAAGCCAAGGCTATGGTTGTTCCTACAGAACATTTGGGAAAAGCCACTTCTCACTGTGTCCCGCAGGATTTACCTGGAGTCTCTTGGGAAAGCCCAACAGTGTAGCCCGTTTGTTAGCATTTAGTGAATAATAGCTTCCGGAGTAGATAGGACAGGAGGAACCACCACCAGCGTGTTGTTGTCCCCCTGAAGCGCCTGTCTCACTTCCCCGGTACAGGGAGGCCCATCCCAGACGTTGGGGTGCACGGGTCAGTCACCCAAGCAGCTCCTTACCACTTCAGAAGTCACTGTACCCAATTCATGGTCACTTCTGATCTTGGTGGTGGCTATCTGAAAACATTAGAATTTTTTTTCCATAGAAACGCACATTTTAAATGGACTGAGAGTAAAGTGCTAGCGGGATTTTATGTTTTTGTGATTAAAAAACAAGTCATACAATAAAACAGGAGAGATCCCGGGAAGATCATATCAATACAGCTGAGAGTTGAGACAATTCTCCTTCAAATGGCCAGTGGGAGGCTGAGCTCTTTGCTGTTCCTGTCTGATTAGAGCAGGGTGCTCTGCGAGCCTGGTTAAGGAAGGACTCCTGCAGCTAGCTCCTAAAATATGCATGAGTCCTGAAGACGCATTGGCAACGTGGAGTGACCCATTTCAGTTAACTCTCAGGGTTAAAAAAAAAACTTTCATTACATGAAAATAAAATGAAAATCTAAAGTGTCATCAAATCAGACAGCTCGTTTTCACTAGCCGCTGGAGAGCCCTTCTTCAGAATCTGGGTCCTCTGCCCTGCATGTCAGCACAAGCAGATGCTCTGTGGCACTTGGCCATTGGGTTGCAAGCATAGTGCGGCTGCATGAAGGGCACTGCAGAGCAGCATCTGGGACAACTGCAGGCTGAGGTCGCTGGGGCGTCTTAGAAGATGCAACGTGACGTCCTCTGAAGGTCCAGACTCCACTTCCTCTGAGGAAGAGCTCTGAAGAGCTTTAAGGGAACTACCAAGGGAACTTTCTGGGTTTCTAGTGCATGGAATTTATGGAGGATGTCGCTCTCATTTAGCGTGAGACTTGCTTAGGTGGGTCTTCTGTGTGTCACCTTTTGGGGACCATGTTGTGTGCTGCTTTCATTAGTAAAGTTTTTTTCTTCCTAAATAATGTGTTTTGCACCCTGCTCACCACCACTTTTGAAGCTGTCACCTTTCTCTTGAGTCCAGGAAGGGGAGAGTGTGCTGGGGAGGCTGCAGGAGAGGCAGAGCTGTCCCCGCCTGGGAAGTGCAGCAGGCGGGCGCTCCCTATGGCCCTGTGGCCTCAGGAGGGTGCAGAGCCAAGAGTTGGGGAGGAGCTGCAGGCAGCCCTCTTCAGGAGGCCCTCATTCCCACTGGACTAAGGTGTGCGCAGAATCTGAGCCTGGGGCTCCGAATCCGGCACCTTTGGATGAAGCACCCTGACCGTGATTCTCACGAGCGCTGGGAACCTGCAAGGTAGTGGGCATCTCTGGCCTTCAGAGTCTGTCTCTACCCTTTAATAACGGCCCTCAGTTCACAGTTCTGTCGAGCCGAGCAAATAGGAAAGCATTTTCAAAGCATGGCGGAGAGCAGGCCTTGTGGGTGCCAGTGTGAGTGTCCACACGCACGGGCCCAAGCGAGGGCCCAGATGAACGTGAAAGGGTAGAGTCCCCAGTAAGGGGGACATCTCACATTCCAGAGGCTTTTCACCTCCTAGTTCATAGAACTTCTCTCGGATGGGCAGCTTTTTCTCTGACAAGAGTCCCCGTACTGGGTTAAGAAACAGCATCAGCTCCAGTCAACCCCACGGTGACCAGGCTGGGTGCTCACCACTCCGAAGGCCACGAGAGGGGTGTGCCAGGAAGAAGGAGAGTGGGTTTCTCTCCAGCACCACTGCCATGAGGGCCGGCCTTCAGTCTTGCCTGTGATTGTCCCTGCTTCTCCTCCAGGGCGTCCCAAGACGCAGCTCTGCATCTCGTCTCCTTAATGTATCCCTGTCACATTCAGTAATCACAACGGAGGTTTTCTTAGTTGGAGATGGGCAGTGATGCTGGCTGGAGCGGTGGAACTTGTGTCTGGTCCCACTGGGCAGGTGGGAACAGTGGGAGCTAGGCTGAGCGTCCAGTCAGAAGGAAGGGTTGGTGGCCCCAGGAAAGGGACCCTGGGGTTTTGGCCAATGGCGTCCTCAGTTCAATCTGCCCCTTTGTCTCCACGCCAATTGGATGATTCATCTGTCAGTCTAGTGCACTGCAAGGACTGGCATCGTCATAGGGAGGTGCTGATGCCCGGGCGAGAAGACGCCCAGGCAGCCTGCCAAGGTGCCCCTGCCGCACAACACAGGAAAGGCCTGGGCAGAGTTGCTCAGTGATGTGTTTTTCTAGGACCCAAGATCTTGTCACCAAGATGCACAAAATTCCAGTGACCATATGAATCATTTGGTAACTAACACTGTACCCACAAGGTGCTCTCCTCCAGATTATAGAAACAAGAGAATAAGGGCTGGCCTGGACCTTTCCTGGTCCTGAGTCTCGTGCACCAAAAGCAGCAAAGTTGCAGGGAGAGTTCTACTGAACTGAATCACTGGCAATGTTTATATCATTTGTATTTATGTATACATATAAAAATGTTGATATTATTATCTATATTTACATCTTCTTATATCTATCTTTATATCTTTATATGTATCCACATTGATACCTTTACCAATATCAATGTCTACATCAAAACATTGTCTATATCTACACCTATATCCACCTGTACCATATTGGTAAGATCAATTTCTGCATATGTATCTAATATATCAATATCTAAGAATCAAAACCTATATCAGAATCAATGTCCATGTCAGTATCTGCAGCTGTAGCTCCATCAATACCTACGTTGTTGTACATATCTAAAACTCTATTGTCTACACGGTTACCTGCAGCCACAGACGCCTCTAAATCTCTACCTCTGTGTCTCTATTTCTGTCCCCTAAGTAACTGTATGAACACTGTATTGATAAGTCCCAGCCAAGATAAGGCTACCAATTTCTTTTTGACAACTGGCCTTTAAGGTATTCTTTTCCTTCTTCATACAGGCATTAACAGAATCCTAACGAGGCATGGGATCACGGACACACACACAAATAATAATAATCTCAGGTTACTGGATGCACTTGAGAAGTGTCGTGTCCTTGAACTGTTTTGGCAAGTTTTGGACTGTACTGACCTCTCCCCTCGGGTCTGTGTAAAGCCTGACCTCAGCCTGGGTTGCTGCCCCCAGGCAGAAGGAGGTGGTGCTCCTCACTGCTCCACGCCTGTTTTCTCGGTCTTGTGATGCAGGACCCATATGCATGGACCTGGGGCTGGAGTCCAACATCCTGTTGACACAACAGTGCTTCAAAACCCAATGAAAGGGAATCTACAGGCTGCCACTTCAAAGGAAAAGCAAAACTCAGGAAAACACTGTGACATTTTCAAAGATTCTCTGGGAATTTCACTTGGTGAGAAGCACCTGTCTCCCTGAAAGATCCCCAGGGAACATGAGCACCGTTCCTTCTTCTCCCTAAGTGGAGTCAGGACCCACGCCTGCAGCACTTCTTTTAAAATTTTTTTTAAAATTTGTTCTGATTAGTTGTACATGACAGTAAAATGCATTTATGCATTTTGATAAATCATACATACATGGAGTATAATTTCTCATTTTTCTGATTGGGCATGTTGCAGGATCACATGGGTCATGCTGTCATATATGTGCATGAAGTAATAATGTCTGTTTCACTCTGCTATCCTTCCTTCCCTAATACCCCTTCCACTCCCTTCATCCCCTCTACCTAATATAAAGTAACTCTATTCTTCCCTAGCACCCTCCCCTTTATTGTGAATTATCATTTGCATATCAGAGAAAACATTGGGATTTTGGTTTTGGGGGTTTGGCTTATTTCGCTTAGCATGATATTCTCTAATTCCATCCATTTACAACGGAACTGAAAATTAAGATTTCGTCTCACCCAGTCAGAATGGCAATTATTAAGAATATAAGCAACAATAAATGTTGGCAAGGATGTGGGGAAAAATATACACTCAAACATTGCTGGTGGGAGTGCAAATTCGTGCAACCATTATGAAAAGCAGTATGGAGATTCTTCAGAACACTTGAAATGGAACCATCATTTGACCCAGCTATCCTACTCCGCGGTTTATACCCAAAGGACTTAAAATCAGTGTACTACAGTGACGCACCCCTGTCAATGTTTATAGCAGCTCAATTTGCAATAGCTAAACTATGGAACCAATCTAGGTGCCCTTCAACAGATAAATGGATAAAGAAGATGTGGCATACATATATATATATATATTCCATCATATGTATATTCCATCATATGTGTGTATGTATACATACATACATACATATGATGGAATATTACTTAACTTTAAATAATGATGAAATTATGGCAGCCCTTGTTCACATGACCTGGGAACATGTGTGTCACGACTAACTGTGCGTGGAACTGCTGTTTCTGCACAGGGATGTGACTGGTGCTTGCATGAGTCAACTAGGCTGCAAACCCTGGGACTTCTCTCTTCTTCAGGCAGAAAATCTCTCAAGTTGGATAGTTGTCATTTTCCAGCTCTCAGTGAGGCCAGGAATGGCTGAGGAGCTCATCTGAACTCCCCGTCCATTCTGGAGCACACCTGCTGTGGAGCCAGGCCCCTTTGCAAGGGGTCTCCATCAGGATGGGGGCTTGTCTCCACGGCTGAGCCAACTCCCTTCCATCAGCTTGGCGATCACTTCACCATTTGATCATGACCTTTATAGGACCAAAGAAGTCCAGCTCCAAATCTGTTTTCTGCAGACGGGGCCTAGGGTTCTGTAGATGATGTAGTTAACACTGATGAGAAGTCACGTGGACGCAGTGAGGCCAGTTCACCACCGCAATGTCCTTCCCCGCTGCGGAAAGCATTCTTCCCGTCCACCTGCTTCGAAATGTGGCTCTGGATATTTCTTTTTTTCCAAAACAGAGTCACTACTTCTAGGTATATTTTTTAGATTAAAAAAATCACCAGGATGTCTTCGTATCTGGGTGGCACTGGAAGCAAGAACTGCTGCAGCTGACATGACAGGCCTTGGGGATCTGACCTACCCGCAGCTGGGGTGATTCTCCACCCAGGCTCTGAGCCCCTCAGGTCACCCACCCAGAGGTCACATGAAGGAGAAGCCAGGCAAGTCTGAGAGCCACCTGCTCTGCTCCGATCTGTAGGCACCTGCACATATAATTACAATTCCCAACTTTTGCATGATGGGAGGAATGTGGGAATGAATGAGAATATTGATAATTAACAACCTTGCCTTTTTTTTTTTTTGCATTTCTTGTCATGCTAAATTCAACTTTGTTCACTTGGGTTTTTAACGGTACTTTAACAATTCTGATCATCATTAGCTCTTCTGAGGCTGATTTGATGGCAGGGACATTATTCCTGAGGATATGGACACGGTCTCTCGCTCATCCAGCTAACTAGCATAAAAGTAAAATTGAATCATATCAATGAAATTTTTATCTCTTCAACTCCCTTCATTCTCAACGAGAGTTAATAACAGTAGGTTTTGGTCTTTCCCCCTAAGCAGCATAAAATATATGAAATTGAAATTAACACATCTCCAGGATGATTAGGTCACAAATAGATTTTATTAAATTTACTCATGGCGTTCGGTCCTTCTTAGGCAGATAGTGAGCGCGGCGCTGGACTTCTTCATTATTGCACTCTGATAATAGAAGTGATTTCTTTTTCAGTAACAAGTTGGGGGAAAAAGGAAAGGAAGGCGGTGCAAAGTAATAAGGGAAAGCAGGATGCGGACGTGCCCTGAGTGGGAACGGGTGTCCAGTTCCTGTGGATCCCTTCCTGGGTGCTGTGCTCTCTGCTCCGCTGTGCCCAAGGCCTGCTTGGCTGGGTCACCGCTGTGCCACCTGAGGAAGAGAATCCTTGGATTCCAAGAGCTGAGGAACCTCTGCCAACCTCTGTCAGGATAAGGGGCCTTGTGGGTAGAGGAGGAGGCCACTGAGAAGGAACCTGAAGGGCATTCTGGGGTGGGTGCCGTCAGGGAGAGGAGGCATTTTCTGGGACAGGGAAGTGAGGGCTTGGGTAGGATGTGGGCACCGAGGTAAGCAGAGATGTTTGTGAAGAGCAGAGGCCCTTGCGACTCCTGGGTGGGCCCTGGCCAGCTCAGCTGAGCTCAGAGCACTCAAGCCCTGTCTGCTGAGCCCTCGGGGCCTGGAGAGTGCGAGCTGGCTGAAGAAGTGCTCAGGTTGCCTGTCCCCAGGCCTCACATGGACACTCTGGGTCTAAGAAACAGGAAGGGACGAGGGTCCTGAGGTGAGAATGAGTTCTGTGTGCTGGCCTGCTCGCCGTGGGTTCCAGGCAGGACCACACGCTGTGTGCTTTACCCAGGTCCGTGTGTTGGCTTGGGCGACAGAGGCACGGACCATGCAGGAGAGGAGGACCACAGGATGGGGCAGCTCAGGTCGGGGAGTCTCTGAGAGAGGGGCCAGAGGACCCGAGAGGGCAGACCCAGAGCCTGGAACGCAGGCCCATTGGCTAGCTGCATGCTGTCTTCTAGTGCTACCTCCGTGTGAGCCACCAAACCTCGCGGAGCCTCTCCTTCCCCTGGTGCAGAGTCCACAGGTGTGCTGCGACAGGAGAGGGCTCCTTGGCCTTGTGTGTTTCTGAAGGCAGGACCTTTGGTGCCCTCCTTACAGGAAGGCCATGCCTTGGGTGCCTTGGCCTGACCGCAGTGCACGAGAAACTGAGGACCCTCTCAGCTCTGCACGGGACCAGTTTTCTCTTCTTAAGACTTTGCAGAATTTTTTTTAATAAACAGCATCTTTAAGCCAAAAATAAATGACCAAAATGAAGAAATTCTCTTTGTTATGGTTTGGATGTGAGGTGTCCTCCAGAAACTCACATGTGAGGCTGTGCAAGAAGGTTCAGAGGAAAAGTGACTGGGCTGTGAGAGTCCTAGCCCAGCCAGTGAGGCAACGCCGTGGGATGACTGAGAGGTGAGTGAAGTGTGGCCAAGGCCAGGGGTGGATATTTGTATCTGGAGGGTGGGGCCTCTCTCTGCTTTCTGATCACCATGTGAGCTGCTTCCCTCCACCACACTCTTCCTCCATGATGTCCTGCCTCACCTCCAGCCCCGAGGAATGGAGCTGCCGTCTGTGGACTGAGACCTCTGAAACTGTGAGCGCTTAAATAAGCTCTTCCTCCTCGACAATTGTCCTGGTTGTGTCTTTCAGTCACAGCAGCAAGAAAGTTGACTAAAACAGCTTACCAAAGAAATATTTCTTTGACTGTTTTATTCAAAATGAATATTTAAAATACATAGTGTGGCTGAAGAGAAAATCTACCACTAAATCTCAGGACTGAGTAGAGCTAAGAGAAAATTTCCCATGAGAAAAAACATATATACACACACACACACACACACACATAAATATATATATATATACATAATTATATATATATATATTACTATATATCAAACTATGTAATATATAAATATAAATCCACATAGCTATACAGGAATTTTTACTCATAGAGGACATATTTTTTTTTTCCTTTTGGTACCAGAGATGGAACCCAGGGGTGCTTAACCATGAGCCATATCTCCAGTTCTTTCTTAGACTTTCTTTAAAGACAGGGTCTTAATGAGTTGTTTAGGGCCTTGCTAAGTTGCTGAAGCTGGGTTTGAACTCATGATCCTCCTTCCTCAACCTCCCAAGTTGCTGGGATTACAGGCATGCACCACGACACCCGGCTGAAAGAATAAGTGTTCCTAGAGAGATTTTGTTAATCATCAAGTTCTTGCAGATTTCCATGACGTGGCAAGAGTTCTAGTTGTGTTTTTGGTGAGGAAATTTGTGTTGGCCATGTTGAGATGAATGCCGGAACCAAGAGCAATGGTGCCTAGAAATGCTGGAGCATCCTGTGACTGGGAAGACAGGCTCCTGGGAGTCCTGCCCAGGGAGGAAGGCTGGTCTTCTGCTCCTGGAGCCCCAGCTGGCTGGCTCCAGCCACAGCTGGCATCTGGGTGCCGCATGCCAACTCGGGCTGAAACTCCCACCCAAGAACAAAATCAACAGTTCAATGTCCCCGAGAGCCTGACTTGGGTCTGCCCCTGTTCCTTCACCTTCTCTATAGGTCCTCTTCCCACCTGCCCTCTTCAGCTGGGCCCGGCCCTGCACGTTCTCCGAGAAGGAGGTCTAAATCAACAACCACCCCTGCTGCCCAGTTTCCAGGTGTATCCCCAGCTTCTGTTCTTTGGCTTCTCGGCCTCCAGGCCTAGGGTCCTCCTCTGCCCAGGACTCCCCAAGCAGGCACAAGGCTGCTGGGCACCTTGGCTCACGGTGTCCCCTGTCTCTGCAGCTTCCTCTCCCCGCCTGGCCCTCAGTGCTAGCCACTCTCTGCCCCGTGCTTCGTCATCGGGAAGGGAAGTGGCATGATGTTTGAACCTCGCCACCTCGTACTCCACTTCCTGCCACACGGTTATGCGTGGATGGATCACGTGCTCACAGAGCAAGTGCACCAGCCTGGGTCCCTGGGTCAGCTTGCTGCTCGGTGTCTCGCTCTGCAGAAGCCCCAGGGCGGGACCTGGGCACACGCACCCCAGCCCACTCTCAGGACGGCTCCCAGCCCAGTGGTCTCTTCTGGCGCCTGGCATGGAGGAACCATTAGCAGTGTTCCTCCTCTTTCCTACTCTGGTTAAGGGAAAGAAAGTTGTTCACCTCAGAAAGCAAGAGTTTCAGTAAAGGTAAGAAAGAAGTCCTTTCCTGTGCAGAAACCCTGTCTCCATTTGCAGTACTGCTCTGTGCTGATGGCTTCGGGAGTCTCCATCTGTGTTTGGGCTGTACGAACTTAGATGCCTGTGCCATGGGTTGGGGGAAATACAGATAAATATCTTACTATTACTTTTCAAGTGGAAATTTCCTCATAAAAGTGATAATTTCCATTCTATTTAAAAGTTGTGTAACAGTAACTAAATAGAAAGAAATGAAGCCATATCTCTAATGACAAAGATAATCATGAGAGAATAGAACCAATGCCTATCAGAAAGAAGGTGCACTTTCAGGGCCCGAGGAGGACTGTGATTTCTGGAGTCGGGGGTGCTGTGGTTTGGATAAGAGTCCCCCAAAGCCTCTGTGTTGAGGGCCTGGTCCCAGCCCGTGCTGCTCTTGGGAGGTCATGCATTCTCTAAGAGGTGCAACCTCATGGGAGGAAGTTAGCTCACTGGATGGGTGTCTTAGCTGAGATCCTGGGAGCCCTGCCTCCTCTTCTCTCTGTTTCTGGCCCCTAGGATGTGAGCATCTTTCTCCACATGATCACTGCTTTATCATAGGCTCAAAAGTCACAGGGTCGATCAACCATGGGCCAAAACCTCTGAAAATGTGAGCCAATAAACCTTTCCTTTTTTTTTAGGTTAATTATCTCAGACATTTTGTTATGGTGGTGGAAAGCTGACAAACACGGACTTTGTGGTCTTCTCAAGACTTCTCAAGCTCTTGTCATAATTTGGTGAATGCCGTTAGCTTGAAGTATAGGTGAAATTGACTCTTATTGACTTTTCCAGAAAACAATAAATTCCATATCTGATTTTTACCTCATGCCTTGTGGCTATGGAGGTGAACTAATTCCATCATTATCATGGATTAAGAGATTTGCAAGTCTCCAATGCCCTGACTCAGGCTACCTGTGCCCTCCAGTCAAGGCCTTTAATTTGATGTCACTGGTGAGCTGATCGTCTGCTTTGCACAGTTGCGTGGGCTTGGATTTTGGGGGCGCTTCACACATCACATGCACAGGACTGAACTTCAGTTCTTCTCTAACGAGACGCCCCTACCCCCAGCTTCCCCGTCTTTCCTGACTCTCCCTGGCAGCTCGTCTTCCTACTCTGACCTTGCCCTGCCAGGGTGTTTTCTCTGTAGAAGCAGAGATTGCTCCTAAAAGTGACAAGAACTAAGATCAGAAGTTGTGGCTGTACATCGTTGTGCCCCTGGCTTTGTTCTCACATTTGAAGAGCGTGAAGAACGTGGTACACCTGGTTGGACCTGGGGGAGTTGGCCGACTCCTTGCTCCATACTGAGCCAGTTCCACCTGATTCCCATTCTCCTGGGCTCAGGCTGTGCTGCCTTCCTCCAGTCTTGGCAACGTTAGACTCCTCTCTGCTTTGGGCATGCCCAGTGCTGTTCCTTCTGTCTGAGGTCTGCCTTCCCTGTCTCCAGGGCTAGGCGTCAAGTCACTCCCTGTCCACCCCACAGGTGGCCTGACCCACTCCCTGATCCTCCCTGAACATGGTGGGTCTTTCATAAGAGTTTCATAAAGCTCAGTGCTACCCTCTGATGCCGTCATCACCGTGATGTGTGTGTGGAGGGCCTCACCCGCCACGTCTGGCTGCACAGCCTGAGCCTGAGTCTGAGTTTCCACTGCATGACATCCACCCGTAGCTCAGGGCGTGGACAGATGTTAGTGAACCCTGCTGGACAGGTGGCTACAGGAACCCAAGAGGATGAAGAGCAGGCAGGGAAAATGAATATCTTAGATCATAAAAGGAAATCAAACCCTAATCAAATGAAAAATTAGACAAAGACAATTCCCCTTTGCCCAGTTGGTTTAGATTTGCCCAAGGTCTTCAACTCCTTCATGTTTCGTGGGAATCGAAGGCTTTGCTTTTGAAGGTGTTTCAGAATTCATTCTGAACAGTATAAGAAAACCCAAGAGCATGCTTATTAAAACAAAATGAAACAAAGCAAGATAAACAGAAAGCTTCTCTTTAATAAGTACACCTCCACGGGTGCTGATTCAGGCAAATAGCCTGCGACCCGTGCAGATCCTGGGAGCGCAGGATGGCCAGGCGCCTGCTCCCGGCCGTGCCAGCTGGGCGCAGGGGGATGCGCGCCCTCATCCCGGCAGGGGCTGTCGCTGCCGCATTATCGCGCCCGGCCACAGTTCAGATTCTCATCACTGCTTAAGCTTGCCATGTTTTCATCTCTTACTTAGACGTAGTTTTCCCCTTGGATGATAGTAAAGGGCATCTTCAGGCACGCTTACCTCTCATATTGAATTGTGAATTTGTCGTGGTGGATTAGATTAATCAAAATGGCCTTAGAAGAAAACTCTCCATGTGTGCGTCTCCGACGCAAATGATTTCTGTCGATTTTTTAATATAGACAGTACTTTCTGTGGTTGGGCTTCACATGCTGTTTTCATACATCCCATGGCACCGTGTCTTGTTTATCCCAGCCCTGGGTGGCTGGAATTTAAGCTACTGTTTAAATTGATACCTAAGCAGAAAGGCACGGATTAGAAAAACACCGTCATCAGTCGAAACAGGCCGGACCCGAGCCGCTTGTTCCCGGCAGACCAAAACACGGGAGCACCGCCACCCCGTCACACATCTAAATCATAGATTTGGGGAAAATTTAAAGCTTATCTGAATAATGGCTGTTATTACAAGCCTGAAATACTGATATCAGAAAGTTTACCAACAATCATCCAAATGAGAGACTGAGACCATGGAACAGTCTTGTGCCTTTGATCTTCACATGCTTCTAGCAAAAAGAGGAAAAGAAAAAGAATTAACTGGTAGGAGAATATATGGAAAAAACTTTAAAGACATTTTCTATTAACCTAAAAAGATAGTTCTTATCTTCTGTGTCAAAACTTATAGAATTATACTTATATACTTATATTTTTATTTTAGCACTTGAAAGTATGCTTTTTAAGATTAAAAATAATCTTTTTTCGTCTCACTTCAAAAGTATCAGGTATTTATTATAGAAATAGTGGAAGTACTTATGAAAGTGCAGAATTATCCAGGGCACTTTCCTATATATTTATTCCCACAATGGGATCAGAGAGTCATATACTTTATGTTTTTCACTTAAAGTTGACACTTCCCTCATCTTAAATCCTCTACAGTGACCCTCAGATGTGCGTCTATCATAATAGGTTACAAGCTCCTGGTCCTTTTCTGTGTAAACAACACAGAGGAGCATCCTCGTACCGAGGGTTCTGAACACAGGCCCCACTACACTCGGGCTCACCTGCTGCACATGCCATTGTCGACACAGTAGTGTTCATGGTGTAAGGATGTGCTCACAGACCCTCTGTCCTCCACAAAGGTCACCCTAACTGGTACGTGTGACTTCAGCAAACCAGCTTTCTCACCTGTCAGAACCACAGGGATTATAAGTTCTGCGATCTCCAAGAGTTTGATAGGAGAAAAATGGAAATAAGTGGTCTTCTTAAATGCTGGTATTTTTCTTTTACGAGATGATTGGCAATGTCAATTTCATGTTTTATTAATTATTTGCTCATGTCATTTACGGTTATGTTGTGAATGTTGGCCAAACTCAGAATAAAGCTTTCCCTCCCCCACAATACAGTTATTTATCTTCTTCTCATTTGGGTCCTAACTCCCAAAGAATTGTGCGGATCTTCGGCTACAGCCAACAGAAAAGTTGGTATTACCCTGTGACAATAAATACAAAATAAATAAGATTTGAGACACTTTGTAAGACAGGTGCTGGTGGTCACTGAAAGGTGACCAATGCAGGTGGCAGCATTTAAGAGACACACAGTGCATGGGAGAAGCTCACACTGGGTCCAGCTTTCTCCCTGAGACAGACCCAAAGGCAGTGAGGGAGACAGAGCTCTTCAGGGGGGTGTGCAGCAAGCTCAGTGTGCAGGAGCTGAGATGACTGCCATACGGGGCAGCCACCGAAAAAGGAGACGCAATGCTTAGGACCCGGAAGGTCTGCATAGGGCTGCTCCTCTGCCTTTGCCAGCACAGAGTGACCTATGTGCACAGTGACGGAGGCTGAGCCCTGAGCAGGTCTGTCCTGGGCAATGTGCCCCCTGCCTGGCCACTGTGGAAGGACCATTGTGGTGAGACTCAAGAAGAGCCAGGGTTGTGCCACGGGCAACCCCAGTGCTCCGTCTTCAGAGGACAGCATGAACACCTACACCAGGGCTGACGATGGATCCTGCAGGCTCCTCTGCGACATCAGAAGCATTGCCAGGGGCTGGAAGGAGTATCACAAGCCAGGACAGTCAACAGAAGCAGACCTGAGATGGCCAGATGCTAAGACAGGCAGACAAGGGCTCCAACACCACGTGGCAGAGAAAGGTGAGAGAGGAGGACAGGAGTGAGGGGATGGGGTGTCAACAGGAACCGAATCGCCCAAGAGTCAGATGAGCAGGTCAGAATCGTCAAGGCCAGAGGGTGCCTCCTGACCATGCCCCACATGGTCAAAGGGCAAATCAGCTCCTCTGGCCACGTCGTAGGGCACAATCCCAATCAGGAGAACAGAGGCCTCAGGGCTTGTCACCTCCCAAGACCCTCCTCCTAATCACCTTAACTGTGAGATTCCAGCACTTGCCTTTGGAGAGACCCAAGCACTCAGACCACAGTTCTGCAGAGAACTCAGTGGGTGGCTCTCTACCATTGGAGTGGACACAGAGGAAAGCAGAGCTAGCAAACTCAAGGCAGACCAGTGTTACGTGCCCACACAGAAGCCCTGAGAGAGAAAGGAAGCAGACGGAGCCTGAGTGACGGGAGGTGGGGTGGAGAGCTTGCTGGTCAGGCCAGAGATGACCTGGCACCAGGCAGTTTGATGACACAATTCTGGCCAAGCTCAGAGGAGGAGGCCAGAGAAACTGTCGTGACAGGAAGACGAAGACAGACCCACACGCATGACTGAGCTGCCACATGGATGGCACTGTGGACGGCGGTCTTCACTCAGCCGCCCTCAGGCCCCTGCAGGAACGCAGCTGCAGGGCTGCCCTCTTGGAACTGGCCACAGTAACGCAGCGCCTGGGTGGTCTCCTTTGCTCTCGATCATGGCGCCTGTTCTCTGTGTCTGGAAGCATCGCTGGGTTTTCTCCCGACGTGCGTGGTCTGCAGCATTCCAGTCCCAACATGGCACAGCCGGATGGCCTCCCGTGGTCTTGGAGACGGGCTCTTCCGCCTCCATGCTCAGCTGCAGATGCCTCGGGAGCAGCCTTTTGGCTCCCTCTCTGGGGCCTCAAGGGAGCCCTGACTGGCACGCGGGGCCCAGACCTGATTCCGAGGTTTCCCTTCCTTGTCTGACCTCCCTCCTTCCCGGGCTCGCTCAGCCCTTCTCCCGGAGGCTGAGTCACATGCAGTGCTTGGGACTTCCTTCCTGGGGACGGTCTCCAGAGCAAGGGCCTCACACCACTTCTGCAGGATGCACCTTCAGTCAGACCCAGTGTCTCCTCTCTGGTGCAAGGACAGTGACCTTAAATGCTCCCTGCATGGCAGATCCTGCACTGTGGCCAGGAGACGCCCCAGGATGAGTGAGCGCACAGGAGTCTCATCCACCCTTCCTCATCAGGCCTCTGCAACAGGCCATTTCCAGAGGACACAAATGGCTTTTCCTGTGAGCATCCAGCTCCCTCCCCGGAATCAGCATAGGCGGTGTGGGGAGCTCCCTGCTGTCCACGGTGAGTCTGCGGGGAGGGAGGACGATGTCCATAAAAATGTCTGGAGGTACTCTTTTCCTTCCTGGGACAGCCACATGGTCACTGTGGGAGTCGTTGACCCAGCCTCCTGAAGCCGTGATTCCAGTCTGGAGGCAGCTAGCTGGAGCTGCTCCCTGCTGGGCCCGCGTGACCTGAGACCTCCTGCCACAGGCTGAGACTGCGGCTCCTGCATCCCAGGCTGGGGAAGAGCATTGGAGCTTTGGGGCCTGCTTCTCAGCATCTTGACTCTCAGGTCCCCGTGTGGATAGAGCCGTTGCCGACAGAAATTCTAAGCGACGGACCCCGTGCCCACTGGGGCAGTCGAGGCTGTGAGCCATCACCAAGGCAGGTTGGTTGTCTGAGGACAGCGGTACTCTGTCCACACTTTCTAGTCATTTTTAAAAAATCAAATTTGCACGTGTGTTCTGTATCTGTCACAATAGAAGCAAGACTTCAAGTTAGGGTTGTCTGAACTAAGTTGGTGTCGATTAACTATGTGGTGTGAACGAAACATAATTTAGGAAGTGGAGAGTAGCCGGTGCCTCCAAATTCACACTTCTACCAGATTTCTATGAAACACACCGTGTGTAAATTAGGGTGTACATTATTCTCCCCCTTTTTGAAACTGCACTGTGTTTAGTTTCTCTGTCAACCTGATCCTTGTATTTTTTCCATAATTGCTCAAAAATTCTGGAAAATCTACCATTTCAGTTTTACCTTTGAAACCAAGAAGAAAAGAGAACAACAACAACAACAACAAAACGACTTCCAGTACACTTCCCTAGAAATCCCCTTGAATGACTAAGAAGTTTACTCTCCCTTCCACATGCTGTCCTTGCTCTGAGGTTCCTAAACTGTGCACTGCGGCCGTGGTAGACAGAGTGCCTGTCCAGTGAAGTGTCTGCACAGGAGCACCCAGCTACCCTCCGTTCCGGGGAGCAGAGTCCCACCCCTTCTCTGCCCAGGTGTCTCTTAGACCCTTCCGTGAACCTTAGCTTTTTGTGACGAGTAGACCTCATTCCTCCTCAATAGCCACTCCTGGATACAAGGAAATCTTTAAGATACAAAAGATCACCAAGAGCCTACAGCATGGCTGCTCTGGACAGGGCTGTCGAGTTTATCCTGCCTGTGAAGGACCCTGTGGTCGGTGGGAGGCCAATCCTGACTGTTCCATGACAGAAAGGAAACAGGACTGGGGACTGGATTGACAGAGGATCATGCAGGTTCTGGTCTCACCAATGGAACCTGGATGGATTATTGTTGTTTTATTTTATGCTTTTATTAAGCCACATTTCATCAATAGGCGACTTTCTTGTTCTAAATTTCATGTTGTAGCAATCTATGGTGACAGAATTATTTTCTTTAGGGATGTGGACATGGGTACTTTCATTAAATATGAAACACAATTTTAGCCCATTTCGAAAAGATTATGTTTGGATAGCAACAGTATTTCAAACTATTCGTGTATTTTTCATGCTCTCAAGTAGTAATCAAATAAAATGCACAGCATTTTTAGGTCCTGATTAAGTTTTACAAAATATGGTCCTTTTTGGAAATAGTTAAACCAAACCTGGACCTAACTCAATATGACGATCTCCACTGTTTATATGTCTTCCTCAAATAATTTGCCGAATTACTCCCTTATGCTCTTGGATGAAATATAAAGAATAATCCTCAAGGAAATCAAAATAAAATTGTACGTCTTTTGGGGTTGTTCTTGAGTACCAAGAATGTGCATTCTTTGAGTAGCTTGTTATCAACTGGTTGGCCAATCTGTGGCAGAATAATTAGGAAAAAACTCTCAACTAGGGTTGCGATGGTTACTGAAATACAGCCAGATAACCCCTGTGCAAGACAGAGTTCTGTCCAGCTCAATCTCAATAGTAGTTCGTTCAAGAATGCTTTTACAGAGATATAAATTTAAAATTAAGGAAGAGAGAGAAGCTTCCAAATAGGAGCTGTTGTGGGATTCCCACATGGAGCAGCAGGAGCCAGGGCGTCCGCGGGGGCAGCGATTACAGAGCCAGCACTGGCCGGCCCAGTGCATCCCGGCGACCCCGCGCAGCCCGGCGAACTGTAGGTACCTGCCAGCCCCTGCCGCTCACGTGCAGCCCCTATGTCTACCCTATGCGGTGATCGTAACGTGCATTTTGTGCGGACTTGTACACACAGAATCACGACCAAGCTGCCACAGGGTCGGGGAGTCACAGCAGAGTCACGCATGCCGGCCCCTTCTGTGCCTGGGAGCCCACGGGCACACAACCACTGAGCGTGCGCCTCGCTTTCCCGTCGCTCTGGAGAGTCCCTACCACGGAGCTGCTGTTTCTATTTGAGGCCTGTAGTAGCTGGTGTCCTGAATTCACATGAAAAGAGAAAAAGGACGGCATGATGGTCAGAGCGCGGACTTGCCTAGAAGTGGCTGAAGCAACCCTGCGGAGCGCAGGCCCGCGTGGCGGAAGCTCTGCCTCCGCCTGCTCAGCCGCCCGCCTTGCCCACTCTTGAGACACAGCTTCTCTAGGTTTCTGTTGGACGAATGTCGCTTCAGTGAAGTTTTAATCTGGAGCATGTGACAACGGAGTGAAGGAAGCACTGATATTTTTAAAGAATAATAACCCACGAAAATATACCTAATAAAAGCACAAACCATAAATTCATATTCTACTTTTCTTTGTTACCCTATCTATCGCTACATCTTGGTAAAATAATTTTGAAAATCCAATTTGTAATCCTAAAATTCATATAGATCTATAGAGAATGGCATCATAATGTGTGTGTGTGTGTGTGTGTGTGTGTGTGTGTGTGTTCGCCTCTGTCTAGAGTGACAATAAAAATGGAAGGAAGGAAGGAAGGAAGAAGGAAGACAAAATCTACCTCTAACTTGCAAAGTCGCCCTGCCTGTCTGGGTTTTGGCCTTCTGAGTCACGAGGACAATGACCTCCACTGTGCCAACACACGGCGTACATCAACATGCTAAGGACACACGCATCAGCTGTTGTCACCAGCGGTATTTCCACAGACATCTGAGTAAATTGAGCAGCTGATTTAGGGAAGTCATGTTCCATGGCGGAGGCTCCCTGGGGCCTGACCCAAGCAGTGCGCTGGTGCCTGTTGGTGAAGGGGAGCGAGTGTAGAAGAGAACGTGTGATCGTGATGTAATGGCGCCCAACTGCATCTGTGCAAAATCACCAGACCTTCAACCCTCAGACTAGTATCCCCACCTCTTATGGGTGGGATTCTGTTATTCCTAAATGAGAATTTAAGGGTTTCTATTTTCAAAAATTTGAGAGGAGTTTGCCTGAAAATGGGAGTAACAGCAAAGCATATCGGAGTACCAGGTTTTCACCCAAGCAAAACAAAAGTAAATCTCTGGGGGGAAAAGAAGGTGCAGAGAAAGGTGGCCACAGTTTCCCAGTCCTGCAGTCGTGAGGACTCAGGCTCCAGGGACCTGCTTCACACGCAGCCTTCTACCCAAGGGCTGGCTGCTGACTTGGAAGTCCACATCACACTCCGATGCAAGGAGAGCCCGACTCTCGCCAGGCCACCTCCTCCAGCGGCCATGGGGCACGCTGGGAGGGACGTGGGGCCGGTGGCTGCCTGGGCCAGCAGAACTTGGAGTGTGCTCTAGCTCCAAGGCTTCCCTGTGGCTCGGTCCCCTGACAAACCTTTGCCCATTAGCTGTGGCAAGGGTGGACACCTGAGCCAAGGCAGACTCTTAACTGACCTCCTCTTCAGGCGCTGGGGCATCCGGCCTGAGGGAGAGACAGACTTGGCTTGGGTGGAGCATCCGTTGGTGAGTGCCTTGCACAGGTCAAGGAATAACAATGTTAAAAGCAATGCCCGTGACGAACACTCCAGTGACACCTGTCTCTCAGGGTTCACAGCATTCAGGGAGCTGAAGACCTAAGGTCCAGTCAGGCTGATGCATCTTGGAAGGCAGATGTCACCCTGATGGCCTGCAGCCTGTCCCTCAAGGTCATCAAGCAAGATAGCCACAGACCTCAGGGAAGGTTGGCCATGCTGGATTTTATCACAGGAGCCTACATGTCTGTAAGACTAACTGGGAAACACTGCCTTGCATGTTATTCATGTTCATCACAAAACCCCATGTCATGCAGGAATTCCTGTTCAAAAACAAGCGTTGTGTCACTCACAGTGGGTGGTGCAGTTAGGTGGATTCCAGTCCACTTTTAAACTTTGCTTGAGCTCACTGTGTGCACATTTTATATGGACAGTCTCTGTTAGGCTTTGGCTGTAGGTGTCCCTGATGGGATTAATGAAGTGCTGGGTGTGGCTGAGGAGGTGGGAGTTGGGGTGTGGCTCTGGGGTGTGTATTTTGTATCTGGAGAGTGGAGTCTCTCTCTCTCTCTTTGCTTCCTGAGGAGGTGAGCTGCTTCCCTCTGCCACTCTCTTCTGCCATGGTGTCCTGCCTCACATCCAGTCTGAGGAATGGAGCCAGATGCCTATAGATTGAGACCTCTGAAACTGTGAGACCTCAAATAAACCTTTCCTTCTCTATAATTATGCTGGTCAGATCATTTAGTCAAAGCAGCAAAATAGCGGACTAAAAAGTTTCCGATCCTTTTTTTGGGGAAATGTGATTTAGATCAAATAAATATCCTGGAACTTAATTTCTTAAAAATGGAATTAAAAATAAAGTTATTTATGATCTTTTTTACTATAAAACATGGCGAACACTTAGCAATACTTAATATTTTGTACTGTTTTGTACTTTAATATGGAATTATCATAAAATGGAATTACATATAGTGATTAAAAATAAATCTTTAAATTTTAATAAGATAAAAGAAACTGAACTAGTATTATTAATGTATTTGTTCATAATAATTTATTAACATATATTCATTTATAAGTGATTAATATATCAATATATTTATAAATATATTAATATTAAACTAAAAATAGTATGTATATATATTTTGATTTAAAAATATATTTTGAAAATATATTTTACATGAGAAAAGAAGATGTAAATGTTCTATGCCTAAAATGTTTATACTTTTTGGCAGAAAGAATATGAGTAAAATTAATATTCATCTTAAAATATTCTTTATTTCTAAGTTTTCAACAATGGACACTTATAAAAAAATTTAATGTTCTGAGAACAAACACAAGACGTTAATTTGATTTTCACTTCCTGCTGCTAATGAAATTGCATGTGAGAGATTTCTGGAGCTCCACACTTGCTCCTGTAGCATGCTTGTGAACCTGAGGTTTTGTTTCTAGGAATAGAGTGGAATAAAAGGACTTCTTGACAAGGCTCTTAAAGTGCAAGAAATAAACCCAAAAATTAATAAGTGGGATGTCATCAAACTAAAAATCTTCTTCACAGCAAAGGAATATCAAGAGTGTGAAGAGGCATCCTAAGGAATGGGAGAAGATCTTTGACACCGGTTCCTCAGTGTCTTAGTCAGCTATTCCACTGCTGTGACTAACTGATCTGACCAGCACAACAGTAGAGGAGGAAAGGTTTATTTGAGGGCTCACGGTTTCAGAGGTCTTAGTTCATAGAGGGCTGGCTCCATTCTTCAGGGCTCAAGGTGAGGCTGGACATCATGGTGGGAGGGGATGGTGGAGGGAAGCAGCTCCCATGGTGATCAGGAAGCAGAGAGAGGCCCCACTTGCCAGATACAAATATGTATATAGAAATCTATCTATCAACCTGTCTATCAACCTATCAACCTATCTATCTATCTATCCCCAGTGCCCCAATTCCCACCTCCTCTAGTGACACCCTATCTGCCTCCAATAGTCACTCAGTTAATTCCATCAGGGATTAATTCACCGATTAGGTTAAGACTCTCGAAACCCAGTCATTTCTCCTCTGAAACTTCTTACGTTGTCTCACATGTGAGCTTTCGGGGGACACCTCACATCCAAACCAGAAGACTCAGTACAATAATATCTAGCATATATAAGTAACTCGAGAACAAAAAAAAGGAATTAATAAGTGGGCAAAAGAACTGAACAGACATTTCTCAAAAGAAGACATAAAAATGGTCAACAAATTGATGAAAAAGTGTGCAACATCTCTAGCAATTACAAAAATGCAAATTAAAACTACATTGGGATTTCATCTCATTCGAGTCAGAATGGCAATAATCAAGAATACAAATAATAAATTTGGCAAGAATGTGGGGGAAAGATTCATTCATACATTGTTAGTGAGGCCACCCTGGAAAGCAGTATGGAGATTCCTCAAAAAACTTGGAATGGAGCCTCCATTTGGCTCAGTTATTTTACTCTTTGGCATTTATCCAAAAGATTTAAAATCAGCATGCTGCAGTGACACAGGCACATGAATGTTTATATTAGCATTAATTCACACTAGTCAAGCTGTGGAACCAACCTAGATGTCCTTCAACAGATGAATGGATAAAGAAAATGTGGTATATATTCACAATGGAATATTAGTCTGCCATAAAGAAGAATGACTTTATGGCATTTCTGGTGAATAGATAAAACTGAGAACTATCACGTTAAGTGAAATAAGCCAGACCCAGAAAGTCAATGGTCTAATGTTTTCCCTGATATGTGGGAGCTAATTCAATGCAAGGGAGGAGAAGAAGAGAAGAAGTGAAGAAGTGGAGAAGAAGGAGAAGCACAAGGAGAGGGAGGAGGAGAAAGAGAAGAAGAAGGGAAAAATAATAGGGGGGAAGACTCCATTAAACTAGAAGAAAGATCAGTGGAGTAGATGGAGGGGAAGGAAGGGAAGGGAGCAGGGTTGGGACAGGGAAGATAGTGAAAGGAACCTGACCTAGCTTTCCTGGGTACATGAGCAAGCGCACCACAGCGAATCTCACTGTCATGTACAGCCACAGACACTGATTCTTTAAAAAAAGTTATAAGTAAATAGCAGAAGGATCAGTGGAGTGGAAGGGAAGGGGGGAAGAGGAAGGGAAGAGGAAGTCCTGGGGACAGAATTAGAGCAAATTTTATTCCATGCTTTTATAATCATGTCAAAATGAATGCTAATGTTCTGTATAACTAAAAAGAACCAATGAAAAGGAAAAAGAAATAACAACTCAGGCTTAAAAAGAAAGTCCAGCCATTATGCTTACAGAAGCTTCTGCTACTTGCCAGGACAAGAAGTCCTCTTCTGAAATGAGGTCAATGATTTTGAGAAACAGAAATCTGTTACCACATCAGAAAGACTGTAATAGCTGTGCCGTTGACCTCAGGTGCAGAGAAAGCAGCAACTTCCACAGTGTGGTGCCTGCAGACAGGATGCAGAGCATTCCTGACCCACGGGTGCTCGCAAAGGAGACAGGAGCGGGCGTGGCGTTCTATACATCGATGGTGAGTTTCCTCTTGGGTGCGTGTGGCGCTAGGGTCTCAGGGGAAGCACAGCGCCCTGTGGTTGGGTGAGTGAAGGTTTATAGAGACGTGGGTGGCACACTGGGAAGCAGAGGGGTAGTGCCCTGGGGACGGTGGGTGAGGATCACAGAGGGAATCTTGGCGATCCTCGGCTTTAAGTGGAAAGGGAAAAGGGAGGTAGGCCCCGGGACGCACGGAGACCAGCTGGTGGACGTCTTCGATTAAGAAATGGAACCAGCTCTCAGGACACATCGCTGAGGGAGCAAGCACCTTGACCTTACTCTCTTTCTAGGGTGCCTGACCTCCACGTTGTCCTGAGCAGACGGGAGGTCAGTCCAGACAGGGCGGAGCAGAGCTGCAGGGGCAAGTGGAAGACTTCTAGCACAGTAGGAATATGGGCCGGGACAAGTGTGTCCTGGAGGCTGATGCAGGAAGTTTCCCTCCTCCTGAAGATATAGATGGCAGAGTGGTGGGTGGAGGCGGCCCTGCCTCTTGTGGCTCTGTCACCATTTGTGGCCCTACATGGGTATTGGTCCTTTGTGTTTATTCAGAAGACAGTGGAGAGTGTGGGATTCTGTGGGGATCTGTGAGCTGGGGAGTTGCGCCTGCCATGACTACCACATTCCTTGGTCAGTGCACATGGCCACGCCTATCCAAGAAAGGCTGAGGACTGGACATAGTGTGACTAGAGCGCGTGCTAGTCGTGCTTCCAGAGAGCTGCCATGTGTGACGACGGTGGGGCAGGCCACGCCAGCTTCATAAATCACAGCAGACCAGAAGAGCATCACAGTCCATGAGAAGAACGTGCAAATCACATAGAAGCAGCAAGGACACCTTGGTGGGTTAGTCAAGTCCTGGGACAAGAACGAGGGCCCAGTAAAACTGAGAACTTCATCAGGGAGGACCCGAAGGAGTGGGTAGGCCAGCATCCCCGGCTTTTCTTGCCAGCCGCCCTCCATAGAGACTTTAGATTGCTGCTGGGTGCTCCCGTGCTGACAGTTGGAGTAAGAACCCCGGGACGTGCATATCCACCTCTTCCACATACAATAAGCCGGTTTAATAAGAGAAACTAAAAATGTTTGCATTCCCTGTTTTCTGTGCAGCTCTTGAACATACTGTGTGAGCCTACTGAATGGACATCCTGCTTTTTGAGGTCATAATTACTGTCAAAGGCAAATAAAAATCTAAGATGTATAGCAAAGAACAAGTGGGATTTAAAGTCAAAAGCAAGATCCCTTTACATTTACACCCCCAAAGTGAAATGTACCGACATAAATTCAGCAAAAATGTGAAACAGAGATAAGAAGAAAACTATAAACTCTGATAAAAGAAACCAACGATGGCTTATGCTCATGGCCAGAAAGACTCCTCACTTAGGATGTCCGCTTTTCCCAGATCGATGCAGAGATTGAACACAGTCCTGACCAAAATCGCAGAAGTTAGTTTGTGACTCTCAGTAAACTGATGCCAGCGTGTACATGGAGAATCAGGAAGAGCCAGGAGGACTTCAAAGGGCAAGAACAAAGCTGGAGGATTGACACTGAGTTCCGGACGTCCCGCGAAGCGGCTGTGGTCCAGCCGGCGTGGAGGTGCACACTGATCCCAGAGACTCCGGAGGCTGAGGCAGGAGGCTCACGAGTTCCAGGCCAGACTGCGCAACTTAGCAAGACCATGTCTCGGAATACAGTCAAGGGCTGGGGATGTGGTTCTGTGGTAGAGCACCCTGGGCTCAATCCCAGGGCCACACACACACACACACACACACACACACACACACACAGTAAGCAAGACTGTAAGTTACTGGTGAAAGGAGAGACAATGACATCAAGGCAACGCAACAGCGAGGCAGAAACAAACCCAGGTAGTTATGATCAGCTGATCTTTGACAGAGAAGCCATCCAAGGTGACTGAGGAGAGGGCAGTGTCATCGAGCAATGGCGTTGAAACTGCGTGGGAACCATGACTTCAGACGCAGACCTGGGTCCAAGTGGATCCAGACTTAAATGTGGATCATGGAGCTGCCAAACTGCTAGCAGATAACAGCAGAAAATTGAAACGACCTTGGGTTTGGCAATGAGGTTTTAGACACGACATCAAAGGCATGATACGTGGAATGAAGAATTAATAAATGGGACTTCATTAAAATAAAGAATTTCTGCTCTGTGACTGGCATGGCCGAGAGAATGAAAGGAGGGGCACAGACTCAGAGAAATATTTCAGAAGACATTTTTGGCATCTTTCCAATATATGAAAATATGATCTTGGTCCCTACATGGCACGCCAGCCAGGGAACGTTCATTAATCGGAGGGGCCCCACCACGCACCCACAGGGCCACGTCCAGCACACAACACAGCGCACTGGCCAGGCTGCAGCAGCCAGGGTCAGGTCATAGCTGCTGAGAACCCCAACTGAAAGACAGCAAGGCCACTTCCTGCAAAACCAAACATACTGTCTGGACTCAGCAGTTCTTGGTGTCTGTCCAAAGGAGCAGAAAACATCCGTCTGCATGGAAACCTGCACATAAATGTTTACAGCAGTGTATTCAAAATTGTCAAAACCTGGATGCAGAAAAGATGCTCCTCAGGATGTGAGTGGATGAACCACCCAGGCTGCAGAGCATCACTCAGATCTAAAACCCAGTGAGGCCTCAAGCCAGGAGAAGACACGGAGACATCTCAAATACACACTGCCACGTGAAAGAGCCCATTCTGAAAAGGTGATGACAGATTACGTAATTCCTATAAAAGGCAAAACAGGAAGGCAGTAAACAGATCCCCGTTCCCAGGGCCGGGGAGGGAGGAGGCGGAGGCATGGCCCAGGGCATGGTGGACAGCGAACTGTTCTGACGACACAGCAGAGGTGGGCCTCGCCAATGGCCCTTTCTCAAGTCCCAGGGGCCTGTGAGCCCTCATGTAGCCAGGACTCCAGGAGACTTGTCGATGTGGACCCTTGGGTGGTAACACGTCCCGCCCTGGTGAGGGATTCATGTTTGTGGGGCACAGCGGTGCACGGGAATCAAGGGAGCTTCCATACACAGTTGCTGTGAACCTAAAATTGTTCTGAACATTTAGTCAGGAAATAACCAGCAGCCCCAAGTCAATCTCCCTACGTTCTGGAGGTCAGGTGCTTGCTGCAGGGCACAGAGGGGCAGCAGAACTGGTGGCCCTCAGGGCCCTGTCCTGGGGTCAGGCCGCTGTTCCACAGAACTCTCCCAACACCTTGAGTGAAGGCAGGAAATGAAGATCTTGCCAGGAAAGGAGAGAGGGGCACTGAGGGTGAGGACAGCAGCCAGCTGTTCCGAGAAGCGTCCTGCCGTCCACTGGACTCCATGGGCCTCGTTCCTCAGCCGCCCGTCACGGCGCCTCTTCCGCCCAGGGCTTCTGAGGATTGACTGAGAGGGAGCGAACAAAGTGTTTGGAAAGTCTCCTGCTCCTGGTCTGCACCCACGAGATGCTCATTCCTGTGACCCCCTCGTGGCAAGCCCGTGGGAAGAGATGTCCAGAACTACAGGACCTCAGCCTGGGAGGAGCTGAGAGGTGTAGGGGCAGGTGACCAACACAGAAGGCCAGATGTGAGAAGATGCACGTGAGATGTGTGGTGGACTGGAGAGGGGAGCGTGGACAGCAACGGCCACCTGGGGTTGGAAGGTGACGGGGGCGGAGACAGGTGGGAGCAACTTACGGTTCTCCAGAGTGACCACTGGTCAGCATGCCCTTGACTGATGTGGGAATCAAGGGGAGCGCTGGCAGTGAGGCCACGGCTCTGGTTCTGGGCTCCACCAAACTCCGCTGTCACGAGGAAGGATATTTCCAAATCGTCCCTGGACTGCAGACGGCAGCCACACTCTCCGGTGATTGTCCCTGGCGGAAGGTCCCAGAGCCTGGGCTCTAACTTGAGTGGACAAACCCATGCTCACCACCACATGTGGAGCACTTAGGGGAAGAGAGGGACAGCCCCATGGTGTGGATTGTCCAGTACTGTGGGTTCCAGTCCAGGCAACGTCCTCCTCTGTCCACTAGCTTGGAGTCGGCCTAAGATCGCAGGAGGCTGTGGAAGGACAAAGCACACCTGGTCCAATACCCCTGGCAAAGAGGCCAGGTAACGTCAAGAGCAAGCCTGGAGCGAGTGCTTCGACCTCAGCACTGGGTTAAGCGTGCCGTTCCTACGGCAGCAGAGGTTGCCTGGCAGGCACACACCGGGGCTCACGCGGACAGTAGCCACAGGTTCTACGGACCCCAGCCGTAAGTGGCAGAACTTTCTGCAGTAGACTTACTTGTCATTGAAGCCCCAGGAAAGTGGGTTACCAACAGCCTGAGACAAAGGAGCTCCTCCTCTAGTGCCTCAGTGGGATCCGAATCAGCATTCTGTGCTGATGGCGGGTGTGGAGAGCTCGCGGCCTTTCATGTCCGAAACCTCTCCATCAGGGACAGGCCTTTTGCTGGCCCCGGAGTCAGGGTGGAAGACAGGCTTCCCCTGGTCTCCTCACTGTGAGACCGCAAGAAAAGCATCCTCCCCACCTTTCATTTTGTGCCTGCACAGCAAGGCTCTGACACCTTTTAGAATTAAAACTGAAATATTTTCAGACATGGGTTGTCACTAGACCATATGTTTAATTTGGATCAAATGCTACCCTTCCTGTGGGGAAAAGTGCTTTCAGAATGTTCAGTCCTGATCCTGGGTTGGATTAGAGCTGACAGGAATTGGTCATCTTCAAACAATTGACTTCATTCAAAACAAGTTCTGGAGAGTTGGGGCACCTAGCAGGTTGTACTATACTACCCAGATTAGAGTTGGACGTGCTTGTCCTCCACACAGTGCTTTTACTCAGGAACACAGGACATTGCCATCACCACCGCTACTCCCACGGTCCTCCAGAGTCCCAGCCTCTGAGAATGACTGCTGATCTTGGTGTCCACCTAAGGCCATGTGAGAAAGGCTCAGTCAGCCTGTGGCACCATGGATGTGGTGGAGCCTAGATGGAGGGAGATGGTCACTGGGGCCTGCCTCTGAAGGGGTATTAGGACCCTGGCCTCATTTCCTCTGTCTCTTGTCATTTCCTGAACAAGAGGAAACTTTGCTCCACCACACCCTCCCTGTCAGGATGTTCTGTCTCACAGTTGAATCAACTAGCCCTGGACTGAAACCTCAGGACTGAGCTAAAGTTAAATCTCCTTTAAGGTTGATTTTCTCAGGCATTTTGTCACAGCAATGGAAAACTGATTAACACAAGACAAAGGCCTAAAATGAACTCTACACTACTGGCTGTATGATAGTGGTGTAGTATGTTTAGATTTCCATTTAAAATGCCACGGAGTGGGAAACCTATTTTCTTAAAGTTCTAGAAGGTGGAAGTCTGAGATCAGGATACCAGATGAGGGCTTTCTTCCTGGCTCATGCAGGATCACCTTGTGCTGGGTCATCATGTGATGGAGAGAAAGAAAAAGCTGTCTGGTCTCTTCTTATAAGGACACTAATGCCATCAGAAGGGCCCACCCTTATGGCCTCATCTAACCCTGAGACTCATCAAACCCACGCTCTCACATGGAATACACAGTCATCCCAACCCAAAGGCTCCAGACATTTTGACTTGTTCCAACATCAACTCTAAACCTTAAAGACAAAGATTCATCCAAACATCTGAACCAACTGTGTGTGGGTGAGACTCGAGGGACAATCCCCTCTGACAAAAGTTTCATGTCCTGCGGTGAACGTGCCCAACCAGGCAATTTGTGTGCTTCCAAACAAGTGACCGCCTTCGAAACTTACCCAGCCGTGCCCTCTGACCTCTGAATGACCTCGGCGGCCCCTCTGCCTCTTTCTGGACAGCATCACACATTGGCAGTCGAATAGCCCTGTCATCTCATCTGGCCGACCCCAGAAGTTCTGCAGCTTTCCTTCTTTCCATTCCACGTCCATCCACGTCACTGACACCGGCAGTGTCAAACGCCCTGCATCAGGTGACAATCCTGCCATACCCTCTGTTCTCTGTACAGCATGATTTCTTGTTTTTTGTGATATGGATAACTGAGGATTTTCCAAATTTTTAAATTCTGGTTCGTTTTTTACTTAAACATGTATTCTCCAAATTATCTTTCTTCTGCACATTGTTGAGAATAGCCAGTAGAAATCAGCCTGCTCCTTTAGCACAGGGTTAGGAAGCTCTTGGCTAAACGCGCTGCTTTCTCACCCGCCAGCTCTGCCTTCCACAAGCAGAAGATGAACACAGCTCTGCTAGTTTCTTGGTAGTCTCATAACAAGGTCTGCCTCCCCTTCTGTTTCCAACAGCAGGTTCCACATCTCCATCAGAGCTTCCACCAGAATCACCCCAACATCCTACTCCCAGGATGCACCTTCCTACCCAATTCCCACGCCACCTGCGCACATCCTGGCATTTGACAGAGGAGCCCTTCGCTGCTCGCTAATGGAGTTTGTATCAGTCAGCTCTGGCTGCTGTGACAAAACACCTCAGAGCGGTGGACTAAGCAGTAGGAACTCGTTTTCTCCCAGATTGAGAGTCTGGAAGTCTCGGATCAGGGTGTGGGATGGGCTGGGTTCTGGCATAGGTCCTTCCTGGTTTATAAAGAGGTGTCACTTCCCCACAGCCTCACGTGGAGGAGGGGCTCTCCCGTGACTGAAGTTGTGATAAGGGCACGCATGCTATCATTAAGGCTCCTCGTCACTTCGCTGTACCTGACTGTGTGTCATCAAGGTTCCCATCTCCTAATGCCATCACCTGTGGACTTAGGGCTTGAACACATACGAATGGGGGTGGGAGGCATCATGCAGGCCATAGCAGGCTGGAAAGTTCTTCACCCTAAAACTGAAAGCTTGCCATCAAGCAGAAAGATCTTCTGAAATCTTTCTGGACACACTTTCTTTAACTGTCTCTAGTTTACGGTGGATATAAAGTCTCAACAGTAGGACTGAATCTTTATAAAGTGCTTTCCTTATGTGAAAAGCTTAGCACACAAGCAGGCATATCTAAAGCAGCTTGAATCAGAATCTGAGCTGAGAGTCCAGATTAAAAATAAATGGTACAAACAGTGCATAATAATTTCTAGCCCTGTGTCATAAATATTCCAGCATGGAATAGCTCCCAATCCGTAGGGACTGAAGCAAATGATGCACCAGAAATGAGCACTGTAGGGGGAAATCATATAAGAGACACTTACATCATTCCATTGAACATTTCCCTCCTGGTGAGCATATAAGCCGCCCATTCGTGACTTTGCAGGGCTACGGTTGAATGAGATGTAAAGAGTAAAGGTTTCCTTGGAGTCTGAGGAACTAAGATCAGGTGGCCGCTGTTCCAGCCTTTGGTGAGGGCCTCATGGCAGGTGGCCATGGTGGCGGGAGATCCCGTAAGAGCCACCACATGCTGAGAGAAGCAGCCAGAGACTTGGGGCTCAGACTTGCTCTCTGACAGCTACCTGCTCCTTCAGCTGCTATTTGGGATCCAATGGAGCCAAGTACCTTCAAAGAACCCAAACTTCCCCAGGCCCCACCTCCCCAGGCTCCACCTCCTCAGGCCTCACCTCCCCAGGCTCCACCTCCTCAGGCCTCACCTCCCCAGGCCCCACCTCCTCAGGGTCCCACCTCCCCAGGGTCCCACCTCCTCAGGCCTCACCTCCCCAGGCCCCACCTCCTCAGGGTCCCACCTCCCCAGGCTCCACCTCCTCAGGGTCCCACCTCCCCAGGCTCCACCTCCTCAGGCCTCACCTCCCCAGGCTCCACCTCCTCAGGCCTCACCTCCCCAGGCTCCACCTCCTCAGGCCTCACCTCCCCAGGCCCCACCTCCTCAGGGTCCCACCTCCCCAGGCCCCACCTCCTCAGGGTCCCACCTCCCCAGGCTCCACCTCCTCAGGCCTCACCTCCCCAGGCCCCACCTCCTCAGGGTCCCACCTCCCCAGGCTCCACCTCCTCAGGGTCCCACCTCCCCAGGCTCCACCTCCTCAGGCCTCACCTCCCCAGGCCCCACCTCCTCAGGGTCCCACCTCTACAGCTCTGTGAACACCACAGAGCTGGATTGCCATGATTCAGGCCTGAAAGGAGTGTGGCTAGACCTTAACGTGCCATGTGAACTTTGGGCAGGAGGAAGGGTCCTCCTTTTAAACTGAAAGGCCCGCCTCCAAATTATCTAGATTAAATACTAGAAACTGAGAAACGGTTCTAGGTAGCATTATTAAAACTACTATTATATATTCATATTAAATTATAGCATAATCCATTAAAAGGTCTATTTTAATTTAATGCACAATATCATTACTGACTACTAGAAATAGCATCAATTGATATTAAAAACAACAGGCCATGCAGGATTGCCTTGCCTTTGCTCCCAGGGGAGGCTCGCAGGGAGCAGAGTGGTGCAGACGAGTCCGCAGGGAAGGTCAGCAGGCTGCAGGGTGCTTCCTGGGGACTCCCTGGGTCTTCTGCCTGTGCCAAGTGGCTTCTCCAGTCCTCTCATGAGCCCGTCTGCAGTTTGCCACCCAGTGGGTAGAGAACTGCCTTGGACAGCAGCTCCTCTTTCTCCACATCCTTGTCCTCTGATGTCACTGGGGCTGGCCGGGTGTCCTCTGGGAAGGAGCCCCCCACCTGGGGGCAGCTCAGCTCCTCCCGCTCCAGCCGCTGCTCCGCAGCCTTCCACACCCTCTTCCGGAGTGTTCCACCAGCAGGAGCACCAGGCTCAGCACTTCCTTTCAACACCCGCTGGCACAGGCTCTCCCGCCCTGCTGCAAGGCGCTCCCATTGTGGGGAAGGTGTTCAGGACTGCCGTGTGCCAGGAATTGGTCCCTCTCTTCCTCTCGTCATCCGAACTTCTGCCCCAGAACATTCAATACTAGTGACGTTTGGGCATCGTGACTTCCATGTGTCCTGTGTGCACATGGGCACAGTTCACATCATACGTGGCACTCTTACTCAGTTTTGAGAGAAAAAAGGACATGAGAGTGACGTTCCGTTCTCCTGGGGTCAGGCAAACTGCCTGCCACTGTGAACTCACTTGCATCCTTCCACATCGTTTTTAATGCTTTTCTACGGAAAGTCAGTAAAGATCTGGAGCATCGATGTGCTTTACTAAATAGGATCGGCGTCACTGTATGTATGGCTTTTGCATCTGTCGTATGTTCTCAAGTTATATGGTGACAGATGCACCTCCCTTGCAGTTCATCTTGTGAATATATGCCTTTTACTTACCCTGTCCCCAAAGTGACTGTGAAATTATTTTATTTTTCTTGTTTTTTCAGTAAAATACAGGTGCTAATATTTCTATAAAATAGTGGAATTGAGAAGCTATAGGTAAGGAACTCTTAATTTTAATGGAAAACGCCAGGATATTTCCTGGGCCCTCAGGTGCACTGCACCGTTGCTGGGTAGCAGACAAGCGCTGGTCAGGAGGGACCTAGGCCCCCACACGGTGCCCGTGCCCATGCCCTTGCAGATGGGTAGCCGCTTTTCAGCCCCTGGCTGGGCGAGCACGGGCTCAGCCTCGCTCATCCACCTTGATTCCGGGTGCAAGGCTCAGAGTCACGGCTGCCCAGATGTGATGCCATTCTAAGCCTCATAGGAGCAGAGGGTCAAGCAGGACTGTGTGGTGCCCTGGGAGGTTAGCCCTCTGCCCAGTGGCCAGCCGAGACACAGCACAGGCCAGTATCAGTGGAGTGGAATGGAGTGGGCAGTAGAGACCCTAACAGGGCCGGAGGAGAGCCCGCGTGCCTGGTGGACCTGATCCCTGGGCCCCCCATGGTCTCCCTTCGCCCCTTTTGCAGGAGGACCGCCCTCTCGGTGCCTGGAGTCCCCCTGTCTGAGGCGGGGTCTCCCTTAACACCTGTGCTCCTGGTGCTGTTTCCTGGGAATTTCCTGTGAAGGATCCTGTGCATTTATCCTGCTGTGTGTGCTCCTCGCTCATGGTGGGAGGTGACTTTCTACCTGGCACTCAGGAAAATGTGACTCCTCTTTTAATTTTGGAGCATCACTAATCTCCCCCAGTCTTTTCCTTGACTTTCAATTTTATTAAGTTTTCTTGTCACGGCAGAGATTTTAATGTTGATATAATTATAAGTTTAATCTAATTTTTTGCATCGTACCTTTGGTGCTGATTTCAAGACTTCTCAACCTTATGACTGTGGGGTGACTCTTCTGGTGCCCGTATGTGTATTGCGCTGGCTTTCCTGAGCTTGGAGTTGGTAATTCCACCAGGTGAGTGGGAGCATGCTGGTGGCTCTCCCGCCCACCCTCCTCCTCACAGGTGGCTGTTACCTGCTCCAGCTGCTCTGAAATGGTGACGGCTGCTGACCCAGCGTTGACCATGTCTAGTGCTCTTGTCCTCTCCCTTTCACGTGTCCAGTACCCTGGAGATGCCACTGTGGTCCCAGTGTCTCTTGCTGATCTGAGGGGAGTCACATTGTCCCCAAACTTCATTCTATGCTTTTAAAAATTGGATCTGGTTAAAAGAATTTACAAATAGAAAGTCTGCACTATAGAACATTCTCAGCAAAATATTTCATGAGGAGGATGTGAAAAACAAGTCGGCAAAGGGAGGAACTACCCTAAAGGAAAAGCCAGTCCAAGGAGAAACCAAGTCAAGTTAAAAACCAAAAATAAGCCCAAATGACAAGGAAAACAAATTATATCACAATAATAACCCTGAATGTTAATGGTCTAAGCTCAATAATCAAAAGACATAGACTGGCAGACTGGATTAAAAAGAAAGACCAAACAATATGCTGCCTTCAAGAGACTCATTTTATAGACAAAGACACCCACAGACTAAAGGTGAAAGGATGGGGAAAAACATACCGCGCACACAGACTCAGTAGAAAAGCAGGGGTCTCCATCCTCATATCAGATAAAGTGAACTTCAAATCTGAGTTAGTCAGAAGGGATAAAGAAGGACATTTCATACTTCTCCAGGGAACCATAAGCCAGAAGACATACGATTTTAAATATTTATGCCCCAAACAATGGAGCATCTATGTACATCAAACAAACCCTTCACAATTTTAAGACTCAAATAGACCAAAACACAATAATAGTGGGAAACTTTAACACACCATTCTCACCACCGGATAGATCCTCCAAACAAAAACTGAACAAAGAAGCTATAGAACTAAATAATACAATCAATGATATAGACTTAATGGACTTGTACAGAGTATTTCATCCATCATCGAGCAAATATGCTTTCTTCTCAGCAGCTCTTGGATCCTTCTCCAAAATAGACCATATACTATGCCACAAAGAAGCCATTAGTAAATACAAAAATATAGAGATACTACCTTGTATCCTGTCAGACCGTAAAAATGCAGTTAGAAATCAATGATAAAATAAAAAGCAAAAAGTACTCCTACACCTGGAGACTAAATAATACACTATTGAATGATGCAGTGATAACAGAAGACATCAGGGAGGAAATAAAAAAAACAATTCTTAGAGGTAAATGAGAACAATAACACAACATATCAAATTCTCTGGGACACTCTGAAAGCAGAACTAAGAGAAAAGTTCATTGCATTGAGCTCATACATTAAAAAAATAAAAAGTCAACAACTAAATGACCTGATATTACTTCTCAAAGACCTAGAAAAAGAAGAACAGATTAACACCAAAAATATTAGAAGACAGGAAATAATTAAAATCAGAACTGAAATCTATGAAATTGAAACAAGAGAAACAATTCAAAAAACTGACAAAACAAAAAATTGGTTCTTCGAAAAAATAAACAAAATTGATAAACCCGTAGCCACACTTACAAAGAGGAGAGCGAAAATTCAAATTACTAGAATTCGTGATGAAAAAGGAAAGATCATAACAGACACCATTGAAATACATAACATAATTAGAAGCTACTTTGAAAATCTATACTCCAACAAAATAGAAAATATCAAAGACATTGGCAAATTTTTAGAGTCATGGAATCCTCCCAAACTGAATCAGGAAGATGTACACAATTTAAACAGATCAATTTTAAGCACTGAAGTAGAAGAAGTCATCAAAAGCCTACCAACCAAGAAAAGCCCAAGACCAGAGGGATTCTCAGCCAAATTCTATAAGATCTTTAAAGAAGAACTAATACCAATACTCCTCAATGTATTCCAGGAAATAGAAAAGGAGGGAACCCTTCCAAACTCATTCTGTGAGGCTAGTATCATTCTGATACCAAAACCAGACAAAGACTCATCAAGGAAAGAAAACTCTAGACCAATATCCCTGATGAATATAGATGCAAAAATCCTTAACAAAATACTGACAAATCGCATACAAAAATATATATTAAAAAGATAGTGCACCATGATAGGGGTTTTACCCAGGGATGCAAGGTTGGTTCAACATCCAGAAATCAATAAATGTAATTCATCACATCAATAGACTTAAAGTGAAGAATCATATTATTTCAATAGATGCTAAGAAAGCATTTGATAAAATACAGCACCCCTTCATGCTTAAAACACTACAAAAAATAGGAATAGTAGGAACATAGCTCACCATTGTAAAGGCTATCTATGCTAAACCCACAGCCAACATCATTCTTAATGGAGAAAACCTGAAAGCATTTCCTCTAAAAACTAGAACAAGACAGGGATGCCCTCTTTCACCACTTCTATTCAACATTGTCCTTGAAGCACTAGCCAGAGCAATTATATAGACCAAAGAAATTAAAGGAATATAAATAGGGAAGAAGAACTCAAGCTGTAACTATTTGCTGATGACATGATTCTATATTTAGAGGATCCAAAAAAACTCCACTAGAAAACTTTTATAACTAATAAATGAATTCAGCAAAGTAGCAGGAATATAAAATCCATATGAATAAATCTAATGCATTTCTATTCATAAGTGATGAATCCTCTGACAGAGAAATTAGGAAAAACACTCCGTTCAAAATAGCCTCAAAAAAAAAAAAAAAAAAACCTTGGGAATCATTCTAACAAAAGAGATGAAAGACCTCTACAATGAAAACTACAGAACACTAAAGAAAGAAATTAAGGAAAACCATAGAAGATGGAAAGATCTTCCATGTTCTTGGATAGGCAGAATTAACATTGTCAAAATGGCCATTCTATCAAAGGCACTATACAGATTCAATGCAATTACAATTAAAATCCCAATGACATTCCTCATAGAAATAGAGAAAGCAATCATGAACTTCATCTGGAAGAATAAGAGACCTCGAATAACCAAAATAATCCTGAGCAGAAAAAGTGAAGCCAGAGGTATCACAATAACAGTCATTAAACTAAACTACAGAGCAAGAGTAACAAAAACAGCAAGGTATTAGCACCAAAATAGACAGGCAGAACAATGGTATAGAATAGAAGACACAGAGACAACTCACATAAATACAGTCACCTCATACTAGACAAAGGAGCTAAAAACAAAAAATGGAGAAAAGATAGCCTGTTCAACAAATGGTGCTGGGAAAACTGGAAATCTCTCACCCTGCATAAAACTCAACTCAAAATGGATCAAAGACTTAGGAATTAGACCAGAGACCCACACTAACTAGAAAACAAAGTAGGCCTGAATCTTCATCATGTTGGCTTAGGATCAGACTTCCTTTACAAGACTCCCAAAGCACAAGAAATCAAAGCAAGGATCAATAATTGGGATGGACTCAAACTAAAAAACTTTTTCTCAGCAAAGGATACAATCAATAATGTGAAAAGAGAACCTATAGAGTGGGAGAAAATCTTTTCCACACACACTTCAGATAGAGCACTAATCTCCAAAATTTATAAAGAACTTACAAAACATTACACCAAAAATACAAAGAATCCAATCAATAAATGAGCCAAAGAACTGGACAGACACTTTACAAAAGAAGACATACAGGCGATTAATAAATATATGAAAAAGTGTTCAACATCTCTAGTAAATAGAGAAATGCAAATTAAAACAACTCTAAGATTTTTATCTTACTCCAATTAGAATGGCTATTATCAAGAACACAAATAATAATAGGTGTTGGCGAGGATGTGCGGAAAAAGACACACTTTTACACTACTGGTAGAGTTGCAAATTGGTGCAGCCACTCTGCAAAGCAGTGTGGAGAATCCTCAGAAAACTTGGAATAGACCCACCTTTTGACCCAGCTATCCCACTCCTTGGTTTATACCCAAAGGACTTAAAATCAGCATACTATAGTAACACAGCCACATCAATGTTTATAGCAGCTCAATTCACAATCCTTAGATTGTGGAACCAACCTAAATGCCCTTCAAGATATGAATGGATAAAGAAACTGTGGCATGTATACACAATGTAATATTATTCAGTCATAAAGGAGAATAATATTATGGCACTTGCAAATAAATGGATGGGATTAGAGAATATCATGCTAAAGTGAAATAAGCCAATCCCAAAAAAACAAAGGCTGAATGTTTTCCCTGATAGTTGGAGGACGATATAGGTGGGGGTAGCAGGGGTGGGGAGTGAGAGAAGAATGGAGGAACTTTAGATTGTGTAGAAGGAAATGAGAGAGGGGGTATGAAAAATCGTGGAATGAGACAGACATCATTGCCCTATGTGCACATAAGATTGCACCAGTGGTGTGAATCTGCATCATGTACAACCATAGAAATAAAATGATGGACCCCATTTGTGTACAATGAATCCAAATGCAATTTGTAAAAAAAATTTTAAAAATATAAATAAAATTAAACAAACGAAATAAAATAAAAATTGAATCCTGACTTCTGGCTTCCACTCAGGAGACCAAAAGAAGAGTCCTGGGAAGAGTCCAGTTCCTGTGTGTAGTTAAGAAAACAAGCAGCCTCCCCAGACTGTGACAACAAACAGCCCCCAAAGCCAAGGACAGACAAGCTCCTGCAAAAAATGTTGTTTGAATCAGGGAGAAGAAAACACTGGGATTTCCATTCTAGAGAGTCTCAGGTGCAGAGTCCAGGGCTGGACTGGAGTCAGGTCGTGACAGTCATGCACAGGGTGTGCGGGTCACCAGCTGGAATAGCAGGGCAGCCATGTCTGTTTGTCACAGAGGAAGCACTTGTCAGGGAGAGGCTGGCCAACACAGCCAGGGAGGGCCTCGGCCAGCCGTCAGACTTCCGCAGCTGAGACCATCTTCCTGGATTGTCCCCTGCTGGGGACGGGAACCCAGGGAACCCAAAGGAAATGGCACATCATATGCATAGAAGGCAATGTCTCCCCTTTCCCTCTGTCCCAGTGTTGTCACCAACAGTGACACTGGCTCAGCTGAGGGTGAGCAATGAGGGATGAAATGACAGGTTTCCATCAAACACCCTGAAGCAGAGCCTGTGATGCTGGGTGGCAAAACTGTGTGGGGTTGGCAGGTGGAGAGACGGGAGAGCTGGTCTGTCCCCGGGGGCCATGGCAGAGGCTTCGTCTGCAGCAATTCCACCTCTTTGCTCTGCGACTCACCACTTAGGATCTGCTGTCTCAGGGGACTCGGTCCCAGGCTCTTCATTGTCTTTTCAGGTGACGATGTTCTGCAGCAGAGTTCCAACCTTCCCCGTCTGAGTGAAAGATGGCACCCGTCTGCAACTCCTTCAGAGAAACCGAAGCAGGTGCTGTCAGGGCGCCCACCGGGAGGCCCTGCGTCCAGGCCTCAGCAGAAGGAAAAGGAGGAGGTAAAGATTGGAAAATCCAAATGCAGCAAAGAATTGCATTTGCAGGGATTCGGAAACTCACTGAGCTCTGTTTCTGTAGGCTCGCATCTGTGACCTCCGCGAGCCGTTTTATCTTTCAAAAATGACCCATCACTCTGCGCGCCTGTGCACCTGCTCGGAGAAAGCCCAGTGGGCTGCAACGGCACAGAGACCTTCCTGACAGGCTGAAAATCAGCTCCAGATTTTCAGGGAAATAAGAGAAGATGGGAATTCCAAGAGCTCACTTGTCTTCCTTGCCCAGAAAGTGGGTGGTGGACGGGGGAACGGATGGAGCACACCTGCCAGCCCTCTACTGACCCACGCCTACCGTGTGGCTGACAGGGCGCTAATGCCCAGGGGTCCCTGTGAACGCTGGGCGGGGCCAGAGTGGGGAGCTGTCAGGGAAGACGCCGGAGAGGAGATGGAGGAAGCACAACAGCAGCAGCTCCAGGTGCTGACCCACCGCCCAGTCTCTGTGGAGCGAGGCTGAGGGCGAGCTGCGCCGCGGGGCTGACGGGAGGGCAGGACTGGGCGCCTGTGGTGTCCGGGCACCGGGTTTTCACCACCCAGTTGACAGGCAGCCTTGAGTCATGTGCACTTCTCTGTAAGCCACCTTGCTTAGTGCCTCATGTGCGTGCACGTGTGTGTACATACGTGTAGTTGGTGGATAGACACAAACGTTGTGAGTGCAGCCTGAGTGGACTGTAGAAAGGACCTGAGTCCGTACCTGAGCTCCAACGAGAAGGCAGGCCAGGCGAGGCCGGGCTCCGAGTGCCCTGTGAAGAAACTTTTTAGTTTGATACCATCCTATTTATGGATTCTTGATTTTACTTCCTGTACTGTAAGAGTCTTGTTGAGGAATTTGGTTCCTAAGCCAACATGATGGAGAGTTTGACCTAACTTTTCTTCTAGAAGGCACAGGATCTTTGGTCTATTGTCTAAGTCTTTGATCCACAGTGAGTTGAGTCTTGTGCAGGGTGAGAGATAGAAGTCTAATTTCATTTTATTAATATGGATTTCCAGATTTCCCAGCACCATTTGTTGAAGAAGCTATCTTTTCTCCAAGGTATGTTTATGGCCTCTTTGTCTAGTATGAGATACCTGTATTTCTGTGGGTTTGTCTCTGTGTCTTCTATTCTATACTATTGATCTACATGTCTATATTGGTGCCAGTATCACGCCATTTTTGTTACTATGGCTCTGTAGTATAATTTAAGGTCTGGTATTGTGATACCTCCTGCTTCATTTTTGTTGCTGAGGATTACTTTGGCTATTCTGGGTCTTTTATTTTTCCAAATGAATTTCATGACTGTTTTTTCTATTTCTATGAAGAATGTCATTGGAACCTTAATAGTAATTGCATCAAATGTATATAGCACTTTAGTTAGTAAGGCCATTTTGACAATATTAATTCTGTCTATACAAGAACACAGGGGATCTTTGTGTCTTCTAAGGTCTTCTTCAATTTCTTTCTTCAGTGTTCTGTAGTGTTCATTGTAGAGGTCTTTCACCTCTTTTGTTAGATTGATTCTTAAGTATTTTATTTTTTTAAGGTATTATAATGGAATAGTTCTCCTAATTTATATTAAGGAGGATTTATCACTGATGTATAGGAAAGCAATCTATTTATGGATGTTAATTTTATATCCTGCTACTTTGCTGAATTCATTTATGAGTTCTAGAAGTTTTCTGGTGGAGTTTTTTTGGGTACTTGAAATAAAGAATCATGTTGTTAGCAAATAATGGTAGTTTGAATTCTTCTTTGCCTATCAGATCCCTTTAATTTCTTTCTTCTGTCTAATTGTTTTGGCTAGAGTTTCCAGGACTATGTCAAACAGAAGTGGTGAAAGAGGGCATCCTTTTCTTGTTCCAACTTTTAGAAAGAGTACTTTCAATTTTTCTCCATTTAGATTGGTGTTGGCCATGGGCTTAGCATGAATAGCCTTTACAATGTTGAGGTATGTTCTTACATCCCTAGTTTTTCCAGTGTTTTAAACATGAAAGGGTGCTGTATTTTATCAAATGCTTTTTCTGCATCTATTGAAATAATCATCTAATTCTTGTCTTCAAGTCTCTTGATTTGATTAATTACATTTACTGATTTTCATATGTTGAACCAATCTTGCATCCCTGGGATGATCCCCACTTGATCACAGTGCACTATCTTTTAAATATGATTTTGTGTGTGATTTGTCTTTTTTTTTTTTTTTTGCGGTGCTGGGGATCAAACCCAGGGCCTTGTGCTTGCAAGGTGAACACTCTAACGATTGAGCTATCTCCCCAGCCCTTGTCAGGTTTTTATTAAGAATTTTTGTATCGTTTTCATCAGGGATATTGGTCTGAAGTTTTCTTTCCTTGGTATGTCTTTCTTTGGTTTTAGTATCAAGGTATTCTAGTTCATAGAATAAGCTTGAAAGGGTTCCCTCCTTTTCTAGTTCATGGAATAATTTGTTAAGGATTGGTGTTCGTTCTTTGAGCGTTTGGTAGAACTTGGCTGAGAAGACAGCTGGTCTTGGACTTTTCTTTCTTGGTAGGCTTTTGATGCCATCTCAATTTCAGTACTTGTAATTGATCTGTTTAAATTTTCTATGTCCTCCTGATTTAGTTTGGGGAGGTCATATGTCTCTAGAAATTTGTCAATGTCTTCAAGATTTTCTGTTTTATTAGAGTATATTAGAGTATAAATTTTCAAAATAGATTCTGATTATCGTCTGTATTTCAGCAGAGTCCATTGTGATATTTTCCACTGAACTTCTTATCTTTTCAAATCCAAGTAATAGCAAAATTCTCACCCTTGATGCTGATTAATAGGAAGTCACACTGTGGAACTCCCTGAAAATTTGCTGTATTTACTTCAAAAATACTAAGCATGAGCTCAGCATTAACATTGATTCTGCCACCTTTTTCAGACCCTGGAAAGTCCGTGCTGAAAGAACAATTGTGGCAAACTCAGGATTGGTTTCCCTTCCTTTCTTGCTAATTTTCACATGGGAATATGCAATAGATATGAAGCAGAGAAAAATCAAAAGATTGCACTCTAAACAGATGGTGACGTATTTGACAGGTATATATTGAGCACGTAGGACATCTGAGGACGTAGAAGGAAGACCTCATCAACCTTCTTGCTGACACGTGTGTCCTAAAGGGAGAGACTGATAATCATAAAGCCAACACTCCACTCAGACTTTAATTGGCAGAAAACACACAAGAGACCAACAGCCTGGGTCAACCATGCACAGCGATGTGGGCTCGAAGGTCACTGCTTAGCTTTGGCTTGGGCAAGGAATGGCCATAGAAACGGGGTTGGCACTGCTGCTGCTCAGGACCCGAATCCTGCAGGAGGAGCGGAGCCCAGAGAGGGCGTGAGCAGAGACACTGCCCTACTGCCCTGTCCTCAGCCCTCATGCCAGCACCCTGCTTTGCCTCAGGCCTGCCCAGCATGGCTGCGCATGCAGAGACAGGGAAGGGCGTTCTGCGCCAGGGGTTGCAAGATGTCGGAAGCTGGGAGGGGCAGTAGACCCTGCATGATGGAGAGGAGGGTGGAGGTGCCCTGGCAGCCCCGGTGGATCCCTGCCACCCCTCCCAGAGGGGTCAGGATGGTGTCCCTGGCAGGGACTCTTCATCTTCACTAAGGGATAGGTGAGATCTCCTTTTCTTCCTGGATCTCTCCAAAGTGAGGGGAAGGTGAGGCTGGGGAAGCATGATTCAGTGGCTATGTGACCATGGTGGCTGGAGGGTTGGGGCTAATTTCCCTAAACTGTGTAACCTGGAGACGTCCACGCATCAGGGTTTGCACTGTGCCCCTCCACACCCCAACAGAGAGAGGCCAGAGTCTTAACCTCCAGGACCCAGAGCGTGATCTTATTTGGAAACAGGGTTTGCAATGCCATCAGGTCAAGAGGAGGGTGTCAGCGTGGGGACTGGATTCCTGTAAGAAGACACACAGGAGGTTGCAGAGCGAGGCCGGGGACTGGACAGAGGAGGCCCCAGCAGCCCCAAGGACAGAGGAGGCGTGGGAGGATCCCTGTGTAGAGCTTCTGGAGGGAGCTGGGTTGCTGACACCTTGGCTTTGGACTTCTAGATTTCAGAGCTGGGAGAGAGTGAATTTCTGTTCAAGCCCCCAGGTGTGTGGCGAATTGCTTCAGCAGCCCGCGGAAACACACATGAACACGCGGCACTCAGATGGGAACAGTCGGGCTCGTGCACAATCAAGAGCACTGTCGCCAGGTTGAGCAGGCTTCCTAGGGCCCTCGGCCTCCCACCGTCCCTTAGAGGAGCTCAGCGTGAGGTGGGTGCCTCTAGAAGGGTGGATTCGGAAGTGGGGTGCTTAATTACAAAGTGGAAATGCGGAGCCCTGCAGGGTTTGATTCTAATTGATTAAAACCAGGCACAGCCGACTTGGTTCCTGGAACCCTCTCTTGGTCTGGTGTCAGCGGTGCCTCTGATCAGGAGGCGGCTCTCCAGCTCCCCTGCACACTGGCCACGTTGGTATGCGCCTCCACCACGGAGATGGATTGAAAGGTCTGAAGATCAGGCTGGGAAGTCACTTTCCCAAACGTTGAGCTTTGTGCTACAAAGAATCGCTTACACGCCAGTTCCCGCATGTCTGTGTGTGAAGGCGGTTCCAGCAGACGGTCCGTGGGCTCGGCGCACACACAACCACACGTCCTGGGACCAGCCGCCTTGGTCCCTATTGAAATTCCCCCCGCGAATGCTCCCCAGGAGCGCGTTTCCTCGGCTACTCCAACGTCTGTGTTGCGAGACTCGCTCTTTGGGGACCTGAGCAGACATTGTGGCTGAGCCCAGGGCTCACTGTTGTCACATTGTTTCCTGCGCTGGGACGCAGAGCACTTTCCCAAGTGAAGTGCGGGGCAATGCCAAGTATTTTCGTCCCCTGCAGCTTCCGACAATGGGGACCAGTCCATGGCTTGCTCATAGAAACGGAGCGCTCTGCCCAGTGAGCTCCCAGCATAATGCGTGCAAGAAGGCGGCTTGCGGATAATAAATGACTCGTGGCTTGAGACCCCCGGGAAACGCGGGCCAGCAGCAGGGCCCTGAATGCACAGGCCCACCCTGCGGAGCCCCGCCCCGCGCTACGTGAGCGTCTGGGCTGCGGGTCCCGGGAGACAGATGAAGGCAGCCTGCCCAGCGCAGCCGGCCGCCTGTTTGGGAGCCCCTAGGAGAAGGGGCACAGCCAGCCAGTGTGCTTTGTTGGCGGCTCCTGTCTTGATGTACAGACGCAGGGAAAATTTCAAACTAGGGAGTCAGCGCAGGGCGCTCTCCTTCCTTCTCTCACCCTGAGAACAAAGCATGAACCCGTTGACCCAAGTGTGATATGAAAAGAAAACCAGCAGACATCACAGCTGAGGTGAAGAGCGGGAGGTCACATGAAGCACGACACTGAAGGAACTGTTTTCCACTAAGAAACGTCCCAAGTTCACCTCTGAGGCTGGAATTCGGGTCAGGCTCCTGGCTGGAGGAGGTCAGCGGCTTCTGTCAGTTCAGAGGGCCTAGGTCCCACAGACAGGGCCCATGGGAAGCTGGCCTTCCAATCCCTCCTCGGAACCCAAACAGGGAGCTGGGGATGCTGGAAGACCAGGTGCCACGCTCCTGGCCAGGTCGCCTCTGCTGACTCAGGAAGCACAGCAGACGGAGGCCTGTGTGGCCAGATTCTGGGCCAGCGAGGCCCTGGGAGAAGGACCTGAGACCCCCCCGCTGGTGGTGTTGGTTGGCTTTATTCACATGGCAAGTTCTCTCTTCTTTCTAAGGGATTCACGTCCCTGAGGATGTCAAAGTTCCCAAAGGTCTTCACAGTTATTTTTGTCTCTGCCAATGCACTGTTAAGCCAAGGCTGAAGGCGATCATGCTGTCCTCCCTCTCGCAGGGCACAGTCCCTCTCCCGTCCCCTGACCTGTGAAAACTTCAGAAACTGCTGTTGGTTGAGTTACGAAGGAAAGACTGCATGCTGGACGCAACGTTTTTTTTCTCTGTAGCATTCTTTTTTAAAAACTCCTGGCACCCAGCAGGGAGGGGCGATCATGTTTCATGTGCAGGCTGCACCCTGGAGGAGCAGGCTGGCCTGGACTTGTTGGGGCTGGGGGACAGCATCCAGAGCCCCACCACTGTCCCTTTGAGAAGCACTGCCCTCCCTTCACTGCCTGAGTGCAGTGTTGGTGTATTTCCTCAGGTACTTGCATCACAGTCGTTAGAGGAGAGTCTGTTAAATCCAAGCGTGTAAGCGGGAGAAGTCCCCAGCACACGAACTCTTTTCAGGCTCACCAGGAAATCATGCATTCTCTGACCTTGGAGGTGGGGTTCTATTTGAAAGCTGGTTGTATTTCCAGTTATAGAAGCTTAAATAATTCATTTCACACTTCTTTCTCTTTCAATGGTGTGTTATAATTACACACCACAGTGGAGATTCACGGTGATGCATTCCTACATGCAGACACCATAGTTTGGTCAGTTTCACCCCCAGGACGCCCCGGCCCCTGGCCTTCTCCTCCTCCAGAGCCCTTCTTCCACTCCACTGGTCTGCCTTCTATTTTCATGAGGTCTTTTTTTCCCCCCACTTATTCTGTCTAGATATTTGTTCACACTCCAGTTAGATAGACCATTGGAATTTGATGAGATGGTGGGAAGAAGTGAAGGTCTCATGGGCCAGAAAGCACCTTGAGCTTGGGAGGCCCTAGATCAGCCAGGCTCCAGTCAGGAGATGGAAGCCACGCTGCGATTTGAACAGGCGAAGTTCAGCGTAAAGAATGACTAGCTGTATGAAATATCAGCGTCATTGGGGGTTGGATAAAAAAGAGTAAAGAAAACCTTAAAGGACACGGGAATGGCAGATGTAAGGAGAAGCCCTGGATTCAGGTTGAGAACAGAGGGCCCAGGGAACCATGAGTCTGGAAGTGTCCCCGGCCCAGGGCTGCAGTTCATACCTGGTTGGAGAGGGCACAGGAGACCTCACAGGATGGCAGAGAGGCTGTTGAACAGGGAGCGTGGGACCCCCTGGGCATGGTGGGGAGCCATCTTCAGGCTGGTGCTGAGCCTTGGCACCCCCAGCACAGCTGCCCAGGAGAGGCAGGGTGAAGCTGGTCAAGCACAGGTGGCTGCAGTGGCTACAGAGCCTGCCACTGCAGAAGTTGTGCCTGGCCCAGGAGCACGCAGCCAGAGGGAAGAGCAGCCCCTTTCCTCCAAGTGACCTTCCGGTTTCCTCTGCTGACAGAGTTCAACATGGTGCCAAGTGGCAAATGCCATATTTGCAGGTCCCTCCCACTGCAGCAGAGCAGGGGGTGACACCCAGAGGAGCTGAGGCCAATCAATCCGTGGCTGGCGCAGCCCTGGCTACCACGCCACTATTGAGAGAGGACGTGGCAGGCTGCCTTGGAGCCCCCCAAACGCAGTGGGGGCCTTGAATTCAGATGACAGCATGAACACAATCCCAGATAGCACCACCTACCAGCCGGGGTCTGGAGGGACTTCCTTTAACAATGGACTAATGGCAGCACATGAGTGGGACTGATTTGGACATGAACATGTGGGCCCATGAAGAAAAGTCTGTGTAAGTTTTACAATGACCCATCCTGAGCTGAACTTTCCAGTCACGAGATTTTAAATGAAAAACAGTTTGGCCTTGGCGTTAACATCCAGCTAGGCATCCCGGTGGTTGTCTCTGAGCTGCCCCAGGAGACCCAAAGCACTCGGTTCGTGCTCACTTACACAGCAATCGCAGGCGCCAACTCATTGAGAGACTAGAGGGCTTGGCCAGTGTGCCCCTCATTCAGGATGTGACGAGATTCTAGGAACGAGCAACCGTGACAATAAGGCCAGTGAGTTCCTTTCCATGCTGAACTAGAGGAAAGGGAGTCCTGAACCATGGCTGTTGAAAGGCAGGAAAGAGCTGAAGCAGCCACTACCTCTCAAGGCAACTGGAGATCAAATCAGAGCAACCTTCAAATCACAGCTCAGCAAAAATAAACATTGGTGAAAATGTAGGGGAAAAGGCACACTCGTACATTGCTGGTGGGAATGCAAATTGGTGCAGGCACTCTGGAAAGCAGTGCAGAAATTCTTCAGAAAACTTGGAATGGAACCACCATTTGACCCAGCTATCCCAGTCCTCAGTAAATAAATACCCAAAGGAATTAAAACCAGCATACTACAGTGACACAGTCACATCAATGTTTATAGCACACAATTCACAATAGCCAAACCGTGGAACCAACCTAAGTGCCCTTCAATAGACGAATGGATGAAACAAATGTGATACACATACACAATGAAATATTATTCAGCCATAAAGAAGAATTAAATTATGGCGTCTGCCAGTAAATGGATGGAACTGGAGGCTATCATGCTAAGTGAAAAAGCCAATCCCAAAAAACCAAAGGACCAATGTTTTCTCTGATATGCAGATGCTAACCCACAATAGTGAGAGTAGGGAAAAATAGAAGCATTTTGGATTAGACAAAGGAGAATAAAGGGAAGGGGTTATGGGAACAGGAAAGATGGTAGAATGAGTCAGACATTACTATCCTATGTGCATGTATGAATACATGACCAATGTAATTCTACGTTGTGTACAACCCGAAGAATGAGAAGTTATATTCCACATATGTATAGTATGTCAAAATACAGTCTACTATCCTATATAATTATAAGAAAAAATTTAAAAAATATTTAAAAACACGCTCAGCCTCTGGGGAAAGTCCAGGTTCCACCCCTGAAAACCATATGGGAAAGCTGAGATTTAGTTTCTGCTTGACTTAGGGCACAAATTCAGCTGTGTGGGAGGCACTAACTGGAGGACCCATCATGATTTGTCCACTGTGGACGATGTGTGGGCTGTCTTCCTGATGGCACCTCCATGGCCATCCTCCTGCCACCTGGCCGGCTGTCCGCCACAGCCAGAGAGCCCAGCCAGAATACGTTCTCATCTACCTGGCTCCGGTGCCACCCACTCAACCTCCAGGGGCAGTGCCAGAAAGCCCAAGGAGGCACCCAGCACCCCGCAGGGCAGCTTCACCCTTCACTAGCTGTTTCAGGAGTACTCTGGGTTTCAACTCTGTGCTCCGAGGTGACACCAACAAGCTCAGTCAGCAGCAAGGGGCCAGGGAGGGCATTCATTCTGGAAAGAGGGGGCGCTTCCTGATAGCTCAAATATCACTCCACTCCTTGCCCCCCTGAATATGTTTTAGCAGTATTTAGTCAGTTATTTGAATCTGAAATCGTCATTTATTTTTAGGATTGTTGATTATTGGTGCATAGGTATTTCACAGAGCAGTGGGTTTCATGGTGGCGTGTTTGTTACATGCACTCTCTTGTTGTGACCAGTACACCTAACCAGAAGAACTTAAAGGAGGAAAGGTTTATTTTGGCTCATGGTTTCGGAGTTTCTGTTCATTGACTCCATTGCTCTGGGCCAGAGGAGAGGCAGAATTCATGGTGGCAGGGCATAATAGAACAGGGCAGCTCAGCGGAGCCAGGAAACAGGGGAGGGCGTGAGGGCAAGAAACAGCTCTGATGTAATCCCCAAGGCGTGTCCCAGTGACCACTTCCTCCAGTCATGCCCTCCCTGCCTGCAGCAGTGCATCCAAATTATCAGTCCACCAAATGGATTAATCCTGTGATTAGGTTACAGATCTCATGACTGATCTAGCCATTTCACCTCCAAACACTTCTGCTCTGTCTTGCATGTGAGATCTCTGGGGACACTTTGTATTCAAACCAAAACATGCACTTGGCGTAACTGGTTCAGCCTCCCTCTGCAGCTCCTTCAGTCTCAGCCTGGGAGACTGGGTCTCCTCTAGGATCTGGCATTCCTGGGGTGGGTCCCAAGCTCTTCAGAGACACTGCACCACACACACTTCATGCGAGTTACCTGCTCCATGTATCTTCTCTACAATGTTCCTGTTTTGCCTCAACCTGGTTGCAAGAGGAGTAATGGAGATTTGCTCATTCTGTGGAGACAAGTAAAGCCTGAATTTTTAACTAAAAGAATTTTAGCCCAGGGCTTCTCAAACATTGTGAATCCATAAACTTTTTTTAATTTTTTTTTTTTTTTTTGCTGTAACATACCCAATAAATTCCCTTGGGATTTTGTCTAAAAGTATTCTCTCTGTTACATGATAAAGGAGTGATTTTATTTAAAAATATTTTAATTCAGAATTTCATTAAAACTTTATCCTAATTTTTATTCTCACATAGCCTGTAGCCATATTTAAAATTTAAAGATTATTTTCACATTTTCCATCTAATAAGTACACATGTCATGTAATTTATTATAAATTAATTTTGTGTGTATTAACTGTCATTAACTTGGTTACATGACATCTTGTTTAATTTGATATCCAATGATATAAACATAAGTACAAGTAATGATATCAAACATGTATACAATTTTCTGTTTTCTCCTGCTATTCGAAGAATATACATTTCGTAGATTGAATAATCCATTGGTTTAGTTTCACATTATTTCTAATTAAGATAAACAAGAAGACTTCAATCTGCTACTAGCAATTACTTCTGACACATTCTAAGTGTGGTTTGTCTAAATAAATAAAAAAGGAAAATTGGATAAAATATTCAGTGTAACCTATTTTTCTTCTATTTCTTTGAAATATTAAAACTGCAAATTCGGTTTTTCAAGATGGCGGCCTAGAGGGCGGCTGCATTTCACGTTGCTCCAGGACTCAAGATTCAAAAGAGGAGATAGTGAGAGACTTGGGACCAACTCAAAGCCCCTGGGTGAGTCTCTCCCGTTGGGGAGGCCTCCCGGATGGGGCGGTAGCCCCGGAACGCAGGGAACTTTGTGAAGTAGAGTTGCTCGGCGAGACGCCCCTCCCCCTGCTGGAGCAGTAAACACGGACAGCGAAACGGAGCAAAAAAACGAAGCGAAAAAACGGCGGAGCGAAGTTTCCAGGACTGCGCGCAGCTTCTCTAAGGAGAGGCAGCCTAAGGAGACTCGTCTGCGAAGGGTGAGGCTCCCAGGCCCAGGAGGTAGGTCCAGGCCCCTGGGAACGTTGCCTGGGAAGGCTGCCCTGCCCAGGCAGCAAGACACCCCTCCCCCCGCTGGAGCAGTGAACACAGACAGCTGGGAACTTTGCAGAGGAGGCCGAGCAGCACACCGCTTGGTTTTGGAGCAATCTGCTGGGGCTCCTGCAGCTGCCAGAGAAAGAGTTGGGCGGCAAGCTATTTGACTCAGCAACCGCCTGAGCAACGGGGAGGGGGCTGTCCAGAGGAGGTGGAGGTACGCAGTGAGTGGCTTGGTCCCCAAGCGCCCACACAGAGCACCAGGTGGCTGCCTGGAGGAAGAGACAAGCGGCGGGTCACTGGGGCTTGGAGCATATGTACGAGGCTCCAAGTGACTACTCAGAGGAGGGGTCGCATAGCCAGGCGATTAGGTGCAAAGCACAGTCCGGTCTGGGGACCTAGGCACCTTTTCTTGAAAGAGCTACACAGAGACAAGCTGAGGGGCAGAGCGAAGGTTCCAGGACTGCGGGCAGCTTCTCTGAGGAGGGGCAGCCTAAGGAGACTCGTCTGCGAAGGGCAGGGCTCCCAGGCCCAGGAGGTAGGTCCAGGCCCCTGGGAACGTTGCCTGGGAAGGCTGCCCTGCCCAGGCGGTAGTTGTGAACTGAGGGGAACCTCTAGGAGGGGAACTGACCAGCGAGACCTCCCCATCGGGTGGGTCTTCCCCGCCGGGTGAGGTTTTCCCACAAGGACGGTAAAACCAGAGACACAGGCCCAAACAGGCATTGCCTCAGCCCGCAGTCTAGTTCCCCTTTGGATGACCATTGGTCAACAAGTAGAGGCACCTCTACCCACTAGCAGGGAATATACCCCACCTGAAGACCACCACCCCTAGAGAGGCAGCTTCCTAGGGGAACACCGCAGTATCAACTTTTCCTCTAAGACTTCAGGCTACTGAAGGATAAGAGGGGATATACTAGCAATCTTCAGGGACATTATAAGTCAATAGAGGAAATCTGCAACATCTCTGCAGTCCACTGACACCTGAAAGACATGAGAAAACAAGGGAAGAAAATGCCTCAAACAAATCTGGATGTTACATCAATAAAATCCAATGACAGCATGGCAGAAGAAATGTCAGAAAGGGAGTTCAGAATGTACATAATTAAAATGATCAGGGAAACAAACGATGAGATGAAAGAGCAAATGCAGGCATTGAATGAATGCACCAATTGACAGTTAAAAGAGCAAATACAGGAAGCAAAAGACCAGTTCAATAAAGAGTTAGAGATATTGAAAAAAAAAAACCAAACAGAAATCCTTGAAATGAAGGAAACAATAAACCAAATTAAGAACTCCATAGAAAGCACAACCAATAGGATAGAACACCTGGAAGACAGAACCTCAGATATTGAAGACAAAATATTTAACCTCAAAAACAAAGTCAAACAAACAGAGAAGATGGTAAGAAATCATGAACAGAATCTCCAAGAACTATGGGATATCATGAAAAGTCCAAATTTGAGAATTATTGGGATTGAGGAAGGCTTAGAGAAACAAACCAAAGGAATGAACAACCTATTCAATGAGATAATTTCAGAAAATTTCCCAAATCTGAAGAATGAAATGGAAAATCAAGTTCAAGAGGCTTATAGGACTCCAAATACACAAAATTACAACAGACCCACACAAAGGCACATTATAATGAAAATACCTAACATACAAAATAAAGACAGAATCTTAAAGGTTGTGAGAGAAAAGAACCAAATTACATTCAGGGGGAAACCAATACGGATATCAGCAGATTTTTTAATCCAGACCTTAAAAGCAGGAAGGGCCTGGAATAACATTTTTCAAGCCCTAAAAGAAAATGGATGCCAAGAATCTTATACCCAGCAAAACTTACCTTCAGATTTGACGACGAAATAAAATCCTTCCATGATAAACAAAAGCTAAAAGAATATACAAAAAGAAAGCCAGCATTACAGAACATTCTCAGCAAAATATTCCATGAAGAAGAGACAAAAAACAAAGAAGCAAATCAGCAAAGGGAGGAGATATCCTAAAGGAACTCTCAAATAAAGAGGAACCAAGTCGTGTCAAAAATAAACAAATAAATGAATAAAATGAGTCAAATGATCGGGAATACAAATCATATCTCAATAATAACCCTGAATATTAATGGCCTGAATTCATCAATCAAAAGACATAGACTGGCAGATTGGATAAAAAAGAAAGATCCAACAATATGTTGCCTGCAAGAGACTCATCTCTTAGAAAGAGATAACCAAAGACTAAAGGTGAAAGGATGGGAAAAAACTTACCATGCACATGGACCCAGCAAAAAAGCTGGGGTATCCATCCTCATTTCAGATAAAGTGGACTTCAAGCCAAAGTTAATCAGAAGGGATAAAGAAGGACATTTCATACTGCTTAAGGGAACCATAAATCAGCAAGACATAACAATCATAAATATCTATGCCCCAAACAGTGGCTCACCCATGTATGTCAAACAAATCCTTCTCAATCTCAGAAACCAAATAGACCACAATACAATAATACTAGGTGATTTTAACACGCCTCTCTCACCACTGGACAGATCTTCCAAACAAAAATTGAACAAAGAAACCATAAATCTCAATAACACAATCAATAATTTAGACTTAACAGACATTTATAGAATATACCATCCAACGAAGAGTGAATACACTTTCTTCTCAGCAGCACATGGATCCTTCTCTAAAATAGACCATATATTATGCCACAAAGCTAATGTTAGCAAATACAAGAAGATAGAGACACTTCCTGTATTTTATCAGATCATAATGGATTGAAACTAGAAATAAATGAAAGAGTAAAAAACAGAAATTACTCCAACACCTGCAGATTAAACAATATGCTATTATATGATGAATGGATAACAGAAGATATTAGGAAGGAAATTTAAAAATTCTTAGAGGTAAATGAGAACAAAGAAACATCATATCAAAATCTCTGGGACACTATGAAAGCAGTACTTAGAGGAAAATTTATTTCATGGAGCGCATTCAATAAAAGAAGCAAAACTCAACAAATAAACAACCTAACACTACAGCTCAAAGCCCTAGAAAAGAAGAACAGACCAACACCAAAAGTAGTAGAAGACAGGAAATAGTTAAACTCAGAGCTGAAATCAACGAAATTGAAACAAAAGAAACAATACAAAAAATTGACAAAATAAATAGTTGGTTCTTCGAAAAAATAAACAAAATTGATAAACCTTTAGCCACACTAACAAAGAGAAGACGAGAGAAAACCCAAATTACTAAAATTCGGAATGAACAAGGAAATATCACAACAGACACGATTGAAATACAAAACATAATTAGAAGCTCTTTTGAAAATCTATACTCCAACAAAATAGAAAATTTCGAAGATATCAACAAGTTTCTAGAGACCTATGAATTGCCTAAACTAAACGAGGAGGACATACACAATTTAAATAGACCAATTTCAAGTAATGAAATAGAAGAAGTCATCAAAAGCCTACCAACAAAGAAAAGTCCAGGACCTGATGGTTTCTCAGCCGAGTTCTACAAAACCTTTAAAGAAGAGCTCATTCCAATACTTCTCAAAGTATTCCATGAAATAGAAGAGGAGGGAACCCTCCCAAACTCATTCTACGAAGCCAATATCACCCTGATACCTAAACCAGACAGAGACACATCGAGGAAAGGAAATTTCAGACCAATATCCTTAATGAACATCGACGCAAAAATTCTCAACAAAATTTTAGCAAATCGCATACAAAAACATATTAAAAAGATAGTGCACCATGATCAAGTGGGTTTCATCCCAGGGATGCAAGGTTGGTTCAACATCAGGAAATCAATAAGTGTAATTCACCATATCAATAGACTTAAAGTCAAGAATCATATGATTATTTCAATAGATGCAGAAAAAGCATTTGATAAAACACAGCACCCCTTCATGCTCAAAACACTAGAAAAAATAGGGATAGTGGGAACGTTCCTTAACATTGTAAAGGCCATCTATGCTAAGCCCATGGCTAATATCATTCTCAATGGTGAAAAACTGAAAGCATTCCCCCTAAAATCTGGAACAAGGCAGGGATGCCCTCTCTCACCACTCCTATTCAATATCGTCCTTGAAACTCTAGCCAGAGCAATTAGACAGACCAAAGAAATTAAAGGGATATGAATTGGAAAAGAAGAACTCAAATTATCCCTATTTGCTGATGATATGATTATATACTTTGAGGAACCAGGAAATTCCACCAGAAAACTTTTAGAACTCATAAGTGAATTCAGTAAAGTAGCAGGATATAAGATCAATGCTCATAAATCTAATGCATTTTTATACATAAGTGATGAATCTTCAGAAAGAGAAATTAGGAAAACTACCCCATTCACAATAGCCTCGAAAAAAATAAAATACTTGGGAATCAATCTCACAAAAGAGGTGAAAGACCTCTACAATGAGAACTACAGAACACTAAAGAAAGAAATTAAAGAACACCTTAGAAGATGGAAAGATCTCCCATGTTCCTGGATAGGCAGAATTAATATTGTCAAAATGGCCATACTACCAAAAGTGCTATACAGATTCAATGCAATTCCAATTAAAATCCCAACGATGTACCTTACAGAAGTAGAACAAGCAATCATGAAATTCATCTGGAAGAATAAGAAACCCAGAATTGCTAAAGCAATCCTTCGCAGGAAAAATGAAGCAGGGGGTATTGCAATACCTCAACTTCAACTGTACTACAAAGCAATAGTAACAAAAACGGCATGGTATTGGTACCAAAATAGACAGGTAGATCAATGGTACAGAATAGAGGACACGGACACAAACCCAAATAAATATAATTTCCTCATACTAGACAAAGGGGCCAAAAATATGCAATGGAGAAAAGATAGCCTCTTCAACAAATGGTGCTGGGAAAATTGGAAATTCATATGCAACAAAATGAAACTAAACCCATATCTCTCACCATGCATGAAACTAAACTCAAAATGGATTAAGGACCTCGGAATCAGACCAGAGACCCTGCATCTTATAGAAGAAAAAGTAGGTCCAGATCTTCAAGATGTCGGCTTAGGACCAGAGTTCCTCAACAGGACTCCCATAGCACAAGAAATAAAAGCAAGAATCAATAACTGGGATAGATTCAAACTAAAAAGCTTTCTCTCAGCAAAGGAAACTATCAGCAATGCGAAGAAAGAGCCTACAGAGTGGGAGAAAATCTTTGCCACTCATACTTCAGATAGAGCACTAATCTCCAGAATCTATAAAGAACTCAAAAAACTCAACACCAAGACTACAAATAACCCAATCGACAAATGGTCTAAGGAAATGAACAGACACTTCACAGAAGAAGACCTACAAACAATCAACAAACATATGGAAAAATGTTCAACATCTCTAGTAATAAGAGAAATGCAAATCAAAACCACCCTAAGTTTCCATCTCACCCCAATTAGAATGCCGATTATCAAGAATACAAGCAACAACAGGTGTTGGCGAGGATGTGGGGAGAAAGGTACACTCATACATTGCTGGTGGGGCTGCAAATTAGTGCAGCCACTCTGGAAGGCAGTATGGAGATTCCTTAGAAAACTTGGAATGGAACTACCATTTGACCCAGCTATTCCACTCCTTGGCCTATACCCAAAGGACTTAAAATCAGCATACTACAGAGATACAGCCACATCAATGTTCATTGCTGCTCAATTCACCATAGCCAGATTGTGGAACCAACCTAGATGCCCTTCAGTTGATGAATGGATAAAGAAACTGTGGCATATATATACAATGGAATATTACTCAGCCATAAAGAATGATAAAATTATGGCATTTGCAGGCAAATGGATGAAATTGGAGAATATCATGCTAAGTGAGATAAGCCAATCTCAAAAAACCAAAGGAAGAATGATCTCGCTGATAAGTGGATGATGATACATAATGGGGCATGGGAGGGGTTAATTTTAGGGTTAGAGTGAGGGTTAGGGAGGGGGGCAAGAATGGGGGAAGGAAGGACTATATAGAGCGAAAAGAGGGATGGGAGGGGTGGGGGGAAGGGGAAAAATAACAGAATGAATCAACCAACATCACCCTATGTAAATTTATGATTACACAAATGGTATGCCTTTACTCTATGTACAAATAGAGAAACATCATGTATCCCATTCGTTTACAATAAAAAAAAAAAGAGGAGGCAAGAATCAGTTTCAGAACTAGAACACTTAGTTTTTGTGAAGAGCTCAACTTTACCTGAAATAAGACTCTGCCTCCCATCTTACTACATGTTAGAGTGGCTCCAAAATAAGACAGATTTCAGCTCATTTAAAGTTATATTCAAGAGATTTTTTTTTGTTGTTGTAAAATTACTGTGATCTCAAACAGTGGATATAATTTACTCCGTCAAAATTCAAGATAGCTATTAACAAACTAAATATGTTTTTACTGTTGTTAATTTAATTTTGCATTTTCCTTGTCAACTCTATAATTGTTGCCTGATTAATGTTTTGCAGAAGTACTACTTCAAGAACAAACAACCTAAATTAATTTGAGATAATAAGGAATTTCCTATAGGATAGATAAGATAATATAGGCCCCAATTAAATAAAAAGGGAGTAAATAACTGTAAAGTTATAGACATTGAAGTTAAAGCCCAGTACTCTTACTTTATGCCTGGTGAGACTGACTTGATAGATGTTTAAGATCAAACTTAGAGATTGATACTAAATTAAAGGTGCCATGAAAACCAAAAAAAGATAAAAAAATAATAAAAAAACCTGCAAATTCATTTTATGATACATGAGAAATTGGATCAATTAAACTCAACTTAAGGACCTAGGAAAGATTATATTGAGGTAAATTCACAAAATTATTATAATTTTATGTTTCAAATTAAATAATTTTATCTCAATGTTTGTATTCTCTTGTGTTCTCTCTTAAAATGTTAATACTCCAGGATGTGAATTACACAACATATGAATCTTTCAGCTTTCTATTTCCAAATAACAAACTGCATAAAGCTGTGGTAGCATGAATCAATAATGACTCACGGTTCTAATGATTCTCCTTTGTGGCTGAGCACTGGGGTGGAGGTCCAGGAAGGTACCTTCAGTCCCCGGACACAGACTCAGGTGTAGAGGAGCAGACACACCTGCCAGGCTTCTTTTCAGCAGCACCTGGCTAGACACCATTCCCAGTGTCTCCAGGGCCCTAGAGACCTATGCCTAAGCCATAGAATGGGAGCTACTGCATCTCTGTGCTTGATGACTTGGTACCTTGGAAAATATCCCATTTGCAGTAAATTCCTGGTGGGGGTATTGGGGATTGAACTCAGGCGCTCAACCACTGAGCCACGTCCCCAGCCCTATTTTATATTTTATTTAGAGACAGGGTCTCACTGAGTAGTTTCAGCACCTTGCTTTTGCTGAGACTGGCTTTGAACTCCAGATCCTCCTGCCTCAGCCTCCACAGTCATTGGGATCTATCTGAAGCAATTTTAAGCAAGTATTTTGAAGCCCAGCTCTAGCTGAACCTTGCAATATCATCTCAAGTTTCCTAATGAGAATCAGGGCCAGTTTTTGTTTTTGTTTTTACAGCAGCTGTCCTAGTGCATCTAAGACTTGAGTTCATTGCTCAAGGACATGCACAGTGCTGGAATTGCATGGTTCTCCCAGCACGAGGTACGCTTGGAATAGCTGTGAGACCGTAGGCATACAGAGGTACTCATTCACAGCAGGAAGCTTTCACGGTCCCTCTTCATACTCTGCTTGGTGTGCAATATGTTTTCTTCTACTTCACATCTATTTATTTTTCAGGACCAGTGAAAGATTTGCATGCAGAAATATTTCAGGAATTGTCCTAATTAAATTTACAAAATATATTTTCCAATTATATATAATGCCACATATGTGTACTTCTATGTGCATATACATATATGTGCGAGCTGTGAATATTTGTGCAGACTCTGCATCTTGGTACCACTTCAAGAGTACAGCCAATAGAAGACCTGGAATAGTCTCCTCCCCTCCTGCTGGAGATCACCTTGGGTCAAGAGTACCTGTTGGACCAATGTTCTTTGCAAGAGTTTGCATTTTTGAGAGTCCATACTCCTTCCTGGCTCTGCTTTTTTCCACCCAGGAAAATGATCTTCAGATTCAAGTTTTTTATTAGTTCAAAAATATTTCCTGCCAGGATATTATTTTCAGATGAGTCTCTCTCTTTGTCCTTTTAAACTCATTCAGAAGTATTTTTTCAGTTTTTTGTGTTTCCTCACATTCTTATTTCTGTAAGAACTTTAACAACCTTGCAATTTTATTCTATTTTCTGTTGATTTTTTGAGGGTCGTCATCCACAGCTCTGAATCTCTGTCCCACACTGTTGATTTCAATAGCATTTTAATCTCAGCGAATTTCATAGTTCGCACACATTTTCCCCATGTGCATCTGAGATCTTGAGCATGGAGGCCCCATTTTGACTGGTAAGTTGACATGTCACACAGTGCAGTGGTTTAGTTCCACTGGCCAGTTGCTCCTAACCAGCTCTCAGTGCCACTCTGGCTTCGTGTCTCAAGGACTCACCAGCTAGTTGGTTTTGGATGCAGAGTGCTGTTTGCTACTGGGTGAACCTGTGCAGGTGCTCAGAGTACGCAGATGTACACTTAGACTCAAACTAGCAAACTGCATTTATTTTTCTTGGCCAAGCCATCTTTAATGTGGTGAGTTTAACGTTGAAAAGTGATGGCCCCACCCACTTGCACATCTTCTGTTTTTCCTGCTGTTTGCAGAAACGTTGCATGAGTGAAGTCCCCCAGCTATTCTGGGAGAAACAGTGGTTTACCTCTCATTCTGATGGCACTCAAGAGTGAACTTGCAAAGATAGTCCAAGTTCAATGCTTGAGGTAGAGCACAGTGCTCCTTCCACCAGGTCATGGAGAAGACTGGCCTTCAGTTTTGACTTTATTAAATGATGGGGATAATAATCTTGGACCTCAGTTAGGATGCCATGGTGTTCAGGGTGAATGCCTCCTCGGATAGACACACAACCAGCACCTCAAATGTAATAATGGGCAACACTTGGGTGATGACAGCAAGAGCTATGCCTATTGACCATGCCCTGAGCTAGGCACTCAGCCGAACACCTGGCATGAGATAGGTGAGTGGGTGCTCAGTGCTCAACCTCAAGAAGCAGAGATTCATCCTGCTGCTATGCACCAATGGGCACACTTGATGATGCCCTTAAAAAGTAGTTGGAGTCTATTTAGCTGGTAAGAAGTAAAACTAAGATTCTTTTGCCCCCGGACTGGCTCTGGACTTGGCCTGTTCTGAGATCTTGCCCATTGCTCTATCAAGATTGGGTGGTACCAAGGATGATTCCCAAGTGACCCTGACATGACCTGTGCCGCATGATCCTGTAGCTGTCTCTGCCCAATCCTCCTTCACAACCACCAATGATAGAATGCCCTGGGTTTTGCAGCCCAGCCAAATGTCATCTCTGGGCCACAATCACCTGAAGTGCTTGGGAATGCTGTTGGAAGTTCAAAATTTGCGACCTCCTCTACTGAATTAGGTTGTCAGAAGTGGGAACTTATGTTTAGCAGATCACTTGGGTCCATCTTATGTGCCCTAAAGTTTAATTGCCACTGTATTAAATAAATTCTGTGAATATGCAAGGAAAACGGTTTGAAATGCAAAGCCAAGCCTTTATATGAAGCCATTACCCATTTTATGGACTATGTCACTACCCAGTTAAAACAATTAAATAAGCTTAATGTTGCTTATGCTACTAAACATAAATATTCAAGACATTCAACAGCCATAAACATGGTCATCAAACAGGACTGGAATAAAATGATTTGATAAAACTTTCAAAGCATTAGGGTCTTGTAAGTACCAGCTTGGAAGGGGTATCTGGTGTGCGATCAAAACAATCATAAGATGGCCAGGAAGGAAGCAGGAGCTTCCCATGCTCATTCTGCTAGCTGGACTAGTTAGCATGCTGGTGAGCACACCTGTGGACTAGTTAGCCTCCTGATGAGCATGCCCACCTTCAGACCATTTAGCATCCTGGTGAACATGCCTGTGGACTAGTTAACCTCCTGGTGAGAATGCCTGGCTACTCGTTAGCATCTGGATGGCACATCTGTGAAGAAATCCCACTTCCCGTAGTGGCCGGCTGGCACACCCTCACCCGGCAGACTGAATTGGCCCAGAACTCTGTTTTGCTGGGTCTTTCACAGTGTCCATTGTGCTGGGGTCTTGCTGAGGCCCACAACCCTTCCTGAACTCAGCATGGTTAGTGGATCTTATCTGCTTCCCAGGGTCCTAAGTTTCTATCATCAGCTGTGAAAAACCAACATTACGTAGACAGTTTGTTATGGGCTTCTGTTTAGAAACGGTTGGCTTTAAAACTGGTTTATTAGTTCGTTCTGTCAGCTCCTGAAAATAACTTCACACAAACACTGGTTGCTGCAATCAGACAAGAAACTCCTGCCCCTAAAACTGCAATGGCTTTATATCAAGAGCAAGGTTAGGACATGACCTGACCCACCTCAGCCAGAACTTCCAGGTCACTTTCCCAGAAGTTTTTTCTGTAAATTGATCAGCACGTGTGCATGGAGCAGTGTGATCAATGATGGCAAGAAATAGAGTTGGTAGAGTCCCATGTCCCTGTGACTGCTGTAATTTATGGGCTGGATTGATACACTCAGGTGGCAAATTTTATCACATAATAGTTACTCAAATTTTGCTCATATAATTCCAAATAAGCATACACCTCTTACTCACTCTTTGCTGGGTGATCTGGTCTTTAGCTCAGTAAAAACAAACTTTCCTTCTTTTTTTGTACTGCTTTTTTGAAGCTACCGTTCCCACATTTGCCCACTTTTGAAACTATGACCTCCCAGTTGTTGAAATATGTGTATCGGTTAATGTCAACTGAGTCCCTCCACCCTGACCAGGTGTGGCTGGTATTTTCCACTGTAGATGGACACCCACACAAATCATGACCAGAAGAAAGAAAATGACCACCAACACTTAGACCTGGGAGGTTCTGGAACTAACTGCTATAACTCTAAGTCATTCGGCAACCGTAAAAGTCAAGAGAAAGAATTGCTTTCAAAGGAGAAATCAGTAACCTTTGACCTCTCCAAACGGTTTAATACTGAATTCTTCACCTTTTTCAAAATTGCCGTGAGTAAAATTGGACTCTGTGGCATAATTATGGGAGTGCCATTTAATTTTTATGAACAATGGCATCATCATTTACTTAACCGTCTTCAAAGAATTTTCAAGCAGTTACTCAATTTTTAAAATGTAATAATTGGTGTTGATTCAAGTTAGAGCCACTTAAGCCATTTACCTGTGACTTGGATTTATTTTATCAACAAATCGTGTTCTGACTTCATCCACAGATGTTAGAAACGTGAGTCACTTCCACATACCTGAAAAATCTTGCTCTTTTGCCTGTTCGTCTCTTTAGAACACACCGTTGCGAGGTCGTTATCATCAGGCAAGGGGCTCGCTGGAGCTGGAGACGAGACATCTGGATTCTGGATCTGAGTTTGAAGTTCGTCCAAATCCTTTTTAGTTGCATCAGATAAAATTTCACCTGTACAATTTCAAATCTCGCCATCCTTCAAGGGACTGAACATAATGTTGTGTTTCTTTTTGGTGGTTATGCTTATTAAATATTAAAACCAAACATTACCACTATAAAAAGACTTTTACAGCCAAGGGCATTTTCCCTGGTAATAAAATTTTACCTAGTTTTATGATTCCTTCTGCAGGGCATATCTGAGATCTCGCAGAGACTACTGAAGTGGAAATATAAGTAATATGTGGTGGCCGGGAAGGGGCCTCGCTGTGTGGAGCCCGCTCAGAGGAACGGCAGGCTGTGTGCAGTTGGGGTTGGGCACAGGTGACGTGGAGGAAGCTCCAGTCACACGAGGGTGCAAGGCCACTTGTCTTTCCAGAAGCCCACCTCGTGCTGTGACTTTCATGTGCTGAACTTACTCAAGTGATTCTACTCTTCAGGTGAACGCAGGAACTTTCCGCCCCACCTCTTACCACTCGATGCAGTGACTCGAGATATTTGCCATCCATTTCTGCTGGTTTCCCTTAGGTAGAAAAGGCTTTCATGGTCCAGGACTGCATCTGGACAGTAAGAACTCTAGACCTGCTGGGGAGGAGTACCTGACAGAGGCCTACCTGGTGAACTGGCTGCAGAACCAACAAATGCCACTCAGAATCAACAGAACTTCAATATTCATGAGGTGTGTGAAGACTTTCACGGCCCCATAAAAGTCTCTGCAGACACTTTGAATTTTAAGTGGCATGAATTATTAAAGAGTAGCACCAACTTAATTTCAACGTTTGCCTGCACGTTGTCAAGGCTGAGGAGCCCTCCGCGGAGGCTGTGGGAAAGCTCAACCGTGGCTGTACACAGAACGGGACTGGGTTCGCAGCAGGACCATCCTGGAGGGGTGGAGGGGAGAGGGCTGGGGTCCTGGGCTCTCCTCACAGAGTTCCTGCTGAGGTGTGCTCTGAGGAGGTGCCAGTGCCCCATGTCCGGAGGCAGGGAGGACACGGCTGGGGACTCAGTGACACACCTGGACATGGACCCCAATGGGACGGCCTGGTACATGGACCTGCAGAACAAGGACAGGTTTCAGAAGCCTCAGGGGAGGTGGTCTTAGAGCAGGACTCTGCGAGGAAGGCCTGGCCATCAAAGTGAAAGGAAGCAGTCTTTGACGTACTTCTCACACGTGCAGGAGTGAGGGAGAGGCGGCTTGCCCAGCACGCAGGGCTGAATATTGCTCCTATTCCCTTAAAGTACGTCCACAGCCTGATCTCTCAACCTAGAAATCAACCTTAACTGGCAAAAGGACTTAGCATGTGAAATTCATGTAAGGACCTAGAAATGGACCACCATCCTGGATTCTCCCTCCTGGCAAGGACAGCAAGTGTCCTAGACCGAACAGAAGATCGACAGCAGGCAGAGCCCAGACACAAGTGGTTGCAAGGCCAGGACCACCGGGAGGTCCCAGAAGCAGGAAGAAGCCTCCTGAGAGCCTCTGGAGCCTGTAAGCCTGCGGTCACCTCGAGTCCTGGACACTGGCCTCCAGGACTGTGAGAGTGAACGTGCGTGGCTGTCGAGGTTAGATAGGGCACCCTCGAGAGACTGCTTCCCCAGTCACAGAGCTCGCTGGAGGATCAGCCCCTGTTGGCAGGTAAGGAGGAAGCCAGGTGGGCTGTGGGGGCAGAGTTGCACACCTCCGTGCAGAAGGCCGCTGCTCTGAAGGCCCATCCCGTTCTTGGTTAGCCTGAGTGCCGGGCAGCTCATTTCCAGTCTAGCCACTGCAACTGATCCTGACTAGGGTGCAGTCCTGTAACCAACACCACAAGGCTTCTGCTTGACAAGTCCTTTGTGCCAAGACTTGACAGGGAAGAAACCAAGATGGCTCAGCTACATTCTTCAGGGTCTGAACCAGGGGACACGATCTGGAAAATAAAAAGGAGAATGAAGAGAGAACTGTGAAAGGAAAAACGCCATCTCCACGGTGTGGCTGAAGTTCAGGTCCTATGTGAACGGAGAAGTTACATGCGGCGTTGGTGGTCGCTTTACTGACGTGACGCGACGTGATGCTACGTGAGGATATCGGTGGCAGTGGGATCCGGCCATGGGCACGTGCTACCCAGACAGCTTAGCCAGGGAGAGCCCCAAGCAGAGGCTTGAGGGGAACCCGACCCCTGTCCTCGGTGCTCCTAGAGCTGTTGGGACTCGCCAGGCTTGTGGAGTCCCTGGGTGGCCTGAATCACCTGTTGCTGGTTCTCAGCCTTTGCTTCTCTCCAGCATGGCACCGTGTGAACCCCAGGCCTCTGGAGCAAGATCCCCAGGGAAGAAACTCAGACAAGGACAGCCCACGGTGGAAGTCTGGACTGGCTTATGTAGCTTGTTTGGGTCGACACTGTGGTTTTGAAGGTATCTTCACAGCAAACTTGGAAGATTTTAACATCTCACTTATTTCCTTGTTGTCTGCAGGAAGGTTCCCAGGACCACACGATCTGACATACCGAGGAGCCTCGGCAGGGCCACGCACCCAGTGGTGTTGCTCTACGCTGGTCCCCGGCTAACTGGCCCCACACGTCATTCAGTGCCTGGTCTCACCAACTGCGGTGGTGGGAAGGGAGCAACAGAAGCCCGTGCTTCCAGACGAGCCTGTCTCTGGTTCTGAGGTTCCCTGGCCAGGCCCTGCACACGGGGAGGTCAGCAGGTGGGGCCTCGGCCTGTTCCTTGTGCAGTGTTCACTGGGCCCCTGTGACACACAGGTACACTGGAGGGGTTCAGAGACCTCCGGAAGGACAGACGGCAGAAGCTCCTGTCCTGTGGGCTGAGGTAAGCTTATACAAAGTGAGGATGTTCAGTATCTCAGGCTGGAGGGGACAGGACAGGGTGGGGTATGAGACTCCGTGTGCTTTCTGCCCCTCTGCTGCACCATTCTGCTCTAGCCCGTGACCCGTGTCCTGGCCAACATGGTTCCTCTCCTGAGAAGGCGAGGGAGCCTTTCCACTCTCCACACCAGAGGAATTTCTACTCACATTTTGCAGTGTTAAACTGACAGTCAGTGCAGTTTTGAACTACAAATAATCAAATTAATCCATTTTTCAATGTGAAAACATGATGTTGTGTTTGATCTGCTCCATCACAGAATGTCCTAAGAAGGAGATGGGTGGTGGTCACCCAGGTCCAAGCCCAAATGACCACTCAGCCTCCTCCTGGCTAAGGATAGTGCAGCGGTTAGCTCATTTCTCTGCACACTGGCGTCCTCATCTGAAGCATGCATAGCTGCAACAAGGAACAAATGCCTCAGGAAGAAACGAGGTGTTTTTTGAAATTATTTACACCACTTAAAATATGAATTTCTCAACAGCTAATTAAAACAGGGCAGGGGATTTTTCTTCTATTAATTCTAACCTTAGATTGACTTCCCTTTATATGTTGATACAGAGCCAATTACTCAATGTATTTGTTTTTAAAATTGTTTTACTGCCCAGAGTTGTAGTTTTAGAAATTTAGAAAAATGTGGACAAATCCTAGCAACTGGGAAGTTCAGTGGTATTGCAAATGAAAAGTCTGTCCCCCGCTGTGCTCTGTTGGCCTGAAACTGCTCAACCCTCACCCAGCATACGCCGTCCACTCCTGTGCCTGTGCTGGGCTTTGGCACGGCTATGACGTGTGCCTGCAGACTCTGCACGGTGGCCGCATCAAAAGGTCGTCATCAGTCAGGTCCTTGCACTTCCTTTCACTGGCCCTGTGAAGGCAGCCAAGCTGGATGCTGCCTTTCTTCCAGCCGTCTGAGGGTGGGTCACCTCAGGACCCCGGCCAGCAGACAGAGCTCCTGTTCCTCCATCTTGCTCCACCTCACAGTGTCTGCTACCCTCAGCACGCCTCCCTGATTACTGACTCATGCCTCCTCATCAGACACCTCCTCCAACGTGCCCACAGGGAGTCCTTTACGTGTACAGCACGACGGACATGCCAATGGCGAGCCTAGCTCCCAAGGACCTTCTGCTCCGGATGTAGGTGCTATGGCGTCAGCCCTTCCCTTGATGGAATCTTCCATTCATGAACCCCCCAGGCTTCTCTCTCCCCCGGGCTCTTGCTGGCCCTGGAGTTCCCGCATGCCCCGGCTGTCCCTGCCCGTCTGCACGCCTGTAGAAGATGCTTGTCCCCTCCCATTGCTCTCGTGCCCACGTCCGTTCTTCTGAGGAGCGGGAGCTTTCTGGCACTGTCTTCTCTGCACCCCTTGCCCTGTGTTGCTTCTGCCCTGGCTGGTGCACTCCTGGGAGGAGAAGTGTAGTCTCACAGGGTCTGGCTGGCAGAGCTTGCACAGCCTTAGCCACATGCTCTTGTTCGTATTGTAGGCTGGGCACAGGGAACCCAGGCTGGAGCCACCCAGAGCACAGCGTTTGGTCAGAGGGTGCAGAAACCTTGAGGTCTTTAGGCATGAGTGCTAACGTCCTTGACATTTGCCTTCGGATGAGTGAGAAACGTTATTTGGCAGGAATGGAGGTGCCCTGGGGAGCTCCAATGGGAGCCTGGAAAGATGCTCGCGAGCGGCTGGGTGGCACTTGCACTGGAGTCTGGGCCGCAGCCCGGCTCCCTACAGCTGTGGTCATCTAACACGTCAGCCCTTACCATTACCTCCCCGACGAGAACACAAGCCTGTGTTCATGGGAGGAGCTTAGAGATCGCAGGAGAGACCTGGTCCCCTCCCAGGGACACCTATGACTCTTTCAGGTGGAACTTGTGCCCTGGGCTCAAGGAAGATCAGACGGGCTGAATAGTTTCCCTGACAGGAGAGGATTAGGGCTTACAGGGAAACCTGCTCTTCCTTTTGCTCTGATTCTGCACCCTTCCTACCTTCTCAGGGTCCACCTGAGTGATGCACCTGGTGTGTGCCTTTGTGATGTCTGCAAGTCTTAAACAAGTTATGCAGAAAGAAGCCGCCATTCCTCCTATGTCATCTATCAGTAGTGAGCATGTTGGGACCTGTCTTGATTTATGATCTACAGGATGGAAGTCACCCTGAGTTTCTCGTAGGTTGCCTATTACATGAGGTTTACGTTGTGGTAACACAATGACATGCTATAGGGAGCAATTGCGTCTCAGTGGTAAGCTCCTGCTTCTTTCTTGATGTGTTAGTCAGCTGGGGATGTCGTAACAAAATACCACATACTGGTTGACTAAAAGAAAAAGTTCTGGAGGCTGGAAGTCCAAGGTCAGCATTCCACCTGTGAGGTTTCTGTGAGGGCTCACTTCCTGGCTTGTGGAGAGCACCTTCTCACTGTGTCCTCACCTGGCCTGTCCTCACTGCACACTTGTGGAGAAAAGGACTCCATGTCTCCTCTTTCAAGATCACATATGCCGCTGGATCCGGACCCTACCACTGTGACCTCATTCAACCAAACTGCAACCTTATTCCAAGTGCATCCACAATGGGGTAGGGTCAAGGTTCTGTCCAAACACGAGTGCTGAGTCTAAATGAGACCAGACTCCGCAGCACGTGGTGATGTCTTTTGCTGAGTGAAGCTCAGTGCTTTGTGGATTACACCAATCGCCAGCAGGAATGTTGAGGACCCTCACCCAGGGGAAGATGAGAGGTGGTGTTTGGAAGCAGGAAAGAGAAGGACAGGGTGACCTTGAAGCAACCAGAAGCCAAGAGCTGGGTTGGTTCTGCCCATGTAGCCCAGGAGGAGTGTCTGTCACAGACAAAGCCACTTGGGGAGAGGAGCTCCCTCCCCCACCCCGCAGGGCTCTGAATGGTGTCTCCAAGGGGACAAAGGTGTGGTCACTCCTAATAGGCTCAGGGTCAACTGTGGAGGAGGCTCAGGAGACAATAACCTTCCCCACAAAGTGAGCCCAGTCTCAGGACTCAGCTTTCTGGTTGAAGACATCCCACCTTGGGAATCAGAACATGCTGGTTAAGTGTGCCACCAAACATCTGTGTTGGCCACACCAGGCACAAATGTTTCTTCTCAATGTCCTGCCACTGAGGTACAGGTCACTGGACAGGAGCTTCATGACCAGAAGACTCACATGGACCCGCACGTGAAAATAGTGGCCTCTCCACAGACTCAGTTTGAAATAGGTTTTCTCATGACAGGCACATCAGTAAGAATACAATGTTCTTTTCTTTTTTCTAAGGACCTTCAAAATATGGTCATGAATATTTGGGGGTTTTGATAAAAATACTACATAGAAATGATACAGGAAAAATATTTTTAATTTCTACCATGTAACTTTTAAGAAGGTAGCAGGAGACATATCAGGGAGTCGAACCTATGGTAATTTGCTAATATTTTGAAGTAACTGTGAGTAGGAATTGCTAGATACCCACTGCTTTCTCAGATGTACCCATTCTGGGCCTTTGCTGGTACACCCTTCCCTGCCTCCTGCCTCCCTTCCTGCCCTGTGCTGATGTTTACCCACGCAGCAAGGGGGCCTCGTGAGTGTAAGGTGGTGAACTGGTCTCCTCTATCTCCAGCACCTGCCCTCTAGTCAGAGAGAAAGGGAATTTGAACTCCGGCCGAGGGAAGATGAATGGGTAGTGTTGGTATATGAACCCCATGGAAGCATGGGCAGCAGAGGAAAAGGGTGACTTAGAAGCAGTGGCTTCTGTGAGTCCTGTGCAGGGGTGACCTTTTGTCTGTGCACACAGCAGAAAGGATGCTGCAGCCGCCAGCCTCCTGCTCTATGGGGTTCCTGGCCTAGAACCCCTGGCAAGAGCTCAGCATGGATACAAGTTCACCCATCCACTGGGAGGACACAGGGACATTCTCTGTCCATTTCCTGTGCAATTCTGTACTGTGGTGCATGTCTTCCTGACCCAGGGTCATCGCTTTAGTGGATCAGCCCTTGAACTTGAGAGGCAGACATGAAAAAGGGAGTGCTGGCGGACGGACATCCACCCACGCCTCCCTGCAGGCTGGACTGCAGGTTTGTGCGGCACCATGGTGACTGTCAGCTGGCCCGACTGGTGACGGACGCTCTGTGGGCTGCTGAGGGTGTGTTGGAGCCAGGCTGTGCTGGCTCCACTATCACCCGGGCCATCCCGTCTCCACCAGGGAGTCCCAGGCACGTACATAACCCATGGAAGCCCCTGGCAAACACTTGAGCCTGGGGCAATTTCTGCACAAGTGCTTCCCAGGGCAGCCACAGCTGCAGCGCCCCTCACACTCCCTCAAAGGCCTCTGGGAGCCGAGCCAGGCCGCTCGCACGTGACAGGGGCTAGCGCCTTTCCACCTTAGTTGTTGCCATCGGACGTGCTGCGGGAAGGAAGCCTCTGCACAGTCCCAGCGCCTGTCGCTGTTCCTACCACGCATGATGACCGACACCTCTAATCAGCTTCTTTAAAATAGACAAGTACCAGGAACCGCGGTGCCAGCCCAGGAAGTGTACATTCCAATGCTCTTTTCTTTTAATTCCACCTGGGTTGCTCCACTGTTAAGTATCATCTGTCGATCTGCATATAATTGCCTTGGTGGCACATTCTATTCTTGGAATATTCTTTGAACTAAACAACCTGAACTCCACTCATTCTGATTTTTCTGTCATTTCCTGAGCATGGGTGATTTTGACTGAAATTTTTGTATCTCAAAAAAAAAAAAAAAGTCTGGAAATGACTGGAATACTACTCAGGAACACATAAAACTCGAGCTAAAAGCAATTCCATTTCAAAACAAGGAATTGATAAGTTTAGAATGCCTTTGAGTGATTTCAGTTCTCGGCCTGGCAATTAACTTCCATATGCTACTGAGTTTTATAATTATAATGTATTATGTGATACTGTATTTTTTTCATTAACTCACCTCCTAATAGTAATATAGATTTATATCTTGCTTAGTAGTGTGTAAAGTACATGAAAGTAATAAAACTGCATTTAAATACATATTTCATAATTCAAGATTATCACCCCATTATTCCTGATTAGCGAGAGTACAATCCGTGCAGGAAGATGAATGCGCGAGACCCCTGGTCTGGTTTCCAAGGACCCACCCAATAAACACTGGAAGGTGAAGATAACAGCACTGCTTTTTGTTAATGGAAAATAACAAAACTATCTGAATGACCCACTAATTTCTCAATTACACTTGAAAAAGTATAGCCCTTATCCCAAGGGGCTGCAGAAAGTTCTGCTCATTTCTTCCTTCATCCTGAGCAGAAGGTGCAGCACCCGGTGGCCGGGCCAGCAGGCTGTGGAGAGCCCAGGCAGGAGGAGGCGTGGGCTTCACATTTCTGTTGCTTGACTTCACCCGCCCCCTGTGCACTTTCCCCTCTCTGAGCTTCCCACAGAAGAAGCAGGCATTGGGGTGGGCGCAGCCTATGCGCTGAGAACCCATGGAAGCGCCAGAGCACAAGGCAGGTTTGATGTTTTGGTTCTCCAAGAAAAGTTCCTCCCCTTCTGACTGGGTGCTGAGTGGGTGGGAGGTAACGAGGTCCACTGTGAGTGTGGCCTTCATGTGGACGCCACCATGGAATTACCACAAAGCCTTAGTGCAGCACATCCAATAAAGCAGCCCTGCAACTCAGAGTGAGACTGATTAAACCCATCGCGAGTCCATAATTCCAAAGCTACGATTTCAGTTCTGATTAGGTCATGGAGCCATTTATACTCAAATTAGCTCCTAGTCTAAATAAATCCACCCTATTACTGACCCTCGAAGTGCTGTGAGGGCCTCTCTCAGTCATTGATAGGACTTACCCACACGTGTGTGCCGAACAGAACTTCTTAGAGTTCAGAATCATATGAACACACAGAAACTCAGCTTTCAAGGCACATGACATAAATCAAATTTTAAAAGGGGTAGCTAATTGAATAGCTAGTGATAAATATTCCAAATTTAAAACATTTTTTCCCCATTTTGCTTCTTTATCACTAATCAAAGCCATATTTTGGAAAGCCTATTTCATGGTCTGGAAGTTCTGCAGCTGCCTAAGGAGGTCTTCTACCCTGCAATGAGGAGGTGACCCTGGGTGACATCACCCTCGCTGTCACCAGCCAAATGCCAAACAGAGCATGCAGAGCCCTGTGTGTCCCTGCACCTAAGCTGACTGTAAGGGCCCATGACTGCAGACACCTGGAGGAGGAAAGCAACTCACCTGTAGGCGCCTTTCATTAAAATGCCCAGTGTTGATCTATTTTGGGGTCTGGTTAAGTGGAATTATCTGCCCTTTCCTGATTTCTTAAGCTGGCATGCAAAGCACAGCCTCTGTCCTTCCTGAGATGCAGGAAAACCATGCGGACGTCAGCGGCACAGCAACTGGGCGTCCCTGCGGCGGGTGGACGGGAGGCTGCTCGGTGCCCCTCCTGGTTCCATTCTGTCTTCGTTGCTTTGAAACACCTACACTTCTTGCTCCCTTAATTTCTCCGCCCACTTGTCACTCCTACACTCCTTATTCCTTTCCACCAGGTTTCTGGAGCTAGGCACTGGTGTGTGTCTGACCTCTGCTCAGTGGGAGCCTGGCGGTCCCATCCGCTGGTGCCGAGTGTAGAAGGCCTCTGTGTAACAGCGGTGGGCCAGCAGTCCTGAGGACTTAGGCAGCCCATGCAGGACCCTCTCCAGTGCATGCGCCAGAGAAGCAAAATCATGTCCCTGCAGAAACTCAAGTGTGCATTGTTCAAACACTGGAGTTTCATTATCACAGCAGTCAAAATAGAGACCCCCAAAATGTCCACTGACGAGGAAAGGGTGAGCACTGTGAATGGGGAGGAGAAAGGAGGTCCCCAGCCACGCTGCAAGACATACGGATTTCCACACAGTAGGTACGTCTAGGAAGCCTGTCAGGAAGCCCACATCTCACCTGATCCTATTATGTGCTGCATCAGAATGGCACAGGTATAAGATACCACCTAAGTTAGTGGTTGCCAAGGATTGGGGCTGGGGGAACTGGAGGGGGGGTGAGCTCACTCAAGGGTCCATGTTTTTCCAGGTGATAAAAATGTTCTAAAATTAATCACAGAACTCTGTGAGTAGGTTAAAGACACTGTGTCAGGCCCTTTATAAGGGGAGCATGTGGCTGTGGATTATATTTGAATAAAGCTGTTACAAAAGCTCATGGTCAAAACTCAGAGCAGGACCCCAGATTGGAGTGTGAGCAGTGGCGCTCTGTCCTGGCACCTGGCGGGGTACCCACTGCACTTTGAACTTCATTTTCTGGCTCCTGTGCAATTTTGCCTGGCAGGTTAATTATTTTATGGGAAGCATAGTCCCCAGGGCTTGGGGCACACGTTTCAGCCCCACATATAGGAAACCTTGACAACAAGGCATGCCAACTTGTGAAGGTCACATCAAGGGTGAGTGTATTTGGGCGGGGGAGGAGGAAGCTTCTCAGGGGTGAGGATGAGCAGCAGACAGCAGCTTCAGGAGGGGAGGGCAAGGTGGGGGATGGCCCTGGACACCCCTGACCTTCGTTACAAACATGGTCACCTGCTTCTTCCAATACCTGGAGATGCTCACCCTCAGAATCCAGTCCTCCAAACCAGGAGCCGGCACCTGCTGCCTGCCTGCCAGCCACCCCATGGGTTCCCAGAGCCCAAATTAGATGCAGAGGCAGTTAGCAAATATTTGGAGACTGAGTGAAGGTGTCTAAAATCATACTGCCTCTCAGACAATATCCAAGTGTGATTTTCAGTGATTCACAAATAGCCAGCAATATGTGCTACTGCTTCCAGGGTGTCACATTCAAGAGGAAAAGCCAAGTCCCAGGCAAGGGGTCGATGCTCCAGTCCTGGGAGGTGCTGCAACAGAGTGGCCTGTGTGTGGCCTTAGGGAGACTCTGGCTTTAGCTAAAGGGAATGGCAATCCCCAGGAGCTTGTTCCAACAGAAGGTCAGACGCAAGAGAACAGGACAGAAGCACAGGACTGGCGAGCGGAAGATTGACCAGGGTCTCAGGCAGTCAGTAGCCCGGGCACATCACCCTTAGATCACACTTTTAGAAAGAAGGAGAAACGAAGTCGCCGATGGACTGACTGCAGACAGAAATGAGCAGTGTCAGGGTGGAAGCTGGCTTGGCATTTGGCATTTCTCATTGAACAGCCCGGGCAAGGGCGCCGGCCACTTGCAGCTGGAACGGGGGAGGGGGCTTCGCTGTTACTCATCTCATTTCTAAGATAGCAGTGTGTACAGAGGCCACCTTAATTGACAAGAGCAGCAGGCAGGGAGATAGACCCCCTGTGATGCTTCTCTAAGACAAGCCATTTAAATTAACAGCTTCTTCATAAACACAGGGAGGGAAACAAAGACAGACAAGCAGATGAAGGTGAGGAGGAGGAGGAGGAGGAGGAGGGCCGAGGGGGTGGGATACAGGTAATCAGCACAAGAACAGGTGTCCCCGGCTCCTGGATTCCAAGAGCAGGGCTGGCCTGAGCTGCTCCTCCTCTCCCTTCCTTTTGGCAGTTTCTTTGCCAGCTATAGATTGAAGAAAATAGGAATGAGCATCTTTCGACCACAAACAGATGTGCTTGATAAAGAAAATGTCAGCAAAAATACTAAGCCAATGTGTCACAGCAGCTTTCTGACAGATAGAGGGAAAAGGTAAGGAATGTTCTATCATGTCCGACAAGGTGTTCTTTTTGAGATTTAAAGATCAGTGTGCAACTTTAAACATGTTTGTCACTTGGGCTCTGACTGCAGCTATCTGGGGCTTCACAAGAACTTTATCAGCTAGGCATAGGGGGAAAGAAAGGAGCCCGCTCCCATTTATCTCAGCTCGGTTCCCTTCAAAGCCAACAAATAAATTACAGTGTACATTTGATACAAATTGATTTCTTAACTCAAATAACAATGTTGTCCTCCCGGTCGGGCCATGTGTCACTCACTCGCGAGGCTGAGTGAAAGGCTCAATCCGTCTGGGTGACAGAAATAGGCCTGACGCTTCTCACGGAGGAATGCTAATCACCCGGGCTGGCCCGGCCTTTGTGGACCGGCCGCGATAAGGGGAATCAGGCTGCCCTGTCACTCGGCGCCAGGCCCCATCAGTGTTTGTTCCGCACGCTCTATGGGCCCTGGAGTTGCCGTCCTATTTCATGTGGGAAAATAAGATCCGGCCACTGTGGCTAAGATGCCCATGGCTGGGACGCCACGCGGGAGCCAAAGCGAAAGGAGACCCATTGAATATCTTCAGCTGATCTTATCAGCGCAGGAGAAATGAGATATTGGCAGGGGCTGTTGAGTTTCTCACAGCTGAGCAGGTTAATAAGGTTGGGAGGTAGGCCCCGAGCTAATTGGATTTGCCCTGGCTTGATAAACACTGGCAGCGCTGCTGGAAAGGCGCACAGCGGGGCTGGCTCTTTGTCTGACTCCAAGTCCGAGGAGGAAAAGGATGCTGCTCCTCTGAGCCCAGCTCGGGGCCTTCCTGAAAGCCCCCGGCGGGCGGGCGGGCGGGGCACCTCCCTCTGGCAGAAGTTGCCGGGTGTTCTAATTTGCCTCAGACCGTGCGGAGCTAGCAGAGCTCGGGCAGGGGATGCACGTTCCAGCTCCGAGGTCTAGGTGGGGATAGAGCTGGGGCCTGGGACTCGGGTGGACTGAATCCATGCGCATCCATCCAAGTTGTGCAATGTAAAGTAATATAAAATAAAAGTTTTATTTATATATATACTATATAAACACACAAAGTTATATAACTTTACATTGCAAACTTCTTTCAGAAAATTTCTTTATAATCTTGCATCCCTGATCTAGCAATGCAGCCCATTCCAAGTCTTAGACTCTGGAGCTGTACCCTCCCTGGGAGAAGAGCACATTATCAACTGTACAAGTGACGTGGGTATAATTTTCCCAGTATCTTTTGCCAAGTACCTTGAGATGTTCTGCATTGTAAACATTTAAACTTTAGTCAATTAATGAAAAAATAAAGTCATAAAAGATTTTCCTAAGTGGCACATTAGATATTATTTTTGCTTATATTTAAAATCTTGTTCAGTCTTTATTTTTTCTGTTCAGCAATGCTTATGGAGACACAGCTGCAGCCAGGACACTGGGCTGGACACTCAGAGGAGAAGAGAACATTTGTTGCAGACGTGCTGTCAAGGGGCGCACGCTTTCTGGGAGACCCGGGCAGGGTGCTGCACACTACTCAGTTGTGGTGCAGGATTCTGTCCCTGGAGGGTTGCTAGGAGGAGTCCATCAGTGCTTAAAATATCTGTCCTGCTGCTCATGAAGTTGCCCTGGGTGAGGAGGCTCCCACCCGAGGCTGCAGGGGCCCATGTACTCTCCCTTCCCTGTTGTCTGTGCCCTGGGCAGCCTGGGGTGGGGAGGAGCCCTGGCCTTCAGTAGCCCTGTATAGGAGCAGGGTGCCCATCCCAGGCACGCCTAGCTGTGCCCAGCATGAGTTCTGAGAGGGAAGGGATTGTGAGTTCATGAGCTGAGCAGTCACTCTGACTTCTGGGCTTGGACAGAAAACCACTCAGTGGGGCTCTCTGGGCAGAGACAAGAGAAACAGATGACTAGGGACTAAGTTCCAACACACAGAAGTATGGAAGGACACTGGTGGTGACAGCAGCCCCTCAGAAGGTCATCAGACAGTGCATTCCAAAGCCTGAGTCAGTTAACCAAAGGTGTGTGTGCACGTCCTTTTGAGATTCTAACTCCATCAACTGATTTGTAAAACATATCCTTCAGCCGTAAAGAATATCATGTGACGTGAAGCCAGCTGAACACGGAACTCACAACCTGCATGCTGTCACGGGTGTGCAGAGTGCGGCTGAGCCCACTGAGACAGATGGAAGTAAGTGGGTGGACTGATGGCCAGAGGCATCCAGCTGCAGGGGAGGCTCGAGCTGCCTGCCTGTTATTGGCATCTGTTGTCCAGCACGGTGAATGGCGCTCATAACCCAGAGCTCATAACCCAGGGCTGTGCATCGCAGCATCACTGCGAGTAGACCTGGAATCTTGCCACAAGAAATCTGACCACACATTGGAGGTCACATGTACGTCCATTAGCTTGATTTCTCCTACGTCCGTTAGCTTGATTTAATCGTTCCACCTTGTATTAATGAAATTGATCAAATTATGCGGTATGGTATGCATGTATGAATATATCACAACCAGTTCCACTTTTATGTATAACAGCAAAACACCAATTGAAAAATAAATAAATAGAAGGAAGACCAATAGCACAGAAGGGGATCTTGGGGGAGGAACGCGGAGGGGGAGGGGTAATACTGGGGATTGAAGGGGAGCAAAGTATGTTATATGCATTTATGGATATTAAAGTAATCTCCAAAATTATGCACAGCTATAATGCACTCGTAATATAGTATATTACATATTACAATATATAATATAAATTATTTTTATACATAGATATAAAAATCAGGACATCACTTTATCCCTCATGAAACACATACTGTACGTATGAAAAGCACTGATCAATTGCTTTCTCCGTGCCTCTGGCTGCCTCAGTGAGCATTAGAGCAGCTGAGGCTCATATGCCTCCAACAGAGCAGGAGACGACTTCACCACAAACATCATAAAAGTCAACACAACAGGACAGTGACGGGGACGCATGCCACGTGTTAAAATGATCAGAACAAGGTGATGGGACTGGAAGTCTGGGAGGAGTGTCGCTGGCTCCATGCTGTCACTGCTGACCAGAGGACCAGGGATGCTTTCAGGGGCCTCCGGAGGAGATGAAGCCTTCGACTGCTCCTGCTTCGGGACAAGATGCTCTGAGCAGAGGACACAGAGGCACAGAGGCTCTGAGGCGGAACTTAAGAGCTCACGGAAGACTGAGGCTGACCTGGTGAGTGAGGTAAAGGCCCCGGGCATGACGGTGGACTGGGCTGAGCCCCGGGGGAGTGTGACTTCTGCTCCGAGTGACCTGGGAGCCAGCTGTTGGCAGTCTCTAGGCAGAAACCTGATGCCTCTTGCATTTGCAAAGCCTAGCTCAATTGACTGGTTGAAAACAGAGTAAAGGGGCTGAGGGTGCAGACAGGGAGGCCTCTGGAGGTTTGGCAACAACCCAAGAGAGGCTGCACATCTTCAGGCAAGATGGTGGCACCAGCTGTGTGAAGTGACAGGTGAGGTAGGGGAGGTAAAGCCACAGTTTCCTGCTGGGTTGAGTGTGAGGTGGAGAAGTAGGAGCGTTGTGGAGCCTTCCGGCCTGAGATGTTGGTGGACTGGAATTGCTCTTGGCTGTGGAGGGGTTTGCAGAAAATCTGGTTTAGATGTGCCAAGCGGGAGTGTTCACACATCATCCAGGAAGTCCACGGAGGGGAGACAGGGGACAAGCTGTGGCTGAATGTCACCGCTGGGAATACTGCCTCTGAATAGAAGTGGAAGTCACAATACTGGGACTGAGTTGAGGCAGAGAAGAGAGGGCCCAAGGCAGAGTCCTGGTTCCAACACAGAGAGTCCCCGCTGGGGGAGGGAGAGTCCCCTCAGGAAAGGCTGAGCTGGAGGACTCTGAGGGAGGCGATGGCAGCGATGCCCTGTCCACTGCTTCTCACTGGCCACCTGGAAGGACAATGCAGAACTGCCTGATGGACCTAGGGTCTTGCAGCCTCTGGGGACCTCACCTTTCCAGGAGCAGAGACCACACCTCCCGTGAGTTTTGCTGCAGAGGAAAGCAAAGAATCAAACTTCAGGGCAAATGGGCCAAGGAAGGGGGTTTTGTTTGCGTCTCTGCTCTTTTGTGGAGAACATGATAGCTAGTGCCCAAGAGAGCGAGTTGGCCCAGCGGGAAGTGAGGAACCGTGTGGTTGCTGCAATCTCCCCACTCTTCTCTCCTGCCCGACGCGTGACCAGTCCATGTGAGCCCGTGGTGGACATTGCAGGGGAAGGGTGGGCTCAGGGCCCCAAAACTCATCCCTGTGGCCCTTTGCCTCTAACATAAGGATGGGTGGGGGGTGGAGGTCCCCAAAGCAGAGCTGAGGCAGGTGTTGATGTTCGGGTCTGCGGCCCTGGTGACTCCTCTGCTCTCTGACCAGGAAGCAGGTGTGGGTCACCTACAAGTTGCAGACAGCAGGGGAGAGGCAGACCCCTCAAAGTTGCGAATGGTCCCTGTAAGACTGAGTGGCATTTTAAATTTATGAGCAGTTGAACTTTTGGATGTAGGAAACTGAATTCCATTCCGCTTGTACGTATTTTTTTCTATGGGAAAGCACATTGCTCACAGTTAACATTTGTCTTTTAAAATCTGTAGTTTTCAAATATTTTGATTGGGTTATTCTTTATTTGTAAAAGGCAAAATCCCGCCCACCACAGCTGAGCTGCCACGGTTGCAGGTGTGCGGGGGCAAGGATGGTAGCGGGCACAGATTCCCCAGTCCTGCTCCCCTCGCTGAGCCCGGATCCCTGGGGCAGAGGATGCCCACTCCGGCCCTCCTTGGTGCTGAGCGGCACCCACGCTGGGCAGCCCTGTGGAGTTCTGGGCCTCCTGTGCCCTGACTTCCGCAATGCGTGCTGGAGCCCGGCTGGCCCTTGGTTTCCAGGAGAGCTCCTAGTCCAAGGCACCCTGAGCTCCGCCTCCCACCCTCGGGCTGTCTCCAGAACTTACGTGTGGCATGTCCACAGACCACACCTGAGATGGCCGGGAACATGGCATCTCCAGTGGGAGGCGAGGACCCACAGGGAGACCGGGCTCTGGATGAGCCTCCAGCAGAGGGTTGGGCTTCACGGCCCCGCCCCAGGGCAGGCGGAGAACAGAGGCAACAGGGTCAGGCTTGGGTTGCCAGGGCAGAGGTGTGAGGGGAGGTGTGTGGGCCTTGCCAGGCTCTGAGAGGAGAGCTTCAGGCCCCTGGGACGAGCATTTGTGGGTGAGTGTGACAGTGGCTGGAGAAGGAGCCAGACTCGAAACCCTCCGAGGAGTCTGCACTGCGAGGCACGGGCTGCCACTGCAGGAGGCCGTTGGCCTCTACCCCTGTTGCCCAGCGTGGGCCACACAGGAGCTCAGGCAGGCCCTGTGAGTTTGTCACCTGCTGTGGGAAAGAAGGGTCAGACAGAGCGCAGAGCCTCCCGTCTTGGACCTGGAGCAGGCCGTTGGGCCCTGCAGCCCCCGCTGGTGACGCTCTGGGCTGCCAGAGCACTGCAAACACCGAGTCCAGGGTGGAGGAGAAGCCACAGGCTGGACCCTGGCTCAGAAGGGAGCCCCTGCTCCTGGCCTCTCTAGACTCTGTGGCTGCTGTGCCCCTGGGGCTCCTGGGTTTATGGACATAGACACCCCCTCTTCACGTGTCTCCCTCTTCTAATGAGGACTTCTTCAGCCCTGTTGGATTGGGGCCACCCTACTCCAGAAAGACCTCATCTTAGCTAATTTCACCTGCAGTGACCCTGTTTCCAAAGATGGCCTGCACACCGGGAGGGCCTGGGAGTTGGGGAATTCACAAGGGGTTTGACAGGGCACAAGAACCGGAACAGCCAGCAACGGCCGGTGCCTTTTCTAAAAAGTATCCCATGGATGAAAGAGAGGTAATTACTGCTCACACAGTGTAGAAACTACTTCCTCGTCTTAATTCACTTGATCCCCTTAGGATCCCAGGGAAGAAAAGATAGACTGTATTTTCCACTGTAGAAACAGAGGCTTAGAGAGGTTAGGTGAATGAGCCAAGGTCATACAGCATGGAGTGACAGCCCAGGAATTCTAAGCTTCTCCTCTCGCTAGGCGGGGTTTCTGCTCCCAGGATGGATCCAGCACCAGTGCTGCTTTGAAGCGAGTGGGCTTTCTCACATTTGAGCTAATGAACACAAATCTTGGAGAAAATCTTTTCTAAGGGCATTTGTCTAATTACCTACCAGAGACATTCCGTCCCCAAAGCAATCAGGGTACCAAATGTTCTGCTCATTCCAAGTGCTGCAAAAATGGAAAATATTAAATCAGGACTTGCTACTTGAAAAAAGAAAGAACACTGAACAAACCAGTCATACAGAAAGTGTTCTGCGGCAGAGAGGAGCATGTTCCAGTCAGGACGAATGAAGAAAGGAAAACAATTTGCACCAAACTTTGCATCCAATTAAAATGCAGGTTTATTTTTAGAGAAAGGAAAATGACCCCTCCCGTAAGTGTGTGTCCGGGACAGAAACCTCTGATATAAAATCGGCCCTGCCTGAACATATTTTATGTATACTTTCCTCCTCAGACCGTCTGAGAACCTGTTGTCTTTGGATATGTATCAATACGTCACAGATGCTCAGGGTGTGGTGTGGGAGACGGGAGAGCTTCAACTCACAGACCTGGCGTGACACGCAGTGTGCAGGGGACTTCTAACTCCACGGGCTCTGCCTCCATCCACTGGGGCTTCCATGACAGAAAACCAGTGCCTGGGGCCTCAGCAGCAGACATTTATTCCAGACCACAGTGCTGGCTGGCTTCGGTTCCCGGTGGGGCTCTGCCTGGTTCCTAGTAGGCCACCTTCTTGCTGGCCCTTCACCAGGTAGAGGGAAGGAGCTCCCTTTTCTAAGGACACACATCCCATTGGCTCAGGGCTCCATCTTTACAAGTCCCATTAACCTCAATTACTTCTTCCCCTTCCATAGTCACTGGGGCTGGGCTTCCATGTGCCCACTGGGGGCACAAGTTCAGCCCTTTGCGGGACTGACGTGATTGTCAGAGGATGCATCTGCTCATGCACACAGACTGGGCCTTCTCTCATTAGGGCGTTCCTCTGGGCAATGATTTGAGAAGCATAATTTCTACAAGAGTTCATCATGGTGTCTAAATTGTGGTATACAACTGGACATGGGAACTCTGAAAAGTTCCAGCATAATTAGAGTTCTCAACTTTTGGATAGAGCATTCTAAGAAAGTTATCACCCTCTCCGTCAAACGACCAAGCAAACCAGTCACCCACTTGAAGGCCCACCTGACACCTGTCATGCTGGCTGTGTCCCAGCCCTTGCCTAGTCCCAGCCCCCCGAGGCTGGGGCCACTACTGCTGGTCACTTGTAGCAGTTCTTTCCCACGGCTCATTTGGTTTTCTCTTTGTCTGCTATGACAGCATTTCATACTTTGGCACTATGGAACCCCGATATCTAGGAATGAATTTTAACATACGTTCTCAGATGGAAGAAGGCGCTGACCATGTCCCATGCTGTGCTTTCAAAGTGCTCCACAGTCCATGGAGGTGGTGGTCCCCACCTCATCCCCAGTGGGCCAGGGTCTCTCCTCTTGGAGCATGGCCCAGCCCACAATGCTCCCGTACACCTCTGCCCCAGGGTCTCAACTTCACACCCCGGGGGGTGGCTCCTCCTTGCTGCTTCACTCGTGGGGTGACAATAGCTGGGGCAGGCGGGGACCATCTCTGGTTAGGGCGTGGCTTCTGGGGAAATGGCTGGAAAGCACAGGACTTGACAGAGGGTCCACCAGAGCCAGAAGGGTGTCTGCACTCTAAGGAATGTCTGATGTTGGGAGCGAAATCCAGGTGAACTTCCAACTCTTCACAGTCTCCTTAAAAACACAAAAGGAGGAACAGTTCAAGAAAATCATGAAGCATTTCACTCTTTTAAAAACTGCCATCGTCAGTGGTGTTGGCGAAGAAGCCGGCTTGCACCCTGGGAAGGGGCGCATTTGACACATGAGTGACATTTCTCAATGGATTCCCGGTCCTAGAATCCTGGTGGTGAGCCTGGCTCAGTGGCGGATGTGCCTGTCAAGGCTCCAGGCTTTGTCCTGTGCAGACACCTTTACTTTCCCTCCTTGGGAGAGACTGGTGTGCTGTAACAATCTCTGGGTTGAGCAACTGAAATCACTTGGGGGCCTGACCAGGTGATTGACGCTGCTGAACCACCTCAGGACATGGGAGATGAGCCTCTGGGCCAGGACCCATCAGGCCCTCCATGGAGCACAGTTGGCAGGGTTGAGCACAAGGGTGCTTGTTCACAGGACTGTCATCTGAGCACAGCTTGGCTCCTAAGAGTAGGGAGGCAGGCTTGGTCTGACCACCAGTGCGTTCCCTGTAAATCAGGTGATGACGAACTCCACCCAGGACGCCCTTCAGCACAGAGCGGACTCCCTCCGAGGCTTCTCCCTCCAGCTTGCGCTGACAGAGGACTGACACCAGCAGAAAGGCACAGACATGAGGTCGACTCTGGGGCAGATGTGCAGCAATCTCCAGTGGCGCCAGGATCAAGGCCATGCCCACAGAGTTCACCTTGTCCCTCGCCTCTGGCTAATTCCCCACTGACTGTGCTCTGGCTATAACCACTCAGGTACCAAGCAAATGTTTCCTGAGCACCTACTGTGTGCACCTACTGCCTCGATTCCTGCCTGCTGCCCCCACTGCCTGTTGTCCTGCCTTCCTTCCACGCAGCTCACCCTCGCAGGCTTGCTGTGACAGTGCCCCTTCTGATGTTTTGGGCCAGATTAACTTTGCACCACTTGGGTCCTTTCGCCACATTTTCCTCTGATAACTTTTACTGCTTTCTGATCACTGATGACAAAAGTGTATCCTCGTTACAAAATGGCAGGCGTGTAAGCTTAAGCATCATTCTCAGAATCTACCATCATGTAACCCACGACCCCAAACCAATGGAGCTTCTGACGGGTCTCCAGCTGGGGCTCCTGGGCTCCAGCAGGAGTGGGCACAGTGACTGATGGGTCTCTTCTGCCCAGACCTCTGCAGGCCCTGGCACGTGAGAGGGCCTCCCATGTTCCACAGCCATCCCCATGTGACCTCCAGTAGCTGGTTCCTCTGCTCAGACGTGGTGTGGAAGCCCCAGTGTCCGCTCTGTCACATCCCACTGGACGATAGAAATCACAAGCCACAGTGAAGGTTTTCTCCACTCCTCAAGGAGGGGCTGGTGACAGGTGCCCAGGGAGACTGCTGGGAAGGGCGTGGTCTCGAGATGCTGAACACAAAGCCTGCTTCCTCCTCGTAGCTGTGTGAACATCACACAGTAGGTGCTCGGAAAGTGTCAATCACTTTTCGAGCACAGGACCTGCTTATTCTGGAGGGGCTCAGGTGACACTCAGTGACCCCATGGGTCATGTCCTGGCCTAGTCCTGCCGTGGGAGGGATGTGCACAGAGCAGGGCTGGGAGCCTTCAGTTCTCACCAGCATGCTCTGGGACTAAGTCTTCGTCCACACCTAGGCTGGATCAGGCAGATCACGGGGCCTCTGAAGGTGAGCAGGCAGCGTGCTGTTCCAAGGACCTGCTGTGGACCTATGCTGGATGTTGTGGAAGCACGCGTCCTTCCCTGGCAGGGAGGCGAACAGGAATGAGGATGCGCATGCTCTGGTTTACCCAGGGTGTGGTCGTGTGCATGAGAAGAGGGCCGGTCGAGGGAGAAGGCCAGATCTGCCAGTGTCGGTCCCGAGAATGCCAACAGCTTTTCTCCACTGGCATCACCGACGTCCCCGAGTACCTTTGGACGTCCGCTACCTGTGTACTTCAAACCTTGGTATTGTGCCTGCACTGCTTCCAATCTAGGGTGTGGCGTCGCACAGATTTGACCTCCTCTGCCTCAGCATGGGCACCAGGGGCTTCGCTGGTGGGGTTTGGGTGAGTGGCAGGCACGGCCCCTCCCCCTGGAGTTGCTTCCCCTTCCTGGACACGCAGGCGGCCCCTGGGCTGCAGCATGTGCTCCCTCGTTCTGACTTGGCTGGCTCCTCCTCCCACCTCATGTGGCGTCCCCCCGCCAGCCCTGAAGCAGAGCAGACACCTCAAATGCAGCCTGTGAAGTGGTTTGCATTGCTGCCACCAAAGCTCATCACACACCCACTGGCCTACGTGACAGATTCATCACCTTGTCTCTGGAGGTCGGAAGTCTGACTTGGACTTTCCTGGGCTAAATCCAGATGTGGTGGGGCCGCATGCTGTTCTGGAGGCTCCAGGGAAGAATCCACTTGCGGGTCTTTTCCAGCTGCGAGAGCCTGCTGGCTCCCTTGGCTGGTGGCCACGTGCTCATCCCCAGGGCCAGCAGCACCACATGCCTCTGGTTCTTCCTTCCTGGTTACAGCTCTTTGAGGCCACTCCACCTGCGTCTTCCCTTCCTAAGAATGCTGTGATTATCTCAGGCCCACTTGGACAGTCCAGGCTTATCATGTCATTTTAATTAATCAGCAACCTTCACTAATCAGCAGCCTTCACTCCACCTGTCCCTTTAGTGACCCTTTGCCTTGCAGCCTGTCATATTCACAGACGGTTGGGATTTTGTTGGGGGCTCTGAGAGCAGCGACAGGGGTTTATTCTGCCTACCACATGACTGTCTCAAGCGGTTGTTGCTTCCTGACTCGTCTGACCCCCTGTCCAGGCACATGCTGCCCCAGCAGCAGCTCTGCAGTCACTGGTCACTACATTTAAATTGATGAGATGAGACAAAGCTTCCGTTCCTCCATCCCACCAGGCTCACTTCAAGTGCTCTGTGGCCACACGTGGCTGGCAGCCGCCCTGTGCAGCAGAGCCACATGGATCATCTCTGGATGCCCGGTGCTTAGCAGGTCCCCAGCACCAAGTTCACTTCCACTCAGTACTTACTGAATGGACAGGTGGATGGAAGGAGGCTGATCACAGCACTGAAGCAGTGTGGTGAGTCACCTTTGTTTGCAGCAGCTTGGGTTCAATAACCCAAAAGCCCATGAAGGAAGGGAGTGAGAATCCACTTGTAAAATTTCAAATTTGAAACAACTGACCTAAGCTATGAATTGAAAGAGATAGTTAAAGCTCCAACAGTAAGAGCAGCCCATCAGATGCAGCGTCTCCTTGCTGTTTGCTAACAATAGGTTAAAAGCTGGCTGTTATGGTTTGGACGTGAGGTGTCCCCCAAAAGCTCACGTGTGAGACAGTGCAGGAAGGTTCAGAGGAGAAATGACTGGGTTGTGAGGGTCTTAATCCAATCAGTGACTTAATGCCCTGTTAGTGGTAACCGAAGTGGTGGGTGTGGCTGGAGGAGGTGGGTACTGGGGCGTGGCTCGGGGTACTATTTGTGTCTGTTGAGAGGAGGCTCTCTAAGCTTACTGACGACGCCAGCCGCTTCCCTCTGCCACTCTTCCACCACGATGTTCAGCCTCACCTTGAGCCCTGAGGAGTGGAGCTGGCCTTCTATGAACTAGGATCACTGAAACTGAGCCCTCAAATTGACTTTTCCTCCTCTACAATTGTTGTGGTCAGATCTTTTAGTCCCAGCATCGAAATACCTGACTAAAACACTGACTTAATTAATTTTCTCAAAATTGGATTTTTTTCAAAATGCAGATAAGGTTTTCCCCTCTCATTTCTTTGTAACCCTGCGGTACCCATTTCCATGGGTGGTGTGTACATTCCCAGGTGCGTTTGCGTGGGGGTGGGGCAGGGCTGAGGCTAGACAGATCAATCCAGAGATGAAGTGTGTAATTGACGGGAGTTTCACTCTTCAGGTATGGTTCACGTTCTCCCATCAAATGGGTTCGGCAAGTAGAAACCTGACATCGTGCTGAGCTCAGTAGGCTGAAGTTGCGAGATGATACGCAGGTGCAGCCACGTGGTAGTGACTGACCATCCCACCACGATGTCTACTGATGTCCAGTTGCTCACAAAGATGCAGGATCCCAGGTATGTGGGGTACTGAGCTACAGGGTGGTGCTCGGGTGACTGCTGGGTGCACAGCATCCTGGCGGAAGCAGGCAGGTCGGGCGCCTGGAATGGAACAGGTGCCTCTGGGGGGTACTTTCCTCTGAAGACAACGCCCGCCGCCTCTCAGACCCCTGTGAGGTGCATTTCATCAGCCACCCTCGAGGGGAAAAGGAGCACTTTAAGTGGTTTTCAATACAATGTAACTAGCCCTCTAACCATCTTCTTGTCCATCTTGGTGACAACCAGGGAAGAAGCGCTTGTCATCAGATGCAGCCTTACCATGTTTTCAAGGAAGGTTCATTAGGGGGACATGGGTCAGATGTTGAAAAAATACAAACATCTATACTCATTATTCAGCACAAATATTTCAAAATATGATCTTCTGAGATAGTCTTCAGAAAGCATTGTACTGTTTGGGCGAAAAGTTTTCTTTTCCCAACATTCTTTAAAAAAATAAAATAAAAAGACCAAGCGCAAATGAGCATATTGACCCCATTTGTTCAGGCAAAACAAACGATGTGCTCTCTTCTTCCACAATGAGGGGGTTTGCGGCTGCCTTTGCAAACGTGCCGTGGCCAAGAGAAACAAAGAGGTTCCCACAAGAAACACGATTAATCATTCCTATTTGCCACATATACAATATTTTAGGCATTAAGTACACCATTAATATATACAAACACTCAATGTTGTACAGTGTTTTATTAAATTCACTTATCTTGCCCTTTCACTTTATTATTAAATTACAGAATAAAAAGCACTACTAACATATCTTGTGTCAGATAATTGCATTTCTTCTCTTTTTGTTCTTCTCTCAGAAATATAGTACACTCATAGAATATCCAAAAAAGGTAATTCATATTCAGATTCAACTAAAATTAATTAAGTACCTTCCATGTACCAGAGCATGCCTTGCTCCATTAATGAGGAAATTATTTATCAAACTCCAGTTTTCTACCAAAACACAGAAAAGGGAGTCAGTGCCCCTTTGACAGCCATGCAGATAAGGGCTGAACTCGATATTCCAAATAATGACTAAGTCCAAAATCAGGACACAGTCATAAGCTTAGTCCGTCTCCCTCATGAACATAGAGGAGAGTGACAGATTTGAAAAGTAAATGGGGAAGCATTTTTACAGCATGATAACCAAAAACACAGTTAAATAATGGGTCAACAACTTAAATTAACATTTCTCAAAAAATGTCTACAGATGTCCAACAGGTACATGAACAGATGCTCATTATCACTAGTCCCTGGGGACACGTAAGTCAAAATCACAGCCAGACACCACCTCACACCCATTCGGAGAGCCAGTACCACAAAAACGGAAAATGCCAAAGGTCAGCAGAGCTGTGGAAGAGTCGGGGTCCTTGTGCGCCACTGGTGGAGCTGGAGAAACACAGCTGCGGCGGACAAAGGCAAGGCCATTCTGCAGAGCCAGACACAGGACTGCCTCCTCGGCTGGCACGCTGGGAGGCCCTGGAGCAGGAATCCGCACACCTGTGCTCACAGGCCACGAGTTCTCGTCAGCCAAAGGGTGGGAGCAGCCAAGAGTCCAATAGCAGGTGGACACCTGAACCCTCACGGTGCACACATAGGATGGAACACCCCTTGGACTTGGAGTGGAGGGAGAGTCTGGCCCATGCCACGGGAGGAACCTGAGGACTCTAGGTCACGTGAAATGAGCCAGACACAGGACGAACACCACGTGGCTCCCCTCCCAGGAGGTCCTGAGAGTGATCAGATGTATGGTGAGAAGATAGAATAGTGGGTTTCAGGGGCCTGGAAGTGGGCAGTGGGAAGTTAGCTGGGCTGGGGCTGAGGAGGGTTGGGGGGGGACCTGAGATGGCTTCAGAACACATAATTGCCCTCAAGGTCACTGCATTGCATATTTAAAGATGGGTAAAATGAGCAATTTTATGTCATGTGTCTCTTACCACAGAAGTATTACCTCTCTAAAAACTATTACTGCAAAGTTCAGAGGAGAATCTCCATTAGACAGAACATGATATAAAATGAGGAGCAATGTCTTTCAGATTTACAGACCGTCTCAAAACCAATGTAGGAAAATAAAACTGTGAGTTATTTAGTCGTCTATGTAAATGACAGCTTAAATGGCCTGAGTAAACATCAGAGGTGCGACGTATGAAGAGTTTAATGGTAGCAACCGCTAACTGGTCCCCTGGGAGGGAATTAGTGCCGTCTGTCTCCACATCAGGACGGTAACCACATAATGGGCTGCTCTCCCCAGGGCCTCCTTCAGCATCTTCTCCTTCTGATGGGAAATGCTGCTTTATTGCAAATTCCAACTTCACTTTCCAGGTGCTTCTTTCTCCTTTCCACCGCCAAGCTCCTGACTGACATCCTCTTTCATGCAGCAAAGCATAGTGACTGAGATGCCCAGCCATGGCCAGGACTGAGCAAGCTCTTGGGCTCTCCTGGGTGGACCCCTGATGCTGGAGGATAGGACAGTGCCACCCGTTCCCTGCTGTACCTGGAAGCACAGCTTCTGCACCTGGAGGCTCTGCCACACAGAGGAGAGAAAGGAAGGACCTCACACGGCCAGGAGAGCAGTGTGGCCACGGTGTGAATTGCATGGCACCTAGATGGGGCCAGAGATGACCTTCCCCTTGTAAGGTAGCCGGTGTGTTGTCCCTGTCCAGTCTACAACTCGCAGGACTGTACCTGAAATCAGACCCTGGGAGCCTCTCCCTCCAGTGAGATTTTAATAAAAATAAATGCATTTGAAACTTAGATTTAATTCCCCTTTTAAATGCTCATTCAGTGAGGTGTCACCATGAAGCTAGAGATGGAACTATTGGAAGGATGGAAGGAAATTGGTTGTCGGTATGAAAGGCAAGAGTCCGACTCCAGGTGGGGTTTTCAAAATGCCCCATAGCAGGCCAAGAAGAAGGCAGAGGTCGCAGAACAAGAGTGACCGGGCGGCGGGCAGCAGTGAGCCTCTGCAGTTCATTTCCACCTTGGACTTCAGCCAGCACCTGGGGGATGTGAGCCATGTAGAGGGTTCATGTGTGGGGACCCTCGTGTCTGCTGAGCTTAAAGGGAGGGAAGTGGGTGTAGAGGTGGAAGGGTAGTAGAATGCACCAGACATGGTTACCCAGGGCAAACATGACCACACGCACAACTAGAATGAGAAGTCATGCTCCATTTACCTGCGATGCGTCACAGTGCACTCCACTGTCACATGGTGTAACGAATTAGAACAGTAGAGGAGGTGAACAGACCAGTTACCAAGAAGCTATAAGGACATTCAGCAGGCTTGTGAAGATCCTCAACACCATTTGTCATCAAGAAAACACAAATCCAGATACAATGAGATACAGCTACAGAGTGAGGAAGAAGACATGCAAAGCAGGAGAAAAACTGACAGGACCAGGAGCCAGTCACTGTGGGATCCCAACAGGGAAGGTGAGTTTGAAAATAACTGGGCGGCTTCCTAAAAAGTGGCGCACGCTACCACTAGTTTCATGTTCTACCCCTAGGAGAACGTGAAACAAGTCAAGGTGAACGTTTGTTCCAAATGTTCCTAGCAGTGCTGTGCACAACAGTCGGAACGTGGGAGCCACCCAGAAGTCCGTCATGTGCTGAACTGACAGATCTTAGTGTACAGTGTGCATTCAGTGTGATGCTACTCAGCAGCTAGAAGGGACAGTGATGCTGTAGTACTCCACGCTGACATACACGGCATGGTCCACTGCAAAAGCATTCTGAAAAGTGAAGGCACAGGCCTGCAATCCCAGTGACTAGGGAGGCAGAGACAGGAGGATCACAAATTCAAGATCAGCCTGGGAAATTTAGTGAGAATCTCAGCGACTTAACAAGATCCTGTCTCATAATAATAATTTAGAAAATGACTTGGGTAGAAAATGCCATTAAAAAGAAAAGAAAAGAAGAAACAGGCACAGAGGAACACCAAATGTGTTATTTGGCTGAAGTGGCCCTGCAGGGGTGACAGACCTCAAGGGGCAGAAATTGGACCAGTGGAAGCCAGGACTTGGGTGGGAGAGGGATGTTGGCAAAGGCGGCCCTGGGGGCCTTTCAGAATCATTCTGTCTCGAGTGTGGTGGTGACTCAGCTCCAAACACTTCTCAGAGCTCAGAATGGGGGTAGAAGGAGAGTAGAGTGAAACAGACATTGTTACCTCACGTGCATACGTGACTGCATGGTCGCTGTGATCCTGCAGCAGTACTGCCAGAAAAAGGGACACTGCACTCCATTTACCTACGATCTATCAAATCGCATGACTGCATTCCTGTATCATGCACAAATCATAACACATAGAACATTTAATAAGAAAGCCAAAACTCAGAATGGTGGAAGGGTGATTTTGCTGCAAGTAAATTACACCTCTATAAATCTGATTTTAAAACACTGAGTTAAAGGAGAAACCCTTCTAGTTGGGTTTGCTTTCACAACAGGAGCCAGAGCTTTTCCCGCCAAGCACTAAGGAACAGAGGCCGGCGTGCAGCGGGGTTGAGGGCTGCGCCCCGCGGATGGGCGGACACCGCGGCAGTGAGCGCGCTCCTGGGGACTGTAGCTGCGGTGCGAGGCAGGAGGGAGGGAAGGGCAAGCGCCACGGGCACCAGCGCTCCTTGTGCTGGGCGTCCGTCGGCGGACCTGCGCGGGGCACGACGACGACGTGCGCGCTGCGCTGCGCTGGGCTGAGTGGCACACGGCGGTGTGGATCCAGGGAAAGCAGGGACATTTCACTCGTTTTAGTCAGGCCGCTCTTCCCCGTTTCGGTTCCTTGCACGCTTTCCGTGCTTGCCTTCCGTTTTAAGTTGATTCACTCCTCAAAAACTGTTTTCTCAGACTGCATTTGTCATATTCAAAGTTATTTTTGTACATAAGGGTTAACTGACTTTCAACTCAAGTTTCTTTTATGACTCTGATAAATGGTCCTTCTCTCTTGCTTCACTTTTGTTTTTTTAAAGATAAGTACTAGAAGAAACTGGAGATATGTTTAATTTAACAGGGAAATCTCAAAACTGCTATATATTGCCCGTTACATTTTTAAACATTCTAAAACCTTGATAAATTTCAGTACTTACCACCTGTGTGAGATAAACCTTTCTACTGCAGTGTAAAATAGCACCCCACGTTAATTTAGTAAAGATTTTGTTTCCTCCCTGCGGAAGCCTTCTTTGTGTCCCAGGTCTCCCAGCCTACAACACATATGCGCGCGCGCACACACACACACACACACACTCCGCATTCTTCCACATTATTGTCTCTTTCAGATCATCAGATTTCTAATCCTGCCTGGCTGTGGCCCAGCCTAGCTACTAGTGAAGCCCGGTCAAGGACAAGTCATACTTGATTATCCATTATCAATTAATCAAATGGAACTTATCTTGCTTACGCCATAAAATCCACATGAAGGCAAACGGAAACTCTGGTTTGCAGGATTGGTGGTGAAGCCCAGGAGCACGGGCAGCTGCACTCCATCATGCATAAAAGCAGAAATAGCATTTATGAGCCACTCGTGTGAAGCTTGAGTAGGCAGATTCATGAAATTCGCTGAGATTTGGATTAAATTTAAACCATTCTATGCAGCTCTACTTTTGATTAAGGCTGTGTGTGCAGTGAAAACCTCACATTTGAATAGAACTTGGGTCTTTAAGAATTTTGAATGTGCGCAAATCTAAATTGAGCTCTGAGCTTGATCTCGAAATGTACAGGAGGTCAATTTACATTCAGTATTAGAAGGGGACAAAGGAGATGGCGCTCCATCCTTTTGGAATGATAGCTTTGGATCAAAGTTTATTAATATCAGGATCAACACAGAGAAGACTCTCTCCATTGGCACTTATTAAATTATGAGACTTAAAGTCCTTAACAGAGGACTCCAGAGAGACAATCGAACCCAGCGTAGGAGGGAGGAAGCTGTGTGTGTGTGTGTGTGTGTGTGCACCCCACAGTCCCCCTAAAAAGCAACCGTGGGCCGCGTGGCACGGTGGCCTTCCAGGGGCTCAGAAGCAGGCATGTCTCTTTTTCCAAATATTCTTCAGGGACACATTTCATCATGGGACTTAAATAAAATCTATTTTCTACTGACTCTGCAAACCTTATCCTTTCCTCTCTATAAAATTCTACATTTCTCTCTGCCACTGTCTCTCTTTTGGTCTGATCACAGGCAGATGCACCAGGAACATCCTACACCTGGGAGCTTATTTTAGTATCTGTAAAAGATTTGCATCTCACCATATAGGAGTTGGAGGACCAAAGGTGAGGTTGCAGGGCAGCATGGGCCACACGGGGTCTCCACATGCTGGCTCTATTATGGGGCAAAGCTCTCCAAGGAGCATGGTCATTGATCCCACTTTTTATAAAGCTCAGACATGCTGGTTGTGAGGCACTGCCCGAGATTTGGATAAGGTCCTGGTTCTAGAGTGATAGCTATGTGGGCCATGAGGTCCAAAAGGAATTTTTTTAAACCAAAATTTGTCAAAGCACTACCATTTATAACCTCTTCTCTAATGATATCATCACTTGCCCTCTGAAAAGCGTCTGCGTTCTGAGACCACGACAGGGCAGCTCATGGTGTTCATGCCTCTCAGTTTCCAGGTAGGAGGCCTCATTTCTCATGACCTGCCTTCAGGTGAGGAGACAGTGCTTGCCCATCATCTTCAGGATTAACCTGAAGACCCAGTGAGCCACACAAATGCAGATATTCAGAGAAACAGAGACACCAGATCAACACAGAGAAGCATCAGAAGTGCATCAAAGAGGGAAGGAAGGAAGGAAGGAAGGAGAGAGGGAGGGAGAGAAGGAAGGAAGGAAGAAGGAAGGATTACTCAAAAGACCATTATAAATCCCTGTCATTGTGAATTGGCGACTGCAGGGTAGCAAACTGGCCCTTACACTGTTAATAGTAAGTAGAGAGTTGTGTCAGGCTTATTATTCTGAACATAATGCACGTGTTCAAAGAATTCTATCTGCAACTGACTGTATTCACAATGCCCTGGAGGAATGAAATCTGTGAGTGGCATGTGCCCAGGCTGGACGGGAGAAGCCACTGGGCCTCACAGTCTGCAGCAAGACGAGATTATTGGGAAATTTACCAAATGTAGGAAAACATCATGAGTCAACAGTGTTTGTGAAGAGACGGCAGTTTAAGAAGTGGAAAGCCATGGTCAGTGATTCCCCGGACAAGACCAGCTGACCTGCATGTGGCTTTTGGCCTGGCTCCTCAGCCGATTATGAGAGTTTGCTGATTACATGAACCTGCCCACTGCCCTCGTCTGTTCGGGCTGGTATCACAGGATACCACAGGCTGGGAAGTGTACAGAGAACAAGTGTTGATTTCTCACAGTTCCCCAGGCTGGGAACCGTTCCGCACAGTGAGAGCCGTCTGGGGTCCTCTCAGACTCTGCAGGGCTTGACTGTCTCCTAAGGCCACGCCTCTTCCCACTGTCCCACTGGTGACCAGTTGCACATGTGAGCACTGGAGAACATGTTCAGACCATAACGCCCTCGCCTCGTTTTTCCCATTTGAAAGCTGAAGGCCTTGGGTTAGAATTCCTGGCCGCGTTGGCGAGGGCTCGCTTTCCTGGGGAGCCACCGTTCCCACGCCAGCCTCACCCTCACGGCAGCAGCCGTGCTCTGCTCTGCCACAGGGTGTCCAGGACAGCAGAAGTCCTCACTACCTTCTCTTCTAAAGCACCTCTCACAAGGGCAACGCAGAGCCCTTGGGAGGCCTGGGGACCGCACACACTCCAGAAGGACAGCTGTCACCTGGCTGGCCCCCTTACAGTCATGAAAGGGACTTCCGAAAACGTAAAGCTACAAAACTCTTCTCACTGATCCTTTCACTCATGTTTTTGAAAATATAACTATTTTCAGAAAAATGTGTTACATGTGTTAAACTGCCATGGTTTCATCTTTAAATGGTTGCATATATATTTAACGTTTTTCTCAATTTTAATTTCTAATATGATAAATATTAATCATATGTGGATTAAACCCACATAAACAAATGGAGTGGTAGAGTCCTTCGATCATCTTTAAGCATAGTAAGGTATCCTGAGACCAAAATATATGAGAACCATTGAGCTAGTGAATGTGTATAATTTTATTATTAACCTAGCAAAAATGACACATTTTATGAAGCAAATCAAATTAAATAAACAATATGACATACATTATGGATGGATAATCAAGGGGTTATCTGTTATTTAAATTGTGTATTATTGAATATAACAGATGTTTATTTCTACTAAGTATGCATTTGCTATTTTAAGCTTATTTCTTCCTAATATTTCAGTTCAATAGCATAAATATTTATTTAAGAGATATTTTGTTGGCTAATAGAAGACTAAATATCCATCCAAATTTATTTTATTCATTTTAATATATAAATATCACTTGAAATTTAAAACTCTACTGAGAAAAAATAATAAATAACATTTGATTAAAAAGAGAGAAGCCTAATGTGAACTAAGACAAAGAACAAAAGTTTTAGAAATGCCCCTTCTTATTAAAAAAATGATAGCTATTATTTTCCCCTGGAGTTTATAAAATAATTTCATGACTATCTAAGACTAAGAAAGGAATTGGTGGCAAGAGGACAAGCCACAGGAAATTTGCCAGCCTGTTTGAGGCGTGCAGAGAGGAGTGTGGGTCTCATGATCTGCTGAGGTGTGGAGAGCAAGGCTGCGGGTCCCCCCGGGGGAATGGGATGACCACCCGGGGGCCCCTTCTCCTCCCCAGGGCAGCTCCAATCTCAGCAGGCGGAGACTTGAGAAGAAAGATTGTGTGTAGATGGACTACAGGACCCACACAGCTTACTAAACAAGGGAGGAAGGGGAGTCACCTGGGAGGACTCTGCAGGACCAGGGTGGCCATGGCAGTGCCCTCCCAGACCAAGACGGGGTGTGCCAGCCAAGTGAGAAGGAGACCATCACCCCTGTCCCTCCTGGAGGGCGCTCCTCCAGGCTCTGCTGGAACTTTGGCCTTGACCCACCCGACCATTAACCTGTACAGCCAGTTGATCTCCAGCCGGTGGACTTGGGTGGAACTTCCCTTTACCTCAGGGGTCCCAAAGAGCCTGGTTTGCAGAGTCACCTTTACAGGGCTCAGTGGCCTTTTCTGTTCTACTGTGGAACATCACCACTGTCACTGTCCAGCCCAATTCAGGAGCTTCCCCAGCTGACATAGGAGAAGTGTGGCTCAAGAATCATTAAGTCCAAGGTCAAGTTGTCTGAGAGGCTCTCTTCTCTTCTCCAGGGTTCCTTTCTGCTTCTTCTCTGCCGTTCTCTCCTTCCCAGTCTGATACTATGTCCCTCCCTCCCCTCTTACTCCTCCGCATCTCTTTCTCTGTCATCCTAGTTTTCCTCCTCTTTCTCTTATTTCTTCCTTCTTCTAGTCTTCCTTTCCTCCTGCCCCCTCATCTCTGGGTCTTTCGCTCCCAGCCCAAGGATGGCATCATTGCTTCTTCCTCTGGCATTAATTGATGCTCCCCATGTTCTACTCTTAGCTATAGGCTGTTCGCTGGATTCCAGGACCTCAGAGGCAGCCCCATCTTCCTCTAGCTCTTCCTGCCCTACAAGCAACTCCCATAGGAGTTCTTCTCCTACTCCATGGGCCAGAGGACTTCAAGCAGAGCCTGTCTGTCAGTAAAACCCCTATAAGACTTTAAAGTTTTTATATGCACACCCATGGTACAGACAGCACCACAGGGCATGTGGTGGTAATGGGTAGTGGTGGAGATGATGTTATTGTGCTGATGGTGTGAGCTTGGTGATGGAGACGATGTAGAGGTGATGGTGTAGGTGGTGGTAGTGGTGGTGGTGGTGGTGGTGGTATAGGTGGTGGTAGTGGTAATGATGGTGGTGATGTGTGGTGGCATGGTGGTGGAGATGATGGTATTGTGCTGATGGTATTGTGGACTTGTTGGTGGAGATGTTGTGGAGGTGATGGTGCTGTGGTGGTAGTAGTGATGGTGGTGTGGATGCTGGTGGAGATGGTATTGTGAAGGTGTGGACTTGGTGGAGATGATGTAGAGGTGATAGTGATGTGGTGATGGGTGGTGGTGTGATGGTGGAGATGATGGTATTGTGGTGAGGGTGTGACCATGGCGATGATGTACATGTGCTGGAGGTGACGCGTGGTGGTGTTAGGGATGTTGGTGGTGGTGGTGAGAGTAGGAGTCTAGGACTCTTGGCAGCCCTGGACAAATGTTCTTGACTCACTGTCTGAGCATGGTAAATCACAGGCACCAGGCCATCCGAGTGGAGAATGGGCAGTCTTGTCTGGTAAGCCCAGAGAAAACCTGTACAGCAATGGAAAACGCTGTGACAGGACTACTCTTATTGGAAAATTGTTTGTAATGAAAAACTGGCATATATCACATGCATTCTAAAGAAAAGTGGATTAAAAACACTTGACTACTAAGGCCATAATTGGTGCCCTGATCTGTCTCTCACTCCTGCCCTTTATTCAGAGGGTAAATTCTGACTCAGCTGTTGGGGGATTTGTGGGAGTTTCTTCTTCTTGATTTCATAAGGATTCCCGCATCCCTCCCTCTCCTCCTGTGGTCCTGCCTGCCCCTCCCACCCTCTTTTCCTTTTCCCTCTGCTTCTCTTTATCACCTCTTTCCTTTCCTCCCTTCATCTCTTTCTTTTTTTCACGTCCACATTTTCTGGTTCTAAGCATCTATGGCCATAAGCACCACACACAGATTGCAAGTACCAGTACTTCTCAATTTTTGGTCTGAGGTCCCACTTATATTCTTCAAATAAACTGTGCCCATTTGGGCTGGAATTTATTGAATGTCCACAAAGGAAACATCTCGAACTGATTATGAGGGGCAGCTGTCCCTGGGCCTTGAGCCTTGGGCTCAAGGGTGGGGACACTAGGTTCCTCATTCTGTCTTACCCCCCACCCTGCTGCCTACCCAAAGGCTCCTCTTTCCTTGTTTCTCTTCCCCTGTGTCCTGAGGATGCCCCTTCTGCTCACTGTTCTTGCTTCCTCCATTCTTGTGGCTTACACATGGCTTTAGTTTCTGTCCCTCTTTAACTTGTCTGCAGAGAGCTTTTAGCTTAGCACTCTGGGGATGCATACATCTTGAAATACTAATTTCATGATTTATTCTGCTCTTGTCTTCACTCCTCTGAAGAAATGGCTGTCGTCAATGTGACCCATAACTGCTGTGTGACTCCCGGCAACAGGGGAAACCCCTGCCCTATTTGTCCTGGGGACCAGCTGGGAGGTATCCCAGGATTCAGGCATAGGGGCACCATATTGCCTGTTTCTTAGGGGCAGAGCCCAGGCTGGGACAGCTGGTTTGGTGTGGGCAGCAGGGGCCTCACTCTGATGTCCTGCCCAGCTCACTTGTCCTGGCCTAAAAGGGTCCTGGCTGAGCCACAGGATGGAGCTTTTCTCTAGGAGGCTTTAGGTAGCTAGAAGCATCTGGGATGTTCCTGCCTGGAAAGGAGAAAAGTTCCAGCCCAAGTCAGGCTTTGACTCTGCAATAGCCCAGAATCTCCTTCTTGGGAAGGGAGTGGGTAACACAGTAAGACCAGAGGGATTTGCAAAGAGAGGTCTGTTCATCTGCACAGAGAGCAGGAGCAGAGGAGGCCAAGGTCCCTACCAGCCTCCTGAGTTTCATTAGCCAAGTCCAAGGATTCCTGTGCTATTGGTTGAATCCACTGTTCCCAAGTTCCACCGCCACAGGGCTGGGCTCTATGAAGCCCCCTCCCACTGAATGTCTCCATGGGAGTGATCCCCAGGACTCCCTCTCCTTCCTGGCAGCTTGATGGGAGTGTTCGCTGCATCTTCTTCCCAAAGCCAGCGCCCCTTACCCCAAGCCTCCCCTGGCATTGGTCCTCCTTCTCTCCCCTCTACTCCTTGCTCCCCCTCTCTCCCCAACCCTCCTCCTCTCACCCCTCTTCCTTCTGTGTCCGTCTTGAGAGACCCAGTTACAGCCCAGCATTCTAGGCACCTCACAGCCCCGGGAGATGCCTGCTCCCCCAAGCCCTGAGGACCGCGGTGACTCTGGCTCTCCAGATGCATTCCCCATCCTTGAGATTGAGCTACTTCCTCTGACCTTGCCATGTCTGCATAGGGATGCCCTCCCTCCCGTTCCTCTGTGAACTCTGGCACCTGCAATTGGAGATGTGCCCAGCTGCTGCAACTGCACATGTCCTGGACTTGCTCTGCTTCCCCGTCCTAGAAACGCTGGCTCTGGGCAGTAGGGTGGGTCACAGTCTGCTTGGTCCCTGGCGCTCAGAGCCAGGCAGGTGAAGTGCACGTAGTACCCTCCAGTGGTCATCACGACCAGATTGCTGAGGGTCTGCATCCAGTTGCTGAGGCCTCACCTAAAGCCTCCCACCCGTTTTGGCTCCACCTGAGGCACTGAGGGAGCCAAGGCCAGACGCTCGCCTGAATGCCCTGTCAGGACAGGCATGGCTTCCTTCAGCGGCAGGAAGGAGGAAGGAGAGGGCATGTGGAGTGGAAGCAAGAGGACGGGAGTGGGAAAAGAAGATGCCCGGATGTCTCAGGCGTTCCATATTGGACTGGGATTGGAAGGCTGAGAGAGAGGGAGGTGCCGGAAGCAGGAATGAGGAAGGGACGCCATGACTGGGTCTGAGACCCAACTGGTGGAGGGCTGGAGCAGGCCAGAGCTGGGCAGGGGCGGGGCTTTGGGTCCCACAAGGAGAACAAGGCTGCTTTTGATCAGGTCCGGGTCTGGGCCTGGCTAGCAGTGGCCGGGCCCTGTGCCTCAACCTTGGAGGGGTGGAGACAATACAAGGACTGCCGGGCCGACCTTGTGGGTGTGCGTCCAGACCACTGGCCCTGGACCCTGGCCTTGTGCATACCTTCTGTCTGCGGGTTTCTCTCCCCCAGGGTCAGCCCTGCATCTAAAGCCCACCTGCCGAGGAAACCCTCTTGACAGGGGTGGAACTGCTGGCTGTCCACGCAGGGTCTGCCTTGGAGCTGGGCATGTGGGCACAAGTGTGGGACTGCGTGAGAACACCAGCATGTGCGTGAGCCGGACCCAGGCTGTGCCCAGAGGGGAGAGTGAGCCACCTGGCGTGGAGCTGGGCCCCAAGCCTTGAGGTGTGCACCCTCCTCAGCTTACCTCACAGCCTGTCCTGGGAGGACACCAGCGAGTCACTACAAGTCTGCACCCTGCATATTCCTCACTGGGCTCTGAAAAACACCTGCCAAGTTCAGAACTGCTTTCCCTCAGGCCTCAGGTCCTTCCTGCCCAAAAGAAGGCCACCATGATGAAAGGATACCTGCCGCAGGGAGACCACAAAGCCACCCACTTCAGTCTTCTCAAGGACCAGGGACAACTGCTTCCTGTGTCCATGGTCAGGGAACTGGCAGAGTGCATTGCAAAGGATCCAGGGCCGGGGTTGGGGGACTTCGGCCCTCTGTGCTGGCTGGTGGTGGCCTTGGGTGGAGAAGTTCCTGCCAGTGCATGGTGGCCTCTGTGCTTGCCTGAGCCACTGCAGGGTGGTCCGTACCATGAACATACCTCCTTGCCAGTGTGCAGAAGTGGGGTCAGCAAGGTTCCTAACCGTGCTGACCTCTGAGAACACAGCGCCCTGTTGCTGGAAACCTCACTGTGCAAACATGAGCCTGGTAACCAACACTGTGGTTTCAGAGAGCCCGGGGTTACACATCTGGTAGAAGCAATTCCATGGCCAAGTATTAACATCTGTTGCTCACACATGAACACAGAGTGGCTGGAAATGTACTAAGATTTATGGTTCTGTTTTAAGTAGATTGAATTTGTAATATTTGCTTTTCACCCCCTGCATTTAATATTCAGATTCAGACTTGGGAATGGCCATATGAACTAACTCACACCCTCAGTCCTGCGTATCACGTGGCCCGGCCCCGCCACGGCACTCTCTGATCCACAGTTCACCACCCCTTGGCAAGCACGTCCTGTGCCCACGTACCCTAGGTTGGCAAGCCATGCTTCGGGCTGAACTCGTCCTCCAGCATGGGCCTCAAGGTGGGTGCGGGGTCTCGGTGAGGACCACGTCAGACAGCACACTGCTGTCACAGGGAGTGCCAAACTGAGGTTTCTATAGAATGGCTTTAAGGTAAAGATAGGTAGCTGAAATCACTTAGTGCTAACTCATACAAAGATAGAATCATTCACTCTGTGCACTAGATTGTTAGGGCTGTGATGACAAATGCCAGCGACCAGGAGGAGGTTCAAACAACAGGAACGTGTCTTCTCAGGGTTCTGGAGGCTGGTGTCCCCAAGACCTCGCTCTGCTTGTACAACCTGGCTTCCCCTACATTCTCGTCTTCTCTTCCCTCCTGACTTGCCTTTCCCCAAATCACCTTTCTAATCCCAGAATTCACCAAGTAAACCCATTTCAACTTGATTCCATCCTCACAGACCTTGCTCCCAGGGAGGAACTGGTGCTAAGGCGTCGGCACAGGGATCTCGGGTTGTGCCAATGCCTCCTCAATGCCAGCCTAGGAGAGCAGCACGGAGGTCCACCCTCCAAAGGGATCACCGAGATGTGCTCCTGGACAGTCCCAACACGCACAGTTTTATTTCTCTCTCTCTTTTTTTTTTTTTTTTTTGAGGTGCTGGGGATTAGAACCCAGGGCCCTGTGTTTGTGAGGCAAACACTCTACCAACTGAGCTATATCCCCAGCCCCACAGTTTTATTTCTATTAAAACCTGTTGTGAGGCACGGAAGAATGAAATTGCACTGTCACCTGGGCTTCAGAGCCCGTCGTACACCTCGGGCGACAGAGCTGGTCTGGACATCACTCCGAAATACAGGGCTCTAACAAAACACGCTGGTCTTTTTGCCTAGACTAACCAACAGTGGAGGGAGAACTTCACTGTAACCGTACCATTAATATATGTTGTCCTTTGAGCAATTAAATTCTGAAACTTCCAGCATGTCAGTTGTCAACCTAGTATTAATGTCTCTGATGGTACTTGATCAAAATAAATACTAGAATGGATCAAAGTCAAAGAACGCATCAATGTAACCTTTTCCTTTTCCAACCAGCAGGTCACCTGGTTTAGGTAGCTAATGTATCCCTGCGAGCTCCCATGCTCAGGTCCACGACCCGAATGCATCCATGCTGTGGTCCATGCAGACAGGACACCTCGATGTGGACATTGTAAAGGCTGGGCAGGTGGCGGCTGGACTGCAGCTGAGGGAGAGGCCCCCGGAGGGGCAAGTCGCTTTCCCAGCACACAGGCCGCAATGCCAGTCTCCACGTTAAACTAAGAGCTGCAGTGCACTCGGTGCCTCGGGTGCCTTAGCGGCACACCCACCGGTGGCTGCCTTTTGTTCTTTGGCTCCTCAGATTTGTCTGGCTTCATCATCGGCGATCTGGACATCTGTAACTCAAGGCCAGGGTGGGTGGGAGCCAGCTGTCATCTCATTTTCCATCTATATTGCTGCCATCTCCTTCCCATTCCTAAATTCATGTAAATGGATTCTGTATTTTTTTTTTCAAAAAGGATGTTGTACAAACAAAAGGAAATAAAGAAGAAAAAAAATCTTTAAAAAGCCCCTGCAGTGGTGGTTGGGTATTTACAGTAGGAGAGGCTGCTTCCACCGCCGTCTGAATGCATAAACTTAACTTGATCACCTTTCGGGGGACGCATGAATCACGGCTAATAATCAGCTTTGGGCACTTCTGAGGGGAGAATCGCATTTGGAAGCTACAAAGGTCCCCTAAATAGCTCATGGGAAATGACCCTGCATCCCATTAAATATAAAAATTCATCGCCGCGGACTTGATGTCAGAGGTAAACCACTTCAGTCTCAACTCACTTCAAAATGCCGAGGCACCTCCACTTAAGCAGCTGATCAATCTGGAAGGACCAGACCAGACAGCTCCGTCTTGGGAGGAGGAAAAATAATGTGTTTTTTCTTTTTTCTTTTTTTTTTTCCTTGAAGAAACTTTTTCTTTGCACTTAAAAACACAAAAACCCTTTCTCTTCCCTCTCTGCTCTTTTCCCCCATATTCATTATTTCCTGTCTTTAAAAAGGCTTTTATCTGGCTTTTATCTGTTCCATATGCCTGTGGCAAACACCACGTCCTCCTCCTTCCCATTTCACAAATCTGCACAGGTACAGGCTTTATCTGCCGGGCCCGGGCTTACTACTTTCCTATTTAAATGGCTGATGCGGAATCAAAGTCAAATGTGAAGGTCAGGAAGACGGTTTTTGGTGTCTCATGATCTGACAGAGCAGGCTCACCTCCTGGAAGAAGCAGCAGCAGAGGCCTTTCCTGTGCACAGGCAAGCCCTCCAAAACTAGACGGATCCACGCACACCTGCCATCAAAGCCAGACGACAGGAGCCTGGATGGACCCGGGCTCTCCATCCCGCTTCTCATTAGTCATTACAAACAACATGCATTATTATGTTTATTACACATCTACATGTTTTTATTGACAGTGCTGTCAATTATATAGTGGTTACATTTCTTAGAACTACTAAGCTTTTATAATCCTTTGGGTAATTTGAGTTTTCAGTTAAATGAGTCCCCTAGATTTTACACAAAAGTTATCTTATTTGGAAGCATAAAGAATCTTTGCATTTCTCATAATTATAAGCACTATTATATAGCATACTATTTCCACAGAAAACAGATTAATTTCTGATTATTTATTGCTTCATTCGATAAATTATATTGTTCAAAATTGTCTAGACATGGGAATCTAATGATAATGTGGCACATTCCAAAAAGGATGCTTGACCTTAATTTCAATTGTTTATTTTGTATTTAGGAGAGTAGTCCATTGCAGAGTTCGTGAGGGGTAGGGGTGTCTGACCCTGAGATAACATTTGCCAGTTTGGGATGAAATGCTGAACTTCTGTCACACTCTTGAGGAGTCACATGGAGAAGGTTGCCCAGGGTTCTTGGGAAGCCTCTTGCCCCTTCAGAGCTGCTGGACAGAGGGTGCTTAGGTGACACCTCAACAGAACCATCCAGGGACATAGTCATCTGGGACACAGGGTCACCCCAGACACAGTAACACCCTAGGGAATCGGTGCTGGCAGCCGCTCTCACCCCCGGGTCAGCAAGAGACAGATCCCAAACCCTCCCTGAGGCCGAAGCTTACCCCTGTTTTTCATGAAGGACTCCAGGGCAAGCTGCTGAGATTTTGCTCAGCAGGTCACACGCTGGGAGTTGAGTCTGGTGTACCTGCTAGGGACCTGATCCATCCAGAAGCCTCCCTCTCTGACTCTCCGAGTCTCCGTCCAATCTTTCCCAGTGAATTACCCCGGGGATAAGTCAGCTGCTTGGGTCTCACTTGCCCCTGGGACGGGTGGGGACAACTTCCCAAGGCTGGCAACCATCAGTGCCAGCTCCCTCTGTGTCCCCAGACCAGTTACTGGGAGCAGTTTCTGTTGGATGTGGTCTCTGATGTGGGAATGGAAGAGGAGAGTCCACAGGTGATGGACGTGGGCATCTGGTTCTCCTCCCTGACCCTCCATACAGGCCTCTATGAACTCAGGAGGGAGGAGAGACCGGCCGTCCCTGCCTCCTGCCCGGGAGTCCCCAGGTCCTCTCTGTGGAGCCGTCCCTTCCGGCCCGGCCTTGCAGTGTTATGAGTGCTGCCTAAAGTGGCCGAGAGGAAAACAGCAGCTGGCCGGGCCGCCCAGCACGTGGCCACCACAGCCCATAACTCTGGCTATGCTGCTCTCCTGGCTGTTTACTGCCGCCTCGTCTCTGCACCTGTAATGGAGCTGCAGGTATTAAAATCCGTGTTTCCTTTAAACTCGAGGAAGTCAGACACGGTGATGAAACGTCTTTTGCTCTAGATCCACCTGTTTTGAGTGGGCACATGCTGCTGAGATGCGGAGTTCGGGGACTTGGTGGGCAGTGGCTACGGGATTTTATTAATGTGCAAAAGCAGGAATCACGTCTGAGAGTGACTTCTGGGACAGTGGCCGTGGTCTTCTCTGGAGATTAAATAGCTTATAGAACCATTACGGGGCTCTTGGGTTGACAACAGGCCATTCTCTGGCTTATTAGCAGCAGAATTAATAGAGACAGGAGAACTTTCCCTTGACAAGGGGCTTTTCTGCCCCAGTGAGTCTTTAAAAGGCACAATCCGGCTTTGTAAAGCACAAACCTCCACACAGGGAGGCAGCAGGCACTCCTTGTCCTTTCTCTAAATGGAACCCAAATGCCACCTCGTCAGGCGCGATGGGGACGGGTTTCCCTGGTCAGGAGCCACCGCTGACGCCCAGGGACTAAGATAGCGCAGCAATTCCACTGCTGTGGTGAGGACTCCTCAGCCACGGCCAGTGGTCGTCCTGTGGGAACACAGAGCTGTCCAGGAGCTCTGGTCACCTCCCCCTAGACAGCCACACGCCCTGGTGTGGCTCCACGCTTCCGCCCTCCTCTGAGAGAAGCACGCGGCACCAGCCCAGCACGAGAAGGCTCAGGGACAATGACCCACAACCAGACAGTGGCCAGAGCACAGATGGCCTTGGCTGCCATGGCCACAGAGCACTCAGGACTTAGTCAAGGACTCAAGCTGGTGCTCCTCCTCCTGACGCAGCATCGGCTGCAGAAAGCAGACTCGCGGCCCTAAGCACTGCCACGGGGTGTCAGCCCCCCGTCGCCAGTCCAGCTCCTGCACCCAGCGTCCCCACCGCCCACTGAGACTTCCCTTCCCTCCATCGCGGGGCTTCTCCCTCCCTGGCCTGCTTTGCACCTCTGCCAAACACAGGAGATGGCGGCCCACACACGCCCCATCCCAGCAAGCTGAGTAAGTAACCCAACTCACCAACGTGTGGGTCTCCATGCTGCCCATAGCTCTCCAGGAGGCGGTCACTCAGCAGGTGGACATGCTGTGCTGCCATTGGCACCGGCTGCCAAGCCCAAGCTCCGGACACTTGACTGGTCACACCCTGTGCTGTGTGCCTCCAGAGCAGATTTCCAGAGAGCAGCCTCCCTGCCAGGCTCTCTGGGGTGTTGGTCAAGTGGATCGTGATGTGACCTACCCAAAACTTTCCACCAACTTGAGACAAAGTGCCATCTGAACCAGGTGTCCTCTGGCCCCCACCCCAGCACGGACAGCTAGGCCACGTCACCGTGCCTTCATCACTGGACCCAAAGATGTGCCAGCCTTTCCCTTCCCTCATGTGACTCTGCTGTGACTCTGGGCATTATCTCTGCTCACTCCCTCCCAGAGGGCAGCTTCTGCTTCCTAGAATGCACTGGCTGAGGGTCCTGCAGGAGTCTTGGGGTCTAGCTCCTGTGCCCTTCCAGAGGTCACCCTCCTCCTGTTGTACCCAGATGCCAGCTTCCCAGCCGATGTGGCCTGAGAAACTAGGATCCTCACGCCTCTGACCTCACTGGGTCAGGAAATGTTCTTCTGACAGTAAGGCTTGAGGCCCTTCAGTCTCCCTCGGCAGACTGTGCTGTTGACCCGACGGCTTCAGGTGACACAGAATCAGCAGTCTTTTCCCGCGAGCTGACCCTCACCGGTCCAGGACGAGCTGTGGTGCCCGCGCTGGACTCCCTGCCCTGTTACTGCTTCCCACAGGTTTGCATTGAGCCTGCTCCCCTCTCCAACCTGTGGAGCTCCCTCAGGATGCATGGGAGGGAGCCATGGGTCAGTGCCCGCAAGAGCAATGCCAGCTCAGAGTTCTGCAGACGGGCACAGGTCCCAGACGGTCTGAAGGGAGAAACTGTGTCTGCTAATGAATTGAAGGAATCCATTGAACTCAATATTCAGTGTCTGGGAGAAGATGGAAACAATAGCGAATTGTGTGACGTGGAACACTTAAGTCAATAAATGAGAACTCATTTGCTTGCCGTGTGCTATTTATACCAGAACGGTAGGTGTCATTAATGAAATGCTCAGGAAGACTATCCAGCAATTTGGAAAAATATTCACCACGTGGGAATAATAATGGCATTAGAAGGAAATGTCGTGTTGGCTAGCTCAGACTGCGACGACCTCACCCCAGCCAGGGCTCACAGGAGGAGTTTGTCTTCTCAGGGTCCTGCAGGTCGGCGGTGCTTGGTCGGGCCTGCACGGCCAGGCTCTGATGAGGGCGCATCTCCTGACTTGGGGCTGGTTTCTTCCCATCGCACTGCCTCACGTGGTAAAGAGGAAGACACGGCTTGCTCCTGTCTTTGCTTACAAGTCACAGGAGCCCACCCGGGTGAAATCATCTGTCTCTAATCTCCTCCAAAGGTGCCAACTGTGAATACCTTTTTGTTGGGGGTTAGGACGTCAATATATGAATTGTGAGGGGAGCAAAATTCAGTCCATGGTAATATCCAACACAAAACGTGCGTGACCAATGAAGACTGCGTGAAGTAGAGTCCTTCTCAGAGAGGGTATGGGAGTGGCCAAGCCCGGCCACTGGTTAGAGAGCATGGCCCTGGCCAGGCCCTCCAGCCCCTGCTCTCCCTGAGCCCTGCGCTTACTGTGCCTCCTCCCCCAGGCCAAGCTTTTGTCACCAGTGAGTTAACTCTGTGGTCACAGTGGGGCCATCAGCACCTCCCACTTGACCTGACTCAACCATCCCACAGTGCACATGGCCCTCCTGGCTGCTGGAGCTTTGCAGGGTGCTGAGATTCAGGGACAACCAGGGATCTGACTGGAGTGGACCCAAACAGATATCGGCTTGGCCTGGTTGGAGGGGACTTTTCTACTCGAGGCTGCTGAAGTCCTGCATGTGGGCCTTGAGTGGGGACGGCCCCCGGGAGGCTAGAGGGACAGGAGGTCAAAGACACAAGGGAAGGACCCGAAGCTTCCTCACAGGTGCCCTTCGTCCGCTTGCTGGCCTGCATTGGGATTGTGATCTGGCCACCTTTGCTGCTACTCCACAGGGACTGAGTGGGTTGCCGTGGCCACATCAGTGGTGGCAATTTGATGGAATTGACGTTGGTGGGTTGTATTTGTCTCCTGGGACTGGCTAAACCATACTTGCCCCAAGAACGTGATCCTGCTCCTGGGGCTGGGGCACCATCACCTTCCTGCTGCCCTTCCTGGTGTCCCCTGTGGGCTCCTGGGCTGCCCCTCTCTCCTGAATGCTCAAGTCACCCTCTTCTTCCTTCCATGGAGTCCTCGGTAGATGGAACGGTCACCCAGACTGGTGTTTCCTCCATCCTTTTCAGGAGAGGTGGAGGACGTGCCTCTGAGCTTCTGCAGTTGTCTTACCCCCAGGCCGTTTCTTCTCTTGTCCTCAGACGAGTGCTCTTACCGGTACTATTTTGCTTACGTTAATGAACAGGGTAAGCTTGCTGCACAACCACCCATCTGCCATTCTGCCAGGTCAGCCATTTTCCATTGAGAATCATAGAGTCCTTCGCCTCCTCTGTCCGACTCTCTGGAGGCACATCAAATATGCCCCTTAACCTCTGGAGTCCTCTCTGTCACACACTGAGTTTTGACTCCTGTTGCAGTGATCAGTAAGTCACATTAACTCTGACTGGCCTCCCCCAGCACCTTCTTCCTAGCCCTCTGCAGGAAAGTTGCCCTGGACTGGAAAGACCTGAATTCGGGCCATAATTCTGACAACACTTAGGTGCATAAACCTGGGCAGGTTCCTTGACTTGTCTGCTTTATTCCATAGATAACGGTTCCCATCAGCGATGACTACCTTGGTCCAGTGCTGCATGAGAAGCACTAGCTCCCGGCTGGCGTGAGCCCGACCACCTGGGACCACGCCCCTTCGTCTGGGCACTCACCGCAGAGTGTGGTCTCAGAGCACTCAGCCCACCCACAGCCACCCTAAGCTGTGTCCCTCTTGCCATCCGCCAAGGACCTGCATGAGCTAGTCATGGCTCTGACTCCACCTTAACTCTTCAGCCCCATTGTTAAGGAAACTCTCCCCAGGACTCCCTCGCGACCCCAGCACACTCTCAACACCAGCAACTCATTCCTAACTATCAGGCTTTCTGCTAGATGTTAGTCGGGGTTCTTTTTAGGAACATCATACCTGGGAAAAAGCATAGAATATGCCCCATCAATCCCAAACCCACCACCGACACCATAAAAGGCCCAGAAACACGGCTTCCACAGTAAGATGCAGACGCTTACAGCATGACTTCCTGGTGTCCAGCTCAAGCTGATAGACGGGCTCTGTTGTCAATGCCGCTTCTCTTACGACCACGGCCTCTCTCCTCCCACTCCTTCTCAACAGCTACATGGTGCTGTTTTTACATAAGAATGAGGAAAAGGATGAGATCGAGCCACAGAGAACACCGAGGTGGGAGCGGTCAACACAGCCACGGGGGTTGGGGGGCAGAGACCGGCTGGCACTGAGGGCGGCCACCTTTGCACCAGGCCCGTCTCAGAATGCCTCTGCTTCCACAGCCTCAGCACGCTCTTCATAAGGGCTAACTGTGATCTGGATGAATGAACAATTGCACTTGGAAAGTAACGCAACAGTTTCTGGCACATTGTTTTGTTAAAAATATTTTTTAAAACGTGGGGACATCAAGATTGTCATTGGCCAGAAATATTTTATTAAAAGCTAAGAGGCAAATCATAGGAGAAATGCTAGCCAGAACACATTATAAGGAAAAGAGAAAAAATGTATTTTTATTAATTTAAAAAAACAAAACAAGTTATTTATTTTTCGAAATTATAAGGAAAGATGAAGAGCATCTTCTGACACATCCTCTATTTCTCAGAAGGTTGAGGTGGCTGTGCATTTGGATCCACGCTTGGACTTTATCCCCACATCTCCTGTGTGTCCTTACAACATGTGTACATTCTTATGGCAATTATACACACATGCACACTTGACTCTTAAAATTTTGACAGTATGTGAAAAGCACCCTTCCAGGTCTGTAGATGCATTCCTCTTAAAAATAAATTAAGTGCTATCAGTTACATATCACCACAATAATGCCATGGATCACAAAACCTAAAAGCCTAAGAGGCGTGCAACACCAAGTGCTTTATGGACCTTGTCCTGGGGCGGCCGGACAGGCCTCCCTGTGTTACTGGGCTTGCTCACCTGGTCAGGGGAGGACCCAGGAGAGCTGAAGAACTGGGGTCATGCTTACAACCTACTGCAGCGTAGACGTTCCAGCACTAACTCAACAATTCCCCCACGTAAATAGCCTCTCTGGCTCTTTCTTGCCTGCTACAAGAGATGATGATGGTTTTAATCTTCAGCAATATACATGCTTATATATTTACCTTTATCTAGGAGTGCATTAATTTTTATTTAATGAAGTTGCAAGAGTGGAAATGTTGGATGGAATCTTTTATTAGGATCACAGTTTTTATCAACTTCTCCATTCAAATGTGTAGATTGACGCATACTTAGTGTCTGTTTACCTATGTGTTTGTTAGGTGAGGTGCAGTGATTAAAAAAAAGTTCTTACAGAGTGGCTTAAAATCTAATTATTACACTTCCAATTTGAGTTTGAATGTATAAGGAAATGAAAGATATTCCCATCCGTACATGAAGAAGCCCTGAACAAACGAACAATCAATGATTTCTCTAAATCTGACATACAGTTTAATTTGCAGGGTAAACTGTCACCCTGAAATCTGGACAGATGGGCACATATAGTCACTGCTGAGATCTGCCTGCCTAAGGTACAAATGATTAGAACTAAAGATGCTCAAAACAACAGTCCAAAAGAACAGTCCAGCTTTCAAATGAAAATTGCGAGACATGCCAAACACAGTACAGAAATTCAACTTGAGACAAAGCAAACCGGACTTGGAAAAAACACCAACACTGGAAACACCAAACAGGGTTTTAAGTAGCTATAATTAGCATGTCAAGGCATGTAATGAAATAGTAGGTCCACACAAGCAGAGGGGTAGTGTCAGCAGAAGTGAAACTCTGGGAAAGAACAAAACTGCTAGAAATAAAAATCACAGTCCATCAACCGAGTGTCTCCTATGGGCTCATTACCAGATGTAACACAGACAAGGAAAGAACAGATATTCTGATATGGATAGGTGGAAACTTCCAGAGCTCAAATGTAAGGAGAACAAATAGGGCACAGCACTCTGGAACTGAGGAACAATGTTACACACACGGAATACCAGAAGAAGCAAGACAGAATGGCACCAAGTAAATACCCGAAGTAAAAAGGCCAAGAATTTTCTATAATTATAACAGACAGAAAATCCTAAATTCAGATAAGACACCTCAGAAAACACCAAGAACAATAAATGAGCACACACACGAATTTCAATGCTGAAAACTATTATATTAGATTTGAAGAAAATTGAAAACAAAGAAAATATTGAAATTGACAGAGGAAAAGAAAAAAAACTAACCTATGGGGAAACACAAATAAGAATTACAGAAATTTACCGTCACAAACCTCACAGGCAAGAATGCAGTTGGATAAAATATCTAGTGTTGCAAACTATAAAGACCAAACCCCAAATCTGCATGCAAAGGAATTAACCTTCAAAAGCAGCAGAAATACAAACTTAATCAAATAACCAAACAGAAGAAACTGATCCCCAGTAGACCTACATTTTATGAAATGTTAAAAGAAGTTCCTCACAGAGAAGGAAGGTGACAAAGGTCAGGAAGTTGAATCAACAACTAAAACAAACAAACAAACAAAAAAAAACTAGACCACCAGAGAAGGAACAAAGGAAGGTAAATGAAAATGCTTTGCACTGGTTCTTCTTGATTTACTTAACCATTTACAAGGAACAGGAGGAACAAATCCAGAGGACTGAAGTAGGGGGACTGCGCTCCCTGTGACTCGTGCTGGGTTAGTCGAAGATAGACTTAGATCACCTAAAAGTCATCCACAGAAAGGCCCTTCCTTCCCTCCCTCCTTCCTTCCCTCCTTCCCTCCTTCCCTCCATCCCTCCTTCCCTCCCTCCTTCCTTCTCTCCTTCCCTCTGTCCCTCCTTCCCTCCCTCCCTCCTTCCCTCCCTCCTTCCCTCCTTCCTTTCCTCCTTCCTTCCCTCCTTCTTTCCTTCCTTCCTTCCTCTCTCTCTCTCTCTCTCTCTCTCTCTCTCTCTCTCTTTCCTTCCTTCTTCCAGTACTGGAGATTGAACACAGGGCCTCAACCTTGTAGGTAGGGCTCCAATACTAGGCTCTATCCCCAGCCACAATCACTAAAGAGATTTCAAAGATTTTTAAGACTAATTATAATTGTTAGGGTAAGAGAAGAGATACAGTGGCTCCTTGGAAATACTCAATTAAAATTAAAGAAAGCAGACCAGCACTGTGATGCATGCCTATAATCCCAGTGGCTGGGAGGCTGAGGCAGGAGGATGGTGAGTTCAAAGCCAGCCTCAGCAAAATGTGAGGCACTAAGCAACTCAGTGAGAACCTGTCTCTAAATAAAATACAAAGTAAGGCTGGTGCTGTGGCTCAGTGGTTGAGAGCCCCAGTAACTGAAAAAAAAAAAAAAAAGAAAACAAACAAACAAACAAACAAAAACAGAGAAAGCAGAAAAATAGGGGGAAAACACTAAGAAAAAAATGTAATAGATACAAATGATCACAAATATGGTAAAAATCAATCTAATTTCAATTATCACTTTAAATGTGAATGGTCTAAATAGGTTAATTAAAAGACAGAGATTGTCAGAATAAATCCAAAAAGTGAATGAAACCTCTATTGTTTGTCTATAAGAAATCATATTTAGACATAAAAATACAGATGTTAACAGCAAAAGAATGGAGAAAGATATATTAAGTTTGAGCAGCTAAATTAATTTTAATTAAAGGGAAATTCGAAACATAAAAGCTTGAGAAGAATAGGAGGATGATGTACCACATAATCATAAATTGGGAAGTTCACTCAAGAGCAGAGCAGTTCCAGATCTGTGTACACCTGCCAGCAGACACAGGAATGTGTCAGCAAAGACTCAGAACTGGGAGGAAAAAAGACATAAGCACTTCCACACGTGAAGGCTTAACATCCCTCTGTCAGAAATGATAGCTCAGATATAATAAAAACCAGAAAGAAAAATAGATGACCTAAATAGAACTATTAGCCCGCTGGATCTAATTTGACATTTATAGATTGACTTAACAACAGCACAATAAAACGTTTCATGCTAAGCTGGACCTTCACCATAATAAGCCACATCATATGTTACAGAGCACACATTAACAAACTTAAGACACGGCATCACCTAAAGTGCATTCTCAGGTCACAGTGGACTCAAACTAGAAATGAATAGAAGGACAATGGTTCCATGTTCCCAGCTATTTGCAAATTAAGAAACACACATCTAAATAATTTGAGTAGAAAAGAAGTCTTAGAAGAAATGTAAAATAGACTTTTAGCTGAATCAATTAGAAAATGGAGTGAAGCAAAAACAAGACATAGAAGTTGATAGCACTGCATAAGCCAGGAAAGAAGGAAGATCTAAAATAAGCAACTAGGCCTTTGCTTTGGGAATCTAGAGAAATAGGAGTTATGAAGTATAAAGCAGATAGAATGGAAATCATAAAAATTAAAATGGAAATCAATGGAAAACAAGAAGACCAACAGAATCTAAAAATTCCTTGAAAAGATCAACAGAATTCATAACATACTAAGTGTAACCATGAAAAAAAAAAAGAAAAGAAAAGCATTACCAATATCAGATATATAGGTGGGTCATCACTGGTGACACTATGGACATTAAAAAATTAATGAAATAATACTGAGATCAACTATATGTTCACACTTTGGACAACTTCAATGGAAAGATCAATTCTCTGAAAGAAAATTCCAAACTTTCACAAGGAGTTTTAGAGTATGAATGATCACCTTTTGCTCCAGATCATTAGGAATGATACAAAATAGACATCAATTAATATGTATTAAATGTGTTCTATCAAGTGGGGTGTGGTGGCACATTACTCTAATATCAGAAATTTAGAGGCTGGGGCAGTAGGATGGCAAGATTGAGGCCGGCTTCTGCAATGTGGGGAGACCCTATCTTAAAAAATAAAGAGGGCTGAGGTATACTCAGTGATACAGTGCCCCTAATCCCCAGCATCAAAACTATTTAAAAATTTTTAAAATCAATGTTTAATAATCTTTAAAAGAGAGAAAGCACAACATTCAAATGATCTTTGTAGTGAATTCTGCCAAACATTAAAAGAATAAATAATAAGACTTCACCATAAACTCTTCCATAAATATAAGCAGAAACACTTTCCAACTCACTGAGAAAAGTCTTATCCTAGTTATAAAACCAAATGAAGTCATACATAAAAGAAAGATTACAGACCAACGTCTCTCATAAACTTAACTTCATAATCCCCAAATATTAGCAAATATAATCCAGCAATATTTAATAAAGATGGTACATCATGAGCAAGTGGGATTTAGTCTGGGTATGCCATCCTGATTAACTTTTAAAAATCAGTGAATGTAACCCCCAAAATTAGTTGTCTAAAAGACTCTACTTCCTGTACAATCAGAGAAGTGAAAGTTGTACCCCATTTGTATAAAATGAATCAAAATAATAAAAAAGAAAAAAAAAACCAACAAAACAAAAACCCCACAAGATCTCATGATCATATCAGTTGATATGGAAAAGGCATTTGGTAAAACCCAACATCCATTTGAAATAAAACTTTGCATATACTCAGAGGAGAATGACCTCAACGTGGTGAAGGATGTGTATAAAATTTGCACAGCCTGTGTCACACTTTAGAGTGAGGCTGGACAAGGTCACCCTCATGCCAGACACCAGACAAACATGTTCTCTGTATTCATCAGCTTTCTATCACTGTAATTAAAGGCCTGACACAGGCTACCCATAAGGTAAAGAGAGGTTTATTTTGGCTTGTGGTTTTGGGAGTTCAAGTGCAAGATCAGCCATCTCTATTAGTTGGGCTTCTAGTGAAAGCGGTACACCACGGTGAAAGCTCAGGTCAGAGCAAGCAGCCATGCCTCAAGCCAGGGACCAGTGTGTGTGTGTGTGTGTGTGTGTGTGTGTGTGTGTGAGAGAGAGAGAGAGAGAGAGAGAGAGAGAGAGAGAGAGAGAGCGAAAGAGAGAGAGAGAGGGAGAAAGAGAGAGGAGAGAGAGAGAGAGACAGGAGAAAAAGAGAGAGAGGGAGAGAAAGGGAGAAAGAGAGAGAAAGGGAGAAAGAGAGGACAGAGAGAGAGAGGAAGGGAGAGAGAGAGAGAGAGAAAGGAGAGAGAGGAAGAAAGAGAGGAGAGAGAGAGAGGGAGAAAGAGAGGACAGAGAGGGAGGGGAAGGGAGAAAGAGAGAGGAGAGAGAAAGAGAGGAGAGAGAGGTCAAGGGCCTAGTAACCTAAGAACCTCCTTCTCCTCCCCGGCTCCAGCACCCTCCACAGTAGTTACGTGGGGAGAGTGTGGGGCGGGATCTTCAACATATCACCATTTTTATGTACTGAAGTTGTAGCCTGTGCATCCTTACGTGATGGGATGTAGCTAGTAAACACACAGACACACAGATGTGAAAGGGAAAAACCTGTTTTCATTTGCAGGTGGTATGATTGTCTATGTACAAAATTCCAAAAGCATACAAAAAAAAAAAAACCCAACAACAAACAAACAAAGAAAAGAAAGCACCTCTGCTCAAGAATTAACCGGCAAGTCTGCAAAGCCGACATACAGAAGCCAATTGTTTTCCTGTATCCCAGAAGTGAACAAGTGGAATTTCAAATTAAAAAGCAATGACTTTTATGGCAGCACTAATAAATAAATAAGTAGGTAGGTGTAAAACTATAAGATATTTTTGTGGAAACAACAGAACACAGATGAAATAAAGTGAAGAAATTTTAGATAAATGAAGAGTTATTCTCTATCAATGCCTAGGAAGATTCAGGATGGTTAAGACATCAATTCTTCTGAACTTGATTGATATGTAATAAATTCCCAGCGAGCTAATTTGTCAATGTGGACAAACTCACACTAAAGTTTGTTATATGGCAAAGCAATAAGCTTAAAGGAGCCGGAACAACGCAGAAGGAATACGAGTCCGGGGTCACCCGTACCATCACTCTTCAGGCTTTGCTGAAACCATAGCATCAAGACAGCTCCGTATTGGTGAGAGAAGGCAGATCAGTGTGACACAGAGAAGCCAGCACTTGCCCACAGAGACACTGAGCTGAGTGCGAGGTAGTGGGGGTGGAACCCAGGGCCCCCACACAGCACACGAGAACCTCCACTGAGCTACCCCAGGCCTTTAGCCAAGTTTTGATGTGAGCTCACAGCAATTTAATAGAGAAAGGTTGCTTTTCTTCTACAATTGTGTTGGAACACTTGAATACCCTTCTGAAAAACAATGAACCGAGACATAGCATTTACACATTTCAAAACATCAACTCAAAGTGAATTATAAACATGCCAGTAAAAATATAAAAATATAGCATTTCTAGAAGAAAATAATTGAGAAAATCCATATTACTTAAGAACTTGATGATGAATATTTTAGACACAAATCAAAAGCAACATCTATGAAAGCAAAACACAAATTAAAAAGATTCTACTCTATAAAAGTCACTTTTATGAATGAACTGGGTGAAAATATTTGTGAGACACATATTTGATGAAGAATTTGTATCCAAAATACACATAAAACACTTAAAATCCAATGTTTTATCAGGAGGCTGAGGCAGGAGGATCTGGAGTTCAAAATCAGCCTCAGCAAAAGTGAGGTACTAAGCAACTCAGTGAGATCCTGTCTTTACATAAAATACAAAATAGGGTTGGGGATGTGGTTCAGGGGTTGAGTGTCCCTGAGTTCAATCCCTGATACTCCCCCAAAAAAAACAAAACAAAATTCAATGTTTTGAAGAAGTGATTGAAAAGAGCACCGTGTAGGCCCACGAGCCTCACCAGAGAATATGTGCACATGGAAAATGAGCAGATGGAGAGACACTCGACTTGCATGTCACTAGGGAGTTGCATATTCTTTAAAAGATAGCGTAACACACTATCAAGTCCCCAGATGCTGGTCCTGGTGAGGACCAGGGGGAACAGTAGCCCTTTTGTCCCTGGTGGGGATGCAGAATTTTATCTCCACTTTGGAAGACAGTTTGACAGCTTCCTGTGAAGCCAAATGTAAACAAGCAATTCCACTCCTAGGCAGCTGCTGGGTCCATTTCAACTCATACTCACACCTGCCTGCCTGTGACTACCCACACGGTAGCAGCTTTTTAAATCTTCAGTGACCCTGGGAGCAACAAGACCCCGTCCTTCACTAGATGAGTGAATGAATGGACCGTGGAAACACAGATAATGAAATACTATTCAGCCACCAAGGCTTGCGAAGACATGGGTTATTCTAAAATTCATACAGGTGAGTGAAAGAAATGCCATTACACATTTGTCACTTTAAAGCACAAACAGTAAAGCTTCCTTCATGCAAATCAGGTAGGAGGAAGGTCATCCCCAGGAAAGTAGGACTGTGACAGAGTACTCGGCTGCACTGCACTTCACCGAGGTGGGCGGAGAGAAATACTGACCTGAGCGTCTTCCTAAATGAGCGGACACAAGACAAGCCAGAGCATGCACGTAAGCCATGCACTCTGGTTACAGTTTCCCCACAGGGTACAGGTTAATGTCCATTCAACTGTAGATGCATGATGGGAATGGTCAATAGGGGCAGATGGCGTATTGTGAGACCCAGAGGCTACAGATATGGAAAGGGAAACCATCTCTTCTACATGGCAATGGACTAAGAGACGGAGGAATTCGTGCAAGTCCACGTTCAGCCCAACACACATGCAGATGATGATGGTCAGGGTATTCCTAGACATGCCCACTCGCTTGGGTTAGTGTGCACACAACTATTCTTCGTTCCATAAGTGACGAGGACCTAGAAGCACGGATCCCTGTAGCAATAACCACGCCTACCATCCAATCTTGTTTTCCACTACTTTTCTTCAATAAAGGAAACCAGGGTTCCTTGGAGAAATGACCATGGTAGGAAATACTCAAGATGAGCCTTGAGCATCTGAGTGGGAGAAGCCACAAAATGCACAACACGTACACACCTGTGTGGACACACATGCACACACACACACACTCACACATACATTATGGGGGCATGTCAGAAGGAGGCTTGAGCTGAGGGATAGAACTGACCATGGCTCAAGTAACGCACAAAAACTGTGGTATAGGGTTAAATCCCAAAGTGTAGAGAGTGTTTCCACGACCCCATGTTGATGTAAGTACATGATTGTGTAACAAAATAATGTGAGAAGTACACAAGTTTATGTAAAATGAATTCCTGTAGAGGTTCCACCCTCAAGGAAATGGAGCTAGCTGCCCGCGTGGGAGCCGACTGTGCCTAAAATCTTCCTCCCAAAGAACAGCAAGAGGAGGGAGGGAAGCAGTGTCACAGTGTCACTGTGGGAGTGACCACCTCAGCCCAGTGAGCAAGTTCCACTCTGACACCATGACAGCACGTCCCGGGAGACAGAGTCACGGGAACAGCACTTCACCTGCACGGTCTCCACAAACCCCCGGGACGTCAGGGAATCCCAGGGACAGCCAGGCTGCAAACTGACCTGAGCAGCGCCTCCAGTTGCCAAGGCCATCGAAAGCAAGGAGAGCCATGGGAAAGAGGAGCCAGGAGACATGGGGGCCAAGGGCAGTGCCGCCCCGAGCGGGGTCCTCCATCCATCGGGATGTGCACACTCAGGGACACTGGGAATCTGTGTCGACTGCAGAGCTGGTGAGTCACAGCGCCTCTGCCAGTGGCCTGTCACCATGTTAAGGCAGCATGTTGGTCACAAAGAAGTGCAGACAGTCGTACGGGAGAAACCCACACAACTGGCAGTTTTTCTGTAAATCTGAAACTTTTATGATAAAGTGTGTATTATAAAAATCCAACTGCAGATTCAATTTTATGTAAAGTCAGTAAGAACATCTCTTATAAAATATGCTATCACACTGGAGAGGGTGGAGAGCGTCCAGATCTTTGGAGAGGATGTGCTTGAGGGGAACATTGGGACTTTGGCCCCTTCCTCTCTTCTTGGCCACCATGAGGTGACCAGGCCTCCTCTGCAAGGCACCCTGGCCATGCTGGACCATGCTGCCACAGGCCCAGAGCAACAGGAACTTATGGACCTACAGCCAAAATCAACCTTTCCTTCTCTTACATTGATTATCTCAGGTGTTTTGTCACAGTGACGGAAAGCTGGCATTTGACTTTCAAACACTTCCCAGAAGGTTTAATTTGATGCGCATTTTTATTTCATTAGGATCCGTCGTTGCAAATTTCCAGGAGTTAATTTTACTTGATGATGATAAATTCCCTCCTGCTCTGATAAAAGTGGTGGCCCTGTAGCAATTCCTCTGTGTAGTAAACCAAATAAGGGTGTCAGGCCTTGGGCTCTAGATAAGAGCACTGAGCACTTGGAGGAGTCATAACAGAGGAAAACAGCTCAAGGACAGTCGTGAGCTGAAATGCCAGTCTGGAGGGCTGGGTGGAGTGTTGTCAGAGGGCAGCCTCCTCAGTGGCAGGAGCCACCTGCTGGAAATGGCCCCTTGCGCCTGCTGAACTGTTCACCTCCAAACACCAGTTCACATAAACTCAATTACTTGCAAGACCAACACCAGTGATTTCTCAAAGGCAGCCCCACATCTCCTCTACTATGTTTTCTGCCAAAACTCAGCATGAGTTTTGTTTTCCTTAAAAACTACCATTTCCATATAATTGGATTAACCCAGCGTGTGACTGTGGCCAGATGTCGAAGCTGCCTAGATTGGGGAGATCCCTCAGGCATCTCTCTTACTATTCCGGGAGTTGAAATGAGCCATGGCTGGAGACACCTCCAGGGGCCTGCTGCTGGGACATCAGGTGTCCAGTGGCCCTGGTCAGAGGTCAAGAAATGGTTTTTAATTGCTAGCAGCAACCCCTGACTCTGTGAAGATGTACCGAGGGAAGAAAGGACCTTGCAGGCCATTCTGAGATTCAGTTTCCTTTTCTAAAAGTTCAGCTGGGGTGAACCCACTTCTTCTCCCCTCAGTACCTCCAGAGACGCAGATGTGCAGCCTAGTGAGCACTCCCCAGCCCTACTGTGTGCAGCTCCTGGGTGTGGGCACACACACGTCATAACCCTGCCCTGAAGCCCGGCATGCGGGGCAGTGGAAGCATGTGACACGGGGCGACACTACTTCAGGTTAGGGGAGGGGTTAAGGCTCATTCCCGGGAGAGGTGACACTCCATTCGGTGTCTACGCTCAAACCCAAGGAGTCGTCCTCGGCTGAGGAGGGGCAGTGGGCTGTGGCTACCCGGCATTTGTGGGTTTATGTGTGGCTCGATTATCTTAAGCCACCAGGACTTGGAAAACCATCTAGATTGAGGTGAGATTGTCCTGTGCTCCTGGGGACATGGAGCTTTGAAACCCATACTAGGAGGAGTCAGACTGGGCTCCTGTGGGCAGGGCTCCGTGGGGTCCCTGGACCTCCGTGGGGCCCCTGGACCTCCGTGGTGGAGAGGAGGACAGGGGGCTTCCCTCCTCTCAGGCTGAAGACACTGCATGCTGTTTGCTGATGTGACGAGCAAGGACCCAGGGACAGCTTCGGAAGACCTCGCTGGAGGCAGCCTCGGGAGGATCTCTGCTCCTGAGGGTGGTCGCCACAGGGCTCTCCAGCCCCTTCAGGGCTGGCTACATTTTAGGAAAGCATAATCCATAGAAGGACCCAAGAGAGACCAGATTCCGTCCATTTGGCAGCTGCCTGTTCCTGTGTGATCATCTTCATCTTTTGACAATTTGGGACAATTGTGCAGTGAGAGTCAGGCCACCCCACCTGCTCGCTGACCTCTGTCTGAGCTGCTTTGTGGGGCTATCAGAGCCGCAGGCGGGGGGTTTATAATGAGCAGAAGCATATTTCCTGCTTGTGGAGGCTGGGGTGTCCACTCAGGGGCTGGAGTCAGGCCAGGGCTGTCTTGCTGCCTCCTCCCACAGCAGGAGACGACAGTCGAGCAGCTACTCCGAGACCTCTCGAAGGCACCTGGGCCTGCTCAGCTCCTAGAGGCACCGTCTCCACCTGAGCAATCGCTAGAGGCCCACCTCCCATGTGGCTGCTTTGGCAGCTACATTTTCAACCTGAGTTTCAGAAGGAAGGAACCTTCAGATCTTAGCACCCTCTCTAGTAACCTGCCTCTCTCCTAATTACTTTTCCCTTGATTTCCAATTCCCTTGTGACCCTGTCTCTCCATTTAGTCATTTTGCTATTGTTAATTCACAGAATTTTTGTTCCCATCCAAAAATTGTAACTCAATAATACTCTTTGAATCATATTTAAATTAATTATTTTATAGTGTACCACATAAAATATTCCTGTTATCTGCAGTTCTTTGGAGTAATTGTGTGCTTTCTTCTGTGCTGATCCTTGCTCATAGTGAATTTTTGCCCTTTTTCTTTTGAATTGTTTAAATCTGGGGGATCTGAGACATAAGCCATGGAAATTCTGCCTATAACCTATGAAGGAGAGGTAGTGGCACAGAGAGGTTGCTGGTTTGTGCCTTGTGTTCTGGGGTACCGAGACTAGATTGTGTTTTTGGTCATCTGTCCACTGGACGCAAATCTGGAGCCAGGACCTGCCTGAGAGCAGCCTCCTGTTAGCAATCCCTGGGGAGGCCTTCACTAGTTCTCTACCCAGGGACCAGGCCAAGGGGAGCCCAGGAAGCAACACCCCTTTTCTCTGTCTGGATCCTAAACCAACTGAGAAAAACAACCACCTAGACTGGAAACAAAAGGGCACCGTTGTTGTTGAGAAGCTGGGGCCCAGGTGCCCGGCCGTACCTGCAGGGGACCTGCCTCTGCATGTGGCATCCCACGTCAGGGCACCGCTGTCCCCTCACGCACCAGGGCCGGCGGGCCTTGCCCGCCTCCCTTCCCACTCACCCAAGCGTGTTCCAGGCACCGCCTCGCTGGAGGAGAAGGAAGGGCCAGCAAGCCCCTCCTCCTCACACCAGCTGCCAACCCCTTCCATGGAGAAAGTCAGGCGGTGGGACAGAGCAGACCTGCAGACACTTTTCTGGAGGCAGGAGGGGTGGGGACGTGGGGTGGGATCAGTGGGGGAACAGGCCGTTCTGTTCCCGGGGCCCTGCACACTGGCCTCCTCATTCTGCCCATCCGTTGCTGGACTTGGATGGCGCCCCCCTAATGCTCTGGCCACCAGGCATCCTGCAGTCCTTCCTGAGCCACAGCCCTGCTCCTACGAGGTGGGGCTCTCTCTAGTCCTCTGTACCCATCGTGTCCCATCCAGGACGCTTTAACCTGGAGACCAACCTCATGTCCTCCTGGAGGACAGTGCCTTATCTCTGGGGTCACAGGGCCGGCCCCTCTGCCCTGAGCTCAGCTCCCCACCCAGGGCTGCTGCTGGCTCTGAGCAGCAAGCTCTGACCGAGCCGACACCTCCCCTGTCCATCGCACCTGGTTACCAGCCCTCAGCTCTTCCCAGGACGAAGGCTTCACACCAGTGCCCGTGAAAGTGGCGGGTGCCCCCCGAGCCTGTCTACACGTCGGGATCCTCTTGGGCGAGGAGGGACAGAGGAGAGCAACTTCCAGGCCAGAAGAGCGCAAGGAGAGGGCAGTGTCGGGAGCTTTCTGTGGTCACCCAGCAGTGTGGATTTGAATCACACGGAGAAGACAGGAAGGGGCTTGGGCCAGCATGGGGACAGGCTGAGGCACGTGTCGAGGCTCTGGGATGCGGAGAAAACAGGGCCGACCCAGGGTGCCTCCAGCCCTGCCCAAGTAAGACAGGGATTCGGGGTGGTGTCGCACAAACAGCAGAGTTATAAACACCTTGTCACGCAGCAAGACTTAGGATCACATTTTCTGACTATGTCCAGTGAGACCTGCCTCCACTAAGGACAGAGAATGGAGCAGAGGGCAGCCTCCCGCCCTGGCCTTCTCAACCCAAAGCAGCAGCACAGGCTGGGCACCAAGCTTATTGCCTCAGGGTTTCCAGAAACTCAAGCATCAGTTCACCTTCTCCAGGGTCTGCTGCACTCCAATCCCCGGGCTTCCTGGGAGTGGCAGGAGGCAGGCTGGGCTGCTGTGGCCCACCATGCACGGCAGGTCCCAATGCTCTGAGGCACTGGCAGGTCACCACTGAGGCTTCCAGAGCAGCTGCACCCTGACGGAGCTGAGCAGAGCAGTGCGACTGAGCACCATGGCTAAGGAAGCACTTGGGGCAGAGGAGCCACGTCCCTGTACAGGCAGCATCCAAGAGAAGCTGCTTCCAGGAGCATTTCCGAGGACAGGACCAACGCCCTGTGCAGCAGTCAGTGTGCGATGCCCACTCAGCTCTCCTACCCTGCACTCCCCAAGCCCCCCTTCATCTACCACCAGCATTTCTTAACGTTCTCTAACACTCGGGTTTTCAGATGTCATCTTCCCTCAGTCTGAGTGGCCCTGGTGTGGGACAGGGGCTGCAGGTCTCCACCGCCCAGGGCAGGATGGGAATCCAGAGGGGCTGTGCTCAGTGAGTGGGCAGAGACCTCCTGCTCTCCAGGTTCAGAGTGAAGCCTTCCCGCTGCCTCCTGCCAGGGCGTTAGCGCCCACGGGACAAGGTGTCCAGGCACTGAGCCCTGCGCCAACGTGGCTCCGCTCAACTGATCTGCATACACTGCACCTTATTTATTATTATTATTTGCAGTGATGGGGACGGAACCCAGGGCCTTGTGCATGTGGGGCAAGGGCTCTATCTACCCTGAGCCACATCCCCAGGCTGAGACCTATGTGAGTAGCGATAAAATAATTCCAGGTTGGTTTATAATAACATTATCAATTATTAATCCGTGTCCAACAGGAATGGAAGGTCTAGGTTAAAATTAATTTTGCAAGTTAGAGTTTAACACACACAGAATTTGAGCAAAGAAGAATCCGCAAGACTCTCAGAGGAGATCTGGTTAAGCAGAGGTAAAGGTGAGCAGCCTGGGAGACCCTGCTAGAAGTGTTTTGTCTGCAGAAGCAGAATCAGGATGACGGGCAGACCCAGGGCCGGGCTGCCGGGAGGCTGCCACGGAGCCGCCGCGACTCGGAGAATGATGATTAAAATGCTTCCTTCCTTCCTTTTAATTCCTTTCACTTCCTTTTCTGGGAGGGAAAACTTTAAAAAGATCAGGCCTTTCTCCACGTGGCCTTCCAATGTTACGTCCATTAACCAGACTGAAGACTGTGGGAATTGAGGGAGAACCAACTTTTGTTGAGGTGATTTAAAGGATTTCAGTAATTTCTGCCAAAACAAAACAAAACCCAACCACCAAAAGCGTACGGGATACACACTGCTGGGCCGGCCGCCTGTCCTCTCAGCTCACCTTCAGGCTCATCGGCATCACCTTAGGTGTGACAGAGGGGCAGGCTGTGGAGGAGCAGCGGGTGGCTCTGACCCAGAGTCCTTTTCAGTCCTGTCAGCAGGAGCGGCAGGAGGTCAGTGCTGCCTTACTCAACTCGTTGGTCACGTGGCTAAAAGGCCTGGCAAGAACCACTCAGAGGAGGAAAAGCTTACGTGGGCTCACAGTTTCAGAATCCAGGCCATGGTCAACTGACTCCATTGCTCTGGGCCTGAGGTGAGGCAGACCCCATGGCAGGAAGGCTTGGTGGAGGACAGCAGCTCAGGACAGGGCATCCAGCAGGCAGAGAGAGCCCCACCCACCATGGACAAAATACAAACCCCAAAGTCCCCAACCCAGCGATCTGTTTTCTCTAGCCACAGCCTACCTGCCTACAGTGACACCAGGTTGATCCACAACAGTGGATTAATCCATTGCTTAAGCTACACCTCTCATAGGTGAATCATTACATGTCTGAACATTCTTGCATTGTCTCACATGAGCTTCTGGGGACACCTCATCTCTAAGCCATAACAGTGCCAAATGCATTGGGAAGAGCAGGGACACAATTAGGGGAAAGTTCCTAAAGAATGGACAGTCAGACAGGAAGGAGTCAGCGGAGGGGCTGACCAGTCACCACCAGATGGGAGACAAGGAGGGAGTGTTGCCCCCAAGAACTGGTGGATTCTGGATCTGACACCACAGTGTAGATTGTGGGGGGGACAGGAGGAGCAAGGCATGAAGGAAATGAACTGCTGGCAGAGGAAGGGATACCCCTTGAATCTCACTGGGGACAAGTGGTCCTCCTAAGGTTTTCAAGGGATGCTGAGAATAAGTTAATTAGATGCATGGCTGGGTGGGGCAGAGCATGCATGCTCCAAGGGCACAGGAGATATTCTGTTGAAATATCATCTCAGTACTGGGGCTGGGGTAGAACTGTAATCAGGGAAAGGTGACCAGTGTATTCAGACTTCAATGTGTTCATAAATAGAAAGACCCTGGATAGGTCTTCTGACCTTAGTGTATATTAAAGTGACATCAGTCTTTCTCCAACTACTGCTCAGTTGAAAATGCTACCAAGTTTAAAATTACTGTAAAAAATATTCTTTTCTAGTTCAATGCAGTGGTGCATGCCTGCAATCCCAGGGACTTGGGAGGCTGAGACAGGAGGATGGCAAATTCAAAGCCAACCTCAGTAACTTTATGAGACCCTATCGCAAAATAAAAAGTGAAAAGGTTCAGCTATGCGGCTCAAGGGTTGAGCCTCTCTCGCTTCAATTCCTGGTGTATTATATTCTTTTCCAAACTGCTCTGTCCTAAGAGGCAAAGTTTTCCTCTCAAACTCTTCAGTTATCTTAAACCCATCACTGTTTATCTTATGAAAATCTCTCAAGTTTTTAGCCATGCAACATCAATAAAATTTTAAATATCATGAGGGCAAAATGAAATTCAATTTAGGAATCGGATATGCATATTTTTGTGATACAAATTTGATTTTCTCCTTGGTCTGTGTTAATGTTTTGGACCTGCCCTTTCTTAACCTCTGACGGGTCCTCATGGGACAGTGGCTCTCACTAGTTCATGTCCCGTGACCCCTGCGGCTGTGTCAACGACTCATTATCTGTCTGACACTTCCACGGCACCTCACATGGCTATCTATGGTGAACAGTTCCTGTATGTTCTGATGATCACCAATGAGATTCCCCTTCTCTCATTCTGAGTTTCGCCCTGGAACGTCCTCCTGGAAGGGAGGCCTTTCTTCCTGTACCTAGAGTGAGGTTTCTGCAAGCTAATCACCAACACAGTTCTGTTGCAACACTTGGTGGCAATATATGCACGATAACATTGGACAATTAACAAGAGATATGTAGGCTTTTGCAAAGGGAAAAAAGATAAGTAAAAGGAAACCCTTTGTGGAGCAAGCAGAGTGTAAGTAAATCTCAAAATTATTGAATGCATGACATGAATTAAGAGTAACAACAAAAATTAACACTTAGGGGTTTGGCAAATTACCATAGATTAAAGGAGTATTTTACCCTTGAGCCCATACGATAATGACTCATCAGGGGCAAAATTAACTGCACACTTTGCCCCAGACTCCAAGTCACAGGTGACGAAACAGGCATGACAAGGCTACATGTCTAACCAAGGCTGCGAGGAGAATGGAAGGAAGGGGCCACCTCCAAGGATGCTGAGTGGAACACAGGCCTCTGGCCACGGCGAGCACTGGCTCCCCTGTGCAGCTGACTCCAGGGACCCACACCACTGCGTGCACACTGGGTCCTGTTGCACGTCTTGGTTGCAGTGGGTGAACGCCCTCCCCTCCCTGCTCCCAGCACCAGTGAGGCCCCAGAGGAAAAGCAACATGTAGCGAATGCCCAGCTTTGGATCTTGGCCAAGTTGGGGTGAGAAGAAAGCATGTCTTTCCTTTCAAGTGTGTGGCTCCTGGCTGACCCTCCTCTGGAGCCTTCCACCCCCTTCCTGCAGGGCTGGTGTTGTCCACCTCCCGAGGGCCACCTGAGTGTGGCTCTGCAGAAAGCCACTCTCCTTATTCCTTGCATTTGGCTCCTCCCTGCTCTCTTGTTGCCAGCCTTCCTTAAGGACGGGCTGTGCTCATCATGCTTATCTGCTCCCATTTCCAAGGCTGCTCTGGGTGTATGGAAGGAGCCTCTGGGCCCCTCTCTGGAAACCCCTGCCCAACCCGCTCCCCTCCTGTTTCTGTTGAGTTTCGTCCTTGGCTGCTGTCTCCTTGCATCTTGGTTCTTCTGGCTATCCTGCCATTAGTTATCACATATTTCTGAGATCTACCACCTCCTCTCCAAGCCCTGTTAGCATGGCTGAGCTCTCAGGCCCCTCATGAATGCTGGAAGCTTGCAGTCACCCTGACCTCCCTCTCTATGGCCCACCCTCAGCATGGCCAAGGCTCTCCACCATTACCCAGGTCTTTCCTCCCAATGTTCTCTTCCTCTGGTCCTTGCCAAGAGCTGACCCCAGTCCTACTTCCTTGCTCAGCCGTCCCTTTACTGCTTTTCTGGCTCTAATCTTCCTGACAGCCCGGCTGTCAGCCCCAGGGAAGAGGGGTCCTTTATCTAAAACATGCAGGTGACCTTGGGAGGAGCCCTGCTCCTTGGTCAGAGGGTGGTGGCGCCCTGGGCCACCTCCAGCCTCAGGCTCCTCCACTTCCTCACTTCACTCCTGGTTGAGGTCGGGGCAGCTCTTCCTCCCAGGCATAGCCAGGCATCATGGACAGGCATCTCCTCCAACCCCTCTGGCCCTTCTTTGGGGATGGATGCCTCTCTGTTTGTACAGCCCCTTGAGAGTCACCTATTGTCTGGAGTCGTGATTTTCTCCATGGTCAGGTGGCTGCAGGGAGAGCCAGGGCAGGGTCCTTATTGTAGCCTCCTCCCTCTGGGCTCCCCCAGCATCCCACCCTTGCACCCTCAGCACTGTGAAGCCCAAGACGCTTGCACGCATGCGCATGAGGAGGGCCAGCGTGCTGTGGGCTCCTCTGAGCTCACACCCCTCTGGGCCGACTTTCCTTTCCCACCTACTTCCCCTCCAGAAGCAATCACTTGCACACTGTGAGCCCTGGTGTGGCCCATGGAAACAGTCATTGGCAGTACAGCTCCTGTTTCCTAGCTGAGTCTCCTCTGCAGAATATTTTTAACCATGTTGAAAAATATTCAGATTCCAGCAAGATATCAAGGGGCCAGCCACATTCATCTTCAGATGACTTCGATTTGGAATTTTTCAATAACGTAATGGGTATAAAGTGCACAACGAGGGGTATCGCAGTGGGATTATGACATAAAAATGCTAAAGACCACGCGGAGGAAGCGCTGTGTAGAGGTTTGACTTGGTGATTCAAATAATGCAGATTGTGGTTCTCCAGAGAGATGATGATAACCGCGCGCGAGGTGCACTCGGAGGCGGACCCGGACTCATCGAGCACCGCCAAGGGCCCCGGGCCAGGCCTCGATGCCTCTGATCACCAGGCTTTGTGCTCCACTCCTGGAGAGAGCTGGGAACAGATGGCCTTTCTGTCTGGGTCATTGAACATAAGTGCCAACGGGCGCTGACTGAGAGGCCGGGTGTCAGGAGGCACTGTCCCCGCCCCAGCTTCCCTCGGGTCATTTCATCAATTCCGACTCACGGCGTCACTTACCTTGGACTGTCTTTGGAATTTGGAATCCATCAAAATAACTGCTGAGTCACTGAAGCAAGCAATACAGTTTCCCCAGATCTTAAAACCTGTCACCCTCTCGGCCCTGCAGCCACCTGATTTCTACAACAGACGCCTCACAGGCCCTCCCTGATGGAGCCCGCCCGCCCCTCCAGGTCTGACTCCTGGGGTCTGTCTTACCCTCCGCAGTCTGCTAAGTCAGCGTATGAGAGCCCCACTCCCGACCCCTGATCGCCCCACATTCCCATAGCCCTTGGTGTTGGTCCAGTCCTCCTCGCCCATCCTGATGCCCGATCAATTCCTGTGACATCATTTCAGGCAGAATCTTCTTGCATTGGTATTTCATGTTTTATTTTATTAACTTTAAGTGATACATGAAAACAATAAAAGTACACATGGTAACGGTGTCTCGTGTGCCATTTCGACACATGTATGTATTGTATAAAGCTAAAATTGGGTTAAGCATAGCTGTATCTATATCCTTGATGATCTGTCAATTTTTTTATGATGAAAACACTCAACATCCTTTCTTCTAAGTTGTTGAAATAGTTCACTCACACATGATTGTTATGGCCAAGGGGTATATGAAAAGAAAAAATGCCCTGCATCATTAATGACCAAGGAAATGGAAATCAAGACCACTCGGGGAGACGGCCTCACCCTAGGGGAACGGCTACTATCACACTCGCAGGCCACACCTGCTGGAGGAGGCAGAGGCAGAGGAGCCGGTGGATTCCCTTGGGCCTCCCTCTGCTCCTTGTGGAGTCCCGGGCTGTCTCGGCTGTACTGTGGCGGAGCTGACCTGGTGCCCTCTGGCATCGGCCTCCACGTCTCTCTCAGTAGTCCTGAATGAACACTTCCTTGCCTTTGTAAAAAGTGTCTGAATAAAATTATCTTTAATAATAAGCAGTTAAAAATAGACTTCTGACCTTCCCCACGGATGGGGTTTTTTGAGTTTTGTTTCTGTTGGGAAAATTCTTTGCTATCACTGTGACCACATTCCCAGCCCATGTGCCCTTGCTCACCCAACCACACCCACCCCTCCACACCCATCTGAGCACTCACATCTGAACATGTCCCTATGACAGCCCATCTCACCATGCATGTGACCTCGACTATGTGACCTTGACCATGTGACCTCAAAGGCACAGGCCAGTTTTCATATTCTTTCATTCTATCCCAATCTTACCTGTGCCATTATTTTAGCTCCTGGGTGCAACTTTTAACATAAAATGTAAGGGGATGCAATTTCCAAAGTATGTCGTTGATTCTTTTTTAATCAGAGAGCTGTGTGACAAAAGTGTGACCAGCTAGCTCTCTCTACATGGGGAAATAAGTTTCCCACACTAGAGTGTGAGGATGTTTCAGTGTTCCCAAATAGTTTCCAGCAGAACACTGTGACCTTCCTGCTTATGTTAGGTGCCCATTTTTAGTGACAACAGGTTGCTAAGCTAATTAACTATATGAGTGCAAAAAAATTATATTGTGTTTTACATTTAATATATACTTAATATTTAATTGTATTTTATATTAATAAGTTTTTAAGTATGTTAGGATAATACAAAATATTTCTCTTATTCAAGGATACCCTACACACACATGAACAACACATCTCCCAAATAAAAATTGTAGGAACCGATCTTTTGTTGGGACTTCTATGTGAAATGATTGGTAACAGAGTGGCAAATGAGTGTCCTGGCTGGGAAATTCTCATGGTATCAAGAGAAACAAGTAGTACTCTCTACATTTTGTAGAGATCTAGAAAATGTAGAATAAGAAATCTAGAGCAAAAACTAGATTTTCATAACTCAGATTCCAGGTTTATCTTGGTTGTAACTGAATTTCCTAACATTGGATATGCATTTAAAAAATAAGGTTCCCTCTTGCCTGTGCTGATCCTCTATGTTGGCATCCAAAGAAAACATGAAACCACAGCCACGGTCATGGCTAAAGTCCTCATTCTGCTTCTAATAAGCTTGAATTCAAGTCTGGGTTATAAGGCATTGGGCATTTATTTATTTACTACAACTTTGAGACCCTAAAAAAAGTACGGACCTGTGATTTTCAATCTAGGTTTCACTCCAGAGATCAGCAGCCAGAGAAAGCAACAGGACGGAAGGGACAAGAGCAGGCAGGGAAGGACGCAGGGGTCCCCACGGTGCACAAGGGAGCACATCTCCACAGAGACGTTTGAGTAGCTTTTCTCCACCTAGATTTCTTTCAAATGAAATGTTCGTCTGCTTTAAACAAGTTTAAGAGCAACAGTAACTTAAACCAGTGTTTCTCAAGCTACTCCAAGTGCAGATTCCGCCTCTGACTTCACAGTGTGCACACCGCCCTCACACTCCCCCAGGCGAGGTTGCCGTTGATCCAAGGAACAGTTTTGTTGAACACAAACAGAACAGGGCACAGAGGCAAGTTTAGATATTTTAGTCATTCCATTAGGAGAAGAAAAGGAAACGGGCAAAATTATTTGGATACACATTGTGCAACTTCAAGCTTCTAGCTTGTTATCAATTAGACACAGTCTAACATTTCACGACTGAGACGTTTTCCTTTCTTTCCTTTCAATGACCCTGAGGTCATTGAAATCTGGCAGGTATTTTACTCTAGTGGTAGGTCTGTGTGAAGTAACCCCACATCCTGCGTCCAGCAGTCACTGCTGTACCATACTGGAAGGTGCGCACCTAGATCAACACTGATCTGAAGCTTAAGTCACGTCCAACGGTGTTCCAACAAGGAATCTCAGGCACTTCTCCAACATGTCCAAATGCCAGAAAACCGGTCACCTACTAAAAGTGTCACTTTATCTCAGTTGATTTTATTAATTTTCCCCTCTTTAGGTCAAGATTCCTCTTTGTAGCTTCCAGTCACAGCTTCCAATTCTGTTAGAGGTGCGAAGAACTAAGCTGATCTAGTTTTCACACACAGAACCTACAGGTATTGGGTTACTTATTTTCCTTTCTTCCTTCCTGTCTGAGAACTTTACCAGTTCTTTTCTTTCTGAAATCCACCCAGACCTAATTTCTTTCTTCTGACCTGTTCCTGAGTTATTATTATTATTATTATTTTTTTTTTTTAGTGTTTTTGTGAACATAGTTTTCTTGACCCCCTTTGAATTCAGAATAGAGGATCACATGCCAGCTGTGATCTGACCACTCCAATGGCCTCATCTGAGCTATTCTGCTAATCTAGTCTGGGGCAGCTCCATCTTCCTCAGAGCAATGGCCCCCTGGTGATACATTCTTCCCAGAATCAGAACTTCCCTGAGCATGGCCGCCATGGGCCATTGGGAGTGTGTGCAGCTCTGCCTACTCCTGGGAAAGACAATGTGTTATGTTCAGCTGTGTCTAAGCTGTAAAGATGCTTTGGATGCTGGCTCTATCATCCATGAAAATCATCATTATGTCAAGCTTCATGCCACTCAAACATTTGGGCAGTAGGATCTCAATGCCCACATCCAAGTGATGGCAAATTCCATCTTGGCCTCAAGCTAATAATATGCATCCTTGGTAACTGTCTTTGAAGACAGCCTTTGAATGAGCAAGGAATCTAAATTGCATTGACATGCCATGTGTGCGTCTTCCTCACATCCAGCAGGGAAGAGCATGAATATTTGCTTTGCTTTGCTGACAGTCATGTAGTTTCTCATATTTTTTCTTATACAGAAATCCAGTAATCTTGCCCTCAAAGAAGATAAGCAGCACTTGACCTGTGTCCTTGAGCAGCCTGGGTAGATGTCAGAGTCGGCTTTCCTTTACTCCCTGGTCTGGGCCGTCCCCAGCCATCTCAGACCCCGTGTTGGCACCCAGCTCTCTGCTTCACAGTTGCCAAAATTGCCATCCTCTGACGAACCCTGACTGCACCTGTCCCCCTGGACACTCCACTTTCCTGTGGTACCTTCTGGCTACTCGGATCTCTTACATCAGTGGTGGCCTTCGTACCTTCAGTACTCACAATGTAATTCGTCTGGACCCAGAGGTGAGAACTTATTTGCAGATTCAGTTTCCCTCATCCAACTCATTCACCTGGATTGGACTTCAGTTCCCCGTTTGAGTACTCTTCCTTGTTCTAATTATGCCTGCGGACTCAAATATCTTTTATTTCTACAAAGGCTGTGGAAGCAGATTCGGAGATGAGGACTTTGGTGTCTTCTCACTTTTTGGGTCCTTCTTGCTAGTCTGTGTATTCGTTCCATGACTATTTCACTGAGTGCTTTTTATGAGTGAGGAACTGCCCTAGGCACTGGGGACGTGGAGCTGACAGCACCAACATGGTGCCTGCCCCCAGGAATGTAACTTCCATTGGTCCTCACGCCTTATGGGAAAGGAAGGGATCTTCCTGGGTGACCTCCTCTGGTCTGTGACTGGCTAATTACTACAGAAATGGGGCAATTCCTACGTTAGTCGGAGACAAGCTTGCGGGGACAAGATTGCCACTTTGTTTTGAGTTAGTAAGTTCTGGGTTCCTTTAGCTCTAAGACATCAACGGCATGAAATTACCAGTTTTATGGTGTTGGTCTTTAATGCCATATCTATTAAACTCCGAAGTGAAGTTTCCATTGTGGAGTTTGGAGATGGTTATTGTATTGTTTCGCAGATGTCATATAGTAAAATCGTATTTTATAGCTTATTTTTAAGCTACATCTGAGATCTATGGCAAAATGCAGCAAAAGGTCAAAAACTGTAATAGCTGTCCACGTTCCCACAATAGTAAGCTTCCTGCAGCTATAACAAATCCCTGAGGTATCTGAGTTATAAAGAGGAAAAGGTTTATTTTGTCTTGAAGTTTTGGAGTTTCCAATTATGGTTGGCCTCACTGCTTTGGGATTGTCATGTATGTCATGATGGACGATGTGACTGAGCTTAACATTCGCATCATGGCTAGGAAACCTAAGAGGGGAGAGGAAGAGACTGGGGTCCATATGCAAATTCAAGTGCACACTCCCAACAACCAAAGAGCTCCCTCAGGCCCCGCCTCTCAGGGATGTCACCAATTGCCCATGAAGCCAACCTGGGGCCCAAGTCTATGGCACATGCACTTTGTGGGACATTTCAGATCCAAACCTTAGCAGTTCTTTTGATAGTAAGTACTTTTTCATTTTGGTTGTTTCTTTAAACCTCATGAAAGTGTTAATCTTAATTTTTTAAATTTTTACATACTGCATTTTGATTCATTGTACACAAATGGGGTACAACTTTTCATTTCTATGGTTGTGCACGATGTAGAATCATCCATTTGTGTAATCATACATTTACATAGGGTAATACTGTCTGTCTCATTCCAACATCTTTCACACCCCTGCCCCTTTCTCCCTCTCATTTCCCTCTACGTAATCTAAAGTTCCTCCATTCTTCTCTCACCCTTCACTCCCACACTCCCATTATATATCATCATTCACTTATCAGGGAAAACATTCAGCCTTTGCTTTTTTGGGATTGGCTTATTTCCCTAAGCATGATATTCTCCAGTTCCATCCATTTATCTGCAAATGCCATAATATTATTCTTATTTATAACTGAATAATATTCCATTGTGTAGATACACCACAGTTTCTTTATCCATTCATATCTTGAAGGGCATTTAGGTTGGTTTCAAAATTCAGCTACTGTGAATTGAGCAGCTATGAACATTGATGTGGCTGCATTACTGTGGTATGCTAATTTTAAGTCCTTTGGGTATAAACTGAGGAGTGGGATAACTGGGTCAAAAGGTGGGTCCATTCCAAGTTTTCTGAGGAATCTTCACACTGTTTTCCAGAGTGGCTACACCAATTTGCAATTCCACCAGCAATGTACAAGTGTGCCTTTTCCCCCACATCCATGCCAACATTTATTATTGTTTGTGTTCTTGATAATAGCCATTCTAATTGGAGTAAGATAAAATCTTAGAGTTGCTTTAATTTGCATTTCTCTAATTACTAGAGATGTTGAACACTTTTTCATATATTTATTAATTGCCTGTATATCTTCTTCCATAAAGTGTCTGTCCAGTTCCTGGGCCCATTTATTGATTGGGTTCTTTCTCTTTTTGGTGTAAAGTTTTGTAAGTTCTTTATAAATTTTGGAGATTAGTGCTCTATCTGAAGAGCATGTGGAAAAGATTTTCTCCCACTCTGTAGGTTTTATTTTCACATTATTGATTGTATCCTTTGCTGAGAAAAAGCTTTTTAGTTTGAATCCATCCCATTTATTGATTCTTGCTTTAATTTCTTGTGCTTTGGGAGTCTTGTTAAGGAAGTCTGATCCTAAGCCAACATGATGAAGATTCAGGCCTACTTTGTCTTCTAGTTGGTGCAGGATCTCTGGTTTAATTCCTAAGTCCTTGATCCATTTTGAGTTGAGTTTTATGCAGGGTGAAAGATAGAGGTTTAATTTCATTTTGCTACATATGAATTTCCAGTTTTCCCAGCACCATTTGTTGAACAGGTTATCCTTTCTCCATTGTATGTTTTTGGCTCCTTTGTCTAGTATGAGGTGACTATATTCATGTGGGTTCGTCTCTGTGTCTTCTATTTTGTACCATTGGTCTGCCTGCCTATTTTGGTGCCAATACCATGTTGTTTTTGTTACTATTGCTCTGTAGTATAGTTTAAGTTCTGTTATTGTGATATCTCCTGCTTTACTTTTTCTGCTCAGGATTGCTTTGGCTATTCTGGGTCTCTTATTCTTCCAGATGAAGTTCATGATTGCTTTCTCTATTTCTATGAGGAATGTCATTGGGATTTTAATTGTAATTGTATTGAATCTGTATAGTGTCTTTGGTAGTATGGCCATTTTGACAATATTAATTCTGCCTATCCAAGAACATGGAAGATCTCTCCATCTTCTATGGTTTTCTTCAATTTCTTTCTTTAGTGTTCTGTAGTTTTTATTGGAGAGGTCTTAGAACCATATGATTATTTCAATAGATGCTGAGAAAGTGTTCGATAAAACACAGCACCCCTTCATGCTTAAAACACTAGAAAACTTAGGGATAGTAGGAAAATACCTCAACATTGTGAAGGCCATCTACGGTAAGCCCATGGCCAACATCATTCTAAATGGAGAAAAACTGAACACATTCCCTCTAAAAACTGGAACAAGACAGGGATGCCCTCTTTCACCACTTCTATTCAACATCGTCCTTGAAACTCTAGCCAGAGCAAATAGACAGACTAAAGAAATTAAAGGGATATGAATAGGTAAAGAAGAACTCAAGCTATCACTATTTGTGGATGACATGATTCTCTATTTAGAGGATCTGAAAAACTCTACTAGAACACTTCTAGAACTAATAAATGGTTTCAGCAATGTAGCAGGTTATAAAATCAATATGCATATATCTAATGCATTTCTATTCATAAATGATAAATACTCTGAAAGAGAAATTAGGAAAACTACCCCATTCACAATAGCCTCAAAAAATAAAATAAAATACTTGGGAAACTGTTATTCTTTAAGATAGTACTATAAGGATAGAACTCTAAAATGTCTAAAATGACTAATTTTTCTGGGTTGCTTATACACTAAAACTTTAATATATCCTGAATATTTTGGGACAGCATGACCTCAAGTTGTATACCAGTTTGCAGTTTTGTCAATTTGACCTTAAAAACTAAAATCATGATTCTAAAAGTATAAATTTATCAATTCAAAAGATCACAAAATCACTCAGTTAATAACTAACCTGCTATATCTATTGCAGAGTCAGAGCCCCTAGCAGACCTCCCTGTGTATCATGGTTAAGAAGTTCACTGTGTACCCTAGCTCTAGGTTTTCTTGGTATTAGAAAATGTTTAATGAATGAAGGAGAAGGTACAAAACTAATAACTCTAAGAATGGTGCTCTTGAGCTTTATAGAAGAATGAAATGATGGCATTGGCTGGTAAAAGATGGAGCTGGAGAATATCACACTAAGTGAAATAAGCGAAACCCCCAAAAACCAAAGGCTGAATGTTTCCTCTGATATGCAGATGCTAACTCACAATGGAGGGGGGCTAGGGAAGAATAGAGTTACTTTATATTAGGTAGGGGAGAGTGAAGGGAGGAGAAGGGGTGTGGGGTAGGAAGGACAGTAGAGTGAAACAGACATTATTACCTGATGCACATATATAACTGCATGACCAGTGTGATCCTACAATATGTACAATCAGAAAAATGAGAAATTACACTCCATTTATGTCTGATCTATCAAAATTCATTCTATTGTCATGTATAACTAATTAAAACAATCGAAAATTAATAATAAAAGTGGTTTTCTTGAATTTATAAGTGTGAACTGCTTTATTTTTTAAGAGAACTTTGGCCTTTCCAAGAATGCAATTATTCTCTATCAGGGTTCGAAGAGAAAAGAGAGCTGGGTGTGGGGGCTCCTGTCTGCAATCCTCGAGACTTGGGAGGTCAGACAGGAGGATCACAATGTCAAAGCCAGCCTCCACAACTTAAGAAAGTCTTGTCTCAAAATCAAACAATATGTACAAAAGACTGGGGATGTGGCTTAGTGGTTAAACACCTCTGACTTCAATCCTTGGTTCCAAAATAAAATAAAATAAAAAATACAGAAGATACAGAAGAGGCATTCCATGCTCTCTATGTAAGTATTTTAGTATTTGGCTTATTTATACTGTCATAATTCTAAGCCAAGCTCGGTTTTATTACTCATTCCAAACTGTATCTACAGAGGATTTGAGGATGAGGGGTGGGCTTCCCTGACTCTGGTACAGATCCTCCAGGGACTTCTCAGGAAGTTGTCACCAACCTGTGGCAGTAAGAGGCCCTTCCTAGCCACCTCCTGTGACTACAGACTAGCAAAGCCATAGAAGATGAGAGGGGTAAAGTACCTATTTAGAATGTATGTTTAGAAAGAACCCAGAGAGCCAGGCTGAGTTAGCACAGGCGGGCTTCCCATGTCTGTGAACGCCGTAGTGTGTGCCTGCGTCTGTGTACACACACACAAATGTGGCATTCTGTCCTCCATGCCTGTCGACTGTGAGAAACTGATATCAAGTATGTCATCCTTCCCAGAACTTAGCGTTTCTGCAGCTGGACTTGAGGAGTGATGTTCACAGAAGTCAGCCTCCTGGTCGCCTGTGTGACTGCGTGCTCTGCACGTGGCTGGTGCCTCACCATGCAAACATGTCCAGCACGGTGTTGCAGAGAAGAGGGAGAGTGACAGTCAGTGCTGTGCTCAGGGGTTTCCGGCCTCCATGGTGTTTGATTTGATCAAGTGCAAGCGCCTAAGTTGAGTCCCTCCTGAGAGCGAGCACTAGCCGCTCTGGCTCTTCATGGAGGACTCCTCCCAGTGGGTCCTCGGCCTCAGTCGGGCTCTGACCGCACCCTGGGGGAGGTGCTGGGTGCCTGAAGCTCCATCTTCAGAAATGAATCAGGCATGCTGTTCAAGGGGAGGACAGAGAAGTGTGTGTTCCCAAGCAGGGTTTTTAAATATTCTTTCAAAATTGTGTAACATGTTCAAAGGCATTTTTAATATTGCTTTAATTTAATTCTGGCACGGACAAATGTGTCTGTAAAATAGTTTTCCCTAAGTCCATGTTAGTAGCTTCTTACAAACAAGGACTGGAGGCAGAAAAAAATGCCAGCTATGCCTTTCATATTCTATGAGACCAAATACTGCTTTGAGGGTGATGCCGAGGAGGCCTAGACACGGGCCGCAGATCACACCTCGGGGTCAGAGGCACACAGCTGGCTTCTGGATTCAGCTGAAAATGCCAAAACATCAGCTGCTTTATTTTGTCCCTCTTTTCTCCTCAGCCCCCACCTGCTGATTGACAGCAGCCACAAGTCCCAACCAGCCAAGGAGCTCACCGTTGGCTGGCCCGACGATGTCGGTGCCAACCCCCGCTCCAGTCGCTCAGGCCTGGAGTACTGCTCCTGGTTCCTCCTCCCCAAGGTGCTGACCTGGAAGGGCGCAGGGACTGCAGTGCAGAGGCAGTGGGACAGGACTGGGTCCTGCTATGTGCCCTGGCCCTCTGGTCATCCCTGCCCCTGTCGGCCAGCCCCTGCCCCTGGCTATGTTTCCCCCTTGGCTGATTCTTCGGTCTCCCTGTGGGCAGAGCCTGTGCACACTTGCGTCCTCCTGCTTCTCCTGCCCTGTGATAGACCTTCTGTGGGCCGCCTGTGACCCCTCTGGTCTCCCCTCTGCTACAGAAGCTCCTCCATTCTCAGCTCCTGCTCTCTCCTGCTCCCCTGCAAGCACACACCTGCAGAACCCCAGAGAGGCCCAGCAGACAGCAGCCTCAGGGTGCCTCCCCAGTGTCCTCTGAGGCAGCAGATGGGCATTTCCTCCCTACTGAACCCCAAAGGGACAGGGAGAATGGGTACTTCTGCTCCTTGGGGTCCCCTTCTCATGGGGTGCAGCCTCATTGTCCGGGTGAGACACGGGGAGAAAAGTGGAGATCCTTCACCTCCCACAGTTCCTGGGCGTGAGTGTCCCAGGCTGGTTCCAAACTGGCAGGCTCCATTATAATGGCCAAGCCTGGACTAAACTTGGAGAAGAGGAGGGATCCTGCCAGGACTTACGGACATACTTTCCAAAGACAATAGCCTGGCCTGCGGAGCTAAGTGTTTTCTTCATAAACCTCGTTTAGGACATCAGCTGTTGTCAATTTCTAGGGACTTCTCTAAGTTCCCTTTGTGGCAGACACTAGCTCTCCCCCAGGCATAAGAATGGCTCACAGCAGCCCCAAAGAGAAGCACGTCTGACATTTAAAATACTGCACATACTGTACGGAAATTCATTCATACCTTCCAGCAGTTATTTCCCAAGTGAAGACACTGGAATAAGCCTGTTAGGGACATTGCAAGCTACCAGGTCAACACGAGCAGCTGAATTGTTTTGAATTAAGATACTATATCCACGCACAGAGGGCAGAGAAGCCCTCACCCGCTTCAATCGATGGCTGCGCAGTACAAAGGCCTTTTGCGGATGCATGACTAGGTCGCGTCCTAAACGGAAGATTCCCCAAATGTCAGTCATTCCAAAGTCCAGCTCCGGAGGAAGCAGCCGCTGAATGACTAAACCGAAACGGCCAAGGCAGTGATGGAGGAAAGGTGTCCCTACTCCCTCCACACATCGGGTTTCATCCAGAACAGGTCGTGCAACCTAACGCCGTCCTTGTGGTTGAAACTTCCTTGTGGGTCCAGGAAGGGTCACAGCGTGACTGCTGAGAGGTCAGCCATGGGTCCAGTCCATGGATTTTGGTGACCTGAACTTGAACGTCATGGTCCATGTACCCCAGGGGAATGTGTTGCGAGCAAACTTGAGAGTTTAGAGCTCCTGAAACCCCACTGAGTCACTGCCAGACAGGAGTGCGCGTGTGTGCTCCGGAGCAGAGGTGGGAAGGGCGTCTCCTTTCTGGGTGGCTCAGTTCCTGCAGGGTTGGGATACAGCATTATCCTGTTAGAGGCCAGCTTTGATTTAGAGTGAACCCTGGTCCCTAAGAGATCACCCATTCTGTAGCTCCACTGTCTGCCAACTGTCTGCCTCCGGAGGCCTGACGACAATCTGCACTGCGCTAACCAAGGCTGCCAAGGCTGGGGAGCCCCTACAGGACCTTCTGAGGCCACGGAGCTAAGAAGGCTGTGGTGAAATCTCTGGATGCTAGTGTGTTTCCCTGAGTCAGGAGGCAGGTCCGTGGCTCTCCGGTTCATAATTAAGCAATAATCCCGAGAAATGCAGTCCTTACCAGCAGTTAATGACGACTTTGTTGGTTAACAGCTCGACCTGAAGCTGAGGATTGTTAACACTCTATCAAACCCCTCGTTACGAGTGCTAAGTTTTTATTCAGACACACTTGGATCGCAGCTGGAGAGCGGTGCGGGCACCGGGCATTCCCTGGTGGCTAATGACCAGGTTTTTTCCATCAGTCAGAGCGCTGGGCACATTCCATCTTGTTTATATAATAGTTGTTAACTGCCCCTGACTGGTGCCACTCCAATGGGGACCAGTGTGACATGAGTTCAGCTCCTTCCTCCTAGTGTCAAAGACATATTTGTTGCTGTTCTTTCTTGTCATCAATGTTGCTAACATTTCAGGCCCTGTGGCTTATCCATGTCACATTGTCCTTCTGAAATTTAAGGCCAGACCTGTGGGGCTGGGGCTGCAGCAGGGTCATGGCAGCTGACTCACCTTGGCCAGGCTATGCAGGGCTCAAGCTGTGCCCTTGGAAGGCCCGGCCAGTCCTCCCAGGTCCACTCATAGACCCCTTTTGAGTCCTCAAACTACGCCCCAGGAAAACTCAAAATTATTCTGCGTCAATTAAAATCTACTTAATGATGCTATTTAGAGAAACCTGTGAAGCCTTTCTCCCTCGCCCTGCCTTTTCTTTAACTGAGAATGTCAGCTGCGTCCAGTAAATGGCAGCCCCATGGGAGGAAGCCCCGGAGTACTGGGCGTGTGCTCATGGGAGTGCTCAGACCTGTGGGAAGAGCAGGATCCCACCACCTACAGAGACCACGGCAGGGACGTCTCTGTGTTTTCTGGAAGAAAGGGATCAAGCAAGGCTTGCTCTCGGGACCCGCGTGGAGGCTGGCTCTCCCTGGCGTTCCTGCCGTGCCATAATCCATGTTTCTGTGTCGTCCCCTGCCAAGCTCCTGCCCCGGAACCTCCCCTTCGTCCTGCCGGTGGGAGGTGCCCAGAGCTCGTTATCACACTCACACCAGGAGGGCCCCCTGGACCCTCAGCTTCTGTCTGCGCCAGGGCTTCCTGGGCATCAGAGAAGCAGAGCGCAGTGCTCAGAACAGGAGCGTCCAGAGCAGGCTGCAGCTGGGCCGGGCCTCTGTTCTCCTGGCCTGGGAAGCAGCCCACCTGCCCTGTCACAGTGAGCTTGGTGGCACATTGTCTGCCTGTGATTGTTACTGTGCTCATGGAACCCCAAGGCGGCCTGGACACGGAGCACGAGTGCAGGGAGCCCCCTGCCACAGAGGAGAGGCCCTGGGGCACCCCGTTCCCGGCCCCCAGCACCTTTTTCTCAGAGCAGGGTCCGTCTGACAAGGCAGTCAGAAGTCACGACTTGTTTACAACACTGTCAACAGAGACACCCGAGTGAGCTGCCTCTGGCCCTGTGCAGCCTCTGTCTTGCAGGTTGCTTGGTAATGGCCACTGCCGTCATGGCGGAGAGGCAGCCTGACACAGTGAACACTGACTCTGTGCCACAGGACAGAGCACAAGGGGCACACGCAGGCGCACCCTGATCTGTCCCGCTGCACGCGAGGCGCTGAGGGGTCTGTAACCCCACTCCAGCCTGGACCTGGTCAGGCGTGACGCAGCTGTGGATCCCGCTGGCCGGCACACTCAGCGCAGGGAAAGTGCTTCCCGGAAGGGGCGTCCGTGGGACCTGATGACACCGTGGTTAAACGGGGGCTGCGTCTTCCTTCATAAAGTGGTTTAAGTGGTGTCAGGGCGTGTTTTGGGCTGGCACTCCAGGCCTGCTCCCTGGACCGTCCTCTGCCCTCGCACCATGTCAGCGTGAGCTGTGCCCCAGCTGCAGTGGAGACATGGGGACAAGTGTGAATGCTGGGCACATCTGTCCTTTGCCGTGGCCTTGGTTCAGATTGCTTTGCCTCTGTGTCAGCCAGCTTTCTGTCCCTGTGACAAGGTGTCTGAGATAATCAACTCGGAAAAAAATTTATTTGCTTTTGGCTGTGGTTTCAGAGGTTTCCATCCATGGTCACCTGGCCTCATCACTGCCGGCCCCCAGTGAGGCCCTGCATCAAGGCAGGGAGGGCAGGATGGAGCCCAGTTACATACCTTGTGGCCAGGAGGCCACGATCCAGGAGAAGGGCCCTTCCAGGTCAGGCTCCAGTGACCTCACGTCCTTCCTCTAGGCCCCGCCTGGGAAAGAGGCGCCGCTCCCCACAGCATCGCGGGCTGCGGCATCACAGCATCAGGCACCATTTGAGATCCAAACTACAGCTGCCCCTAGACCCTCCAGGCCTGAAAGCCCTCTCTCGACACACGCCAGCATCTTCCCACCTTCTTTAAAATGTACCATGAGAGGAAGACCTGACCGTAGAAATGCTTCTCCATTCCCGGGACTGTCCACTGTCAGGCGAGAGCACACACTCGTGCTCTTCTTGGACTGCAAGCTGATCTAGGACTTCCTCTTGGCTCTTCAGTTCATCCATTCACACCCGAGGTCCACTCCCGTGGTCCCAGGTGGATCTTCTGAGGCTGCGGGTCTCATCAAGAGTTCCGTCCAGGGGGAGAAGCAGCGGACAGAGGAGGCTCCAAGTCCTGCTCTCATGGGGAGACACCTGCTGCTGCTCCAGTTAAATCCTAGACTGCTCGCCCTTGCCCTGGGCCTCCTCCCTCCCTCCCTGAGCTGGCCTCATTTGACACTGCTCGGACCTACATTCCTCCACATTCAACACGGCTCCTCTTTTCTGCTGCCTCAGGGAGAGACAGACCCAATTCTTGACATTCTTCATGGCTGGGTGTCTTCAAGTGCCCCAGTGGCCGCTCAGACCCTTTTGCTCCTGAGGCTGCCGTTGGCCCTCCCCTTTCACGGCCATGTGCTCAGAGCCCCCGTGCACAGCCCTGGCCTCTGCACAGAGGCCACCCTCCTCATCTCCAGTATGGGTGTTTCAGGGGACTCTGCAGAGCAGCTGGAGCCTTGCTGTGTTCCACGTCAAGTGCCGTCCCCAGAGGACAAGGTGGTCACAGCAGGTCCCATGTGGCAAGACAGGGTTGGGCACTGAGGAGTCATAGGCTGGGAGCAGCAGGAGGCTGTGTGGAGGGGCGAGGTGGGCGGATGGGCCCTCCTGGGCAGAGGGACAAGGCAGGAGGACGGGCTGTCCTGAGGACGCGGCACCGGGAGGAAGAGGGGAGCCTCCTGTGCCTGATTCAGGGTTTCGTCCCACCCTGAAGGCCTTGGCGCCCACCTGCACTGCATCCTGCCTCTCAGGATGAAGGCGCCCCTGCAGGAGCAGTGAGGCCAGACTCAGCTCTAAGACCTGACTGGCCAGCCATGCACAGGGGACCAAGCGGGCAGTGGGCTGGGCCAAGGTCTCAAGCTGCAGCACCTGAGAAGGACAATGTCTTTTCTGCTCTATGGAAGGCCAAGTTCTTGTGAATTAGCTCACACAGTGATCAAGGTGAGCGCAGGAGGCCAGGCCACTGGTGGTCAGTTCTGAGAAGATCCATTTCCATGTCTCAGAATAATGGCCTCCTTCCTCCATGAAGCTGAAGAACTTACCTCCTTGCTGTCTCTGGACTGTGGACCCCTCCCCCACGGAGGGCGGCAGGATCACAGCAAGGACTGGTAGAGCTGGTGGTCTGAGTCCACCCCTTCAAATAGCTCTCTCCACCCCGTGGGGCACACAGAGCAGACAGAGCCAGGTGCAGCCACCGCCTCTGGTCAGGCACCTGGAACTGGCTTTCCGTTCCAAAGGGACAGCCCTCTCCAAACCAGGGACACACCTGTGGGTGAGCAGCTGCCTTCTCTTGGGGTCTTCACGGAGAAGATGAACTTCACTGAGATGTGGGGTGGGACCGGCAGGGGGCAAACAAAGCAACAACAAAAACCCACGCTGGCCATTGTCCAAACACTTTCTCTGAATTTTGCGTTACGTGCTTGAGTTTGGAGCTCCACAGCCTATGTGATTCTATTACAATCATTGTTAGAAACAGATGCCTAGAATATGGGTGAACTTGGGTAGGAATTTGAAAACCATAAGGCATATTCAATGTGATGATCTAGTTATAAACATTACAGAGAATCTCAGCATTTGTATTGAATGGTATCTCTGAGGATGTGTGATATCAGTCATGGACAAATTGCTGCAAAAGATAATGTGTTTTCTGATGGTAACAATATTTTTTTAAATAGGGTTCAAAATATTTTTAAAATTTTGACATATTTGAGACTTGGATGCTTATTTGGCTAAGTACAATTTTTTATCTTGTTGACTTCAGAACTGATAAAATTCTGTACAGTCTTAATATGAAAGACACAAAACAAAGCTGGATAAGAAAATTCACATGAAGTCATGAAAAATCCAAATGAGCTACCTTAATATTCTTCAAGTTAATGGCCCATTACTTAACTGAGTACTGGAAATTTTATATCTCCCATTAAATTTTTCTTCTAGGAGGGAAGCAAGCTTGTCTCAAACACATAAATGATGTCACCTGTTTTTAAAAAGGAAATAATTCAACACTAAAAAATGCTTAAATAAAATTACTTTTCTCATAGAATTCACTTAAGATCTATTCCATGACTCTCTAAGAACTCTGGTTGCTTGGTTTATTTTGCTCCCTGGGTAAGTGAGTGAAGCTGAAGTCCCAGGGGTGATCTGGAGACAGCTCAGGGAGTCCAGGACACTTGAACAATTTCCAAGTCCCTCCAGGAAGGAAACCTGGTCAGGACCCAGGTGGGAGAGGAGGGCTGGGTTTCCAACCTTCAGACACAGGACTTGGCCATTTCTGCCCTGGCTTCCCTACTTCTCAGTCTATTTCCTAGTATGCTTTGGATGTTAAACCACCCAACCGAACTCTTGTGTTGATGTTGACCCTCCTTCCATAGCGCAGTCGGAGCCAGGGACTTGGAGTGAACACCCTATTCTTCTTCTAAAGAGAGTTGTTAGCACAGTACAGTAACTGCAATGGCCACAGGAATGCTGAGGGATGCAGCCACTCACCCCAAACCAGGAACTTCCCTTGTTCAGGAATTCTAGCCAGTTTCCAACATCATAAAAGTGTCCAAAAAAAATTGGAGTTCCCGATTATGTTATTGGCATTTAACTCCAAAGCAAATTTCTAGGGAACATAAGTGGTAATTCAGAAATACAAATGTTTCCAACCAGATTTAATTCTCATACACTTAACATGCACCGATTTCCTACACACAGACACAGCCTTGCAGAACTTGAAAGTCGTCACTATCCAAGCCACACCGTGCAAACCTCATCACCTCCCTGGTTTTCAACAGGAGGAAGATCGCCTCTCCCACCAACTCAAGCTCCCCACGGAAAGCGCACCTAGGCTGTAGGCTCCTCCCGCTCAGATGGGTCCAGGTCCTCCCTCCCTTGATCTTGTCGAACCGACTGCACAATCGACTGTTGCATCAAACACAAAGCAATCCACAGTGGGCATAGCACGTCAATTAAAAGTGCGAGGCAGGGAAAACCGAACGTCTTTCATGTGCCCACATGTCCCTGAGCTAGATCAGAGTAGCTGGGAGCAGTTGGGCAGTCGGCTCATAGCCCGGGGAAAGTTTGTGGGCAACATTCATTCGCAGAGGCAGCACACTTGAAAGACTCCACCACAAAACACCTGCTCGGAGCTGAGACAAGATGCCAAGCTGGAGAGAGTTCAAGAGACAGGGTGATGATCAGGCTGCTGAACAACGGCAGCAGCCACCTCTGTCCACGCTGCTGATTGGGCTAGAACCTGGTCGGCTCGAGTCTGAGGATTTTCTAGCAGCAACCCTGCTGTGTGGAAAAGAGGTGTCAGGTCTGATACAATGTGCTGAGCCACATATTCAGGGGACCACGTGGGGTCTCTGACCTGGGGACAATCCAATCGGCCTATGGCTGTGGCTCCCACCTGCTTTGGGCCATGCCTGGAGGCACCTAGACAGTCCTGCCAGGACCATGGTTCCTGCAAGGGTGGAATACCTCCCAAGGCCTGCCCAGGGTCCTCCTCGGCAGCACGACAGAGGAGGAATGCTTTTGTAAAACTGTTGCTTAAAGAGTCAGAACTCGAGCTCACACCAGTCTTCACGGAACAGCAGCACCCCGAGTGGCTCAGGGTACCTGCGACATCTTAAGGAAGATGTTGCCTGATGTGAAGAAAAGGCAGCAGCACCCACTGCCAGGAAAGCAGGCTCTTGACTTAAACTCCCCTTAGACGTTGTGGAGGGGCCACCAGGAACCCAAGGAAGCGCATCAGAGGTAGAGTCGGGACTTCAGCTGAGGGCTGGAGGACACTGCCCACCCTGGACCGATGGACTGTGCCCTCACTGGAAACACCAGGGCAAAGCTCGCCCAGATGCCTGGGCACTCTGAGGCCCAGTCAAGTCGACATCCCGGGCGGGCAAAGCAAGCGCCAGATGGGCCCTGCCTGGGCGTGCGGCTGCCAGATGCGCCCCAGCCTTGGAAGCCCCCAGGCAGGCCTGCTCCACGTGGCTCTCAGCAGGGAGGAGGGGCCTGCACTGGCAGCCCCATCTTCTGAGGGTTAGCAGGGTGTCAGGCTGCTGAGTCAGGGTCTCGCTGCTCAATTAAGGAATCAGGGATGATTTCTTTTTCATATGCCGATTTTTGAAAATCTCTCTTGATGAATAGGTTTGCTTCTTTCTATTAAGTAATGGGAGCATCAGTATAGAACGTATTTCTTTCTTTGCTCTTGTTCCCAAGAAATGTAGAATTTTAAATGCTGTAACTAAAATATAACAAATTTATTTTGTTAGGTTTGTAATAGTAAATTTCTTTCCCTTTCTGTGTTTTAAAGTAATTTAAACATTTTTTTGAAGTCCATATTTTTCATTAAACTCTCTTTTTTAGTATCTTCACATCTTTGAAAGATATGAATCATAAAACCTCTAACTCTTGCCACCTACATCTTCAAGAGACCTTTGTACTTGCTTGAATACTCAGCTAAGTATTCTTGGAAACCGAGGGAAGGCAGGAGTCTGGCCTGGAGCCCACCCAGGCTCACATTGCTGCCATTTCTTCCTGTGGCTGAGGTTATTTTTTATGTCAGCTTGAGTGGACCACAAGGTGCCTGGATTTCTGGTGACACATTATTTCTGGGCATGTCTATGAGCTTGTTTCTGGAAGAGATCAGCCCTGAATTGGAGGCTCCCTATGTGTGTGGTCTCACCAAAACCCCACCATGTTGGCCTGGGTGGAACAAAATGGCAGAGGGTGGTGGGACTCCCCTCCTGCTGCCTCGCTCCCTACTCTGGCGCTCCTTGTGCTGAGGCCTCAGTTCTCCCTGGAAGCCACATGCTCAGCCCTCCAGGCTTATGAACACAGCACCCTCTCTCCTATCTCCTGCCTCCATGGCAGGTCATGGGCCTTCTCAGATCAATTCCTTGATTTCTTCTGATCAATGCACTGTGAACGTGCAGCCATATAAAGGTATCAGGACACAGAATATTCTAAACACCTTAATAAAGGATTCCAGCACCAAATATCCCTGACCTCAGTCTTTACTGAACATAAATTTATTTTGCGTTTGCCATGTATTCTATTAAACGTTTCTGAGATGGTACTTTACTTCTGGGCAACCCAGTGGTATCATGGCCCAGTTTGGCAGAATGAAGGCACTGATGAGGTGTGCGGGGTGCACTTCATTCTCATCTCGTGCATACAGCTGGAGTGCCGGTGTCCCCAGAGCCCACACCTGTGAGAGGGGCTGCGTTGCGCATCGAGGCCAGGTCCTCAGGCTCATCTGCTGACTGGCAGCCCAGTGATCTTGGACAAATCCCCTAATCTCATCTGCAAAGTGAAGGGGTCACAGTAAATCCTCTTCATGGGCTCTTTCCACCTATGACATAATTCATAATTCAACGGCATCTGAGCAAAAAGAAGAGAGAAAATGAAAATAAAATAGTTTATGGCAAAGGAAACTGTGTAGAGGTAGTTATTTGAGAAATCTGCTCAGAATCATGGTGAAGGTGAGTGTGGTTTTTCACAGATGGGCCCACCTGCCAGGCTGGTGGAGGAGGATGCTCGTGTGCCCGGGGACACCAGGGAAGGGAGCCCCCGCCCACACCTCCGCTGGGGCCTGTCACCTGAACAGCATATCTTTGCTTAAAATTCTGACAGCTTTCAAAATGCAAATATCCCTGGGGTGAATTTGTGACAAAATCTTGGCAAAAATGAGCATCTCTTAAGTTTACTGCAGACCAGCCTGAAGGTGAGGCAGAGGTGGCTCGTGGGTGGGAGGGAGGGCCCCGCCGTAGGTGAGGAGGCTCAGACTGGAGGCAGAGGTACACCCTGTCTCTCTCGTCCTGTGGCTGTTTCCATGGGAAGGACCAGAGCCCCGCTGCAGACCATGGTGCCTCCTTCCTAATCCACAAGTCCAATCCAACAGTCTCAAAGGTGAATTTCTCTCCTCCTCAGCAGGTGTGTGGTCTTCCACGCCTAAGTATTGTATTTACGCATTCAGCAATAAATGCTTTTCTACTAAGTCAATTTGCTCTTCTCTTTTGAAAAATGAGATCCAGACCAGGTCCTTAGAGTTGCTTTCTGGGATAGAAAGGTAGAAGTTCTCCTAGTGGAAAAGGATTCTCTCCTGCTAGTGTAGCCAGACACGGGTGCCAGACAGCTCCCTTCTAATTCAGGCTGGGTTCCTCATGATTCTGACCACAGTTTACCTAGACCACAGTTTTTCTGAGCCATGATCTCCTCTCTGTCATTTCTGATAGTAGTCATTTGTGTTCTTTCCCACTTTATTTCTAGTTAGCCTGGACACAGCATTATCCATTTTATTGATATTCTTGAAGTACAAGATTTTAGGTTTGTTGATTTTTTTCTTTTGATTTCTTATTTTTAATCTTATTAATTTCTGCTCTAATTTTTATTCTTTCTTTTTTTTTTCTGGCTTACTTTGGATTTAATTTGCTTTTCTTTTTCCCATATCTGAGAGAGTGGGCTTACGGTTTTGCTTTTAGATGTTTAATTCTACTAATATATGCATTTAATTCTATAAATTTCCCATTAAGTACATCCTATGGAGTTGGGTAAATTGCATTTTCATTATTACTTAGTTTGAAATACTTTTAAATTTCTATTGAGGTCATTTTCTTTGACTCGCGTGTTAATTAAAAGTGTCTCATTTCATTTCCATGTGATTGGGAGCGACTTGCCACTGTGTTTCTGTTATTGATTTCCAGTTTGCTTCCATTGTGGTTTGAGAGGAGATAGTGTATGATCTCTGTTTTTTTATAACGTTAAGGTTGCATTTTAAGGGTCTCGAGATGGAGTTATCCTGGTGAATATTCCGTATGAGCCTGAGGGAAATGTGTGCTCTGCCTTCGTTGGACCAACCGTCAGCAGCTGTCCACTGGGGTTCGCTGATTGTGCTGGCGATCCGGCTGCTGTTTTCCCACCTGCGGGCCTGTGCCTCTTGGACAGAGGGGTGTCAAAGTCTCCTAATCTTGTAATGCATGCGTCTATTTCTCAGCCCAGCTTCCCAGCGCACATGCTGGCCCTCTGTTAAGGGGTCCGTACACGGCAGAGGTCCTATGTCTCTGTGCGCTGCATGGTCCTGTGATGCTCTGACCAGAGTCTCCCCCCTGCTCTGCTCCCAGGACTGCCCTGTCTGAAGTCAACGCAGCTGCTCTGATCGTCCTTGGCAGGGCGTGTCTTCCTCTGCTGATTGACCTTCAGCGCACGTGTGTCTTTATAATTTAAGTCTTTCCCATTAGGCAACAGCCGGAGGTGAGCCGTGCTTTCAGTGCCTGCTGACAGTCTCTGCCTGTTAGCTGGTTTCTTAGGCCACTGAAACCCAGTGGTTGTTGGTGTGGCTGGATCAATACCTGCCATGATTTTCCTATTTTGTATTTGTTGTCTCTGGTCTTTTTGTGTCCCACACGTTTTTTGTCTTTTATGCTTTTAATGGAGCATCTGCACTATCCAATTTCCTCTCCCATCTAAGCATATCCCTCATACTTTTGTTTGTTGCATTTTTAGCAGTACGCCCAAATCAAGTCCACCTTCACGTAAGGACGCCTCCTCACAGGACCTGCACCTTTGAATCAGATATTCTAATTCCTCTCTGTCGCCTGCATCATTCCTCTATTAATACACAAACATGTGCTTGTGTAGTCATACACACACAGGAGGTGAGGTGATTGTATAAATATGCACACATGCTGGGGTGAGGCTCAGTGGCAGAAAACTTGCCTGGCATGCACAAGGCCTGGGCTCGGTCCCTGGAATCATAAAAAAAAATAAGTAAACATGGACATAGTTGAATTCTTTGTTTCAACTGCCTTTGAAACACAATTTTCTATGAAATCAATATAGAAAAACAAAAGTTTCCACTTACTTTCTCTTGCTCATTATCTAACGTTTCTTTCTGTATGCATCTCTATTTCTGAACTATACCATATTCCCCCCCAAATCTTCTTTTTACATTTCTTACAAGAAAGGACTACTCTCAGTTTTTATTTAGGTGAGAAAAGTCCTCCTCCTTCTCTTTGGGTGGTTGATTATTTATTTCTTACTCTGACAATTCCAACACTCCTGCCATATTTGACTGGTTCTGAAAATTTGTTCAGTTTCTTCAAACTGTGTTGTCATTGTTTAATAAGAGACTGTTTTTGTATAGAAGTAGATGTGCTGTCCTTGGTAAAAGCAATGTGGGCAGGTGGCCTCTGGGGTGGTGGAGAGGTGGAGTGTGTTATATGGTCCTGGAACGGGGCCTCAGGTCGGGTGAGTCTGGGCCCTGGACTGTGCACTTCCCTGGTGTGCTCGGGTAGTGCTCTGCCTGGGAGGGACAGGATGGCAGGGGGGCTGGAATTGCCCCCACATGCCGGAAGTGGCTGGCACCTGTCTGCTTGCCCTCCTTCCAGCAGGAAGCTCCTGATCCCCCGCAGGCGGAGCCTGGGGGCTGGGTGCCTCCCTGTGTTTAGAGCAGCTCCCTTCCTGTTCTCTGTGCTAGCGCACGAGGTGGTGCGTCTCCAGTGCCACCAGGGGCCCCTCGTGGAGTTCCGAGTAAACAAGAGAAGAGGGTGGCCCCGCGACGGGTCCCTCTGGAGTTCTGGCCCTGGGGCCTGTCCACAGAGAGCCCCCAGCAGTACATCAGTCACAGTCAAGCTCTGCGACCTGAGGTTTCTGCTCCGGAGGCTTGTGCGGCTCTGCACCTGCCTGTCTGTCTCTCAAACGTGGGGACGGTGGTTTCCACATGACCTCACCTCTGCCAGGGGCTCTACAATGATGCGTTGGTCCTCAGTCCCACCAGTTCTTTGTCTGCTGTTAGCATGGACTGGCAACTTCAAAGCTGCGTGATGCCAGACGGGAGCCCGGAAGTAAGCTTCTGCAGAGCTGTCTGAGAGGGTGGCTCTTATTTCTAAGATATCATCATGAATTTGGAGACCTGTGTCATCTCAGTGTTTTATCTCGCATGGACCTGAGTTCGCACCCAGCGCTGTGGCTCTGATCTGTGAGGGACCTTGGGCCTGCGTGTCACTTTTCTAGACCTACTGTCTTCTCCAGTGATGTGACTGTGTTAAGCTGCATGGCCTCCGACATCAGGGGACACGCAGAGGTCAACCATACCACTCTATGCATGAGATTGAGGGGCCAGCACAGAAAATCAAATGTCACTCTCCAGCTGGTCTCCTGGGACTCACTGAAGTGGTGGGAGACCAGACGTCTCTCAGTGACTGACCGGCTGCCTGGTTCTTCCTGCTCCAATGGGAAGAAGTAGAAGGCAAGAGTCGCCCAGAAGCCGATAAATAGAGGAGGACGCGAGACCACGTCCCAGCCCTGGAGCCAGCTGCAGATACAGTGACGGCAGCACAGGGCCTGCTTTCCAGAGAGAAGGGGATGATCGTGAGGCATGCAGGGGCAGAGCTGCTGTGGGGAAGGCGGGGACTGGGTCGCTGAACCTGGGGAATAGCACAGACTCGATGTCAAGCCCCTGGCCAAGTTTCCTAACCTCAGCGTCTCCTCAAAGTGAACCGATATTCTCTTCTTGAAGTGTTTATGAAATTTGATTGAAACAGCGCAGGTGTGAAGAACCATCCCATGCGTTATACCGCCTCCATGAACGGCAATTCCACAGCGCTGGTGATTGTGGATCGTTACCCCTGGGCAACAAGCCCTCCGACTCAGGAGCTTCCATGCATGAGGCGTTGCTTGCATCCTGAAGGCCACTGGCTCACTCAGGCTGCCATGACCAGCTGTGGCTTGGCTGACGGATGGCCCGTCCAGACTGGCTCAGCTCCAGGCGCTGAGGTGGTCGCTGGCAAGGTGTTCTCACCTCTGCAGAGTCAGCTGGGATGGCTCTGCATGAGGGATAGCAGGACTTCAGGAGAAAGAGAACCTGTCCTCTGCGGCCGAGACCAGCTGCCTCAAGCATTCAGCCTGCACACCCTGACGGCGCAGTCAGGGCAGCAGCGGGGCCCGCCTGAGCAGCTTCTCTGAAAGGCCACTTGCTGACCGGTGGGGACAGGAGGCTGAGTGGTAAGGAAAGGCCTCTGGCAGGGGCTCTGGAGAAGGAGGCTCTCAGGTGAATGTGCACCTCTTCTCCGCCAGGCTGGGTCGAATCCACCCTTTCTCTTCCAGCATGCCCCCATGAAGCCACACCACCGCAGGGCGTAAGCACTGAGGTCGCACCGCGAGTTCTTCAGGGCAAAGACTATTGCTACCGAAAAACGCATGGATCAAAACACGGCGATCTCCGCATGAGATCACTGGACCCAGACCACGGGCGTCCGCAGATCCGCTCTTCTACTTCCTGAAGTGCATATTGCTAGCTCGCTGCTGTTTGGGGGGTTTAGGAAAGGAAGAGAGAAAACTCCCACATCGTCACTTTGCCGCGTTGCCGCGGTGCTGCTGAGAGCAGCTGCTTGGAGGTGCCGCTGCGCTTTCACTTCCTTTCCTGAAGTTTACAGTTTATGAAAGGATCTGATAATTGCTTCCATCCTGACAAGAGTAAAAGCAGAGTGCACGGGGCAGCTTCTCACACCCTTGCGGGGTGAGCAGGCACAGATGAGGCGGGGGAGAAAGCAGCCTGAGGGTGCGTGGTGCCTGTGGGACCAGAACACCGCCCCTCCGGCCCTGCACCCAGCGTCCGCACCGCCCTGGAGACCTAGCCTCGGTTCTGAGCCTGGCAGGGATCATTGCCATGGCATGTTTAAATGGGGCTCTGCTTCGTTTTCCAGATCCTTAAAATACGGAGACAAAACTTTAAGAGGTCTTGGATCCAGGGTTCTGAGACTTCAGAACCTGCAGACAATGGAGCATACACAAATGCCTCGAATTTCTTCAGAAGTGGTTTCTTTCTCCCGTCCGTGCTGACTGACAGCTCTAATAATGGCTCCGTAGGAAGCAGGCTTGCATTTGGCATGCACTCGCTCGCCTCTGCCGGGCGGAGTGAAGCATCTATCGTCAAATGCATAAAATAACATTAGAAATGCAAACGCGATGTAGCCGATGGTAATGTGTTATTTAAAACTTATGAACCCAAATGAGGGCTTATTTTCTCCAAATTGAAATTTATAGTTTCATTTTAGAGCACTAACTTGAATATTGATGGTGTTAGGAGTGCTGTTATAAAATGCCAAAGGATAACGCAGCTCGAGAGCACCTGGCACAGAGGAGCGATTATGAAAATGTGTGGACCTTCGGAAAAAACTGGAGCCTGATACCTGCACCCGGGAAGGATTCAGCGGCCCCCCGCTGGTCTGCGCCCTGCGTCCGTGGGCATTTTATTTGCGTTTGTTCCATGTGAATCTATAGCGAAAAGAGAAACATCAACAGGAATGAAGACAGACAGACAGGAAGCAATCAGCAAGCAAGCACGATTGGTCACTGTCCTTCACACCTTTTAAGGAGTCAGCTGTGACATGTCTTTGAAATCCTACTGCCCCTCTGTGAGACCAGCGTTTGAATGGTAGCTTTGTCATCTTGGTAAAATTGTTGGAATCATACTTTGCAGCGGTGGAAATGGAAGTCAATTCACCCGATAAGCATTAGTTAAGGGTCAGGTCCCACCACGGGTCAGATATCAACTCAAGCAGAATCCCTGTCCTCAAGGGGCCTGCCGTCTGTGGAGGGCGGAGGATTGGGGAGGTTTTCAGGATGCACAGTGTGTGTGAGATGCATGATGGTTAAAAACAGGATGTAAATAGACTACTGAGTAAAGAGAAAATGTATGACAATTAGAATCATATGATGTAAGAGAAACTAAAAAAGAAAATAAAACAGAAGAACAGGAAGTTTGCCATCGGAGAACAGCAACAGTTAAAAGGGTGGCTGATTAAACTCGGTAGAGTGGATTCCTGAGTAACTGTAGATTCTACCCATTTTCTAGTCGTTCCCTGCGACTGGTAGAGGGCAGCCCTGAGAACACTGCTCTGGGAGAGCCGCTGGTCTACCTTGTTTCTGAGGTGGTTCTGGCAGGTGTGGCCGCACCTGGCTTCCTGGGCAGAGAGGCCTGTGCTTCTCCGATGGGATGAGGAGCTATGGGAGACACTCCCACCTGGTCCCGCTTCAGAGGCAGCGTCTGAGGCACTGGGGTGCAGCAGGCCCTGCTTCTGTGGAAGCAGAGGGCTTCTCCTCCTGGAGGGAAGGGGCAGCAAGCTCCTGAGAGAGCGGGACGTGACTCGGTGATGTGATTCCAGGCCAGGAAGCATGCGGCAGGGGAGGAGAGGAAGGAGCCTAGGGTGCTGGCGAAGTCTTGGGAGGTGGATTCTCCTCCTGTACACCAAGGGGCAGCTACATGGCTTGGAGAGACCTGACCCAGACAGAACAGAGCCACCAGCTTCAAGTGTACCCTCTGGAAGGGCCTGGGTGTGGCTGCTCCAGGTCCCACCCTGATCCTGGGCAGCTTCCCGTGTCCCTCCGGAGAACATTGACGCTTAGGACTTTTGTCATCATGAGGTAAGGCGATGGAAGTGCAGTCAGGTGATTGTGCTTGGTGTCCTTATGCCTCCTACGGGGCCACCTGTCCCCTGACACAGTGGCAGGGTCTCATTTCCTCTGTGGAGCTCTCGGAACTGGAGTGGCATGGACATGCAGCAGCTGTAGGCTTTGCTTAAGACTATGGCCAGTCTGCAGACAAAGGAGAAGTGACAGGACTTGTTAAGATGCTTCCTTCCTGGGGGAGACAACTTGGGGACCATCACACTCTCCCTCCTTGGCTGCCTGGGGTTCTCTCCCCTCGCATCGACTCTGGGTTCTTTGGTCAGCTCTCCTGAGCCAAACCCGGCAGCTGTGTGATGCTCAGCAGTGTGACCCCATTGCTGCAAAGGACTCAGAGGGACGCAGATATGGCCAGCTCTCCTGACCGGCCGTGTCGCCGTGAGCTTTAGTAGCTTTGCTGCCGCTGTGGCCACAAGACTGAGGAGAACACTGAGGGGAGGAAGTTTGGGGGCTCGTTGCTGCAGGCGGCAACACGCCGTTTCAGAGGTCTCAGTCCTTAGACGGCGTCTCCATTGGCAGGACAAGGTGGAGGAAGAGTGCGGAGGAGGGCAGCTCAGGACATGGCGCCAGGAAGCAGAGGGAGAGAGCGCTGCTCTCCAGGAAGAAACACTCCCAAGGCACGCCCTCGACCACCTGTCCAGCCACAGCCCCCGGCCCACAGGTTCCACCCAGTTAATCCCTGTTAGTGCGGTGACCAGGCTAAGGCTCTCCTCACCCAGCCACTTCTCCTCTGAACCTTCCGGCATTGTCTCACACATGAGCTTTTGGGGGCCACCTCGTGTCTAAACCTTAACACTGCGAGACCTGAATGATCCCACGAGGCCTGTAGGCCAGCTGTAGCCTGGCCCCGTCGTGCTGTGCGAAACACAGGAAGGACTGGCTTGTTTGTTCTGCTGTCTCTTCTTTTTCTTCATTTTTTTTTTGTTTGTTCTAATTAGTTGCACATGACTGTAGAATGCATTTATGCATTTTGACAAATCATACATAAATGGAGTGTCATTTCTAATTTTTCTGATTGTACATATTGCAGGATCACATCAGTCATGCAGTCATACGTGCACATGAGGTGATAATGTCTTTTTCACTCTACTGTCCTTCCTACCCCCTTACCCTTTCCCCTCCCTTCACTCCCCTCTACCTAATCTAAAGTAACTCTATTTTTTCTCAGTGCTCCACCCCCTTATTGTGAATTAGCATCTACATATCAGAGAAAACATTTGGCCTTTGATTATTTAGGTTTGGTTTATTTCACTTAGCATGATATTCTCCAACTCCATCCACCTACCAGCAAATGCCATAATTTCATTCTTCTTTAGGACTGAGTAATATTCCATTGTGTATATGAACCACAACCACAGTGTTTCCTACAGCCTGAGTATTTGTGTTGCCCTAACATTCATACCCTGAAATCCCAGGTCCCGAGGCGTTCACATTTAGAGTTGAGGCATTTGGAGAAGATGAGGTCATGAGGTGGATGCTCTTGGGTGGCACTGGGACTCCTATAAAAGAGGCCCCAGAGGTCTCTCGCCCCTTTCATCACATGAGGACCCTTGAGAAGGTGCCGTGAACCAGCCACAGAAGGGTCTCCATCAGACACTGGCTCTGCGCATCCTGAGCTTGGCTTCCCTGACTCCACGAGACGTCCTGCTACTGCTGAGCAGCCCAGGGTGCAGCGCTCTGCTACAGCAGCCTGCAGGTACACGCAAAGGGTGGTGGCCAAGGGTGCCATTGGGCCGCTCCTTCTTCCACCTTCTTACTTTTTCTTTAGGAGGATGTAATATTTCCATGTGGTGAGAGGATTGGTAACCACAAATGTGATGCAGGTTAAAACTCCATGTTCATTTTAGCAAAATAATTACTATTCTGAAATACTTGAAGTAGATTTTTATTACATATAATTATAAACCTATACACTATATTACACATAGATTGATAGTGTGGAATTAATATTTCATGTTACACACACTCACTCTTTAACCCCAAATGTGCCGTGTCAGCACATCAGAGCCTGGGATGGCTGGAAGACTGGCGAGTGTCTTACCTTTGACCTGCCGTGTGTTTTTCAGCTGTGAAGTAGTGATAAGAACAGCCTCACAGCCTTGGTTGTGCTACAGGAACAGTGCCTACTCAGGACAGTTGGCATACGTTCATTTAGACTGTAAAGCTGATGACTGTCAGTATTAGAAGTATAAATATTTACATAACTGTTTTTGTGACGTTTCTAAAACCATTCACTGAACAACCTAAAACTTCATGCCGAGCATACCTTATCATTAGCACAACCCACTTATTTCAGTCAGAATTTCAGCCTATTTTAAGCTGGGAATCATCTAACTCTGTCATACAATGCTTCTCTGGATCACTGTTGTCATGATACCTTTCTATTAAAAGGGATAGTTTCACCATGAAATGCAAAATATTTCATTTAAAGAGTATCGAAGTGCTTGTATAAAGTTATCTGTCATTATTTATTTCATTAAAACTGTAAATTGAGTTACAAATTATTCTAATCACTTAAGTCTACTTACACACTTCACAGAAAATATTACTTAGGTTGAAACCTAAGAAATTGCCTTTTTGAATGTCAAAATGGTCAGACGTTGGGGAACTTCATGAGGTTTAACCTAATATTTAATTTGTGGAAGGACAGATAAATCTTTTATAATTTGATAACCCAAGTGTTTAAAATGTACATTTTTACAGACAGTTTAAAAATTAGTACGTCCTGAATGAACTACAAACAATCCTTCCACATACACAGAAACACATCATCGTTGTGAATTGAGCAGCAGCCTCGTTTAGGGACTGAATGAAATATTTATGCTGGACCAAATAAAGAAGAGACGTAATGGCAAATTCCCATATCTGGGGACATCGCTGTCACTGCGGGCACCTGTGAAATAGCTCTGGCCTAATTTCATCTGACTTTGAATGTGTGCAAATCACAGAGAAATGCAAACTGACTACAGGCTGAGGAAATCGGCAAAGACAGAAAATCATTGCAAATCAGAAGCTTATCAATATTTCACTAGACTAACACCAAACATCTCACTCCCCCGGAAGCAGAAAGACGTTTTCCTGAAACCTGAACACAGGGAGAGAGAAGTTCATCACAACACAGTCGTACGCCAAGAATTTAAATTAGACCTCAGAATCCGTGGTTTGTGTATTCCACGCTGCATGAAGTTAGAGTCTACAAGTCTAAAATTAGTATGCAGGGATAGCAAAATGTATTCATGATTTGCTATGATTTATAAACCATTCAGCCTCTGCCTGGCCACTGGCCTACACGCTAGTAGGGGGTCACAGTGAAGCGTCTGGGTTTACTTCACCAGCATGACCACGACCTTGGATCCATCCGTCAGGGCCGTGGCCTTAGCAGTCCTTTCTGACAGCAGAAGGAAAAGTGCCCTTTTTCAGAGTGCTACCCTCCTTCCTAACATCCTCAGTGTGACAGCTTAGAAGTGGGGCCTTTAGAAGAGCTTCGTTCACATAAAAATAAAACCAAACAAACAGGAAGTGCCCTTCAACTTAGACCCCGACCAAAGTGAATTCTTGTTTTATCAGCCTGGGATTTTGCTAAGAAATATACTCAACTGCACAAAATTTTTGAGATGTAATTATTTGTTCTGTGATGAATATCCCTTGGATAGAGGCAAACAAACCAAGAAAAATAAACAAGGCACACCAATTAAGGTTCAATTTAATACTTCACATAAACTGAGAGAACGTTGATAAATTTAGCTGTTCACTGGGTTTGGAAGGCTTGTGTTTTGCTCTGTCATGTGAGTTTTTACCATAAGGAAGAAAGTAAAATACTGCCAATATTTATAAAAATAGGGACTTTCTGTCTATAGACAAAAATGCATTAAAGACTCAGAGGTTTCTTCAAAGGTAAAATGTCCAGGGATGGAAAGGGCGGTCGTGTGGAACTCAAAAGTGCAAAAAGTTCTGATTGCCTGTGAGGCCGGATACTGCATGCACTTGCGTGCGTGCGCACACACAGGAATGGCTTCCTTCTTCCAGCCCAAGGGCACCCTACAGACGTCCCTCTCCTCTCAGCCTCATGACCAGTACCTCTTCTTGTCCAAGCTCTTCAAAGGCTGCCTTGGGATTAGCGCCTCCCCTTCATTCCTGAGCACTCCCAAGCCTGGGAGTGCTCCCTCCCTCTCTCTCTCTCTCTCTGTCTCTGTCCCTGTCTCTGTCTCTATCTCTCTCTCTGCTTCCTGTTTTCCTCTACCTTACCTGCTATGGTTTAGATGTGAGGTGTCTCATATGTGAGAAAATGCTGGAAAGCTTAGAGGATATAGGATTGGTCTATGACATCCTTAGTCCAACCGGTGGGCTAATGCACCTGAATGGCCTAACTGGATGGCAACTGCAGGCAGGCAGGGTGTGGCTGGCGAAGGTGGGTTTTGGGGGCAGGCCTTTGAGGTTCTTGTTCTGTTCCCGGTGGGCGCGTCTCTCTCTCTCCTTTCTGGTGGCCATGTTCTCAGTTGCTTTCCTCTTCCACCCACTTTTCCATGGTATCCTACCTCTCCTGGGGCCCAGAGCAATGGAGCCAGCTGACCATGGGCTAATGGACTGAAACCTCTGAAACATGAGCCAAAATAAACCTTTCCGCCCCTAAGTTGCTTTTGTCTGGAATTTGTCACAGTGATGAATTTGTGTTGGGCTCACTAACACAAGAGGTAGAGGGGATTCTAGCCAAAACGACCTAACAAGATTCTTGCTGAAGGGAGGCCAGGAAGATCATCTGTCCCCTGAAAGATTCTGCGCGATGAAGAACCCAATCAGATCTAAAGGGTTGATGTCCATGTCAGCAGTTCTTGCAGCTTTGGCTTTCACAAGGAAATGCACAGATAGAATTAAGAAAGGGTTCAAGAAACCGACTAAAGTTAGGTTGAGCAGAGAATCTTCACCACCAATGTGGGACCAACTCAGGTTTCCTATTCTGGCAAGGACCTCGGGGTGGCATGGAGGACAGTGCTTGATTGACTCTTGAGAGGAAGCAACAGCCCGGCCCAGAGAAGTAGAAGTGCCAGACCTGCCCCGGAAACGGGGTGGTAGAGGAAGTGAGCACGCAGCATGGGTGGGCCAGCAAGGACCCTGTGCTGGGGTTGGAGGATTCTGTCCGCTGAACGTGTCTGTGAGAAAGGCACAGTCCTGCTGAGACGCTCAGTGGTGTCCATTCGCTGAGGGCTCAGTCCAGCCTAAGAGGACACGCTGCACCTGGTTTCCTGGCAGCCCTGGGGCTGAGACGATCCTGATTCACCAGGAGTCAGGGGGCCTCACCTGGTGGACAGAAACAGGACACGATTACCAGAGTGAGCACCCACCTGGGTGGGACGTGGCGACCCCGGCACCCGAGAAGACAAGGGGCCAGCCTGGATGAGGCTCCATCTGTGTGACGGGAAGAAATGGGAACGGACGCTCAGGGCGCGGAGGACGGCAGCCCACCAAACCTCGGCATGAGTTTCAGCCCAGCTCTCGGATCTGAGCGTCGTCCGCAGCCCTCATTTGTTGACTGAAGATGGACCAGCCGTGAGCGAGGATCAGAGACTCCGTTCGTGGGTCTGGGGACCCAAAACTGAAAGCCAGAACGGCCCCACATCCTGTCCCTCTCGGGGATTTACTTGGACAGTTCATGCTTCTGCCCATCCTCCACTGTGGTGCACAGAAGGCCTGGGGGCCAGGGCGTCCACGGGGCCACTCTCCCAGGGCACACTGAGGAAGTTCCCTGAGCTCCGTGCCGTGGCTGCCTCGGCCCTGAGATTCCTGGATGATGGACCAGCAGGCGAGGGAAACTTCCCCTGGCAGGAAGGGGCAGGAAGGGGCAGGAAGGGGCAGGAAGGGGCAGGAAGGGGCAGGAAGGGGCAGGAAGGGGCAGGAAAGGGCAGGAAGGGGCAGGAAAGGGCAGGTAGGGGCAGGTAGGGGCAGGAAGGGGCAGGAAGGGGCAGGAAGGGGCAGGAAGGGGCAGGTAGGGGCAGGAAGTGGCAGGAAGGGGCAGGAAAGGGCAGGAAGGGGCAGGAAGGGGCAGGAAGGGGCTGGTAGGGGCAGGAAGGGGCAGGAAAGGGCAGGAAAGAGCAGGAAGGGGAGGAAGGGGCAGGGTCATTCCTGAATAACAGGCTTGGGACTGTAAGCTTGGCCCGCAGGTGACACACCGTGCTGCTCTCCTGCCTCACCTTGCCACTGGTGGTGAAGCACAGGAGCCATGACCTAAGTAGCTAGGCAGCCCTTGGTCGCCAGCAGAGCTTCCCATGGCAGCGGTTCCAAGGAGGTGTTTCCAAGGATGGCGCCTGACTGGTTTTCATTCAGTAGTGACTGCACTTTAGATTTTGAATTTAGATCTTTTCCTGGGCGCGGCACATTCTTGTGCTGGACGCTGACGCTCCCTCAGCCCACGGCCACCCGGGAGGCAGCTGTTGTCTGCCGTGTGCGGTGCGACTCGGCTGCGGTGCTCTGCGGGTTAGGTGTGTGGCATGCAGTTTTGACTTGTGCTGTTTTCATCTTAGAGTGGTTTTATCCAACGTAACCCCCTCCCTCCAGAAGACAAGGAGCATCTGTACTGTGAAGGGGGAGGGAAATGAGAAGGTCCCGCGGCGGGAGCGGCTAGGGACCCTGCAGCTGGAGACCAGCCATGGCGGCAGAGGCCGCAGCCCCTCCCTCTACCCTTCCTCTTCCCAGCTCCCAGGATGCACAACACCCAGAACCTGGGGGCTGAAGAAAGTTCACTGGAAAAGCAACAGGGCCGTGGTGGCACAGAACTAGGCCTCTGTGGTCAGGGTGCATTGTCCAGTCCTCGCCAGCAACAGAACTGCCCTGCCTCAGCTGTGCTGAGGCCCTGATGCTTCTGCTGGTCTGTCTGCAAGGGAACCCCTCCGCCTAGCCCAACACTCTCCTGCCCTGGGGAGAGAGAGCTCACTGACCAAAAGAAGGGCAGAGATCTTCTGGTTTACACAGGAGAGCCCTGGGCACCATTCAGAGCAGGCGTGGGCAGCATGGCACAGGGAGACGGGAACAGGCGCAGCTGACCGACTCGGAACAGTCCTGTCCTGAGGTGGGACCCAGGCTAGGACACCCGTGGGCTCTTCACTTGTTTATTTATTTAGTTATAATTTACTTGACTTTTTTTCAGGAGATTGAACCCAGAGCACTTTACCACTGAGCTACATCCACAGGCCTTTTGTGTCTCTTTAGCTTGAAACACAGTCTCACCAACTTGCTCATGCTGGTCTCAAACTTGCCATCCTCCTGCCTCAGCCTCCCAAGCAACTGGGTTTACAGGGCGCACCCCACACTCAGCACCAAGGGAATCTTAATGAACACCTGTCTGCTCCTTGGGGTTTGGGCTTGAAGATGGGCAGGAGAATGAGGGTGAGCAGAGAGCGTGCCCAACTGGTGCGTGGAGGAAAGAACTGAAGTGACCCATGGAGGCCAGTGGAAGGCTGTGGCACGAGGCCAGCCACAGTCATTGAACCTGCCTCCTTGAAGGGATGCAAGGCCTGTCCCTCTATCTGGGTGATAGGCAACACTGGTCATCTTGATGGTGGCTCCTGCCTCTAAAGTCTACCCGTGGGCATCACCCCATACGCTCATGTGTCCGTGGGACTGAGAACTGCTGCAATGGCCGTCAACCCACACTGACAAGGTGGGCTAATTCCCGCAGTGGACTGTAGGGCTCAGGGTAAGCAGAGTGCCTCACCTGGAAGGTCTGCAAGGTGCAAACGCACCACAGCATTCCCTGTGAGGAACATGGGCAGCGAATCAGGGACCCATAAGATGTGTAAGAACGAGAGAGAGAGAGAGAGAGAGAAAGAGAGAGCGAGCGCAAGCCAGCCTTCTGAGTAGGCGTGATGGGTCCAGAGAGCCATCCTGTTGCCCCCTGGCTCCCAGTGGCCTGGGGCAGGACCCACGTTGTTCTCCCACCAGCCTGCAGCCACGACGGCCTCATGGCTGGGTGGCGTTAGTGGGCACCCACTACATTGCAGTGCTTCACCTACCACTCAGGTAGTAAGACCCTCACAGAACCCTGTCAGGGAGGAACGGTGGGACTCTCAGGATGCGTGGCTGCACCCGAGCCTGGGCTCCTGCCGTGGCAGATTGCCACTCCTCTCGTCTGCCACCCCGAGTTGAGATTCTCAGTCAACACTGCTTCCGTTGGTTGAGTTTCCTTTTCGCCTGTCCTTGCTTGCTTCCGGTAGACGTGTGGCTCCGTTTGCTACTGCTGAACAGCCCCAGCACAGCTCTGGGGTTACCCGGACACACACTCCCCACCGGGCCTCCCTCTCTGTTACGTACCTCTTTAGAAAGGAAAACCCGCAGTCTCACCCACATTCTCCCAAAGAAATACAGGTGCTTAAAGATCACAAGCAACATCCCTTCCGTTCCTTCTACACGTTCTCATTGGCTGGAACTGTAGATGGCAGTTCTGTGAGCGAGAGGCTTCCCCTTGGAGGTCTGCAGAGCAATGGCATCCCCAAGAGCAGTGTGTCAGCGGAGGCACCTTTCACTGTCAGAAGAGGCCTCTGGGCACAAAACTGCCCCGGCCCCAGCAAAAAGGAAGCTGCCCCGTTGGCCTCTGCGGCTCCCTCTCTTTTCCCAAAAGGCAGTTCTGGCTCCCGGTGGCACCGTCTGGGCCTGCCTGGTGGGCGGCCTGGACGCAGGCAGATGAGCACTCCCAGTAAGGACCCGGGGGCCTGGCCCGCAAGCTGCCGAGTGGACCGCGTCGCACACGGCACTTCTGAGAGCCGCTTGTGAGAACCAGGAGGCCGGTGGTGACGACGGCCACGTCTGGGTTAATCTTGCAAAGCTTTCTTTTTATGGAGCAAATAAAAAAATAAAACAGGGAGAAAATATCGGGTTGCAGGCAAGGGCAAGAAAAGCAGAGCAGTGTCGAGCCCTGTAATCACCACGAGCCGCCCTGTCCGTGGCTGATGTAAGGGTTATGGGATAGCATAATCCCTCCCTGAGCTCCTTCACTGCAGCCCTGACGACTAAATTTCTTGTGTCTTATCACACTGTCACAGGCTGCACCAGGAGAAGGGGCGCCGAAGAGAGCGCAGCGTGAGAACGGGGAAGCCTGATCAGATCCTGGCCGGATTTGCGAGCTGTCTCAATCTGACCAGCGCAGGCTCCTTCCGGAGCCCACTTCCTGCCCGTCCAGAGCCCACATCCAGCCCATCCGGAGCCCACTCTCCAGCCCATCCGGAGCCCACACTCCAGCCCATCCAGAGCCCACACTCTAGCCCATCTGGAGCCCCTCTCCAGCCCATCCGGAGCCCCTCTCCAGCCCATCCGGAGCCCACACTCCAGCCCATCCAGAGCCCACACTCTAGCCCATCTGGAGCCCCTCTCCAGCCCATCCGGAGCCCCTCTCCGGCCCATCCAGAGCCCACATCCAGCCCATCCAGAGCCCACACTCCAGCCCATCCGGAGCCCACACTCCAGCCCATCCAGAGCCCACATCCAGCCCATTCGGAGCCCACTTCCTGCCCGTCCAGAGCCCACATCCAGCCCATCCGGAGCCCACACTCCAGCCCATCCGGAGCCCACATCCAGCCCATCTGGAGCCTACTCTCTGGCCCATCCGGAGCCCACACTCCAACCTATCCAGAGCCCACACTCTAGCCCATCCGGAGCCCACATCCAGCCCATCTGGAGCCTACTCTCTGGCCCATCCGGAGCCCACACTCCAAACCCTCCTCATCCCAGCGCTCCACCGCTTTGAAAGAACCCCAGCCTCTCTCCAAACTGACTGTGTGTTTTCTTTTTTCCTTATCGACCCATTATAAATCCTCTAGCGAAAGAGCCAACAGTTTAGGAACGTTGGTGTCCAGCAAATCAGAGGGACTGGTGTCTGGGTGGACTTCAAGCCAGAGCTCCTTCCAAGAATGCTTACAATAAAAGAAATGTTGACCTGAGCCTGAGCCCTCTGTCCCTGGAAGGAAGGCGTGTCTCCCGTGGACCTCCTCTGGCAGACGCGTGGACTCTTTCCGGAGCCCGGGACAACACTGCTGCCCACAGAGGAGACCTTTCAGTTCCATGCTGAGCCTCTGTCCTACTGGAAGGCTGGCCAGCTTTGCTGCTGAGGGAGAGAAACGGGTCCTGTTCAGTGATGTGGTCATGGTTGTCTGGTGCCCCAGATTCACTGGGCTTGGCCCAACAGGGTGGCCTCTGAGTCCACAGGACAAGAGACCTGCACGTTTTCTCAAGGACGAGGGCCGCGTAGGGCAGGGGTGAGCATGCCAACGTGCCCAGTCTCCTCTACTGTGCAGAGAACCTGGTAACACCTCCAACCTGCCGGGTCCTCTGCTCCAGAGCTGCTCCTTTGAGTCCTAGGTGTGGGGACGGTGCTCAGAGCACCAGGACAGGGACTGCTTGGTCCCTGGTCACGGGGCTCCCAGAGGCCATTCCAGCCAGGAGGAAATCAGACAGGACCACTGAGGAGTCCACATGCTGGGGGAGCAAGGGTGTGGCACTCTGGGAGACCGAAGGAGTCGGGGTTAATTTGTGACTGACTTTGTAAGCAAGCTTTCCGCAGACCTCTGCCCCGATCCCGGATGGACTTTCTCTGCTGGGCTGACTGAGACAGGAAGCTCAGTGCACGCCATGAGCCAGGCAGAGCCTAGAAATGTTTAAACACTTTAAAGGCCAGATTTAATTCACATCACAAATCATATGATAAGGCTATTTAAGTTCAAAGCACTCTTTTTAAAGAAGGAAAGACTTGTGGCTAAATGGCAGAGGAAATAATGATAGAACTTGATTTCTGAAGGACTTCTAAGCCGCTGGCCTAAAGCCTGTGCTGATATTTTAATTGTGATCCTGGTGAAGATGAAAATGTAAGTCTGCTAAGTATTATTTGTTTAGTGATTTTTAAAAAATGAGAGAACAGAAATTCAGAACATTTAATACAAGACAGGAATCAACTTGTAAGGAAGTCCCCAGCAACTGAACTTCCGATTCAGAGGGAATGAAGTGCCCCAAACACAGAAAAATGCAAGGAAATGTTTTGGATAAAAGATATTCTTTTACACAATGTCGTACATTGAGGAGATTATGGTCTTTATTTGACTAGTTTGGTATCCTTATTTCTAAATAATATCAGTTATAAAAATAATTTTTTAAAGGCTGAAACTCGCTGGAAGCTCTATTTGTTTACTAATGAATACAATAAAAACATATCCTGGTTTTTATGTTGCTACGATTCTACTGGACTGCATATTCCTATTTATATTGTCCTTTAAAGTTAAGTTTTAAAACAAATTTTAAGTTGTCTATAGAACGACTTGCTTTGCAATAAAGAATCTTAAAATTTTAATTTTAACATTCAGTTTGTGATATTTTAATCCATTTCTTTTTTAATTTTTGTTTTCAATCACAAATGATCTAACACTGAATTAGTGATCAGATCTTTTACGTATTAAATTATTTGCACACAACATCACCTTTAGTGTCCCTAGTGACTTGCTGAGGATATTTTGATAAAGTACATAGGAATATATTTCCATATATATTTATTAAAATTTTATCGTGATATATACAAAAATTTAAAACTTGCTTTTTAACAATAACGTTAGATGTCGTTTTAAACATCTTTATAAATTTTTAAATACTTTATTTATAAATAAATATATTTTATATTATCCAACTATTTAAATATACAGTATTTAGGTAATCTCTACCACTGCACACTTATTACCAGTTTTCCCAAATATATAATCTACTCGGATTCTCCAGTGTAAGCTTTAGTGCTCATCTTTGATGCTTTTCATACAATCGTTTTCTACAATAGTGCGTCTGAGGCAAATGCAGGTGGTCCGCATTCTCCAACCGCTCTCCACAATGGCATTAGTCCTGTGCTACCCGATGAGAAAGTTTATGGCTCCCTGGTCATGAAAAACTGGCTGGTATCACATATTTTCAGTTTTTATCATTCGACAAGCAAAAATATTTTCATGTTCATTTAACTATTTCATTTATTAGATTTGTCACTAGGAAATAATCTTATATTTGTATGCAATTGCAAAAGCAGCATGTGAGGCTGCATCGTGTTCTCCTGGCTCCTCTCAGTGGTAAGACCTCGCAGGACAGAGTAGCGGGTGGCAGTGCAGTGCCCAGCAGCCGTTGGCACTGATGCTGTCAGGACGCAGTACCTGTCACCAGGATCTTCTGTGCTTCTCTCACAGCCTCCTCCTCCTCCCGTCCACCTGGACCTTCCCCAACCCACTGTGAAACACCTGCTCCCATGTCCATGATTTTGCCACTTCAGGAAGACCACATTAAAGGAATGAGAATGTGAGCTGGGTCTTTTGGCTCAGTGCAGCTCACTGAGATCCGTCCAGATCCCTGCATGCATCCTCATCGTTGAGTAGAGTTCCACAGTGTGGATCCACCACACATTCTTTTTTTTTTTTTTTCCTCCTCTTCCATTCTTCCCCCCTCCCACCCCCCATTATGTGTCATCATCTGCTTATCAGTGAGATCATTCGTCCTTTGGATTTTTGAGATTGGCTCATCTCACTTAGCATGATATTCTCCAATTTCATCCATTTACCTGCAAATGCCATAATTTTAATATTCTTTATAGCTGAATAATATTCCATTCTATACATATACCACAGTTTCTTTATCCATTCATCAACTGAAGGACATCTAGGTTGGTTCCACAGTCTGGCTATTGTGAATTGAGCAGCAATGAACATTGATGTGGCTGTATCTCTGAAGTATGCTGATTTTAAGTCCTTTGGGTATAGGCCGAGGAGTGGGATAGCTGGGTCAAATGGTGGGTCCATTCCAAGTTTTCTAAGGAGTCTCCACACTGCTTTCCAGAGTGGCTGCGCTAATTTGCAGCCCCACCAGCAATGTATGAGGGTACCCTTTTCCCCACATCCTCTCCAACACCTATTGTTGCTTGTTTTCTTAATAATTCCCATTCTAATTGGGGTGAGATGGAATCTTAGTGTAGTTTTGATTTGCATTTCTCTTATTACTAGAGATGTTGAACATTTTTCCATATGTTTGTTGATTTCTTGTAGATCTTCTTCTGTGAAGCATCTGTTCATATCCTTAGCCCATTTGTAGATTGGGTTATTTGTATTCTTTGTGTAGAGTTTTTTGAGTTCTTTATATATTCTGGAAATTAGTGCTCTATTTGAAGTATGAGTGGCAAAGATTTTCACCCACTCTATAGGCTCTCTCTGCACATTGCTGATAGTTTCCTTTGCTGAGAGAAAGCTTTTTACTTTGAATCTATCCCAGTTGTTGATTCTTGCTTTTATTTCTTGTGCTTTGGGAGTCCTGTTAAGGAAGTCTAATCCTAAGCCAAGAAGTTGAAGATTTGGACCTACTTTTTCTTCTATAAGATGCAGGGTCTCTGGTCTGATTTCAAGGTCCTTGATCCATTGTGAGTTGATTTTTGTGCAGGGTGAGAGATAGGAGTTTAGTTTCATTCTGTTCCATATGGATTTCCAGTTTTCCCAGCACCATTTGTTGAACAGGCTATCTTTTCTCCATTGCCTATTTTTGGCACCTTTATCTAGTATGAGAAAATTGTATTTATTTGGATTTGTGTCCGTGTCCTCTATTCTGTACCATTGATCTACCTATCTATCTTGGTGCCAATACCACGCCATTATTGTTACTATTGCTTTGTAGTATAGTTGAAGTTCTGGTATTGCGATACACCCTGCTTCATTCTTCCTGCTAAGGATTGTTTTAGCTATTCTGGATTTCTTATTCTTCCAGATGAATTTCATGATTGCTTGCTCTATTTCTGTAAGGTACATCATTGGGGTTTTAATTGGAATTGCATTGAATCTGTATAGCACTTTTGGTAGTATGGCCGTTTTGACAATATTAATTCTCTCTATCCGAGAACATGTGAGATCTTTCCATCTTCTAAGGTGTTCCTCAATTTCTTTCTTCAATGTTTTGTAGTTTTCCTTGTAGAGATCTTTTACCTCTTTGGTTAGATTGATTCCCAAGTATTTTATTTTTTTCTTGAGGCTATTGCAAATGGAGTTGTTTTCCTCATTTCCCTTTCAGTTGTTTCGTCACTTGCATATAAAAATGCTTTAGATTTATGCATGTTGACTTTATAGCCTGTTACTTTGCTGAATTCTTTGATGAGGTCTAGAAGTTTTCTGCAGGAGGTTTTTGGATCCTCTAAATATAGAATCATGTCATCAGCAAATAGTGACAGCTTAAGTTTCTCTTTTCCTATTCGTATCCCTTTAATTTCTTTAGTCTGCCTGATTGCTCTGACTAGAGTTTCAAGGACAACATTGAATAGAAGTGGTGAAAGAGGACATCCCTGTCTTGTTCCTGGTTTTAAAGGGAATGGTTTCATTTTTCCTCCAATAAGAATGATGTTGGCCATGGGCTTAGCATAAATAGCCTTTACAATGTTCAGGTATGTTCCTACTATCCCTATTTTTTCTACTGTTTTGAGCAAGAAGGGATGTTGTATTTTGTCGAACACTTTTTCTGTGTCAATTGAAATAACCATATGATTCTTATCCTTAAGTCTATTGACATAATGGATTGCGTTTATTGATTTATGGATGTTAAACCATCCTTGCATTCCAGGGATGAACTCCCCTTGATCGTGGTACACAATTTTCTTAATATGTTTTTGGATACGGTTTGCCAATATTTTGTTAAGGATCTTTGCATCTATATTCATCAAGGATACTGGTCTAAAATTTTCTTTCCTTGATGTGTCTTTTCCTGGTTTTGGTATGAGGGTGATATTAGCTTCATAGAATGAGTTCGGTAGGGTACCCTCTTTTTCTATTTCCTGGAATACTTTGAGAAGTATTGGAATGAGTTCTTTGAAGGTCTTGTAGAACTCGGCTGAGAATCCGTCTGGTCCTGGGCTTTTCTTGGATGGTAGAATTTTAATGTCTTCTTCTATTTCATTACTTGATATTGATCTGTTTAAATTGTGTATGTCCTCTTGGTTCAGTTTGGGAGGAGCATATGTCTCTAGAAATTTGTCAATGTCTTCAGTAGTTTTTATTTTGTTGGAATACAGATTTTCAAAGTAGCTTCTCATTATGTTATGGATCTCAGTGGTGTCTGTCGTGATATTTCCTTTTTCATCACAAATTTTAGTAATTTGAGTTTTCTCTCTCCTTCTCTTTGTGAGTGTGGCTAAGGGTTTGTCTATTTTGTTTACTTTCACAAAGAACCAACTTTTTGTTTTGTCAATTTTTTGAATTGTTTCTTTTGTTTCAATTTCATTGATTTCAGCTCTGATTTTAATTATTTCCTGTCTTCTACTACTTTTGCTGTTATTCTGTTCTTCTTTTTCTAGGGCTTTGAGCTGTAATGTTAGGCCATTTAGTTGTTGACTTTTCATTCTTTTCTGGAATGCGCTCCATGCAATGAATTTTCCTCTTAGTACTGCTTTCATAGTGTCCCAGAGATTTTGATATGTTGTATCGTCATTCTCATTGACCTCTAAGAATTTTTTTATCTCCTCCCTGATGTTTTCTGTTATCCATGTTTCTTTCAATAGCATATTATTTAGTCTCCAGGTGTTGGAGTAATTTCTGTTTTTTATTTTGTCATTGATTTCTATTCTCAGTCCATTATGATCTGGTAGAACACAAGGCAGTATCTCTATTTTTTTGCATTTCTAAGGGCTGCTTTGTGGCATAACATATGGTCTATTTTCAAGAAGGTTCCATGTGCTGCTGAGAATAAAGTGAATCCGCTTGTTGATGGATGGAATATTCTATATATGTCTATTAAGTCTAGGTTATTGATTGTGTTATTAAGTTCTATGGTTTCTATCTAGTGGTGACAGCGGTGCATTAAAGTCACCCAGAATTATTGTGTTATGGTCTATGTGATTCCTGAAATTGAGAAGGATTTGTTTGATGGACAGGGATGCACCATTGTTTGGGGCATAAATATTTACTATTTTTATGTCTTCCTGATTTATGATTCCCTTAAGCAGTATGAAATGTCCTTTTTTATCCCTTCTGACTAACTATGGCTTGAAGTCTACTTTATCTGATATAAGGATGGAAACCCCCACTTTTTTACTGAGTTCATGTGCATGGTAGGTTTTTTCCCATCTTTTCACCTTTAGTCTGTGGTGTGTTTTTCTATGAGATGAGCCTCTTGCAGGCAGCATATTTTTGGGTCTTTCTTTTTAATCCATTCTGCCAGTCTATGTCTTTTGATTAATGAGTTTAGGCCATTAACGTTCAGGGTTATTATTGAGATATGATTTGTATTCCCAGTCATTTGGTTTATTTTTGTTTTTTTAGTTGGATTGGTTTCTTTTTGATTGGTTCCTCCCTTTGCTGAACTACATTGTTGTTTTTCATTTCCTCCTCATGGAATTTTGTTGAGAACATTCTGTAGTGCAGGCTTTCTATTTGTAAATTCTTTTAACTTTTGTTTATCATGGAAGGATTTTATTTCATCTTCAAATCTGAAGGTAAGTTTTGCTGGGTATAGGATTCTTGGTTGGCAACCATGTTCTTTCATAGCTTGAAATACGTTGTTCCAGGCCCTTCTAGCTTTTAGAGTCTGTGTTGAGAAGTCAGCTGCTATCTGTATTGGTCTCCCCCTATATGTAATCTGATGCTTTTCTCTCATGGCCTTCAAAATCCTATCTTTATTTTGAATGTTAGGCATTTTCATTATAATGTGCCTTGGTGTGGACCTGTTGTGATTTTTGTGTATTTGGTGTTCTGTAAGCCTCTTTTATTTGATTTTCCATTTCATTCTTCAGGCTTGGGAAATTTTCTGATATTATTTCATTGAATAGGTTGTTCATTCCTTTGGTTTGTATCTCTGTGCTTTCCTCAATCCCAATAATTCTTAAATTTGGTCTTTTTATGATGTCCCATAGTACTTGGAGATTCTGTTCATGATTTCTTACCATCTCCTCTGTTTCAGCAACTTTATTTTCAAGATTCAATATTTTGTCTTCATTGTCTCAGGTTCTGTCTTCCAAGTGGTCTAGTCTTTTGGTGATGCTTTCCATCGAGTTTTTTATTTGGTTTATTGTTTCCTTCATTTCAAGGATTTCTGTTTGTTTTTTTTTTTTTTTTTTGAGAATCTCTATCTCTTTGTTGAAATGATCTTTTGCTTTCTGCAGGTGCTCTTTCAGCTTAGTGGTATTATCATTCATTGCCTGCATTTGCTCTCTTATCTCATCCTTTGCTTCACGAATCATCTTAATCATGTATAATCTGAAGTCCTTTTCTGACATTTCTTCTAACATACTGTCATTGGATTCTATTAATATAGAATCTAGATTTGTTTGGATCATTTTCTTCCCTTGTTTTTTCATATTGTTCATGTATCTTCCCCTCTAGCAGTTCAGATCTGGGGTATTGCAGATTTCCCCCTCTAGGCTTATAGTAGCCCTATAGGTTTCCAAAACCCTTTCTTTAAGGGGAGAGCAATATTAGCAGTGCCCAATTCAGACACTATGTAATCCTAGACCAAATAGCCCCTATGAGGACAATAACAAAATTGTCATAATAAACAGAATGAGTTCAAATATTATCTTCAGTAAAACAAACAGATTTGCAATAAAGTCTGCATTTTCAAATGGAGGACAAAGAGGATGCAGAGGGATGTAGAATGTGACTGTTAATGGGATAATAAAAGAATATACAGAAGTTCTAGATAATAGAAAGGGTGAGAGTGTAATCAAAAGAAATTGGATGTTAGCATGCAAAAAAGGGAGAAAGAGACTCTGAGGGAACAGGTAAACAAAATGAAAAGAGAGCAAGAAAAGTAAAGAAATAAAAACTTAAACTCTTTCAAAAAGGAGAAAAAAGAAAATCTACAGTATAGCAGTCATATAGTAATGAAACCTCCCAGAGTTCAGTAGCTTGATGCAGGAGAGGTACCTGACAATGAGCTTCAAGCTTCCAGCAGGTGTCTCAGGATGGGATTTGCCCCACCTAAAGATGGGAGATATCCTGGATGATCGCTCTGGCTTTGAAATGTGTTGGCGTATGGGGAGCTGCAGCTCAGGGTGTGGATGTGGTCAGCAGGAGGTCCTGGAGTTTGGATGTGGTTGGTCAGGCAGGGGTTCTGGAGGTCCGGTATGTTTGGTGTGGTTGTGGGATCCTGTAGGCCGGGTGCAATCAGTCGGTCTGGGGTCCCGGTGATATTGCACAGTCAGTTGGTCTGGGGGTCCTGGCGGCAGGAAGCAGTCAGTCAAAGTGAGGTCCCCAGAGGCAGGGAGTGATCAGTCAAGGTGAGGGATCCTGGAGATGTGACTCAGTCAGTCCGGCCAGGGGTCCTACGGGGCCTGCCTGTTGTCTCAAAATGGCGGCAGCCACGTGTAATCAAACCTGCAGGTACTGTAACAGTGAACTTCCAGGGGGCAGCAGGCAGCTGGTGCTCCACTGGCGGTCGGCGATCAGTTTGCTGACTGTTGTCGGATGATCGGGAGGTGAACCTTGTGCATTGGGTGATGGATAGGTGTAAGGCAGGTGATGGACAGGCAAATGCCCAAGTTGTTCTTGGTCCCAGTAATGAAAGATAACTAACAACATCCATAGACCAACTTTCTGATTTTTGATAAAGGTTGTAAAGCCAGAGGCTTCAGAGGGTTTAGTTATGGAGGCTATGAAGTCTCAAAAGAAGACCAGGTGGTGGAATGCCAGAAAAGCCGGAGGTGTGCCTGGGCCCGAGTCCCAAGGCCTCAAATGATGGTGTAATTCTCAGTCCAAGTTTGTAGGCAGAAGAGCCTGGGAGGCCCCCTGTGTGAGTTCCAGAGCGGGAAGGCTGGAGCACTACTGGTTTTAGACACCCCGGTACGAGAAAACACCACCCATGCTCTGGGAGAAAATGCACCCACCGCACATTCTTTAACCATTTACCTGTTGGAAGTCACACGGGTTCTCCCAATATTTTGTCTATAATCAATAAAATTGGTGTAGAGTTTTCTGAGTACATGTCACTACTTCTCTGGGATAAGTTCCAGGATTGCAGTCGCAGTACTGCATGGTGATAAATCAACATTTAGTTTCCAAGGAGATGTGAAACTGATTCCAGAGTACCTAGACCACTCTTCATTCCCATCAGCAATGAAGGAGTGATCCTGTAAGTAGATTCCATCTAATTTATAGTTTTGTTGAAAGTATTTCTGTTTTACTTGTTTTACTTTTGAACGCTACCAAGAGAATAAGAGAAGAGCTGCATTCATGTACATTCCAGAAATATCACAAAAACTCTCTTGTCGTTTATCTGAATTACACCACTCTTCTTCCCTTGTAGACTAAAACTTCCCTTAAAAAGAACTAGAATAATTCTTCAGTGAATTATTAACCTTCCAGATGAATCCAGTGAAGACCGAGGTGGTGACTGAATGCACACTCCCCGTGCCACGCACAAGGGCTATCAGGCAATGAATGAAGACGGTCACTGGACATGGGAAGAAGCAGGAGGCAGGATTCCTAACCAACTAAAGCATGTTTAGCAATAGCAAACTTAAATAAGCCCATGAGGTTGGTATTAGGATGTGAGGATTTGAAGGAAGCACTTATCTAAGGACAAGCAGAAGTGTGATCCCGGTGGCCAGTGAGGTACCTCAGTGGTGATGAGCACGTTTAGCCGGTACAAGGCCCTGAGTCCAATGCCCAGAACTACTAAAGAAAAAAAAAATGAGAGAGAGAGATTCTAGAAATTAAAACAAATATCTTGATTTAAATGCCAATTCCTGGAGGACTTCCAATTCAATCTTACATGTAAAGAATATGAAGTCTCTTACTCCTGCAGGGACAACCAGAGTGAGTCAGAAAAGGCAAGAGTCAGTGAAGATTCTCAGACCCATCAAAGGGCAGAGTCTGTAGTTTCAGATCCCACCCAACTCCAAGGCAAGCCCCTGGCCTGCTCAGCTGATGCACACGTCACCGAGGCAGAGCTGTGGAGTTGTGGATTGGCAAAGGGTGTGTAGGGACCAGACTAGGAATGAAGACATCCTGAGGACTGAGCTGCACTGCTATGCACTATGCCCCAGAAACCTCACCAGGTGTGTATGGTGAAGATCTAAGAAGGATGGCCTGGCCAGAGTGACCACGGGAAGTGCATCCAGAGCCTTCTCTGTAACAAGGCAGAGAGCCCTGGGCTTGTCAGAGAATCACATTACTTCCATTCCAGACCCTTCTAGCCTTCCTGTCCCACCCAAAGAAAATATACAGCTATTGGGAGTCAGAGTGTCAAGGAAATGGATTTGGAACGCTGTAGCTAAGGGACAGAATGGGGGCAGGAGTGGGGGAGGCTCCCACAGCCTCTAAGACAGACCAGCTAGACATTGAGGTTTAGCAGAAGAATGTAAAGTGCTTCCCCCTCAGACTCATCAGAGGACTGCAGAGAGAGAAGCAGGCACAGGCCTCCCTCAGAGCATCTGGAAGAATCCAAAGTTATGGGGAGGCAGAAATAAGTAAGAGGGATGCCAAGTCTCTGGCACCAGAGCCAAGCAACACTGAAGCAGCCCGCCTCCCACCAGTCAACTCAGGCACACAGAGGCCAGCTCTCTGATCTTACACCTGATGGGGTTTTCAGGCCCGTGTGTGCATGTGCACGTGCACACACACACACACACACACACACACACACACACACACAACTGCGAAACAAGGGGCTGGGTGCATAGCTCAGGGGTAGAACACTTGCCTAGCATGTGCAAGGCCTTGGATTCATTGCCCAGTACCACACAAAACGCATAAGGAAAAGAACCTAGAGAGCATTAATCAGCACAGGAACCAATTTCACAAATAGACATAAGAAAACGAAACGCAGAAGACCTTGACAGAAGCTGGTGTGCAGCAGGACAGTCATTTGACCTGTAGAGAGACAAATATAAAAATCACAGTGAACTTTCCAAGAAAGTATGCGAGCAAGAAGGGAGGGTAATAGTTAGACTGTGGACATTTAAAAAAAATCACCAAACTCGAATCCTGGACCCACACAAAAAATCATGTACTGATATTTAGAAAAACTTTATTGCCAGAAGCTGAGAGCAGACAAAGAATCTTTCAGTAGAATAAGTGAATAATTTATGCTACAATGATTCAGTGAACTATTCAACAGAAATGAACTAAGAAGCCACACAAAACCATAGATAAACCTTAACTGCGTACTCTAAATGAAAAATACCAATCAGATAGGACAACATACTGTATGGTTTCACACACATGACCCTACTCGGAAGTACCCAGTGATCACTGGGGCCTGGTCTGTAAATGGTAAGGTACAGGTGAGATCCTCTAGGTTTGGATACGTTGAACTACTCATCTGCTAAAATTAGCACTCCTCAACACAAAGAGAGATTTAGTGCTTGCAGGTTCAAAACCAAAATTATTGGGAGGCTGAGGAATCCCACATTGGAATGCATCATGTGAGCAAATTCGAATTGCATTTCACAGGGACGAAGGCAGCCTATGTGGGGAATGGTAGGGGTGCTGACCTAAGAAACCTGGGGGTGATTGTGGCTCCCAAGCCTAAAGGCTAACGGGAGCTGTGCCAAGCACGCTGGTCTCACTGACTGAGTTTCTTCCTACAGGGTAGATGTTGTCCAGTGTGAGGGAGAATCATGTGGGTGCACTGATGCTGAACCATGAAGTACAGGGTGGCCAGCGGGCGCCATGTTTCTAGCTTTTGGACCAGCAAGAGGAGAATGCTGGGATTACCTGTAGGTAATGGCTTGGTTCACAGATGTCACGATGCACACATATTTAACTTAATTAGCCTGAACTCAGGTTAGAGGGTAATGAGTCATGTATCTCTATGCCCATCAGTCAAAAGGACCTAGAGTTGAAGACAGCCTAGTAGTAACAAGAACAGGTGAACCAAATTTTGTATTCTAGTCCAATTTTGATGAAAGGAATCAGGAATTTTGAGAAATAACTGACTTTAGAACTGGGGCAAGAAATATACAAAATGAATCTGGAATATCATACTTTTTAGTGCCAGGAAGTAAGAAGGTACTCCAGGAAAACAAAGGTGCATTGATAGAGGTTTGTCAGAGGGACACAGCATATAATGATCAAAACCAGAGTAATCTGAGCAGTAAAGTAAATAAGGTAGCATTAGATCATAATCCAGAGTGTAAAATAGATATCTGGACAAATCAAAACTGAGATAAATGAATAGATGAGCAAACACAACATTGTATAAAAATCTTTTGTGCAGTAGAATCCCAAATAACCCAATTCCAAATTCCATCCTGATGGACCAGGAGCTTGACTGCATGCCCATTAAGTGGCGCCTGCACATCATGATATGAATACAATGTCAAAGAGGGAGAGAAGAGCAAGTTGACCCTGGAAAACCGAAGAAGCCCTGCCTCGGGAGCTCGACCAAGGAAACTCACAGTTCTAAGACCTGCTGTATTTTTTATCCTTGGCAGCATGTGATTGGAAGTCCATGTCCATCTGTCTTTCACTCCTCAGATTCCATAACCATATCTAATTATGACACAAATGTCAGACTAGGGCCAATGGGGTAGCACTCTGCAACCTACCCGGCCAGTGCTTTCCAATAGTCTCAGGGTCTTCCTGAGCAAAAGAAGCCTGAGGAGGCATCACAACTGGAGGACACAAAGGGATTACACGTAATGTGGCATCTACATGGGATGCTAGGACGGTAAAGTCACATGGTAAAGGCCGAGGGATTCGGAATCAGGTCAAGTCCTCAGGTCATAGTGACACATGAGTGTTGGATGATTCAGTGATGAATGTTCCATGCCGAGTAGGACACTGATGATGGAGATCTGGACGTGCCGCCCATGGAACTTTCCATACCAGATCTGCCATGTTTCAGTAAATGCGAAACTATTGCAAAATAAAATAAGTCCATATTTAAGTAAGTCATTGGATGGGCTGAACAATTACAGTGGAATCTACATAAAATGGTTCATGAATTTAAATAGAGACCAGTAGAAATTTTCTCATAAGAGCAGAGAGAAAAAATATGAAAAGAAATAAATTCCTTAGTGATCTGGGAAAATACCTATACTTCTCTATTAAATGCAATTTAAATGCAAGGAAAGAGGAGAAAAAGTTATGGCAATTAAATTAAAAAATGACTGAATTTCCACAATTTTAGTGCAAAATACCATCATATACAGTGAGAAATCTATAAACCTAAGAAACAAAATAAAGGAAACCGAATGTAGGCATAAAATATTTAAACTACCGTGTATCACAGATAAACTGAACAGCTTATAAGAAGCCAGAGAACAGACATTATCTGCAGAGAAACAACAAAGTCAGTGAGTCTGACTTGTTACAAGAAACAATCGATATCAGAATTAGAAGACAAATCTTAAAGTACTAAAAGGAAAAAAAAAACAACAAAAAACAACCATTTAAGTCCACAATTCTCTGTCCAGTCAAGGTATTATTCATAGACAGAGGTGAGGCCAGGGTTTTTCACATGAGCAATAGCTGAGAGATTAAGTTGCCAGCAGATATACACTGCAGAGATTGACAGAGGAAATTGTTTAGGCTCAAAGGGAAACAGAAGACCAGGTCTGTGTGCCGGAAAGAATTAAAGAGCACAAGAAGTGGTAATTTTGTGGGTGAGCATGAAAGATTATTTTTCTTCCCCTTGTTGCATTTATTAATTATTTCTGTGGTGCTGGGATCAGACAAACCCAGGGTCTTAGCCTGCTAGGTAAGTGTTAACCATGCAGGTACCTCCAACCCCTCTAAGATGGTTCTTCACATAATATTTGAAGACAAATTTAAAATTATAAAACCATGTTACATTGGTTTTGTTTATGAATATGCATATAAAGTAAACTAGATTAGTGCAACAGAAAAGAATATGAGCTATTTTATGTTTGTGGAGTTCTTAAATTTTACTTGAATTGGTGCATTGCATCTGTAAGTCAGGAATGTGTACAGTAGTAACAGAAAATAGGAGGACCTGTAGCTACACTATCAACGTGGGAATGCAGACACTGCTTATAGTAATCCCAGAGAAGTCAGAGGAGGCAGGGGCAAAAGAGACAATTAGAAAGTCCATAGCAAGACAAGAAACACAAAACGAACCATTTTAACATTATATTAGTTATAAATGGGCTAAACATCACAAGTAAAAAAAAGAGATTGGCAAACATGACTCCAGTCTAGTGAATTTAACTGATTACTGTCTAAAAGATGTTATAATATAACATTAACTACAACATCCGAGATACCTCAATATTAGTATTAAACATTTTTTAAAAGATACTTTGGGCAAAATGTGTATACCACTGTGGTATATGCATACTGGAAAATTTTGACATGAAGATGATACATTTTTATCAGAGACAAAGGGATATTTTTAATAATAAATGCAGAAACTTAGTAGACATAAGCATTGTGAGTGTGTATGAAGATGGCAGGAAGCTCAGTGCACATGAAGTGAAGCTGCCCAGGTTGGAGGAAGTACGGAAAACCCACAGTCACAGCTGGACATTCAGCATCCGGTTGCAGTGCTCCACAGCTTCATGACACTGAGGCCTACAGACAAACTGAGCGGTGCCATCAGCTATGTGGCCTTCAAACTGACAGAGTTAGGGCATGTCCAACAAGGCAGAGCGTACATTTTTCTTAAATGTACTTAAAATGTCATCAAGACAAACCGTCTGGTAAACTCTAAGATAGCACTCAGTAAACTACTTGTGGAGCATGTTGTCTGGTCACAGTGGAGTTGAATCAGCATCATTAATAAATAAAATATCTAGAATATGCCCAGCAACCCATTAGCCAAAATAGAAATCACAAAGAAATTCAGAAACCTTTCAAATTAAATGCTAATAAAAACACAGCATTTCAAAATACAGGAAGTCAGCTACAGAGAGCTTAGTGAGGAATTTAGGTATTAAAATTCATGCTGGGGAAATAATGTTTATAACTATGTTTAGAACTAGTTAAAAAGTGAAATGAATTTCAATTAAGAAGAAAAATATTAAGGCTATTTAGATTATCAAGGATATTGGATATAGATTATTTCTTCTTGATTTAGTTTAGGTAAGTTGCATAATTAACACCAAAATGTGTCCATGTCTCCTAAGTTTTCTAATTTATTGGCATAAAATTACTCATATTGTTTTCTGTTTCTGAATAAGAGTAGTAACTACTGTGTGTCTCTTTTTATTTTTTGTACTTTGACTATCATTCTATATGTTTATATATATATATATATATATATATATACACACACATATATGTCTGTCAGAGTGTTACCATATCTATGACACAGATCCCATATTTATATGTATATACACATACACAAATATGACTACCAAAAAAACAAACCTCCTTTGGTAAAATTATAGATCCAAATGGCAACCCTAGTAAATTCTTTTAACTGTGTAGGGTGGTTGTATAATAAATATTATAATTACTTTTTTTTTGCAGAATTGAAAATACGGTTCCTTCATTTTACAAGGAACACCTAGACTTGATGGACAACCTGAGAAGACTATTCCAGAACTCTACCAGTAGCCCACATGACATGGATTTTATAGACTTGCATCTTTAAAGACACAAAAATTCTAACAAAATACTAGTCAGTTTAACATGTGACCATGTAACTTTATCACTGGAGCGAGAGGCTAGTCTAACATTTGAAAAATCGTCCATGTAGGGTAATCTGCTTCTAGCCATGTTGGAGTCACTGAAACCTTAATTACCAGCCTTCTGAATAAAAGTTTAAAACTAACCCCCTACACAAAATATCTTTAGACTGTGGAAAACTGCATCAAAATACTCTGATCCTTGAGCAAAGTAAACACCTGAGGCAAATCCTGCAGCCTCCTCAGGCCTCTATCCGTGGATGGTATTGGATCACTGAGGAGAGAAGGGTCACACCATGATGTGCCACCAGAGCTCGGGTTAGCTGTGACAGCACGGCAGCAGTCCAGCAGAGAAGAGGGGCAGGTGCCTCTAGGCTGGTCCCGTCTTTCCTACTCAGCATTCCTAATCTGTGTGCCATGTGTGCAGACCACCCTGCCAGACAGAAGTTCTGGGGAGCTATGAGCTCCCGGTCACCTAGGCAAAGAAGCTGGGACGGTATCCCAGTGACGAAAGCCAGACTGGAAAGACTTCCTTAAACGTGAAGAGCACGCACTAGGGGCTGCAGACGGTCCGATGTGAGCAGGAGAGGATGAAACGGGTTGTGAAGCGTACCCAGTCTCAATCCCAAGAACAAACAGGTGACTTGCAAGCTTTGGAGGGATCAACATGACTTTTGGTCAACTTAAGTGTCCACACAGGACCTCAGTCAGAAAATTGAAAATTTTAAAATCACTGTATCTCACTGTATTAACAAAACACAGGAGCAAACACTGCCATCTAAATAAACGTAGAAAAGACTTGAAAATTTGGATTTTATATGTGGTCGAAAAATCTTCCAGTAACATGAAAAGAGAGGGGACATCCCTTAAGCTAAGGAAAGGTAGGCACCAAAAGGCAGCGTTGGTGGAACACTCCTGGGAATTTCTGCCTCTTCTCTCCTGAGTTCACCAGAAAGCAAAGAGCCCAGCGTCAGTCTTTGTGTCCAACATCGTTTAGACACCTGTCAGTGAAATGATGAAAAAAATGTCACGTGAATTGAAGAGAAAAAATAAAACTCTATTTGCAACTTGATTGTGAACATTAAATCCTCAAGAATTCACATAAGGGAGTGAATTAAGCAAGATGACAGAATGCAAAAATATAGAAATATCACTGTTTTTTATGTATCCTAACAGAGAGCAATTAAGTTAACAACATGGTAACATTTAGATAGTTTTAAAATAAGATAGCTTTATAGAAAATGTCTAAAAAATATTCCCAAAGTTTGCATACAAGAAATTAAGTGATATTGCTCAGAGAACTTTAAGAAGATGTAAATAAATGGAAAATTATGCCAAGTTCTTGTACTGGGGAACTCAAAAAATTATGACTGTCAAGCTTCCCAAAATGTGTTGATCACATGAATATATTTCCAGTGAAAATCTCAGCACACTTGTGCACATTTGATTAACTAATTTGAAAAATTTACTTATAAATTTGAATGATCTATAACACTAAAATTAAAATTTAAGTACACAAATTTCAGACAAATATTTAATTTCTTAACTAAGTATGAAACATTATAATCAAGACTTCTTGTTGTTAAGTAAGAATAGAGGTTTAAGTTGATGGAAAAGTAAATCTAGTTCAGAGACCTACGTGTACAATCCAAATGTGAAATGATGATGGTAGAGTGAACAGACATGATGACCTCATGCACATGTGTGACTGCATGACCATGTGATCCTGCAACACGTACAATCAGAAAAATGAGAGATGACACTCCATTTATGTATGATCTATCAAAATGCATAAATTCATTCTACGGTCATGTACAACTAATTAGAACAAATAAAAAAATTTTAAATGATCATATATTGCCTTTATATAAAATAGTCAAGTAGTGGACACAATTCAAATGGGCATCAAGAAGAGAATGGATAAATGGATGCTGGTATGTTTTTGCAACAGAAGACTTTTTCATAAAGAAAGAATGAACTTCAGATATATATTTCAGTGTGGATGAACCTCACAGGCTTAAATGGAGGGAAATATAAGATGATATAAAATAGTGCATGCTGGATGTTCCATTCATATGAAGTCAAAAAGCACACAAAGGCAAATCCACCTTGAAAGAAGTCAGAAAATCAGTCCCCTAAGTACCGGGAAGTGCCTTATCCTATTGGGAAGGGAGTGGGTAGCAGTCAGAGGACTGGCTGCCAAATAAAAGCCATGAAAGTAATATTAAAAAATAAACACAAAAGAGAATCATACATTCGAAGCAGGGCACTGATGGGTAGATAGACCTGATGGGTCTGATCCTAACAGAGAGAAATGCCTGCTCTTGATTTATTTATAGCGGCACAAACCAAAAGGATCATTAAGGAGCTCCTTCAGGAAAAACAGGATAAGAGTGGGGAAAACCGGTTGCTTGGGTCTTGGCAGATTACGCCATTCCGATGCCTGTGTTGGAAACTGGGGCTGTGAGCTAGGGTAGGGCACCAGCATTATCTGGGCTTTCTCCAACCGGGGAATTTCACCCAGGAGTTACCAAAGCTAGATTCGCTGCCTTAAAGGCTCACACAAAATCCATAGTGCATACACAGCTTCCAACAGGGAAGAGCAGGACAGAAACTTCTGGGGCTATGGAAATGGTCTAGCTCTGGACTTGGCTGTGGGTTGTGTGTGCCCTGGCATTTGGAAATGGTCTAACTCTGGACTGGACTGAGTATTATGTGCACCTTGGCATTTGGAAATGGTCTAGCTCTGGACTGGGCTGTGGTTGTGTGCACCTTGGCATTTGGGAAGTCCATTTATTACATACTTACCAAACTGTTTTATTTTATGCAAGTTTCATCTCAACTAAGTAAATAAATTTAATTCTTTCCCATTCTTTCTCTAATCTATAGCTATGTATTTTTTGTCATGTCATCAATTTCTTAAAAGTAAAAAATAATTAGTATGTAAAGGGTAGTCCTCCTGCGTTTCAGGTTGCCTTTCTTTGCGCCTTTCTATGACTATTTTCCTAGAAACTCACTGAGTCATGATCATCATTTTAGATGTATATTTATCAATATGAGTTATTTTTATTGTACCAGTTAGGTTTGTGTTTTTAATTAGAATTGTACTTCATCTGGCATTGACATTGACACTGTGTTTGCTAATGTACTGGTTAACTCTCATTTTATTTTATTTATTTTTTCTTTTTTTTATTGTAAACAAATGGGATACATGTTGTTTCTCTGTTTGTACATGGAGTCAAGGCATACCATTTTTGTGATAATAAATTTACATAGGGTAATGTTGTTTGATTCATTCTGTTATTTTTTCCCTTCCCCCCACCCCTCCCACCCCTCTTTTCCCTCTATACAGTCCTTCCTTCCTCCATTCTTGCCCCCCTCCCTAACCTTAACTCTAACCCTAACACTAACCCCTCCCACCCCCCATTATGTGTCATCATCCACTTATTAGCGATATCATTCGTCCATGGTTTTTTGAGATTGACTTATCTCACTTAGCATGATATTCTCCAATTTCATCCATTTGCTTGCAAATGCCATAATTTTATCATTCTTTATGGCTGAGTAATATTCCATTGTATATATATACCACAGTTTCTTTATCCATTCATCAATTGAAGGACATCTAGGTTGGTTCCACAGTCTGGCTATTGTGAACTGAGCAGCAATGAACATTGATGTGGCTGTATCTCTGTGGTACGCTGATTTTAAGTCCTTTGGGTATAGACCAAGGAGTGGGATAGCTGGGTCAAATGGTGGGTCCATTCCAAGTTTTCTAAGGAGTCTCCACACTGCTTTCCAGAGTGGCTGCACTAATTTGCAGCCCCACCAGCAATGTATGAGTGTACCTTTCTCCCCACATCCTCGCCAACACCTGTTGCTGCTTGTATTCTTGATAATCAGCATTCTAATTGGGGTGAGATGGAAACTTAGGGTGGTTTTGATTTGCATTTCTCTTATTACTAGAGATGTTGAACATTTTTCCATATGTTTGTTGATTGCTTGTAGATCTTCTTCTGTGAAGTGTCTATTCATTTCCTTAGCCCATTTGTCAGTTGGATTATTTACATTCTTGGTGTAGAGTTTTTTGAGTTCTTTATAGATTCTGGAGATTAGTGCTCTATCTGAAGTATGATTGGCAAAGATTTTCTCCCAGTCTGTAGGCTCTTTCTTCGCATTGCTGATAGTTTCCTTTGCTGAGAGAAAGCTTTTTAGTTTGAATCTATCCCAGTTGTTGATTCTTGCTTTTATTTCTTGTGCTATGGGAGTCCTGTTAAGGAAGTCTGGTCCTAAGCCGACATGTTGAAGCTCTGGTCCTACTTTTTCTTCTATTAAGATGCAAGGTCTCTGGTCTGATTCTGAGGTCCTTAATCCATTTTGAGTTTAGTTTCATGCATGGTGAGAGATATGGGTTTAGTTTCATTCTATTGCATATGGATTTCCAATTCTCCAAGCACCATTTGTTGAAGAGGCTATCTTTTCTCCATTGCATATTTTTGACCCCTTTGTCTAGTATGAGAAAGTTGTATTTATTTGGGTTTGTGTCCGTGTCCTCTATTCTGTACCATTGATCCACCGTTCTATTTTGATACCAATACCATGCCGTTTTTGTTACTATTGCTTTGTAGTAGAGTTGAAGATCTGGTTTGCGATACCCCCTGCTTCACTCTTTCTGCCAAGGATCGCTTTAGCTATTCTGGGTTTTTTATTCTTCCAGATGAATTTCATAATTGCTTGCTCTATTTCTGTAAGGTACATCATTGGGATTTTAATTGGAATTGCATTGAATCTGTATAGCACTTTTGGTAGTATAGCCATTTTGACAATATTAATTCTTCCTATCCAAGAACATGGGAGATCTTTCCATCTTCTAAGGTTTTCTTTAATTTCTTTCTTTAGTGTTCTGTAGTTCTCATTGTAGAGGTCTTTCACCTCTTTTGTGAGATTGATTCCTAAGTATTTTATTTTTTTCGATGCTATTGTGAATGGGGTAGTTTTCCTAACTTCTCTTTCTGAAGATTCATCACTTATGTATAAAAATGCATTAGATTTATGTGCATTGATCTTATATCCCACTACTTTACTGAATTCACTTATGAGTTCTAAAAGTTTTCTGGTGGAATTTCCTGGTTCCTCTAAGTATATAATCATATCATCAGCAAATAGGGATAGTTTGAGTTCTTCTTTTCCTATTCGTATCCCTTTAATTTCTTTGGTCTGTCTAATTGCTCTGGCTAGAGTTTCAAGGACGATATTGAATAGAAGTGGTGAAAGAGGGCATCCCTGCCTTGTTCCAGTTTTTAGGGGGAATGCTTTCAGTTTTTCACCATTTAGAATTATATTAGCCATGGGCTTAGCATAGATAACCTTTACAATGTTAAGGAATGTTCCCACTATCCCTATTTTTTCTAGTGTTTTGAGCATGAAGGGGTGCTGTATTTTATCAAATGCTTTTTCTGCATCTATTGAAATAATCATGTGATTCTTGACTTTAAGTCTATTGATATGGTGAATTACATTTATTGATTTCCTGATGTTGAACCAACCTTGCATCCCTGGGATGAAATCCACTTGATCATGGTGCACTATCTTTTTAATATGTTTTTGTATGCGATTTGCTAAAATTTTGTTGAGAATTTTTGCGTCGATGTTCATTAAGGATATTGGTCTGAAATTTTCTTTCCTCGATGTGTCTCTGTCTGGTTTAGGTATCAGGGTAATATTGGCTTCATAGAATGAGTTTGGGAGGGTTCCCTCCTCTTCTATTTTATGGAATACTTTGAGAAGTATTGGAATGAGCTCTTCTTTAAAGGTTTTGTAGAACTCGGCTGAGAACCCATCTGGTCCTCGACTTTTCTTTGTTGGTAGGCTTTTGATGACTTCTTCTATTTCATTACTTGAAATTGGTCTATTTAAATTGTGTATGTCCTCCTCGTTCAGTTTAGTCAATTCATATGTCTCTAGAAACCTGTTGATGTCTTCAAAATTTTCTATTTTGTTCGAGTATAGATTTTCAAAATAGCTTCTAATTATGTTTTGTATTTCAATCATGTCTGTTGTGATATTTCCTTGTTCATTCCGAATTTTAGTGATTTAGGTTTTCTCTCGTCTTCTCTTTGTTAGTGTGGCTAAAGGTTTATCAATTTTGTTTATTTTTTCGAAGAACCAACTATTTATTTTGTCAATTTTTGTATTGTTTCTTTTGTTTCAATTTCGTTGATTTCAGCTCTGAGTTTAGCTATTTCCTGTCTTCTACTATTTTGGTGTTGGTCTGTTCTTCTTTTTCTAGGGCTTTGAGCTGTAGTGTTAGGTCGTTTATTTGTTGAGTTTTACTTCTTTTATTAAATGCGCTCCATGAAATAAATTTTCCTCTAAGTACTGCTTTCATAGTGTCCCAGAGATTTTGATATGATGTTTCTTTGTTCTCATTTACCTCTAAGAATTTTTTAATTTCCTTCCTAATATCTTCTGTTATCCATTCATCCTATAATAGCATATTGTTTAATCTGCAGGTGTTGGAGTAGTTTCTGTTTTTTACTCTTTCATTTATTTCTAACTTCAATCCATTATGATCTGATAGAATACAAGGTAGTGTCTCTATCTTCTTGTATTTGCTAACATTAGCTTTGTGGCATAATATATGGTCCATTTTAGAGAAGGATCCATGTGCTGCTGAGAAGAAAGTTTATTCGCTCTTGGTTGGATGGTATGTTCTATAAATGTCTGTTAAGTCTAAATTATTGATTGTGTTATTGAGATCTATGGTTTCTTTGTTCAATTTTTGTTTGGAAGATCTGTCCAGTGGTGAGAGAGGTGTGTTAAAATCACCTAGTATTATTGTGTTATGGTCTATTTGGTTTCTAAAATTGAGAAGGATTTGTTTGACATACATGGGTGAGCCACTGTTTGGGGCATAGATGTTTATGATTGTTATATCTTGCTGATTTATGCTTCCCTTAAGCAGTATGAAATGTCCTTCTTTATCCCTTCTGACTAACATTGGCTTGAAGTCCACTTTATCTGAAATGAGGATGGATACTCCAGCTTTTTTGCTGAGTCCATGTGCATGGTATGTTTTTCCCCATCCTTTCACCTTTAGTCTATGGGTATCTCTTTCTATGAGGTGAGTCTTGCAGGCAACATATTGTTGGATCTTTCTTTTTAATCCAATCTGCCAGTCTATGTCTTTTGATTGATGAATTCAGGCCATTAACATTCAGGGTTATTATTGAGATATGATTTGTATTCCCGGTCATTTGGTTCATTTTTAAAATTTTATTTATTTATTTATTTTTTGACAGAACTTGGTTCCTCCTTTATTTGACAGTTTAACTCTCATTTTAAATCTTCTATGTCTTTTAGTTTGAGACTTCTATTTTGTAAGCAGCATTTCGTTAGCTGAATTTCATTCATTTTAATGTGACTTTATTTTTATTTACTTTCATAGCAGATAATATGAGTTATTGCGTTCTTTCATAGTATGGCTTTCTTTGACTTACTTTGTTCCTCTTTTGGGCTTGAATGATTCAAAGGTAAGATCCTAATGGGTCACTCAGGAAGCCTATAGGTCAGCTGCTTCTTTCTGTCAGCATGTGGGTAAGTGGTGTCTTCTGATGCTGTGGCATCTGAGCTTGGGCATGCGGGGCAGGCCCACGGCGGGTCTACCTGCTCCCTCTGCACTCTCGGATCTCTCTGGCATCACATGAGACTGAGTTATTCCCATCAACCCATTTTTGTATTTTTATGGCTTTTTTCAAGCTTTTCCTTGATGGGCCACAGTTCTGAGAACTTAGAGTGGAAGCCCGTGTCTCTTCACCTCCAGATTCACAAAGTGATGCCATTCAAATATAGACGCTGTCAATCACGCAGTTTCAACATCTTGGGAATTAAATTCATTTCTTAAATTTTATTACATTACCTTTGAACCTGGTAACGCAGTTCAAATTGCATGTAGATTTTAATCATTTTAAGGAGAAAAACAGTGTACTTAAGAAGTCACCTGTTTCCAGAAGGATACTTTGTATGCAGAGGTCAGGCCCCATGCATGCCGTCCCCACAGCGCATCGCGGGCAAGAGGCTGGTGCATCGGGTGAGCCTTGCCCGGGAGCACATTATGCCATTTCCCGCTGCCTGCTGCCTGCTACCGTCTGCAGTGCTCCTGGCACATGCTCACACTGCTGAGGGTGGACAAGAGCTAGTACACATCGGAGGAGCCTGGGAATGCCACTGAAGAGCTAGCAAGGAAGGAAGACCCCAGAATGAGTGAGGTGGGACGGAGGAGGCCACCATGAGGATGAGCCTCTGCTCTTGGAGCTGCAGCTTCGCGGTGGAAATGCTCCTGAGAGGCTTCACCTGGGTCTTGTTGCTCTTCTTCTGATTACACATAGAGGCTCTAGAGTGGTAAGTCAGCACCTGAGTGCACCTGCATGGAAGGGCCTAGTTGCTCCTTGATCATGCCGTCAATCTAGACCAACAGTTGGGCGCACACACAGACACACACAGGAACACACAACGTAGACACTGCTGTGAAGGACCATGCCAGGACAGATGGCTTTTTAAAATGTGACTCATCACCATGACCTGTTTCATCTACTGCAGTTTTTGCTCTTTTTCCATGGCTTTTGGCTCACTGGTGGGTGGTGGGTCCCACCAGAACACAGACCTGTTCCTTCCCTCTTTTGTGTTGTGTAAAGGAGAAATCCACACCTGCTCTCTGTGTCTCTCCTCTTTTCTCCAGTGGAACAGATGGAGACAATAGGTGTTTCTAGATCTTTCCAGTGAAGGAATGGCACATGAATCCGTTTGCTAACAGAGCTAATCTGCTAATGTATTCTTGTCTAGGAATAGAATAAATCACTAAGTATGTATCATTAATGAAGACACATGAAACCTATCCTATTATGTCGAATTATTAGAATTAAGAAGCTTGTGCGGGGGGGGGGTTGGGGGGCAAGCCAATCAAGCTGGACCACGCTAAGTGATCATTAGAGCTGGGTGCGGTAATTGAAATTTGCTTTGCAGTAATTTCATTAAAAATTCATAACTAGCCGAGCCTTTCTCCTCCTCTGTGCTGGTCAGGAGCTACACCGTGTTGGTAAAGGATGCTTCGGATGTGTTCACACTGCTGAGAGCAGTGCCAAAGATAGCAGGCAGGGAGGCCATGTGGGAAGAAGCCACCCACATAAGCCGAGTGGCTCTTTGCATCCTGAGCTCTGGCCATTTACCTAAAAGTGTGCCTAACTCTCACACTTACTTTTTTTTTTTTTTTTTAAAGGCACTGGGGATTGAACCCAGGGCCTTGTGTGATTATTATTATTATTTCTAATCTCCTAATGCTTTGTTCATTATATTGGACAATATTTAAACCTTGGCAATTATCCTGATTAAGGTTACAAACTATTTCACTTCTTAGTAAAATATATTCCATAATCTAGTAAATTATTTTAAAAAGTTACCTGTGGGATGAGAGTCATCACCATTAGGTTTTCTACTCCTGGAGTGTGAGAAGTTTCTTAAATTAAGCACCCAGTGTGCACAGCCTGCGGGGAGATTTGGAGGTGCCTTTTCTCAGAAGCAGTCTGCCTCTATCTCAGGATCATCACCAATTCATGCCTTTGTTTTCTGAAGCTTTGGGTGTTGAGTCTGAAAAACAAATTCTGGTTCAAATATTCCAAAATCTCATGCAGGTTCAGTGTTGAGAGGAATCTGTCAAATTTAAAATGCATTTTGTTGAATATATTATCCTTTAAAAATAAGTCCTTTGTGTCTTAAGGACAATTTGACCATGTGTTTTTAATCCATTTAGAGTGAGCTTGCTAAATGTTTATTTGTAAGAGCTCTTAGCAGTCCAAGGAGCCTCAAGCACTTGACTTTCCAGCCATCTGAAGCTTTTATCTTGAGAGAGGACATCTCCATTTGCAAAGGGCAAACCAGCTAGAATCACTCAGTGCTGAGTTTTCATAAATCTTGACTTCAAAATGTTTTGATACTTTCTAAAAAATTAAGTCTTCATGGTCATTTTCATCTTCAAGATTTAAAAGATCAGTTTTAGCTTTTATAATCTGTGTAACAATCTAGTGAAATCAATCAAGGTATGTGTGTTAATGACCCATACCTCAAAGGATGAAAGAAACAACCTCACAATTATAGAGCTCGCACAGTGTACTAGGACCAGGTACGCATTCCTGGAGTACGTTTCCAAAGGGTCAAGTCTAGTTTTGAAAGGTTGATACTGCATATAACATAATCTGTACCCAAGTTCCCCTATTTAGCAGAGTAAACCACAATATATTTGGTCCGGATTTATTTTCTATTAATTTGCTTTTGGTCTGGTAAAATGTAGTCTGGTACCAGAGTCTACAGAGCAGTTGACACACAAGGTACACACTGAATAAAGGGAAGAGAACCATATTAAATTTTGCCACTTATTTTTACCTATTAACCAAATGTCAATGTATCACAAACCACCTTAGAAATAAGTTTGCTGGCCAAAAAAATTACCAGTACTCATTAAGCAAACATTTTACATAAACGTCTCACACTTATTATTTGGGTTCTTTTCTTCATTAACTTGTAGAATGTAAGGGAGAGATGCAGAATCCTATTGGAAAAACGTAACCGAAGGGCTCCCTCCTTCAGAGGCGGCATGCAACGAGCTGGAAGAAAATCAAATCACACTCCCAAAACAACCATGACTGTAATTCTGCAGCCCAATCGTTTTTCAAAACCCCGTGTGTGCAGGGCTTGGCTGCCCCTCTCGCACTGCTCCACTCTTGTCTCAGCTCCCCACACTCATCTGAGACAGCTGCCTGCATCACGCTTTTCTCCATCCCCTGGGGACGAAGATCTCAGCTTTCACCACCTTCTTCTCCACTCTCTGATCACGCAGGTATAGAAGGACCCTCTGGCCACCAGTGGAGCCCAGGCTGAGCACACCGCCCGCTCCGAATGCCCTCTGGATCTTAGGGTCTGCCTCTCAGCCGAGAGCACTGCTCTGACTGCCTGGCAGGGGCAGCTCAAGTTCCAGGGCTCTGCTGGGACTCGCTGGTGTCCTGATGCATCCTGGCCAGCGTGGCAGGAGAGACTTGCCATGCTTGTTCCCTCTCCCCCACTAATCCCCATCTGCACTGGCCTTTCCTCCAGGCCGGGAGATCCTTCCATAGCTGTTCCTCAGTTCTGCCCAGAGGCCGCGGCCCCTCACCCGCAGTCCTGCCTGCGGTCTCTCCTCCCACCTTTCAGGCGCTGCCCTCACCTCATCTCGAGCACTGCTGTGTGGTGCCTCTGCACAGCTCCATGCTGCGCTGCGAGCACAGTCTGTAGACTGATGCTTAACACAACCCACCAAGGAAGATCCTGAGCCAAGGTGAACAGTTCTGCCCTCCTTCCTCATGCCAAGCAGTGCTGGTCCCAGGATTTCTTTACTGACAGGGTAAGAGGACAGAGGTTGGGGTCACTCAGTGGAAGGGTAAGGTTTGGGGTGGTCTTCTTGAGGCCAAGGGAAGTTTGACAGCTCTTACTGTCTCACTCAGCAGCAGCAGGCTCGGAAACAGATGGCTAGACATCAATCTCCATGTTCTCAGAGTTCAGGAGGCCGTCTTTGAAAAGACCTCTAGTGTCTCTCTGCAGCCCACTTCAGTCTCCTCTCTCAGGTGACCTTGCTGCCTGTGTGACAGCTTCTTCTAAAAGCTCCCACAGTTTTCTTTTCATGCTTGGCAAAGCTGTCCTCAACTTTCCAGGGCTGCACTCCAGAGCTACTTTCTTGTGGACTATCTAATGCAACATGGTCTACTTAGTAGTTGTCTGGGAATCACACACCTGGCTTCTCTTTCTCCCCTGATTGTCTGCTGAACATCTCTACCTGGATGAAGAGAAGACCTCCTCTACCCTCCACTGGAAACAAGGCTCACGGTCCTCCTTGTGAAGTCACACTGCTCTTCCTGGGTTCCTATCTCGGTTAGTGACCCTTGATTAATAAGCAAACTTATTTCTACAAGAAATTTTTTTTTTAAAAAAGGTGTGGAAGCCTCTTGATGGTGCCTCTGAGGGCGCACAGCTCCCTCTGCACCCAGGGAGCTCCCCAGGCCTGGGAGTGGCAGCTGTCCATCACAGGCCTCTTCCTGGCTGGCCCAGCACCAGAGGCCCGCAGCAGCCAACTCCTGGTCTTCGTTCTTTGCTTGTTGCCTCTTCTGCCCTAGCTCATTGCTCATCCTCTCCTTGCCTACTTTTCCTGGAGTATTCAGATCAAAACCCATGTCATCCGAGTTTTTCACAGCTTCTACACATGTGCGATGCACCTGTTACCAGATTCTCCCCTCGAGCTGCCTTTCAAACTCACCTCACAGACACCCACAGTGACCTTGCTTCCCAGGGTGCTCAGAGGTGGGATGCTAAGTCCTGCCCAGTCAAGTCTGCGGCAAACCTGGAGGGCTGCTCATTCTACAGTTAACTATTTTCTCTACAAAATGCTAAAATATTTAATAGATTTTTAAGTTGACACTATCCCTATTGGATGGTGAATTAATGTCATAAAATTGAGTGATTGTTTTAATCTACTGCTAATATATTCTAAGTAAAACATGCCATTTGTGGCAGTTAATGCTATTTTAATGCTTAATAACCTTGAAAATAGTTTTCAAAAGACTCAACATGCCGAGTATTCAATTTGCATTCCTGTTTCTGCATTCGTTTTGCTGCATTTTGCAACCACTGCACAGCTCCTCGGCTGCTCTGGCCGGTGGAACATCCAGACGGAGGCCGCGACACAGTCAGTACTGTAGTAAGAAGGGCTCAGAACTCTCTGGAGACTAAGTGATCTTGCAGATGTAGTGTAATGTCATGGAGAAGTTTTAACTGGAGTATAAATAAGCAAGTGTACACAATATTGTGTGTGCCTGTGTGACATTGTCCCCACCATAAAGCCAGCCCAAAGCAACCTCCATCAGGAGGGGAGGGAGAAGGCCTGCAAGGGTGTGCACTCAGTGGTGAAGACGCCTGGCATGGAATCTTGCAGGTGTGCCCGCGCCTCTGGGTCCGAGGGTGTCCTGGTGTCTGCGGAGTCTTCGATCTCACCTCAGCTGATGACGACGTATGTTCCATGAGAAGGTGCAGCAGAGGCTGGTCGTCACTAGTGGACGTGGCCAGAGTCTAGTGGGACCTCCTGTGACAGCTGTACAAAAGAACAGTAGAAGCCGGGACATGGAGAAGGAGGGATCCTGTGTGCCTGATGACAAGAACTGTCATGAAGACTGCCAGAGCCACAGGACCACGGAGCTCGTAAGGAAAATACTGGGCAAAGGCATCCACCCTTAGCTGCTCTTGACCTTGGACTGGCGCCATTGCTGGTGTTGATCCTTGCAGCCAAAATTTCTCTTGTCAGAATCTCTTACGGAACCCACCCCGCTTTGCCTTTGAATCCTCCCTTTGCCCTCCGCTGCCAGGACATGGCATTTGTATCCTGTTCCAGTGCTCTAAAGAGTGACCTGAGTTGTTTGTAGGCAGAATCTCACTCTGTGTGCTCCTAAGGCTGACATCAATACGCAAGTTGCTGTTGGGCCCCAACCTTCAAGAGGCTCCGCAATGTCTGCTCTCACTGTGGCCGTCTTGTTGTCTATCAAAGATTCTCTGTACACAAAAGGTTATAAAGGTCTTGAAAGGTGCCATTTTAATGTCTCCACTACAAAATAGTACAAATTCAGATTGCTTTTCAATTTGGACAGATCTAACTTGTAGGTCAAGTCTTTTATTTTATATTCTATAGGAGCACCATAACTTTAGTTTATGACATTTGCAAGAGTTGTAAAATCATTTCCAAATTATCCATCACTTTTAGGTTTTCATCCATGCCTTTCAAAGACATAGATTTTTCAAATTACTAGTCTGGGTAATTAAATAACACCTTAATACTCCAATAACTCTTCCTACAATAAAAAAGTAGAAAGTTTGATGCATAAATGAAGTTGAAAATTTTCAGTTTATTTAATAAATCAGAATTTAAAGGCTGATGGGTTCTAATCCTGACATAATATGATCCCTTGACTATGGAGTTCACCTCATTGAATGGATGATCAAGCAGGCTGAGCACACCTCCAAAGGAGTGAGTTGCTCAAGTCCTGGGAGGGACACTTCCTCTTGCATGGGGACAGCTGACTGGTAAGCTGTTAACACAGTCCGCGCCCATCGTCCCTTTTCCATGGTGGCTCATGGACCCTGCTTTCATTGTTACTGAGATCTGTTCTGACCTTTCCTTTAAGCCATTTTGCCTCTCTTTACAACTGGCCTGCTGTCCGTGGTGCATCTTTGATTATGAAGAGGGAGACTATTAATCTTGAGTAATCATCTGGGAAAGCTGCATATCTGCTCTCACTCATTAATAAGCACAAATCTGAATTCCACACTGCACACATTACGGAGAGCAGACCCTTCAAGAGAACCAGATGCAAAGCCACCTCAGCACCACACAGAGCAAACCCTGCTAGGAGAGGCACCTCTGGTGCTGGGCGTGAACGAAGCAGCTCCTGGAAAATGATTGCATTCTGTGGTTCCAGACAGACAGATTCCCAGGACATCTACCGAGGCAGAATTGTCAACCCCTCTCTCTGATGTGCATGCACCAAGCAGTGGAAGGTCCTGTGCCTGTGAATCTGTAGGGGCAAAAGACAGAGACCCAGAGGAGGAAGACAGAGAACACCACTGGAAGACAGAAACATGCAGGGAAAGGAGAACTCTCGGCAACATAGGACCATCTCCAGACAGTCACAGTTCATTTGTTAAAGTTGTGCACCTGGAATGAAACCAAAAACAAAACGGAAATAGAGCTTGAGAATTTGAATTTTGATGTAAGCCCTGATTTGGAATTATGGAATCAGAGAAGATGGCCACACCACCAAACCCACCTCCTGCCAGGCAGCCCTCCCAGCCAGCAGCAGGGGGTGGGAAGCTGGGCTATGAAGGGCGAGTCCTGTGTGGGACCAGGAGGCACTGAGAAGTTGCACTGGGGAGTGCTGCTCAGGGGGCGTGGGAGGGCGGGCATGGGCAGAGCCTGAGTGGACAGCTACTCCTCTCGCAGCACCTCCAACTTCCTGATGAGGTGTCTGCAGAAGACAAACCCTGCTCCCGAGGCTGTCATGAGGATTGATTTAGATGCAACAGTTTAAGAGCTTCCCACACTGCCTGGTGCATGATGAACACTCAGTGAGGGCTAACTCATTGTTTTCTTTATCTTGCTCATGTAATTCTATTATCTCCAAATAAAATTTGGAGACATCATAAAATTATTGTCACTAACACAGTCCCTAGATGAGGGAGTCAACTACAATCATATTTGCAAGAGATAGAAAATTTCAATGGGAAATCATTTTTTTTATTTTTAAGTTTATTCCAAACTGCTTTTTCATACTAAATGCCTCATTAGTGAATTTTTAAAAAATGTTCCTACATCAAAAAACTATGCATTTCATTGTGAAAAATGCTTTTGCAACCTGGTTCTTCCTGTGCAATAATGCTCCTTAGTTTCCTACTAGCCATCTGTTGTTACCAGTCTCTCTCTGAAGTGTCCTTTCAACGGTCACCATTTCAACTGCACCATGTTGATGTAACTACCCCCTAATTTTTAATGCTCATAATGCTTACAAGTTTCCTATTAAAAAAATTCTATAATAAAATCTTTGAGTCAATACCCTTTCTAGATTATTCTGGTTGAGTGTATTTCTGTAAGTGAAATTACTTATCAAAGAACATGAATATGTGTAGGTTTCTGTATTCATTGCTAAATGGATTGCATGAAATGTTGAGCAACTTATACTGACACTAATAAGCTCTAAGCACGTATATTGCCTCTCGGTGTAGCATTTTGATGCTAGTGATTTATTCATTGATATACTAAAAGACGCTTTATTTTTGTTTTGATTTAGTTCACTACTCGTACAATTGGATGACTCTTAGGGCCATTAACTATTTTTCACTTTCTCTTTTGAAAAACTGTTCCCTTTGTTTCCCAGCGTGCAGTGGAGGCTCTGTGATGATCACAGAGGGACCGTGGTGACTTGTAGGGTGAAGATATTCCCGATCGCTGTGGTTTTGCAGCGGCCCTCTGCAGTAGCCTTCGCCTTTAACTGCCTCCTTCTAAGTAGGTGTTGTGGAGGGTGTGTGTTCCTGAGATCCGCTGTAGGTTTCTTCCTCAGAGAAAGTTTCCTCACCAGGCAACTATTCAACTCAGTATTCATTCTGCTTGGGGGTGACCAAGATTTTACATAATCTCCATAACAGAACTGAAATCACTTGGCCTTTAGTTCAGGCAAAGGTCTGTGGTATCAAACAAGCGTACATGGGGCCGGGCGGTGTAAACGTATCACCTCCTGGTGGGAAGCTGGCTGCTGCGTGTTCTGCTCTTGCCTGGGTAGCTCAGGCTACGTTGGAGTTTCCACACCGTCATTCGCTGCATCCCTCCGCAAACATCTGGAAACCCACATGGGCGTTCGCCCAGGGTTCCAATGCGTTAACCACTGAAGCACCCCTGAATTAAAATCTATGAGTTACAGCCAAACCCACCTTCTCAGCACAAGCTCACCAGTCAATAAGGTAATGGCGTGAATCGATGGGAGAGATTTGAGGAACTCTTAATTAAAGAAACAGCTGCTGATACAAATTACGTTTCCAATGTAGTGACAGAGCACAGGCCATGCAGGAGGGCAGTGAACGGTGGCCGGCAGTACGCCCTCCCTGCCCTGGTAGCCGTCCCCAGGCACTGTCTGATGCTTATTTGTAGGGAGGCAGGTGTCCATCTCCCAGTGACAACAGGCACTCTGGCAAAGTACGGTCATTTGCCCCACATTGGCTCCACTAAGGTGCTGGTCAGTGACTAGGATTCTCTTTCCCTCTTTTGTAAAACTTGGGCATTTCTCCAAAGCTTCTCATCTATCAAAGTAGCTAAATAATACTTTGGGTCTACACTATAACTCAAAAACTCAATTTCATTCTTGGTATCGCTGTGCTATGATGTCCTTAACCAGCCAAACAAGGCAAGGCGGGAGCTCTGCTCTTCCTGCAGGAGCCTGCTCACAGGTGGCTCTGTGTGTGAGGACAGCAATTCTCTCATCCCAGAGAAGAGAATCTTTAAAACACCACAGAATAACCAGCCTTGAGCGGGGCAGGCGGAGAAGGGGAGGGGCTGAGGACCGAGGGGTGGGGCGATGGCCTGCTCTGCCCCTGGCTGACTGCTCACACAGGGCAAGTCGATAGCCAGATCCCCAGTGGGCGTCCTGAGACGTGGTTTAGAGAGACATCAATCTGTGATGTCAGCAGTGTTCCGTGGAGACCTAATGGACCTTCACAGATCAATATTCAAACCTGCCCACTCTGAACAGTCTGGGAAACCGGCCCCCCTCCAACAGTATCTGCTGGCAGGAGAGGCCTCAGGTCGCCCTCATGGCTGAGCACCACTGGAAAGGCAGGCTTCCACGTGGCAGGAGGCTGCTTGTCTGGGGCTCCCACGGTGGGGAACGTGCTCCTCCTCACGATGCTTGGAGGACGGTGACTACAGCTCAGCGGGTGCTCTGTCCACCTGGTGTCCACATCAGGTGACTAGTGGAGTCACAGGCATCTCCATTCTAGGAGGATCACAGCCTCCAGCTGCGCAGGCTCACAAGGTGGGCATCCAGTCCACTGCAGACTCACCAAGTACAGGAGAAAGAGAGTCTGCCACTGCGTGTTACCACTAGTGTTTGGGCACGGGAAATGGAACCCCCATCCCAGAAAGCAAAGATTCAGGAAAAAATAGATATATATAGTTAAATGTATAACTCTACTCTGTTAAATATAAGCATATGTTAAAACAAACATTTTAAAATGTATATTTATACATATGTTTTTGAGGTGCTGGGGAATGAAACCAGAGCATCCCATACTGTGAGCATGGGCTGTACCACTGAACTGCACACCCAGCCCAGAAAATATTGTTAAAGAGTTTGTAGCAACAACGAAGTCGCTTGGAAGATGTAACTGAGAATATAGTTCTGATCATATTTTAAATCTCAGTGACCTTGGGGGAGGGAAGTGCAGCAGTGGTTTAGGACTCATTAAGGCAACATTAGCACTAAGTTATGTACCTCATCCCGTTATGTCCAAGCCTAGGTGGCCCTGACTGTGGAGACCTTGTAGGGGTGACCTGCCCATACCATGTCTACAAAAGGCTGTTTTCAAGGCTACTTCCTTCTCTTCTTTAGAAAATTAAAGGAGAATGGTGCTTAATTCAAAGATCAGCAGAAACCAAGCCTGGTGGAGACTCCCTACCCCTCTAGTCTGAGTCATGTTGTGGATTGCCTTGACAATGAGAAACTCAGGGTGCATTTGGCAACTACCCTTTGTGGCCCCTGCGGAGGTGCGCAGCTAGAGTGTGGATGGATCCCACCGAGCGCAGGTTCCCAGGAAGCTGCACCTGAGCAGATCCTGTAGACTGGAGTTGCCGAGTGGGCTGAGCTGTGTCCGAGGCTCACAGCTCCAAGCAGCCAAGACTGACCAGCTGTTACCACCTGGGATCAGAGCATGATACCATGGGACTCCGGTGGTTCCAGGGCACTCCACACACCTGGGATGGAGCCCACAAGCCACTCTCTCTCTGAAACGCAGCCCCCAGGGGAGTTTGAACATTCGAAAAGAAGGATCTGGTCACCTGGAATCCTCTGATTTCATGATCACTTCTCATGGCGCAAAGTCACACTCTGGCCACAACGACATCTGAATGAATACGGGGGTAACAAAGTTCTGCTGTGAATATCTAAGTTCAGATTGGTCATAACAAAGTTCTGCTGTGAATATCTAAGTTCAGATTGGTCAGGCTCCCAAGTGAGGCAGGAAGAGGAGTTTGGTAAATATGCCCTGTCTTCTGGATGGCTCCCGGGAGATATTATTCCAGTAAAGCCTGACGCTTGGAGATCTGCACACACAGCGCTACTCCGCCTTGGCCGCACCTCTGCCTCTGCACCCAGCCCGCAATGGAGTTAGGACTTAAGAAGTGCCTCCATGCAGGTCGGACGTGCACGGATGTGCGCAAACGAACGCAGAGGCACCCCAAGAGTGATGTCCCTATCCCTTCTTTACCAGCCTGGAGCCTCCAGGGAGTTGGCGTCTAGCTCACAGACTCACAGCCCAGAACACTGGGGGTGGAGGACCAGGGTGGGCAGTGGGGGAGCAAGGAGCGGAGGGAGAGAGCAGCTTACCAAGGACCACTCTGGTCAATAACCCCTCTGCCTCAGGCCTGGACCTTAGGTTTAGAAATTGTGTTTCAGGGCTCAACGTTGCTGGCTGTAGGAGCCGATTTCCATTTGTTAGCATCATTTATGTGACTTTCGGAAGGCTGTATTCATAAGCATCTCTTGTGATTTAAATTTGAGCTTTCCCCCACAAGCTCATGTATGAGTCAATGCAAGAATTTTCAGAAGTGAGATGATGGTTACGAGGGTTGTAATCTAACCAGTGGATTAATCCACTGATAAGTGGGCAGTAACTGTAAGCAAATAGGGTGTGGCTGGAGGAGGTGGGTCTCTGGGGCATATCTGGGGTTTATAGTTGGTCTCTGGGGAGCCTCCACTCTCTGCTTCCTGATTGGTATCCTAAGCTGCTTTCCTCCTCTATCCCTCCACCATGATGTTCTTTTTCACCCTGGGCTCAGAACTTTGGAGTTGACCATCCATGAAACCTCTGAAACACTGAGCCAAAATAAACTCTTCCTGTTCTAAACTGTTCTTGTAAGAACTTTTGGTCATAGTGATGCAAATTGACTAAAACAGCATCTCAAAAGAGGTAAAATTAACTTAAGAAATAAAAGTTAGTTGAACCTAAAACAACTAATTGCTAGGTCTTCTGCACAGAAAGGAAGGGAGTACCTGTTAGGTTCAGGCAGATGAGGAAGGTCACATGGGAGTGTTTTTCAAGTCTGCAGCAGCCAGGGGGCTGCTAGACTCCCCAACTCAGGTGCATCTGCAGAGGTCAGAGCACATGGGAGGTCTGTTCTGGTTTCCGGTTCTGCCTAGGAAACAGAATGTGGATCTTAGCAAATTATTTCATTCCTCAGAGCCAAGAACCCCACCATTTGAAATGTGAATGAGGGTAATAATTGCTATCAGCACGTTCGGTAAAGAAAATGTATTTACGCTTATATTAGGATAGTATTAATAGCAATAATTTATGTGAGTGGGTAAATAAATGTACCCAGAGCATGTCAAGCTCTTCCTAAGAAACTTATCATTTAAATGCAAATTGCAGTTTCTGTTTTGCAAATAGTTTGAGAATGAATAATGGCCGTCACAGGAAAAAAACATGACATCTCATGCATTTTGTAACTTGCAATAATCAAGGTATGTGATTGGTATTTCCATTGGATGATACTTTTCCTCCTGAAATCTGCTTTTAAATATTTAATTTGAAATGGATTAATTGGATGATAGTTCATTTGGGGCCACTTGAGTCCTAAAAGTAATGGCTAGAGAGACTGACGTCCTGGATGAGCGGTCGCAGTGTCTCAGTTCGGGCCTTTGCTGGAATGAGCAACAGTCTTTTCCTTGGAATGTCACCGACTGGGGCAATTTCTCCTTGGTTTTGTGTTCAATGGGATGTTGATGTTTGTGATTATATCTCCAGGATTATGGGGCTGGAACACAAATCAGTGTTAGAGGGGCCCAGATCAATTTTCCCTCCATTCATCCATTCACCCATCCATTTATCAGTACCCAGATAAATATGAGGGAAACTCACCGCAGATTTCTTCCTTTAAGGCCATGTAATTAGCTTGATGACTCAGCCGTGGCAGCAATGAACACAGAATCCACGCTGCTCCGGCTGTATTGAGAGGGTGACCACCCCCTGGAGGACAGCTGGTCAGGGCTGAACTGAAGCTCGTGGATAGAAGCTTCCTCTTTCAGGGATGACTCTCTGCACACAGAGGAATAGCCGCAGAGCAAAGTCCATCCCGTTTCTCTAGACAGTGGCAGGTACCTTGTACCTTCTTCCCATAAGACCCCCTGGGACGGGTTCTTGGGAACAGGGGACAGCCCATTATTAGGGACAGTGCCACATCACTGGGAGGTCAGAGGAATCATTAAATGGCACGCTCATGCACATACCTGGACATTCACTCTGCCTCAGGACACCCCGCCCTTGCCCAGGCACCTGCTGCATGATATAGCATCCCACACACCCAGTGCTCGGGGGAAACACTGAGGAGCTGCCAGGGCCTGAGAACAACTCTGCCTTGACGGTGCCAGCCGGGCCTCCGCTGGCGGCTCTTTTCCGCTGGTGCACCATCTCCTGCCCGACCTGCAAATCCAAGCACCCGCATGCTTGCAGTGGTCTAGCCTGTGCTGTGGGATTCCTTCGTGGCAACCTCTGGCGGTAGGGCCGAAGTTGGTCACTTTGCTTTCAGGTAAGGAAACGACCGCTGAGGTTAGACAGGGTCACGGTCACTGAGGGCATCCTGCCTCTGGTAGGCAATGACACAAAGTTTTCAAAGGGATGCTCGATTTCTTTACCACAGTCTGTAGATTTGTCATAATTTAAAAATAGGATTCTACACAGCACACACACAATCTCCTCAGTAAAACAAGAAATTGGATAGGAACCTCTTTCTGCTTCATTTTGCCACAGTTAAAATAATTGATAAACAGATGGAAGACCAGGAGAGTAGAGGAAGGAGATCCGAGATGGGAGGGTCCTGGGAATCAAAACGGAGCAAATTATGTTCCAGGCTTGTAAAAATATATCAAATTGATCCCCGATAGGATTCATCGCTCCAATGTACTAATAAAAACCTTTGAAAAGTAAATGAGCCAGGCACCTGAAATCGCAGCAGCAAAGGAGGCTGAGGCAGGGGAAGAGTGAGTTCAAAACCAGCCTCAGCAAAAGCAAGGCTGATATCCTGTTTCTAAATAAAAAAAGACAAACTAGAGCTGGGGATGTGGCTCAGTTGTTGAGTGCCCCTGAATTCAGTCTCTGGTATCTCTAGCACCCCTCAAGAAAAAGTAAACGAGAACATAATTTGCATATATTAAAATGTTAAAATGATTTTGTACTCTTTATCTTTTAAATCTCCAAAATGAGAAGGGTTGAATTGTGTCTTTAGTAGTATGATGTAACTATTTGTCAAATTAAAGTACATGATGAGAGTGGATTTAAATATCATTCTATTATCTACTAACTGCCAAAGAAAAGTGAAGAAGATGAGAGATATTTCCAGGAAAAATTCTTCCCAACCCCACTGCCAGGGAAGTTCTCCACTTCTCAAAAAGCAGCCGGGGCAGAACGTGGGTCCTGTGGAAGCGACCTGGCTTCCGCGAATGCTGTGAGGACAGAAGCCAGCAAGCTTCAAGTCCTAGCTCCCAGGAGGAGAGAGCCTGTGGCCCCAGAGGGCACCAGCATTTATTAGCCAGGAGGGACCCAGTGTCCAGGAGTGAGGTGGGTCAGACTCTGGCTGTGTGGTTGACACAGGGAGGGATGGTTGGAATTTTACTTCTGAAAACACACATTCTGTAAGAACTCTCCTCTCTTCCTCCTGCTGGGAGGCTCTGCCTAGACACAAGGCTTATGATTGCCACTGTCCCCCTTGACACATTTTGGACAGACAACCACAGCATTTGGTCACCGCCTCTTCTGGCAGGTTATGGAAGAAGCTGGAGAGAATGGGATGAGCCAGGTGAACGCTGTGCGCCAGATAAGATTTAGATGTTCAGGACCACCACTACTTTCATCTCGTGCTGACAACTGGGTTTGTAACCTTGAGGTGAACGGCTTCTGCCCAGAGGAAGTCTGCTCCTCCCGTAAAGCAGCCCACGGGTGAGGGGCATCACAGCTGGTGCTCCGGGTGATAGCTGGACACACACCTCTGCACAGGGGCCAGGACGTGCTCACATTCCCTTCTGGCTCACCATGGTCCATCCTGACTTCCCTCCCTTCCCTCCTCGGTTCCATCCCATTCCATTCTACTTTGTTCTGTTCTGCTCTAATACTTACATCTCTATCCTGTCTTTAGTCTTTTAAATCACTAATAAGAACCCCAGCCTAGGGCAACAAAGACTAGGGACCTTTTAAAAAATCAGTTCCCAATTGTCCTGGGCTGGATACCTGAATGCAGAGGGCTGGGTAAAACATCATGCTACGTTGGGGACACTTTGCTTGTCTGGGTTCTCTGTCTCTTCTCTGTGTGGCACTTGATGCTCATGGCCTGGGTGACGTGGAGCACTACCTGAGTGTCCTACAGCTGGGGTTGCAGGATGATCTCTTCCAGTTCAGCAGAATCATCTGCCCTGAGCATGAGACATTTTCAGATGTTTTGCAAACACTTTCTGAGAACCGGGACTTGCAGGACATGCCTTCTGTGTTTACTGTGGGCTTTGGAGCAGGTGCAGTACCAGCGAGCAGTGATTACCTCAGTAAAGAGCAGATCACCCTTTGGTAAACTATACGTGTGATTTTGTCATCTAATGTAGTGAAAAAGTCTCCATAGATGTTGGCGCAACTTTGACCACTGGGTCAACCTGGGACAAAGGCTGAATAAGTACTGGGAAGAGAGACAGCATTGGAGCCGATGTGGAGAGCAGGTGGCATGCAGGCCAACTCCCTTGGACTTTGAGGCTCCATTTGTCAGTTATACAAGTGAACTTCAGGGAGAGGAGAGTGGTTTTGCTTCTTCCATGTGTAGACCCAAATGTGGCAAAAGAGAAGTGCACACTAAGTTTGAAATGAAGTTCTTCAGTATTGTGCAATGCACGTGAAGATTAAACTCAGCCGTGAAAAGGGTTGTAGAACATGAGAAATTACAAAATGTGGTGAATTGGTCTTACTGTTCCATGAAATAAAACATGGAGGACAAAGGGTGTAATCAATAACTTTCCATCAGCGTTTGAAGTCTTCTGAGGTTTGGACCATGCTAACGTCTGGAGATTGGTGACATCTGCCTGATCATTAAATCCACAAGGACAGCTCAGGGGAAGCACAGGACATGCCTCCTCCCCACTGTGCCTTCTGAGAAAGAGTGGGGTCCACAGTGACTGGACTTCAGCATTTCATGAAATGTTTTCTTATAATATTTTTATTAGTAGCCATTCAAACTGGTCACCAGTCAGAATCCATTAGAGTTTTCCTGGTTGTTGTCAAATGAGGAGTGAAAACTGAAGGTACTTTGTCAATAAAATGACTCCCCCTCCCCAAGAAAACTGAGCGCAGAGATAAAACCAGTCTGGCTCCTTTGAATGAACTCTAGAGAATGAGAAAAAAGAAAACAAAACTCCAGCTATGTCCCACATCTTCATAACGAAATATCAAACCAGACTTTCTTCATTCACAAGGTTACTAGAAACCTCCTCGTGAAAAATCTTCATAGCAGCCTCATAGCACACGAAGAGATAGAGACTCCTCAACACTGACAACAGAAGTCTTTGGATTTCTGGGCACAGAGATGAGCCTGGAGCCAGGAGGAGGCCAACAGAGGTGGTGGCAGAGCTGGCAGTGGCGACTCCGGCCCAGGCCTCCAGCCTCCTCCCTAGAAGCCAGCGCGTTGGCTCGGCTGCGTGTTAGGACGGTGACCCCAGGCTGCACCTGTCCAGGGATGCTGGTTCAGGCTGCATCTGAAACTCCAGGAAGGACGCCCAGATCGGATGTGAGCTTTCTGTGACCTGGAGGGTAACAGGCGTTTGCTGCACACAGGGCTTTGGAAGCAGCGATGCGCAAGACCCACTGGTGTGTTCTGAATCGCTCTTGGTTTCCTGTGCAGAAGCAGGTGAGGGTCTGTGGACCCTCCGATACTCTTCAGCCTCTGCTGAGTCGCCCTCGTGGACGGGGTGGCCTGGCATCACACACCGGTGGGCCGTGGCCTTGTCAGAGGAGGCGGAGACCTGGCTGTGTCAGTTTCTGTTTGTGACGCGAGGGTGACTCAAGTTCTTGGGCAGCGTGGAAGCCACCAGGACGCTGGGTGTGTGCACGTGGTGAGTGCACAGGGCCACCCCTGAGTCCTTCCTCCAGAGGAGGCAGCGCCTGCTGTCGTGGCTAACGTCCACGTGATAGGATCATCCGACGGCCCGGCCAGGACACTGCCGTCAAGGCTCCCACGTGGACAGCCCCAGGATTTCCCCAGTGCTGGCTTCTACAGGAGCCTACAAACCAGGCCTGAGTGCGGGCTCCCGAGGAACCATGCTGTGGGTCCCTCCAGGGAGCAAAACGGCCTGCTCAGGACCCCTCGCTTGGTATGATCCTGACAAAACCCCGTGGATAGAACTTGGGTCAAAGTCTGGGTAGAATTCATTTTTTCTTAGACAGCCAGATTATTCAAAATTATGGCCATCAGACATGGGTGAGGAAGAAGAATGGGGACGTGCTTAACAGAAACCACTTAAATGCCACACGGCTTGATAATGTAATATCTCCACAACTGTTTCTGTTTAAAGCTAATAAAAGTAAACACAAGACATTCCGTCCTTTCCTATCAAATTTATTACTTTGAGCGACAAAATGACAAAATGATTAGCAGTTAATAAGGCCTTGGCTTAAAAGATTGACTGACATCGCATTACTCATTTAATTTCCGCTTCTCTGAGCTTTTTTTTCCTCTTCCTTCCAGCGCGGAGGGAATTAATATTATCACATCAAAGGCTTGCCTCTAAATGGGGAGAAAAATCATTTAAAAGGACACAGACTGTGATTATTCAAACTAGGTTATTTGCACCTTGTATATATAACAATATCATGGTACAACTTCATTTCACTCAAATTGCTGTCAGTCACTAATAGAAGGAATTTGCTTCCATTTTATCAGCACCATTGTGTGGCGTCAGGTGGGGGAGGGGACTAAATGTGAGATCTGATAAGAAGCATATGAGCCTGAAGCGGGACGGCCACGTGACACAGGCTGGTTTCTAGACCCGTGCTCAATATGTAAATTCTCCTTCCCCACCTTTCCCCTGTGCTTCTTTCTATTCTTTGTTTTTGTTGCATTCCCCATTTTTTTTCCTGAAAGCACGGTGCCTCCTCAAGACCTGGGAGTCCTGAGAAGACGCTTTCTGTTGCTCTTCTGAGCCTCCAGACACGGGCTGATTTAGTCGCGGAGGAGCATGCCGCATTCCCAAGGAATCCCGGTGCCGGGAGGGGCACGCATCCGCAACCGTGGATCAGAATTTAGGCTGGACAGGTCGAAAGACCGCTCCAACCACGTTAGGGCCTCCATGCCAAGCAGTTTGCTGGCCGAACGTTTATTCTTCATTCTTTAAAAGTGGGAAGAGAGCAGGATGACTGGCAGGACAGGGTGCCTGCGAACGGGGACCCTGCTGCCACGTGCACGATGGAACACAGTCACCCAGGTCGGGGAGCCGAGCCTGGTTACCAAGGCTGCAGGTGGATTAAATCAAGAGCGTCCCAGGGGAGGAGGCAGCCAGGAGTAAAATGATATCAGAACAGAGAGCCCCATGTCGACAGGTTCGAAGACAGCCTTGTTAATTTGGGAAACTGCAGAGTTAAATTAGTTTAGGCCCTCGTGAAAAGCAGAGGTACATATTGTCCCAGTGAGATAAATTTCCCCTGCTTGCCCCTGAACGCTTGCCACTGACAGGACACTGCTGTGAGCAGTTCATTAAAATGTCCAACTCATAGGAAATTTTAAAAATTTATAACGCTTCCTATGGATGGTGAGGTCAAGTTCAATGGGCCAGAAAAAAAAAAAAGTGAAATATCTCCAGAATTATTCATGGATCACTATTTGAACAAGCTAGTTTTTTTTCTTTTTTAAACAAAATTAAGACAATTGTAGTAGCTTCATAGTTAAAATTCTAAATTACCAAAATAGATCAAAATGGTCCCCTTCCTGGTAGCAGTCTCTAAGCACTGCGGCAGCATCTTTCAGGAGAGGGCACAGGAACACTGCTGAGTGCCCAGTAATGTGGTCACACCCAGGACAGCAGAGCGTGCCTTCCGCCTGGTTCAAGAGTCTCCGTTTAAAGACAGATGGACTTGTGGGTTAGTCGCATTTTAACGGGTGGTAGGGTGCTCCTGGTTCCTTTCCATTCACCCGTCCTGCCTGAGCATCACCTCCTGTTTGTTGTCCTGTGGATTCACATGCCCTCCTGGCAGAGATGCCTCTTCCCCAGGCACACACCTCCTGGGATGTGTGGGCTCCCAAAGCCATCTCTTGTCGAGCCACAGGACGCTTGTTCCAAATGTCTGACTGGGATGTCCAGTTCTACTCTCCAGCCCTCTTGACCCTGCTGAACATGTTGCTGCACAGGATGACAAGACCATCTGGTCTGACAGCAGTCACAACTGTCAGGACCCCAGAATCACAGGGCTGCTGAAGCCAGAGGCCAGGACCATCAGCCACTCTCCTGGAGACGCGCCCCACTTGCAGCCGATGTGGCCATGTGATGCTCGAATGTTCTGCTGTGTCTCTGCAGCTAATCATCTGTGGAGAAGTAATAATGCATCATTTTAATTGTAAAAATGTAAAGAAAATCAAATTTAATCCTCATACAAACATGGTTCCCAAGAGGTGCTCTGAAGAAACTCTGGTTTATTAAATATGCTAACACACAAGTTCTTCTTCAAGGCCACCTTCCTTCCATGAAGTCAGAGGTGACCTTGAGTCACCTTCCTAAAGATCCACAGGAAACAGCTTTCTCTGGAAAGACAAAGAACTCATTGGAAGACTGGCGGTGCCTGAGGTTGTACTCCGTGGCAAGCTTTCACCTCGATGCTGATGATTAGTCCTGAGAAATTAATTCGTGAGACACGTGCACATTTAGGATTTGGGCAGGGGAGGGGGAGAAGCCAACTCCAGGGAGCCAGTGTTTCTGCAACCCCACACTCACTAGAAGTCCTGGGAAGGGCTAATCAAACCACGTGCCTCCCGGAAGTTGAATGAGATGGAAACACCACCGTTCATGGGTTTGGTGAGCCAGCAGTCACTGAGGCCATGAAGCCAAATAGCACATTGGAGGGAGCCACAGCACCAGGCAGGCTGCTGAGGGGCTGGCAGGAGCCTGCAGGACGGTGGGAACCTCACACCTTGTTCAGTGCAGTCTGTCTTCTGACTCGGCTGCTGCATCTCCCACTCTGGGATCACTGACAGTGATCTAAGGATGGGGCCGGGGAGGCTGCCCAGAGGAGGCCAGAGGGAGGGAGGTTCTGTTGGTGATCGTGATGGACTCCTACTGCAGAACCACTGGACGCTCAGCAGACAGATGTCACCAGGCAGCAGTGCCCGCAGCACTGGGCTTGCCATATGAAAACCCATGTGCACCAAGGTGTCTTGGAATCCCAGAGTGAAGGGGGTCAGGGAAGTGAGGGAGGGGCTGATGAAGGAGAAGCTCGCAGGACCAAGAGCAGTGACGTTCTAATAGGACAGCTGACCACGCACGGTCAGTAGTCTGCTAGAAGGACAGATCATGCACTCAGAGAGTGGGAGCTGGAAAATCTGATGGGAGCGGTGACATTAGGTGACATGTTTCTAAGTTGTTTAGGGTTTAATATTGTGTTAAAATGAAACCCATTTGTAGCTGCCATGCCTATTTTTCAAAGAATAGGCAGCTGCAAATGAAAAACCAAAAAAAAAATATATATATATATATATATATATATTTTAAAAGATAACTGGAGAGAAAAGGAGTTAATTCATCAAGTAAAGATGTCTCAACTATTTTAAGTATTTCAGGCTTCTTAGAAGTTCATACCTGGTGATCACAAAGACAACCAGCAATTTACCAGCTGAAAACCTCAGTAACAGTTGCTGAATGAGTGAAAAATTCCTAAAGAAACACACTTGAAATTCCAAAGAAACACAGATGAACTCATCTAGATATTCAGTGTCCCAGAGACCGGGCTGAAAGCCACCCAGGGCTAGGGTGGCCTTCGAGCATTTCATTTACCAGCCGAGCAGCACCGTGGATCAAGAGGGTGCTTACTCTGGCGAATTCCACAGGACTTGGTCCCCTCTCTCCATTAACTAATTTGTTCTTGCCTATCTCTCCGTGGATGCAAATCAGCCTTGCCTGCGCCCCGAAGAGCGGGCTGTTTCCTCCGCCACCTCGCTTTTTCCCACTGGACCCACCAGGCATTTCTTGGTCTTTTAAGCTGTCATTGGTGGTCCCTGGGTATCCAATCTGTTAAATGAATTAGCCATCTATTGTTCTGACGCTGAGCGGCGTGACCTGCCTGTCCTGGGCTTGGCATTTTCTACTGCCGGTCTCCATCTATTACCCGACTCGCAGCCCAGGTCTCCAAGCTGTAAATCATCCAGGGGAGACGGTCTGCCCTTTCTCCCTTCCGCGGAGCCGCTGGCCCCGCTCACTCTGCGTGTATTTATGTCACTCCATCACGGTCTGCCTCAGAGAGCGAGGGGGCACAGCCAGTGGAGGGCCCTCACAGGGTCTGACTGACGGAATGTATCACCCCCTTCCCAGAGTGAACGCCCACAATCGTAGAGATAGCTAAGTTCTAAACATGGAACATTACAAATAAAAGAAAAATGTCCACGAATGGCCAGAAGAACCAGCCAGGAATCTCTTCCTTCTCATCACCGTGGAGACAGGTGGGCAAAAGCTAAATGGGAACAGTGAAACCCAGGAGGAAGCAGCAGAATTCCCAAGTTCTGTGCTGGGCTGCGGAGCGAGGTGCCCAGCCTTTCCCTTCCGTGCCCCTGGGACTCTGCTCTCAACTTCAGTCACACAGGTGTCCAAGTCCTCGGCCGGCACAGGCAGGAGCTCCTCTTACACAGTGACCCCCTTCCAGGGACTCTTCCTGCCCGCCACGGCCCAGGACCTGTCGTGCTGCAACACGCCTAAGCTCATGAAACCCTTCGTGGGGGGCGAGCGCACTGTGCTCTGCAGGAGGCAGCACCAGGTCAGGAGGGGCAAGGGCTGCGCTCAGGTCCAGGGAGGGTGGGGTGTCTGAGCCACCGTCAGCGGCCCTGCCCCTCAGGGCCGAGTTGAACACAGTGCCAGGGGTCTTCCTGCAGAAAGGCAGAATGGGCCACGGAGAAGACAGCCACGCCTGTCATTCTGGCCCCAACCCAACAATCGCTGAGGTGCCTGTGTTCTCTCTCCTCACTGTGCATAATGAGGTGGAGGCCCAAGCGCTTCGATTTTCATTTGGGTGCTTCCTATAAAAACACCTCTTCATTTTGTAGGAGTTGGTCTGTTAACATTTGTTACTTGCTGCCTGTGTTTCAGATGGGAGAGCAGAATACAAAGGAGATGTGTCATTATGTGTGCGAGCCCCACGGGACGGGGCCTTATGGCCTGTGCCTTACACAGAGTGGCCCCTCTACCAGGACACACCTGCGGAAGGCTGGCCATTGCAGGGCTGGAGGAGGCTCACCAAGGGCAGCAGCGGGGAGGGGGACCCCAGAACAGCAAGACCTCTGAGTATGGAGATGAACAGTCCGGCAGAGACAGGCGGGCAGAGACAGGGCCGTGGAGTAGTGGACTATGCCAGATTCCAGGTGGGGGACATGATTCTGCCCCTATGAAGTCAAAAGCCCATGTGCCTCCAGCCCCCAGGTCAGTCAGCACCAGCTGCTCTGCCAAGTCTGGAGTGGTGGCCAGGCTGGTAGGAGCTGAGGTTGCAGCAGGGGACATGCTTGCCGTGACACGGAGCCGGGCTCCCTGCTGGCAGTGACTGGAGCAGTGCTATTGGGCCTGACGGGACCAGACTGGCTTTCTGAGGAGACCTCTTCCAGAGCCCCCGGGGGAACCCAGCTGAGCCAGAGGCAGGGCACAAACACACACAAGTACACAACACACACACATGAAAACGGACACATGCATAGGCACAAACGTGCTCACACATGATTCACACTTGTGCAAGCTGCATGCACGCCCACGTGAGCTCACACACACACACACACACACACTCACACACACACACCATACAGGGACACACACATGCAATGCAGCCTGCACTATTCACACACAGGCACACACACTCCACAGGCACACACGCCCAGCAAATGCACAACCGTGGCTATCTGCACGCCCTGCACATGCACATGGGCCCGCACAGTGCACAGGTACAAGCGCCACCATGCACATGAGGAAGACGATCAGGATGCCCCCACCCCCACAGCTGTTGAGTCTTTCAAGTCAAGAAAATGCAAAGTCATAGTTTAAAAATTCCCTTCTGACAGTGTCCAGCAGAAAGCATCGTAAAATCCAGGGGCCAAAGTGAAAGGGAAGAAGTAGGCAGAACATCGCCCCGCCAGGCACCCCCAGGTGCGGGGCTCTGCCAGTCACTCTCTTGTCACCCATTTACAGCCCAAGGAACATCAGGTCTCTGTCTTGAAACAACTGCAATTCGTTTCCTTTTTGTCCACATGAAATTACCATGCCGAGTATTATATCCAGAGTATAGAAGCACTAAAGTAATTTTTTTTTTTCAAAAGTAATAAACTCCTGTAAATCTAAAGAAGGGACGCCATCTCAAACTCACTCCTGGAATTGCTTGTGGAATGCCGTGGTCCCATAATTGTACCTTGTTTTAAATTCATATGTATTCATTTCATAAAAATAGTCTATATTTTATACTGATAAATTTATCAATAGGAAAAAGATACTGTAGAAAGATATAAAAAATTACCTGCCAAAATAATGATTTATGCTGGTTTTGAAGCTTCCCCTCTATTATTCATGTGCATAAGACATTTTTTCTTCATTTTGACATTTACTGTGCATTACAGCAATGTGCTCCTCGGTGCCAGTGTCTTCATTTGAATAGAACGTAGGGAGGGACCAGGATCAGCATGAGTGCCTGACATGAGGCCTTGTGCAGCCCTGCAGGGAGGGGGCGGGCAGAGAGGCTTCGGCAAGGGGAGGATGGGCCCCCAGAAGCTCCAACCCAGAGGGCGGAAGCAGGGCGTGACCCCTGCACCTGTTATTTGATGGGTAAGGTAACATGTTACCATTATTTTTAGCTTCAGAGAATAAATGATTTGAACACTGAGAAAGAAGCTGGGGACAAGGTAGGTTGCCAAAAAATCCCTTGGGGAGGCCGTCTTCCTTCCATCCATTATCCTGTGTGAAGCGTCCAGCAGTAGCTCCAAGTTCAGAGGTGGAAACTTACCAGGAATGGCGGATGCTGACCTGTGGCCAGGAGAGGTCAGAGGAGGTAAATAAATGTCAAGCAGAGACCATGTTGGTGGGACGGGAGGAATGGAACTAGGTGAAAAGGAAGTGGACCTGGGACGCAGGAAGCTCCCTCCAGCAGCAGGGGACAGGCCTGTGCCGGGAGAGCTGCCTAGAGCTTCCCTGGGACCCACACCTGCCTCCTGGCCTCATACCACAGGGTCTGTTTCCTTCCATGCTCCTCTTTGGGTCCCCAGGCCCCGGTGACAGTACCCAACTCACACGCACCGTCCGAGGGCGGTGGGATGTATCCGAGCCCAGGGCTCCCCCACGAAGGGAGAGCGCTTCTGCAGACGACGGCAAGGTGTTTAAGTCTTGGGTCTTCTTCACCTGGGGTGGCGGAAACTCCAGCGCGTGTCACATGGCACTCACCCTTCCCATGGCCCAAAGAGTTGGAGTAAAATGGACTAGTCCTCCGTGGTCTCTGGGGTGGCATCCCAGGAGGGAGACCTGGGTGCCCACAGGTGTCACCAGTGGCCTCTTCTGGCCATCCCCACTCCAGGGCACTGTGTGGTCTGATCCTAAGGGTACTACTCTGTGTAGACAGTTCTGGAAGGAGTTTAGTCCCTCTACCAGTAAGTACTGCCAAGAAAACTGGCCTTCTATTCTGAGCATTGCGCTGTTTCCCAGCATTTTAACACTTGTCCTATGGACCAGTGTCCCAAGGCCTTCTGCCTGATGGTGCTCTGGTCCACCATTGTCTACCACCATTGGTGACATCCTGAATGAGTGACAGCCTGTGCTCTATGACCTTGCTGAGCCTGGGTAGGACAGGTGGACCACCACAGCCCTGAGTTCCCTCCAGTGTTGGGTTGCATAGCCGCCTCTTCTGCGTGGGGTGCTGAGGGTGGGCCCACCTCACCCACCTCCTCGCTGCCTCCCCCTGCACGTCCACACTGACTTCTGTTTGACTCCACACACTCGTCCACAGACGATGAGGTTTCTTTCTCCTCATCAAGAGCTTTGTGACCAACATTCTCTGTCAGTGGTTTAATGTCTCTGTCCTGGCCACACAATGGCCTGCAGGATGTCTGGGTCCTTGTCAGGTGCAGTGCTCCGCTGAGCTGCTGTTTGCTGCGGTTAATCCCCCTCCACCATGATTTCTGAGCTGCCTTTAGAACCTCAGTTGCCTTCGGTCCACAGACTCATCCACGCCTGCGGCCAAGATTGAGGGTGTGCTTTCCACAGGCTCCTGCAAGTCTCTGCTTGGCAGGATTCAGAGGGCAAGATCAAGGGCATGTGGCCTCCCCATGCATCCGACTCCCCTGGCGTCTGCAGGATGCGATGAATCTGCTGCTCGGGGCTCTGCTGCCCTGGTGTATCCTGACAGAGGCCGCAGGTGACAGATGGAGGGGTTTTGGGATCAGAGTAGCCATAGAACAATTAATTCCACGAATCTCTAAATCACAGGGAGACCCAGGGTACCTTCAGAGTTACAGATACAACCAGAATTTGCTGAGTTCTCAAGAGCTTGGTCAAAACTTACAAAAAATGTGGATTCAATTTGGGCCCAAAGGCTCACCTCTTTATGCTCTCAGAGCAACTTTGATTACTTTTTCTCCTTCTATGAACAATCTGGCCTTTGTGTCAAGCAACTACACTTCCCTGAGAGATACACACTCAGCTGCTGCACACACCAAGGCGCCTGGGAATTCTCTTTGTGTTTGTCCATTTTGATGCCATCAGGCGTACTGGAAATCCCAAGGATAGCTAGAATCTGGGTTTGGAATATGTGTTAGTAAAATGTTTAAGATTTGTGTCAATTGTGTTGGGCCCTGTTAACCAGCTATTTAGTCAAGTGCTACTCTAGATGTTGCTGTGAGAAATTTTGAGGCTGGGTTAACATCTGCAGTCAGTTGACTAAAAGGTGGGTGGGCCTTGTCCGATTGGCTGAAGTTCTCAGAAGGAAACCCGAAGTCGTGGGAATGAGGCTGGCAGGTAGAGGGCTTGTCTAGCTGCAGGAGAGGCTCTCAGCACAAACCTCAGCAGGAGTGAGAAAGAGTGAGAAAAGGCTGGAGTTCTCCTGGAGAAAAAGGCAATCCGCCTCAAGACTTGGAGAGAAACCCTGCCTGAGTTTCACCCACAGGCCTGCCAGACAAATTTGGACTTTGCAGGTCCCACAACTGCATAAGTCAATTCTTTAATGTAAGTCTCTCCTTCTCTCTCTTTGGGAGAACTTCACTTACAGCTGCACCTTTGTGAACCTCTACACATCTACATTTCCTGATAGATGGACAACCCTGATGGACACAGAATCTATGAATCTAGAACTACTAAGGATCTAACCCAATATCTCTATTTCTTTTTCCACTGGGATTGTCAAAAGCCGGTCAGTTTCTTTGCACTTGGACTTCAAGGGGATATTCTTGTTCTATTTTTCTTTAGACTGTTCATTCCTACCTGGAACCACATTACCTTACATTTTAGATTCTGGAGTATACATTATTACATGTGATGCTCTGTGCGTGCTGTATTGTACCATAGAACCTCATTCTAGTGTATATAAATGTGCATTCACATATGTGCCGTGTGCTCTATGTACAACGAGACTGGAAATTAGGGGAGGGTAGGAAATGGGTCTTTTACCTTCTCTGTCACCTGCCTATCACTTGAACTCGTTCTTGGTATGCTCATAGTTGCTTGATAAATATATCTTGCAAAAGTGCAGGATGGTGTTTGTAAATTTCATATAATTCATTCAATAAATGATACAATAAAATCTTGAAGGAAATTTCTCAGGGCTTTTGTCTAGGTAGCTCGTTAAGCAGCCAAGGAGTTGAAGAGAACCGAAGCAGGGAGGGTGGGGTAGTGCAGGGTGGGCGTGGCCGGCCTGAGCTGACAGCTTCCTCCTCTGCAGTGTGGGGTCAGAAGAGTCTGTCGTGTCCCCGTGCCTGGCCCGGTCCTGGTTGTGTGGCTTTCCCAACTGGTTCCTTAGACCCCTCATCTTGAAAGGGGACAGTGGCTTACTTAGCTGAGTGGCAGAGGACGTGAGGAGCTCCGGAACCAGGCCATTCTGTGGAGCTGCGTCCGCCTTCCTAAGAGGAGCGGTCAGGGGGTCTGCAGCCGGCCTCCTCACAGGCGGCTTCCCCCCTCATGTTCTCCCATCTTCCTCCCTCTCCATCTGCCTGCCACGAGGACACCACTCTGGCCTTGGCAAAAGGGGTGTTTTTTAGAAGCTGTTAAACCTCAAAACAACTTTGATTTTCAACTAACTAACATTCATATTAGTGAGAAATCCTAGTCGGCTGAAGTGTTAGTAAACCTTTTCATTGTCACTCTGCTCTTGGACTCGCTCGCCTCAGGACTCCTGTCTGCAATTCCCTTCCATCCTCAGGGGCCACGGTGGTCTGTGCCCAGCGGATTTGCATTTGCAGACTGAGCACTACATCATGAACTAGACAAACAGAAGGACAGACGAGGGAGAGGGAGATGGAGAGAGGTGGAATTCCAAGGCCTAGAGGCAGGGTTGTGGGAGATAGATAAAAGTAGATGCAGAGATTCAAAGGAGCCCGGCCTTCTCCGCATCGGGTTGCTGGACGCCATGAACTCTGTGTCGCTGTGGAGAACTCCTCCAGCACAGGTCTAGGACCATTTTACTTTGTTTTTGCTTTGTGACAAGGTGAACTTGAAACTGACCTTGATGCCGTAACACACATTGCAGTGAATGCCAAAGCTCCACGGCCCCTGGTGTGGGCACCTAGAGACAGAGCCGCTCTCCGTCCTTCCACGCCTCGCCCACCGAGGAGGAGCCAGACTCAGCGTCCATGCTCCTAAACCTTTGAACGAGGCTCCATAAATACGTAATGCTATAATATTCAAATACCTTTTCAGCACCAGCTTGCAAATCTGTTTTCAGTGTGATCCGATGTTTGACTTCTTCAAAGAAACATATAAATAACAAATGGACTAGGCATAGATATTTATCTTTGCCCTGACATATGCAGAGCAATATTTTTAAAAGTAATAAAAGGCCAGACTCAAAGTTGAACTGCAAAGAAAGAAGTGACATTTGAGAAGAGTTGTCACTCTTCCACTCTAGTGGATGGTCATGGAGTCATGAGACGCGACCTCCAAGCTCCCGGAGGGCTTGCCTTCAGCCACGGCCAGAGGCTGTCGGTGAACTGCTGACTGACTCAGTGATGCTTTGACTCAGTGACTGCAGTCACACTCTGCACTGGCAATGGGACGCTCCGTTTCCAGTCAGTCCTCCTGGACCCAGGCTTGGTCTTGGAGACAGAATCTTGGTCTTGGGGACAGACTTTTGCTGAAGCCCTCATCTCAACATAAATGGGATCCACTGTGGAGAGGAACAGCAGGCCGCCTGTGTGGTGTGCAGGTCTCCTCACCTCTCTGTTGGCAAAACCAAACTTCACTTCTCGGGGCCAGCGCGGGGCCGAGGGAAGGTGTGCGCAGCCAGAGTCCTTGGCCTGCAGACAGCGTGCACCCAGGGCCTGAGCAGAGAGCACTGGGGTTTGCTAAAGTCATTCCTTTTCTTCTTATAATGACTCACGCTGTCACAGATGGATTCCATCCCCTACCGTTAACCTGGGTCAAAGTGACTGTGGAGCGGGTCAACCACACCTCAGTGACCAGGGAACCAAGGCAGCAGGACGGGCAGGGCCCCGCTGGCCCTCCTCGGGGGCCTCGGGTGCTCCCTCTGCACCATGACCACCCAGCATCCCTGGGTCCCAGACAGGCACGTCCACCAGAGTCCAGGCAGTGGACTCCCAATGGACCCATGGGCCTCCGTCTCCAGAACCTATTGTCAGGAGGGAGAATTCCATTTTAACCGAGAAGTTAAAAGAGAGAAGTCCGCATGCTGTGGAGAGCCCCTTCCTCTAATCTGAGGAAATCCCCTTCTGAATCAGGACATGGAGGGGGCTTCTGCCTAGCTGACCGTGATTTCCAAGGGCCATTTGCTGGGAAGGTTTGCCGCCCTCACTAGCCCATCGCCTGCTTTATTTCTAGAAGGGTGAATAAGAGGGAGCAGGAGAATAATTTTAAACTAAACCCAAGTGGCGATGGCTTCTGATTTACGCTCCTGGTTGTTAAACAGAGCAGCGGAGAGGAAAGAGGAAGCTCTGGGGCCCGCGGGGGTACATGGGGACACAGGCAGGAGCCAGGTCCTCCCTGCTCCTTTCCCTGGGTCCCAGCCGGGGCCACGGCTGTGTGACAAAGACAAAGAGAGCAGCCCCTCCCCTGAGGCCTGGTCCCCCTCAGCCCCGCCGGCGTTCCGACCACCCCAGGGGTCAGCCTATCACCCTGCCACCAACGGGGTCACCTCTCTGCCTGCTCTCTCCTGAGCCCTGCTGTTCAGGGTGAAGAAGAAATTCAGAGCTGTTGAATGATGATAGGGGTGGTGAATAAAAAAAAATTAAGTGCCAGCAACAACAACAAAATAAAAGGCGGGGCCGCGGCGCTGGAGAAACGCTTCCTGAAGGGTGGAGAAAGATAAATAGGGCCCGCGCTCTGCTCCATTGTCAGGAGCACTCTGGGGTTATTTGAAGCTCTTATTTATGCTCTGTAAGCAGAACAATGCTGGAGAAGAAATGATTAAATACCCGCTCTGCGAGCAGCAGACTTCTCATTGTGGCGGGGGCTCAGCACTGGGTGGTTTTGATAAAGGGCAATATGAGTTGATAACTGATAGAGTTTGCCAGGGAGTCATCCGGGGCTGCTGTCAGCTCCGGCGCTTTAATAAAATCATTAGAATGTAAATGTTTTTATTGCGGAATAAAGAGCCTCCAGCGAAGTTGACACTGCTCTCCCCGGCTGAATGGGGGTGCCGATTAGCATTCAAATGATGCCATGATAGGCTGCTTATCTTTATTAAAATTTCTCAAATCGAGTCTTCATTTTGCATGATTGAGTTTTAAACAAATGCAATATGCGGTCGCTGGCGAACTGGCCCGAACACTCCTGAAATAATTAAAGTGTTCCTTTTATTTTTTTTAAACATGTGTTCATAAGAAATGAATTGGATTTGCTATTTTAATATGACAACATCTAGTTAGCTTTGCATAAGAACAGGGATGTTATAGCATAATTATTGAAAGTGTACAGCTTTTAAACATATGTTTCATAAAGCTGAATTCAATTTTCTGAAGTGCGACGAAGGCCGTCACTTGGTGAAGTGCGGAATCTAGAGATGGCTTGATTATCTAGATCGGTCCTGTTAGGTCTTCCTCATCAATGGCAGCTCAGGTGCTCCGCTGCGTTTCCAAAGGAAGGCAGGGCTTCCCCAGCGCCGTCCCCCGGCGCTGACTGGCGGTGGTCAGCACCGGGCTGCTCTTCGCTTAGGCTCTCAGCCGCAGCAGCACGCGCTACCCGGAGCCAGCAAGCCTCCAGGAGTCTTGATGGATCTGAACAAAGCCACACTCTGTCCCCATGGAGTGAGTTCCTCCGCGGTTTGCCGTGGTGCCTCCGTCCATTTCTCCTGGGTCCAGCATGCTTTCCGCATACCAACCACTCTTAAAAGCCGCGTTGTGTCCAAGACAGCAAAGCATTGTTAGCAAGACTGCCACGGATGGTTCTTAGTTTCAAGGTGCAGGGGAAATCAATAAAAGAAATGTTCCTTAAAAATATGTCCCTGGAATAACCAGGGTGTCGATTCCCAAAGGGAGATGGCTACAGAACTGAATTTCCTGGAGGGGCAACATCTGAAGGACTGGCAAGAGTGGTACGTGTACTCCATAGAGAGCAGAAGGCAGGGCCAGTCCGCCTTTGATCCAGCTGCTTTCTCTGTTTGCTTGCCTGGCTGAGTGTAAAAAGTGTTTGGAAGAAATGACGACATGCGTTGCTAACTTATATTGCCCTGTTAGCAGACTCTGAATTTTATGACAATATCCTCGTTAACCAGCACAGAAATTATGATGGATTTAATTGATAAGGAAACTGGTACTGATAAGTATGACTAATACGGATGAGGTCAACGTGCATACAAGAAAACATGACTTTAGACAGTTTGACTCAATCCTGATTTGGCATAGATACAAGGCCTTAATGCTGTTAAATCAAAACTTACTTTCAAACTCTATATCGCATTAGTCAACTAGATAAATAAAGTAGATTCCCAAACATATAGAGTAAAGGAAACTATAACTGCTTCTCATCAAGTCAATTCAATGAGGGGGACGTGGTTGGTGGTCAACATCGAAATAGAATTCTTCTGTGCTCCGAAAGGTGGGTGTTCTGGAGTCGTCGTTATTGTAGAAGGCTTTATGATGCTCCAAGGCAGACCTACACAAGGACAGCTCCAGGTGCTCACAGAAGCAACCTGCGATGCTGCCTGAGGAGTAAGGGGCTCGGCACCTTTGAAATGTCTGAGTGGCAGAGAGAAAGCAAGGACTGGGAGCTGATAGGGATTCATGGAGGAGCCTGAACTTAGAACCTGTTTTCTGGCAGCAACGCAAATTCATAGCACTAAACAAACACAGGATGTGATAATGAAAATGCCCCATGCTGAATGTCTGGGAGAGGATCTGAGCTTTGAAGCAGAAGCCACATCTTCAAAGCAGGCTGCACCAGGACTAGAAAACAGATCCAGGGGGCTCTCCTCTGCACCAGTGGGCTCAGATCCACCACTCTAAGACAAGACCATGGAGAAAGTCACCCAGGATAGCTCTGTATGGACTTACACTTCCTGGAGGGCAGTCCTGGGATGGTCCCAGCTGCACTCTGGCTAACAAATCTGAGTATTCCTACTGGGATGTCCTATAAGCAACCCTGGTCCCCGAACCTTTCTGTGCATGACCTTCTCTCTCTCTTCTCTGAGACTCCCTGAGTCTCTGTCTTGGGGATCCCACTGGGCCAGCAAATTAAGTGCAAATAAAAGGTTCTTTTCTGATTCACAAGAGGCCAGAATTACCCTAGGCACATGCACAACACGACAGCCTGACTCTGGTAAGCTCTAGGTAAGGGATGAGTGGACTCTGACGTTAACTGTGGGTCAGGTATGTCTCCATCTCTGTTCCTGACACACCACTGTTGGTTGTGGATGTAGCCCCCTCTGAGAGTTGAACGCTGAGCTAGATGTCATAGCAGATGCCAAAGATATGCAAGAAGAGGGTCCTGCCTGCAAGGAGCATGAGGGAAATATGTGGAGACCAGCAATTGCTGCTGGCGCTGAGCACAGGTCCAAGAGAGAAGAACAGAGTGGCCCAGACTATAGCCTAGAGTGCACGATCAACCAACCCCACAATAAATGAAGAGTGAGAGAGAAGGCCTGGCTCTGGGAGGGAAGTGGACTGAAGGAAGACCTCCATCTCCTCGCAGAACATCCTGCTGAGAAGCGCACCGGCTAGAGTGGTCTGGTGGGGACTGCAGATCCCACAGAGCCCAGCGTGCTGAATTGTGCTTTGACAGATGGGCTGTTGGCTCCCAGTTCTGCTAATAAGTTCAACTTTAACTTTACATTTTCAATCAATTGGATCTTATGGGCCCATATTTTGGGAGATGTATTTTAAGTTCTATTCGATTGATAGTGATACCTCTTGGGATACTAATATTTCATATTTAAATCACAAATGGAATGATGTGATTTACTTTAAAATGGGGACTATTTTACTCTTTTTCTGTTTACATTAGGAATTTTATTTTTTAGGTACAATGAAGAAGTAGGGAGAGCCCATGATTCATCTGTTAAAAAGGAGTTTCTACTGCTGGGTGTGGTGGCACATGTCTGTTATTCCAGTGACTCGGGAGGCTGATGCAGGAGGATCTTGAGTTCAAAGCCAGCCTCAGCAAAAGTGAGGCAGTAGGCACCGCAGTGAGACCCTGTCTCTAACTAAAATACAAAATAGGGCTGGGGATGTGGATTGTGGTCGAGGGCTCCTGAGTTCAATCCCTGGTAACTCCCAAAAGGAAAGGTGAATGAAAGCATCAGTCATGCCCACTCTTCTCCCTATCCTGATTTTGCACTTTCTGTTTGACCTTTCCTACTCTGTGAATGATAATAACAGAATGCTCTTTACCAATCTGATTTCTGTTCTTTTTTCCATTTCTGAACTAATTTAAATTGTTTGCTTTCAGAGTAGAACCAGACTAGATGAAACCATTTAGTTGTCAAACAATGAAATCAAATGTCAGGCTATTGTGACCAATGCCAACCACGTCCATAACATGGGATGGGGCCAGGCACCTGCTGGGGTGCAGGCAGCATGCTGGGGAACATAGAGCAGACATCCTGGAGAACCTTTCCTCCACAGGGATGGACCTTGCCCTTCAGACTCTTCCTCACACAGAGGCAAGTGGTGGCAAAGGACGACTTGGGCTCGTGAGTTCTTCTCTAGGAGCAGCATGCTGTAGAATCGGCAGGGATAACAGCCCCCACTGTGGGAGGCCACTCCTAGGGCGGTTGGACTCCACTCCTGGAGTCTGGGAGGAACTGTCCACAGGCCATTGGGTTTGGCTGGAAAGACCTCTGAGCTTAGTCCACGGAGATTTTAAATACAAACTCCCGGTGCTGCCTGTTCTGTCTAGGGCCAGCGCTTTTGTGCTCCTGGGAATGGAAGAGGCTCTAGCCACCATACAGGTGGGCACATGGCCCTTTGTAGGTGGAAGTGAAACTGAGGGGAATTCCATGTGCTTCCCTGTCTTGAGGAAGGACAGTGGACAGCTCAGTGTGATGTCTCATTTTATCTATTTATTTTTCTGCTAACATGTATCTTACCATATATTTGAGTCCAAAGACAGGAAGTCTAGCCATATGTACATTATCACATCCCATCAGATTTCTTGGTCTTGAAAGTAAGACCCCATTTCTCCTACCTGCTCCCCATGCCTACTTCAAATGAGTATCAGATTTTCCATATTGATATTATCAAAGATTGGCCGTCTCAGTAGTGGCAATGCTAAACAAATTGTCAGGGGAAGCAGGAAGGATTTTCCCTCTCCTGCAGCTGGACTTAGAGAAGACAGGCATGAAATTTGTGGGTAGATCCGTTTCCACAATGGCAAGAACTACCAATTGTGTAATCCAATTTCAACAGGGGATTTCTCTTTATCTTAATAACTGGTGAAATGGGTGGACCTCAAATTTCATTTCAGTTTGGAAACATGCCTGACATTTTGGAGATGTTTATTCCAAACTCAGCCAACTGTATAAACCTCTCCAGCTCTAAAATCTTTCTGGGAATTGCACCAAAGCAGAGATTGATAATCCTTCCGGCTTCTGGAGCAGCCTCCCTCAGGATCCTGAAATAATTCAGCATCTGATCCAGACCATAAGAAACAGCATAGACCCTTCTGGAAAAGAAAATAACGAATTAAGAAACTTTGTGGCTAAATTTCAGAGGCAAGTTCCCTGAAGTTCTAACTGCCCCGGTGAGGCCTCCCCGCCAGCAACGTGAGGAGCTGTTTCCCGGAGGTTCGCACACATTCTTTAATGGCAAAGCGCTAGGACAGGCACGTGTCCCACAGGGACAGATTCCTCAGGCTGAGCAGAAGTAGGACTAGGTAAGGACTCTAACCTTCAGGCTGCTGATGGAAAGTAGCCCTTCACCCTTTGCAGTTCTTTCTAACTCCAAATGTGGGCACTTCAATAGCACCCTCGTGCTCAAACTTCTTTCTGTCAGGTGGAAAGGAACATGAAGAATGCACCCTGAGTGGCAGTCCCCCCGTGTCGGCTCAGTCCATGTCCGCTTGCTATATTTGAGCTAAATTTTGAGGTGTTTTCCAGTCTCTGTTCATCTTGTTATGTTCAAAGTGGTGTGAATGCTGAACATGCAAAGCTGAAAAAGTAGAGTTCAAGTTGGTGTGACTAAAGTCCAAGGCAGCAACAGGTCTGAAGCACAAGACTCTACCCACCACAGCAGGTGGGAGTACAGTCACACCCAGGGAACCCTGGAGACCCACAGAGACAGGTGTAGTGCGACAGGATGTGCAACCTCTGCAAGCCAACAGCTGGCCCGCACCAGTCCTTCCTGCCGGGACACAGCTGAGGCTGTGAGAGGGCCGTTCCACCACTGGCACCTCCAAAAGCTGAGGACCATTCTGCTCTGCCAAGCATGGGATGCAGAGCAGATTTGACAGCTATCACATACTCAGAGCTGCCCCAGAAACCTACAGGATATGCCAAGGCAGCCGGAGCAGCTGTGTCTGGGGAAGAGACCTCCAAGGGACAACCATGTCCATGGAGGGAAGAGAATCTCTGCTTTCTACATTCCATAATGGCACAGCTTAAGCACCTTCTTGTCACGTTGCACTTGCAAGGGCAAAATAAAAATAAAAACTCAAACTTGAGGAGAGCCCATGATCATCTGTTAAAACGGGGTTACTGAAAGTGACCATCCCACTCCTTGATATTTTTTCCAAAAAATCTAAAATTGGCATAGCACAGGAACACCGCCATATCAATATTTAGCAGCATAGTTCACAATAGATAAATTATGTACTCAACCCAGATACCCTTCGACAGATGAACAGATTAAGAAGCTGTGGTATATGTGTACACATGGAAATGAAGTATATGTGTGCACATGGAAATAAAGAATATCATGCTACCATGCTAAGTGAAATTAACCAAACTCAGAAACTCAAAGGTTGAATGTTTTCTCTCATATGCAGAAGCTAGAGTAAAATAAAGGAAAGGGGGATGAAAGAATAGGAAAATATGAAAAACTAATCAAATGCAAATGATGATGAGCAAAACGAAGTCCAGTAGAGTGGAGGAAGGAGAATGGGAGTGGATAGGATGGGAGGGAAAGGGGGTTCATGAACAGAAATACTCGTCCTTGCGTGTGTGACTTTGTGGGGATGAACCCAACTACCATGCGTAACTGTGAGACTCTAATTAAAAAGAAGAAGAAGAAGAAGATTCACCAGGCAAGGAAAAAAAGAAAAAACATTTTATTTTATCATGGGATCTATTCAGCAAGATTTTCTCCTTGGAAGGGTGATAATTTCAATGCAAACACCCTTCACTTTCAGAATTCAAAGGTCAGATTTGACCATTTGCTATTTTAACATGAATTTACTGACTCTTTCAGGTAGCCCTAAATTTTCAGTAACTACACAAATAACATTGAGTGCTAGTGGGAAAAAAGTGAATCGCATGAAACAGGCTATGTGTTAACCCATGAAACGGTAGACGGTAATAATTGCATCTGCTTGGTGTATTTGAAATATTTAAGTTTAGAAACTATTAATGCAATGGTAAATATCTTTTTTTCTATCATATTTACTAGAAAAATGGAAAAGAATACATTTATTAATATTACTCTTAATTGTAAACCAATTCCAAGAATGCTTTGTTGTTTCTTGTTTTATTATATCTTTCTGTAACATTATGCAGATCACTTAATCAGAGATAATTTCTCAATGTGCTCTATAAGAAAATTCAATTTTTTACCAAAGAAGAAGAAGAGGGAAGAAAAGGAAGAAGAAGGGGTTTCTGCCTATTGTGAGAAAGTAAAATTCTAGTGTGGACAATATAAATGGATTCATTATTTAGATGATCAGCCACGATATTTCTTGAGTAACCCGTGAGTGGGTCACCAGGCTAGGTTCATAAACATGAATGAAGTCACACTTCTGTCCTGGAGGAGTGAACAAAGGGGCAGCACGTGCATTGTCACAAAGCCTGTTCAGGGAGCCACGGACCCCGGGGACCACACCTGGGGAGGTGCCTGGTGAAGGGTGGCGGACTGAGTGGGAGGACATAGGACTTCCTCTGTTCTAATGGAGCAGGAATTCTGTTTATTCCCCTCCGATGCACCACCAATCCCAGAAATTAATAATGACATTGATGAACAGCAGATACTACGGATGGTAATATCGGCCACACTGCTTTGGAGTCCATTTTTTCTTGTAATTGAACACACAACATAAGACTTGCGGTCCTGAGCTCTCTGAGCGTGCAGCTCCTGGCTATGCAGGCCCCTCGCTCGCGAGTGGTGTTTCCAGCCTGGCACCTCCTTCTGTGCCTGGGATCTGACTTCCCTGGGAACCTGAGTGGGGTCCTGCTGCATTTGCCCTCTGTGCCTGGCTTACAGTTGGCACCAAGCCCTCTAGTCTAGCATGTGACAGAAGGTCCTTGCTTTTAGACTGAATCATATTCTGTTAACGAATAGACCCTGAATTGCAGACCCCACTTTGAATCATTGTGAGTAATTTTGCTATGTGATTAGTGTGATTGTTTTAGACATAAAAGTTTAACCAACCATTTAAAGTTTTTCCTATCTCCTGTCCAGGGGCCACCAAGGACACTACCATCATGGGATGACTATCTTCCTGAAATATGTAAGTATATCTAGGAAATTTTTGACTTATGTGTGCTTCTATAATGCTACATAATATTTTGTGGGTTTGTTTGTTTGTTTTTGTACCAGAGATTGAACCTATAGGTGCTTAACCATTGAGCCATATCCATGGTCCTTTCTTTTACACTGATTTTTAGAGGCAGGGTCTCATGAGTTGCTGAGGCTGATATTGAATTGCAATCCTCCTGCCTCAGCCTCCCGAGCTGCTGGGATTACAGGCATGTGCCTTTATGCCCAGCAATATTTTGTGTTTTAAAACTGGCATGGAGCTTTAGATGGTGGTACATGCCTAGAGTCCCAGCTGCTCTGGAAGCTAAGGCAGGTGTATTGAAAGTTCAGGGACAGTCTGAGTAATTTAGCTGGATGCTGTTTTAAAATAGGAATGGCTGGGGAGGTAGTTCAGTTGTGGGACATTGGCTGGCCTGCAGGAATTCCTGGATTCAATCCTCAGCACAGCAAAATCATAATTAAATTAGCATGGAATCTCTATTGTTTAGTTTTGTAATAGAATCAGTAAGCATAGAAAATGAAATAGAGGGAGAAGAGAAAGACAGAATCTGAGCAGAATCAAGCTGAGAACTGAGGTATGAACTTTGCTAATTCTGCCAGTTGATTACTGTACTTTTGATTTTGCTTACTTTAATTACATCACTCAGTAGAGAGACACAGTGAACTTAAGATGAATCGTTAAAGAAAGTTTTCTGAAAGAACATTAACTTTTTCGGAGGTGAGAGCTTCATACTGGAATCAGGCACTTGGAGAGGGAAGGGTGTCAGGCGACAGGAAGTGCAGACACCTGCTTTAATTAGCGCAACTGCAGCTACCACTACAGATCTGGGGGTTAACTCTTCGGGCTTTAACTCACACACAGAAACCCCGTCTGCTGGTTGGGAGCGGGGAGTAGTCGTCCTTGTACCCAGGGGGCTGAGCCAGTAGTATTTGCCATGTCCCACACATGTCTGCCAGGGTCATGCCAAGCATGGCCTTCCAGAGACAGACGGGAGAAAAATCACCTGGAGACTGGGCAGGAGAAGGTGGGCACATCTGCAAGAAAGGCTTGGGCTGCCCCTGTCTGCAGTGGATGGCCAGAACCTGGTCCCAGCGGACTCCCGAGCCTGAGCAGAGGGGAGGGGGAAGGAGGTGGAGGGAGGTGGCCTCGCTGCAGCCCCACTGTGGGCCTGGCGGGGACGGGCTGCTGGCAACAGGAGGCTTCTCCCAGTTCATTCGCAGGCCTTGTCTCTCCTCTTCTCCCCCAACCACCGGTCCTGGGGAAAGCCCTTTGCCCAGGCCTGGGAAACCCACTCCAAACTCCGGCTATGGGACGTGAGAAAGGAGGGAGCCCGCGGGTGCAGGGACGCTGTGGCTTTCATAAGGTCCAAGTCACGGTAAATGTGGCTGTGCCGGCCCCTCTGCCGGACTCTGGGGTCCTTTTTTTCTTCCTTCTTCTTGTCTGACTTTCACTTATTTCCTTGTCCCTCATTTATTGTCTCTTTTTCTTTTTCCTTCTGCTTTTCCTTTCTCTTCCCTTTATCTGGTTCTCCTGGGTTTGTCAGATCTGCACAGGGACAAGGTAAGGATTCCTGGTGACGGGCCTGGGAAGCCGCCGAGGTCCTTCGGTATCTGGGCTGAACCAGAGCCCTGTGCCGGGTCACAGACGAGGTGCTGCTCTCCAGCACTGGTTCTCACCGAGGACACCGTTACTACTGTGAGACTTTGGCCCCTAGTGCAGGGGACAGATGGTAGTGTAGCACGATGACTGGGTCCAGGGGTCAGCTGCAAACTGAGGCTGCTCTTCATGGCCCCCCTGGGAGGAGCCCTTTAGGGTCCAAGGCTTTCTGCTTCCCACAGGCTGGCTGTGCGGCTGGACCTGCCTGGCTGCCAGCATAAACCACAACAGCACATGAGCGAAAAAAAGAAAAGTTTTCTGTTTCATGTTAAAAAGTACAAATATTATATTATTGACTCAGAAAGGAAATGTGCTGAGCGAGAACTCAAAGTACAGCTGAAGCGAACCCCAGGGACGGCTTAGGGGATGGAACACGAGCACGGGTTCAGAGCGAAAACAGATGTCGTTCTTCATGAAACTGGAAAGAAAAAAGAGCTGCATTTGTGGTCCAGGCAGCAGCAGGCCACACCTGGACCAAGGGTTTTGCAAGAAAATGTCCAGTCGTGTCTGTTCTTCAGAAAGGAGCAGAGGGAGGAGAAAGTCAGCTCCGGTCCTGCAGAGCAAGAGGACACGTGTGCAGGCCCATCCGGACTGGCAGGGAGGACGCCGGCGAGACACATGGAAAAGGAAGGCCCCTGGACAGCAGCCGGGACGGCCTCTCATTCTTATGCAGGAGATCCTGGAGGCGAAAACGCACATCCTGCCGCCCTCGCTTGCATAAACTCTCCCAGGCTTGTGTCGAGTCGAGCGGGCAATTTTTTTTTTTAGTTTGAAAGATTCTTTGCCTTCACCCATCCGTCACCGCTGTCATCGGCACTCCCAGCTTTTCACCCACAATGTGCGATGTGCTTGCTACGGCCTTTTATCCTGCCCCCATCGAAGGAGCTTGATGCTGAGTGTGATTTTGCAAAGAAAAAATTCCCAGCAGAGAGCTTGAGGAGGTGCCTCTGCTTCCAACCCTGCTTCTAGAAAGAGTTAGACGCAACACTTCCACTTAGTGCATTTGCTTCTAAAGTAAAGGTTCACTTCCAATATGTGATTATGTGGGAGCCTCAGAGCTGTCAAGGATGGCACTAGGTGGCCAGAGTCCAGCTGCTGTGACCAGGGGGTGACCAGATATAAACTGCCTTGAATCTGCAGGTCAAAATCTGAACTGCCCACTAGTATAAGAATCGGTGCTAGCCGCCTGCCCCAGGGAGACACCAGGTAGCTTTTCCGAGGGCCCCTGGTCAGTCCCCTTAAAGGAGTGCAAGGCTTGTCACCAAACCCCAGCCCTGGAGACAGAATGGCTGCTTTCGTTTCTCTACAGGGTGATGCAAACAGAAACCAGTCTCCCTGGGCACCACAGAGAAGAGGGGACAATGGAGAGCTCATCCCTTGGGTGTGAGGAGGGTCATCACCTGGGCTCTCGCCTGTCCTTGTCCTCCCTCCTTCAGGCTCTGCTGTCTGTAGTATCAACTGCCATCACCATGGAAAGGAACCTCCCACATCCTGAGGACCATCTGCCACCACATCAACAGAACAGGCGTGGTCTGCCCTGTGGATCTGGACCCCAACCTGTACGTGAGTCAGAGACCCAGGAAGGGGTCTGAGGAGAAGCAAGGACCCCGAGAGCTCCCTGAGGAGCCATGGGCTTGACGACAGGCTACCTGAGATGCCAGGACAATACCTGGCTGCTGGTACCCGTCAGTGGTGATTGAGAAGGCGACGGAACACTTCCAAATCTGTGAACTCCCGCCTTCGTCTCACTTGTTGGCACCCTAGACAACCCGAGGACATGGAGTGACCTTTGAGCATGAGGAGCTGGTCTGCCATGGGGCGATGGGAACCCCAAAGTGAAGAAACGATTTGAAAGGAGCACGAGGCCCACCCCACAGCCTGCAGGAAAGCTCCGGCTGTGGGACAGGGAACTGGGCGTGGGTTCAGTGCTCCCGAGCACTGTCTCACTCAACCCAGGACAAGGACATGGGAAGGTGACAGAGGCTTCTGTGGCTGAGAAAGTGAGTCCTGGACCTTGAGATTCAAACCCGGACCCATCCATCAAGGATGAGAGCAGCTCCTGACTTGCCTGGCATCCCCTGATGCTGACCACAGGGCCAGACTAGTGCCAGTACTAAGTCCAGTTATATTTGCAGCTGTAATCCACCAGTTCTACTCTAAATATCAGGGCCCCAAAAAACACACATACTTCATTAACACTGAGAAAACCTGTGGACCAACGTCCTGCCTGACACTGGCCTTGCAGGAAATGTCCCTAAGCCAAGCCCTCTGACCTGCCTGGCCTCCAGGGTCTCAGGAGCTCAGGCTGCAGCTGCAGTGTGCTGAGACACCTTCTCGGCTCTGGCCCCGTTTTCCTTCCGCACCCCAGGTCTAGGACCTCTGGTGTCCTCGGAAACACAGACTGCAAGTCCTGATATTTTAGCTATCAGCCAGAGAGGGGAAAATGCATATTCATTCTTATTTCTTACTTTTTGGTACCAAGAATTGATCCAGGGGAGTTTAACCACTGAGTCACATCTCCAACTCCTTTTTAATTTTTTATTTTGAGATAGGATCTTGCCAAGTTGCTTAGGGCCTTGCTCAGTTGCCAGGTCTGGCTTTGAACTTGTGATCCTTCCACCTTACCCGCTCAAGTGGTTGGGATCACACACTGAGCAAGAAAATGCAAATTTAAAGAAATAAAACAAAGTGCTTTATGATACTGGGACTCAATTTTTTTATTTAAAAATTTCTCTAGCCCTTGCCAAGCCCAATGTAATGTATGAATGGCTTTCAAATAAAAGTTGACTTGATAATCTTCAGTTTTGGTGCTTCTCTAAGACAATGCCCTGTCAATTGTCATTCCAGCTCCTCTCCCTCGGTGCCCCTGGGAAGGAGCCCGAGCAGTGCCAGGCTGATGGGCTGGGCTTCCTACTGCTTCTCCAGGAGGAGAGGTGACGCTGGGAAGCCATTGCGGAAGCTTCCTGAAGATGAGTGAGCTCCCCTCTCTTGCTGTGGTCACAGAGGCTGCTGGCTCTCCGCGCATCTGTGGGCATGGCTCACCAAGGTGCAGACTGTGGGCAGCTGGACATGGCCACACTGGGCAGTGTGTGGATGCTGGGGTAAACTTCACAAGTGACCACCACAACTGCACACAAAGAGGTGGGCAAATTGGCAGAAAAACCCAGCATAATAGACCTGCTCGTTCTGTGCTCAAGGGGACTCCAGGGACCCACCAGTCCATGCAAGAAGAATAGTACACGCTAGAAGGGGCGCAGCAAGATTAATCACCACTGCGATGCAGATTTAGCACGTTAGGTGAAAAGATAAATGTGTAAAACGCTGTGTCAAAACCCATGGTGTGGCCCGCACGGCAATTCAGGGTCAGTAATTGAACTTCACTCTAATTATCCTGGGGAGATAATATTAACTTATCGTCGGAGGGAGAGGGAGAGCCCATAACTCATCCCTCGATGGGGCTGCTCGCCGCACTGTGTTATTGAAATATGACGGCTCCATTCTTACCCTGTCATAATGACAACTGATGTGCTTACTTTCTTCCTCCGTGCCTCTGGGGGAAGATGAAATAGTAAGCAAACACTCTTTCTGGCGAAAGAGCAGCACTTGATGCTGCTGCTTCAGCTCTGGAGAAGCACCTGCCAAGCAAGAAGCGATTTGGGGAGAAGAGCCACCCTCCCCCAGCAGCAGGAGGGCAGCAGGGACACCTCAGGGACACTTGCTCTTCTTCATGACTTCAGACCTTCCTGGCACAAAAGCAGGGTTCTGCTTCCCAGGTCTTGAGATTCTTTGGCATTCAAGTCGCTCGGATTGATCCCGTTGCAGGAAGGAGTGGGGATGTGTTAGACACTGAACTCCGTTCCCATTTGATGCTTGTGCTTCGGAACACAGCCCTGGCTCCTGGCGGAGACCCCCGGGCCAGCCCACAGGCCTGGGACCTCGAACTGTCATCCTGAGAAGCATACTTTGCAAATTATGGACAAATGCGGGAGCGAAAAACTTGGCCCCCAAACCTGAAGGGAAAGCCCAGGGCATCGGCATGAACACCATGTTCCTGGGCGGAAGCAGGTGGAAGAGTGGGGGGTCAGTGATACAGAAGGAAGGGGTGCATTCCAGAGCACAGAGGAAGGGGCAGGAGGGGCCTGCAGAAGGCCAGCGCTCCCTTCAGAACTTCAGGGATCCTGGCCTTGAGCGTCCACCCAGGAGAGAGGCCTGATGAAACTCTCCAACGTAAAGCTACAAGGGGACTGGGGACCAGGATGGAAATGGAGACGGTGCCCCTGCCCTCCGCAGAGCCTCTCAGGACTGCGCTGGTGGAGGCTTCCCTCTCGGGGAGGTGGTAAAGGAAGGCTGGCAGAAGCCCCACGCCCTGCCTGGGGAAGGCGACTATGACCGCCCACCGCCCGCAGGGACAATCACAACGCGTACGCTCTTCTTCATCACAGGAACCAAAAGCCGTTTATTCCGCAAGTCTCAGACTTATATTGAGAACATCAGCCTATCAGAGAGTAGAGTACCAGGAAAGTCAGCCTATCAAGGAACAGCCTCCAGGCAGATACCAGGATCGCCTCGTGTACAACAGCCAACCAGAGTTACTTCCTAAAACTTGTTTACGAGTGCAGCTATGTCTGGCAAGCTGCCAGGCGCCATCTTAGAGATCAGGCCATGGTGAGGCTCTGGGGCCCTCAGAGCCCGCCCCTGACAGGCGACAGGACAGGTGGCCATTTTGATAGAGAGCAGAAGGCCCGTGAAGAGCCCAAGACCTCAGGAAAGAGGGAGGTGGGTCTAAAATGCCCTTCCTTTGCTGACTGACCTCAGGGTAACTGGACAGGGCAGAGAGGGCAGAAGTAAGCAGAAGTCAGATGACGTCTGGAAGCGACGCTCCAGAGCTAAGCTCATTAGCTGTCATCATCTGCTCTGGAAAAGAGACACCCAGGAAACTTCAGAAGGGAGAGAAAGTGCCAGAGGAAGAGGGGCCACTTCTTCTCATTTCTGCTTTGGTAGCCGGTCATCGGATTCAAAGAAATAGAAGGCCGAGGTTGCCTCTTCCCCAGCGTGCAGGAAAGCCTCAGGTGGAAAAGCGCGTGGACCTTGAATTTCCAGAAACCCAGGACGGGCACACTCACACCAACTTGCTAAAGTCTGCTTGGATCCTTGAAGACATCAACAAATCTCAGGGTCTCTGTAGCAAGACAGACTCCCGCTCCTCTCGGTTACTCTGTTCCCTGGACTAGAAGATGAGGAGGGTGTCGCTCACGCAGTCTCGCCAGAAGTAGCCTTCCCAGTAGGGGAAAGGAACAGCTGTCCTGACCACATTTCTTTCTGTTCTTTTTTTCTGGTCAGTTACCTTAGCACAGGAATAAATACCCAAAGTCAAAGCCCTGGAAGCTGGAGAGAATACTCAGAGATCCACACTACAGGGTTGTAAAGGGATTAAAATACCAGTAGTAGTATAGGAAACTCACTCAGAAGAGCCAACTGAATGGCTACCAAAGATGCTGGTCTGTCTGCCAAGGAGCCAGTGAGTGAGGAATAGGGTGGGTATTGTGAGGTGCCTCCCTCCCCACTGCCTTGGTGTCCTGGACATCCTTGGACACAACAGGACCCGCAGGATGACCTTGAATCTGCTAACTTGCCTCAACTGCCAATCACACACAGAATAGCCAGAAACATCCCCCAAAGTCTGTTGACTCAAAACCCCTTTCACAGTTTCCTAAATATAATTTTAAAACATTGACTTTCTTTAGAGATGTCCCCGTCAGCTGAGAAGACAAAATAGTACTTCAAAAAGACATTAGGTCCATATTTACATGAAAGATCATGACAACCTGGTAAAGCATTGACTGTAAAGTATTATATATTTTAAGGGTCTGCGTAATTTATGTTTCAAAACCCTCTTCCTGCGCGGTTGCAGTATATAACAGATGCATCCAACATTTGTAACAGAGTGGCGGAGACCTGCTGGCTAAATGGCATGCAACGTTCCATCAGTTATAGTCTCAAATTTGTCCTAATGTTCAAGTATTTCTGTGACAGATTTTTCTCCAAGAAAAATCAGAAGGGAAAGTGGAAAGGGAAGATCTGTCATAACTGCCTGCGGCGGGAGTGGAGCCCACTCTGGGCTCCCAGACGCCAGCGGAGGGCATTTATCTGGCTTGCTGCTCCCAGCACACCTGTCTCATCTACGTCGAGTCCAGCGTACCACGCGGCGCATCTTCGCAGCTCCGTGAGGCAGTGTTCTCCAAGCGGTACTGAAGAGAGCTCACGCCTAGCATCGCAGCCTAAAACCTTTTGCTTCCTTCTCGTGACCCTGGTTACCTGGGGTCATGGTCATGTGGAGTGGGGATCTGGCAGCCCCTTTGCAGCGAGGCACAGCCTTGACTTCAGCGTTCGTGAGTAATGAAAGCGCCGGAGCCTGCAGCCCTTGGGAACGGAAGGGCTGGGTCACTGCATCTCCTTGCCTCTTGATTCTGGGCTCTGAAGATAAGACGACCCCAGGACACATGGGCCCAGGCCAGGCCATGGGAGAGCAGAGTAGCTGGGACCAGGGTGCCAACTCTGGGTTCAGCCACCCAGGCTTTGACAGGAAACTGTAAGTGGAAAAGGCAGGGGTGTCGACTGGCCGACCCTGAAGTCCCTGTGGTAATACCGGCCTTGATTTCTCCACTGCAGTCATCCGTACCCCACCCAAGAACGAATGCTGTACCTGTGTTCCAGTGTCACAGGCCCGTGAGAGGCTGGGTTCGGCCCACGGTAGACTGGCAGATCGCTGGCTCTGTAAGAAGTTGTTTAAAGATGGCATTTTTTCAGGTCCTACTTCCTGGTCCCACTACTCATCAGCCCTAAGCCCTCCTCAGGCTTCGTACCTGCAGGCCCCTCCCTCCCTGGCTGCCCTTCTCTGCTCTGGCAGGCCCTGGTTCTCTCTGCTTCCCTTCAGCCTCTGCCTTCCTCCTGTCACACACCCTGATCTTAATCAGCTGCAGGTCCGGCCACCCCTTGACTGCAGGGACCCAAGGAAATTGGAATGCAATCAAGATCCGGAAGAATCCCTGGACTCTCAGCTGTCACATCTCTAGCTGTTCCCACTGAGTGTTATGTTTCCAAAACGTTCTTCCCTGGTACTCAGACAATAGGAATCCAGAGAGAAGCAACAGCCTTCCTTGCGGAACATGGCGGGGGGTTCCTAGCACAGCTTGTGGCCCTGACCTGGGTGCACGGCTCTCAAAACAACGTCAGAGTGGGTCTTAGCTTCTGGCTGGGTTTGCAGTGGGCACCCGGGAAGCCTGACCCTTCCAACTGCAGGTCAGCCCTGTCTCAAGTTGTTCTCGTCCTCCTATACAGCATCATCTAAAGCTGACCGTCTTCTCTGGCACCAGTAGGCAGGTAGGTGGGCACTGGCCACCTCTGGTTATCCCCATTCTGCTCCTGACTTTTGACAAATCTTATCTGAGCAAGACTCAGGGGTGCGAGCAGACTTGAATATTTGTGTTTTTTATTTTTTAGTAGTTGTAAAATTTTCTTAGATCAACGACAATAAACATCTTTCACAGTCAAACTTCGATCAAAGTCTTTTTCTGCAAAAATCTAAGGGAAAATACTGTTTGGGGAGAGCATCGGGTTGGAGGGACCCCTTGGAGGCTCCCTGAGGACAGGGCTAGGTCTATTTCCATCACCCTGATTACAGCACAGGACACTCCCCTTGGCTACTGCAGGTCTCACCCTCACAGGTGAGTGAACTCATTAATTAGTTCTGTCCACTTTCTGGCCTTGCTGGTAATTTTTTCCCATTTCTAATAGTAAGAAAAAATAATTATTATAAAGAATGTTACAATAAGTGTTTGGAAACCACCATGAATCCAGGTTATGACATCATAGTTCAGTGCAGAAAAGGTAGCTGGAACTTTGGCATTTGACAAAGCCGGTAGTTCTCCATTAAGATAATCCATTCGCTTATAACTTCACGGTCTGGGTCAACTGGTGCGCCTCTGACAGTTTCTGGAAGGCAAGAATCTCAGATGCTGTGAATTTCTCAAAATCGGTTAGAAAAGAAAGGTCTGAGGAAAACGCGAGGCACCAAGGAGGTCACTTCCTGGAGAGCCTGGCACTCCGGGCGTGGCACAGGCGTGTCACAGGTGGCACACGTGAGAAGCAGGTGTGGTCTTGGGCTCAGCCTAGGGCGCTGCTGGAGGGGCGAGGAGGCCTGAGGATGAAGCTCAGGTGGAGAGGCACTTGTGTCAGCAGGGAATCGCACGTGCCCTCGAGGACCAGGGTGAGGACATGGCTGAACCTGGTCCAGAGGCCCACGTGTGGATTTAGAGTAATGGTGACGGTTGCACGCAGGAATGGGCACTGACCGGAGCCTTCTAAGTAAGTGCACAGCAGACTCGGGCACCGGGCTGCGCAGAGAGGGTAAGACAGGGCAGCCGTGGCCATCACTGAGGTTTGGGAGGTGACCCAGCACAATCCAGGAGGGGTGTGCAGCAGAACCAGGAGAATTCTTAGCCCACAGGCTCCTGTGGGAACCTTCGCTTAGCTGGGCCTTCAGGGTGCCTGGGAGGAGGCTCCAGAAGAGTCTCCAGCTTCTTCTCCAACTCCCGTGCCTCTTTAGAGGAGGCTGTCACTGGAGCCCTCCAGGTGTCACCTGCACAGCACTTTCAGCTGCCCCGTGACCTGCAGACAGACCCACCCCTCAGGCAGATAGGGATCCTGGTCAGAATGAGTTCATCACCCAGCCCACGAGAGCAGAGGCTGCAGGGAAGGACGCCAGCAGGATCTGCCTCTGTATGCAGAAATGAAGCCCAGTTCTTCTGCAACATACAACTGTTGAAGGAAGACGTACAGGAAAATGATTTTGGAGAAGGTAAGTAGGCCTATTTTTGTTGCTGTTTTTAATTGAAGATACAGACTTCTCCGACGTTCATTCTTCAGCCTTTATAGGTTACCTGAAACTCAGATTCTACAGGATCAAGGTCATTTTTCAGAAATATAATTTGTAATGAAATCAACAGGAAGCTAGGGGAGTTCAGGTCAAACTCTTCACATCAGAGAGTACACAGATAAAATGTACCAAAGCTCAGGGAGAAACGATCCAGAATTGGAAAAAGAAAAACCCAACCTGATAGACACAGGAGACACTCATGTTGAAATTATGCAACTCAGATGCGAAAGGAGATACATGTTAAGGCATACAGGAAAAAGACAGATGAAGGGGAAAGACCGTCTCGGCAGAGAACAGAGAGGGACAAGGTTCTGTGGGGACACGGGAGTCGACACTGACATCCAGGGCTGACCATTCATTCATGCAACAGCACTTACCCGGGCTCTGCTTTCTGCTGACACGATTGGAGGCCACAAGTGCACAGGCCCATGGATAGGTCACCTTCGCCTGGGCAGGTGTCTGATACACAATTAAACAAATGCAAAAAAATGCAGGCAGGGACTCCATGCCCTGCAGGATAATAAGTAGGGTGTAGGGATAAAGGTTCTCCAGGGCTGCTACTTGGCAACTCCTAGGGGGACACTCACTAGTGAGGGGTCAAGAATAACAAAAATTCAGTCCACGGGTGGAGATGGGCACCACCTTTCTTCTCCCTCCCTCTCTCTCTCCTTCTCCTCTCCTTGGAACATCTCTGGCCTTATCTATACTGCGCGTGCTGGCCTCTAACTCTTGAATTCAAGCGGTCCTCCCGCTTCAGCCTCCCTGCCTGCTGGGATCATAGGTGCAGTGCGATGCCTGGCTTGTGGCACCACTTTCAGTTAATTTTGAGAACCGAACCAGTTTGGGAGAGACTTGTGGGACTCTACTGGCCAGGAGTGGCCAGTGCTTCCCGCCGGAATGCAGGTGGGCACCATCTGAAGCAGGTCAGGGTGGCTTTCACCATTTGGCAGACTCTCCTGACAAGCAGGCCTTCCTGACAACGGTTTTCATGGAAGAAAAGCAGGATTCGCCCCTTGGGATAGAGGACAAGGTCTGCTACGTGGTGTCAGAGGAGTGACTTGATGAAGGGGTACGTGCAGGAATAAGAACTTGTAGGAGTCTCAAAAGTCCACATCTTAGCCCTAGTGCCATCTTACTTAAGTCACTACAGTTTGTTCGTTCTTATTCTGTGCCTGCTCCAAGCCAGGGCCTCTGTCTCACTGCACAGGGCTCTGCAAATGGCACCCAAGTTGCCAACAAGCCACCCCGATTTGTGAGTGCCCTGCGAGGGTGGATCTGTAAACGGGGAAGCCAACTAACACAAAGAGAATCTCCCAAGGAAAGTCCAGGCTCTAGAAAGTGCTGGTTGTTTTGAGACTGAAGGAGCTAATTTGCTCAGGAAAATGCTTGTTATGTTGGTCAACTAGAACATCTGAATTCACTCACAGAGAAGTTTATTCCCAAAGGAATCCCATCCCTGTGGAAGTTCCATGTGCTCTGACTTCCCAGCTGTTGCCTGGCACTCTAAAGTTTCTGATGCCCTCCCTCAGTGCAGACTGCTAAGGCTCAGTTTGGAGTGGACAAGGACATGAGAGGGGTCCACAGGGAAGAAGAGAAAACAGATAGCAATCCAGCAGTTACCACTGGGGAGGGGCCTGAAGGACAATTCTTCACTCCTCTGCAGTTCTCAGGGTAAAACTTCAGCCCTAAAATTGGGGCTCAGAACGCCAAGTGTCCAGGCTGTTCGCTAATGTTAACCTCTGATGGCGTCTGCTTTCTCAGAGCGCAGAGCAGTCTGCCACAGCGCGGCACGCTCCTGCAGCTCCCTCGCCCCAGAGGAGCCCGACACCCGCTGTGCCTGCCCTGCCCTGGTTGCTCCAGGGTCCTCTGTGGAAGCAGACTGCACCTCTGGACCCCCAGGAACACAGTCCCCTTCCCCAACAAAGACCCGTGCCCTGGCCCTTGGCAGGCACCCTTTCTCCTGGCCCCAAACTGCAGGATACAGCTGGGGTCAGCCTTCCTCAGTTTGTCCCAAACTTATTTGATTAAATGATCTTTGCGGGAGTCTAGAGAAATAGAAAAGTGAAATGCCATACCATTTAAGACCCCAAAAATATTTTCATCCCCTTATAGGAATAAAGTCAAATGTTAAATATGTTTTTTTTTCAATTATGATTATTTTTCTGATTTCAATTCTATATAGAGATTTTAAAACTTTTGAAGATTTCTTACTACAAATGTTCATTTCTGGGTAAACATTAATTTCTCAAGAATTACATCAACTCTCCTAATGTATTTCCTGACTATAAGAATATATGGCATAATACTGCAAAATGCAATCAGGTTATTCTGCATTTATGCACTGACTAGTTATTTTTAGAAACAGATGTCATTTCACACATCTAAGTGAATACAGCAATTACACAAAGCAACAAGAATCTGGTTAAAAAAAAAAAAATAAGAAAAAAAAACCCTTACCCCATTGCTGATAGAGGTCTGGCAAGGACATGAGCAGAGGGGACATTAGCCGAAGCAAAGTAGGAGCCATCAATTTATCACATCTTTGTCACCTAATTATCATAGCCGACCCATGTTATAAAACACATTGATCACAATTTCAAGCAAAATGGCATATTATAAATGTTAGATTTTGACTGTATCACTGACATGGTCAGGATGTCAGTAATTACAGCCACACAGTCCCCTGCAGGATCCAGGTCTTTGCTGTTTGTGATTTTCCAAATCATTACACATGCATAACAGAAACGGCCCAAGTTCAGTAAATTGAGTATCATTCCCCTTCTCTGCTCACAGGAGCTGAATGGGTTTTATCTCTTTGGGGGAAAGCAGCTCCATTTACATTTACCGACTGGAATGTATAAAAGCCTAATGTCAAGAAATCCATTTGCTCTTTAATAAAAGTTATCATAACGTCTGGGACGCTTGATTTATGGAGAGGCTGCGTCACCTCCGTGGCCCGCCGCTTTCTCCTGCTGCTGGAAACCCAAGACAGGTCATGACATTTACACTAGGTCAGAATAATAATGTCACTCAGATCACGTTCCCTGACAACAGCCCATTTGTCTCATTTAAATAATGAGCATGATTGGTGGAAATTGCAGGCTGTAACCCCAACACACGTAGGAAATGACAAACACCAACGACGAATGAGAGGAGACACTGGCAGGACGGCAGCCTGCTGGCTGCACTCGGCTGCTCTCAGATTTTCTTATTTAACCATCACAAAGCAGATGTGATAAAAGTCCAGATGGGTATGAGACAGAAAAATGGAAATGTTCTGCAAAGCTTGTTCTGATAAGGGGCCCTGGTTCTTGGTGCAGCTGCTGGGCAATGAGGTGGTGTCCCTTTGACGGGGTGCTGTACACAGCCCACCAGGCGTCTGCCCCACAGGACGTGCAGAGGAAGCAAGCATCACCCTGAGAGCACCTTCGCTTTGGAACTTGCAAAACGCCAGAAGCAGCGAAGCCACACTGCTGGAAGCTGACGATCTTCCACTGCCCCATCCAGTGGCTCCAGCTACATACTGACCTGGAGCTAGAACAGGGAACCGGGTCACTGGCCACTGGCATGAGAAGGCCCCTCTGCAGCCAGCAGCCTCTGGGAAAGCCCAGGGAGGGTGTGTGCTCAGAGGACGCTGCTGGTGGGAAAGCCAGTAAGAACAGCCAAACGCCTGGCGACAGAGAAGCTCACCCTCCGCGGGCCTGCGAGCACAAGCTCTTCACACGGCTCTTCCTGGAGGGAGGAGCGTAACGAGCATGCTCTTGCGGAAGACCCAGGCCGTGAGGCTAACAGGGTGGACCTCACGTGCAGGCTCAGCACGATCACTGACTTGTTCTGTTCCTTTTGAAGGGAGTCTTATTTCCTGTAAGCCCAGTGACTGGCCCCAACTGCCCCAAATCTGTGACTCAGCCGACCCAGAGCCTCAGCCTCTCCCAGGGGAGTGGCACTGTGAGGCTGCTGCGGGGTTTGTCGGCCACTCCGACCACGTCCCTTCGCAGCTGCGGTTTCTCCTCCTCTTCCCACTCTGGACCCACTGCCTCTGTGAGGCACTGGAAACTGGCCTCTGCTCCTCATGGGCGCCGTGTAGCCTGCCGCCTTGGTGGATCTGCAGACCTCCAAGGCCCTGAGAGCGCTCTCCTGTGACAACACTGGCCTGTTATGGCTACACATTGCAGTGTCCGTCACAGCAGCTTGTCACAGCTCAGGTAGTGAATTGAATACCTTCGGGATTATGTCTTCTAGTTTTCAAAACTCTAAGAACATCTCCTTTGTGAATTGCTTTGGGAAGCAAATGGAATGATGGGAGGTAGAACTGGAAGGAGCGTGGAGGGCACCGGGCAAGCCAAGGGGCTTCCTTCTCCTTTGTGCACAGCTCCCTTCTCCACTGTCCTCATCCAGACAGGCCAGTTCTAGGTGGCTTGCTGATCCCTGTTTCAGGTGCTTCTGCAGCCCCGTCCCCTCTGCTCACTCTGAGAAACCTCATCCTCTTCCCAGACCTGAATTCCAACTCTGCAAGCTCAGCTCCCGCTCCGGGGTCTTTTCCATGGTCTCCCTTGTCTCCTATGGCCAGCAGAGTGGTTTGCCCTGGAAGGAATTCTGCTTCTTAAAACTCGAAATGTTTCAAGTGCATTGTGCCATGGCTACGCCCCCTCTCTCAGAGCAGTAGCAGTAGAGCCAGGCTCTGGGTTCTGCGCTGGGCTGTTGAGCTCAGCATGCAGGCAGCCAGCAGGCACTGCCTGGGGGAGTCTCCTCGTGCACCCTCCTTCCTGCTGGGGTCAGTTGGTCTCCAGGTCCCGTCCATGAGCAGCCCATCTGGGCAGGTTCCAGCCTCCATCCAAGTTGTCCAGTGGGCAGCCTGAAGACCACCTGGCTCCTGTCCTCCACCTCTGGCCACTACTGCCATCGGGTAGCACCACTGTGCGTCCAGCAGGGTTCACAGGTGTCTGCTTTCTCCATGGCTGAATTCAAAAGTTTTTTTCATCTTTTCTTTTCTTTTCTTTGGTTGTAGGGGGTGGTGGGAGGTTAATGGGATTGAACCCAGGACCCTCTACCACGGAGCCTCTCCCAGCCCTGTCTGTTTTTTATTTTGAGTCAGATTCTTGCTAGGTTGCCCAGACAGGCTTCACACCTGCCTCCGCCTGCCTCAGCCTTCCCTCATTGGGATTACAGGTGGGCACCACAATCTAGCAAACGCCACCTGGCTTAAAGCCTTCTGAGATTGAGCACCAGCTTCCTCCTGCTCCTGGTCTCCTCCCAGGTGGAAGGCTTTGAGCCTGAGGCATTGGCTGCCCCCAGTTTCCTGCAGAAGTTTCTTCATGATCTTTAGCCCAGGCCTGGGTTTTGGACACTGACCGGTCCTGCCTGTACTTAACAGGAGCTCACTGAATACCAAGAGGAGGCAGAAAGGGAGGGAGGACGGAGGGAGCCTGCGGCGGCACCTGCAGTTGGTTCTTCAGACACTCTCGGGACTCAGCCCTGCCCTCCACCTGCTCTGCCGCAATCCGGGGCTCTCCTGCTCCACTCACCAGCCTCCCTTCTGGCACCCACCCATGCTTCCTGCTTCCGCAGGCAAAGCTGTGAGTGGGGGCTGACTGTCCCCGCTCGGCCATCAGTACCCCCGTGTGCATAGCAAGGCCAGTGCCGATGGCACAGTCTGTCTCGCTGCAGGGTCAGTACTGCTTTGCGTCCTTGGCTCTCCAGCAGCCAATGGAGGAATGGTCCTCATTCTGACCCGTCTTCTGACTTCACGAGCACAGCAGGGAGCAGGCGGTTTGCATATTTTCATGGGAATCTAGAGAAATCTAGAAGCACAGCAGGTCGAAGGCCCGCTGCCTGTCGGTCTGGTTTGCTTGAACCTGCCAATGAAAGAAAAGGTGAGCTTTGAAGATTGAGCGGCGAGAGGCCTTCAGGTCTCAGACGGGAGCGCTGCTGCCTCTGCTTGGCGTGGACAGAGGGACCATGGCCGCTGGACTCTGAGCACGCCTTGGGGAGGACGTCCCGGCCTCCCGGGCCCCCCGCACGCTGCAGCAGTGTCACGGAGTGTGCCCACGGCAGGGCTGCATCCAGGCCCTGGGCCTGGGGTTCCCTTCCTGGCCTCATTCTTGGGTCACCCTTGATTTATTTCACAATCTCAAATAGCATTCAACCAGTGACCTCAAATAGGAAAGGAACCCACCTGCCACTGTGGTGTGACTGAATGATTTTTATATCTCTGGCACCAAAGGCCTATTCTATGCCTGCCCACCCTCTGTTGTGAATATTGTGGAATTTATAAACAGAGGTTGCTCTTCCCCAAACCAGGGAATCATAATACAGAAAACAACTGTTACACACCCTGGTTAATTAGAATGTGGTTACCCAAATAAGGTCTTAATCCCATGCTATGTCTCCCTGAAAAATGAATGCAAGCTGAACTGTCTTCTGCTGCCCGGCAGTATGGGGAAGGCATCACGAATGTCAAGGAGACCGGGGTGTGCCTGTGGGGAGCCACCACCGTGTCGATCTCAGCTGACGCGTCTGATCTTGAGGGCTTCCGGGGTTAACAGCGATGTGTTTTACATGGAACCCATAAAGCCCCAGACACGCCTAAGACACACAAGGTGCAGGGGCAGGCGCTTACTCAGAGGAGGCTGTGGTCACCAGGCACTGAGAGCCACCCTGGTCCCTGGCATGTAGAGCGGGCAGTGGGAGATCCAGGGGCTGAGTGGCACAAGCTGGCCAGGTTGCTGAAGGAAGGCGCTGGCCTCTCTCCAGGGCACCAGGGCCTGGCAGGACAGCCGGGGGTTCTGGAGGGAGGGCCTCGTGTGCTCCTCCCAGGTGGGCAAGGCCTGCCCCAGGGAAGGCAAGCCAGCAGTCTGCAGAGGATGCACCTGCAGGTGCCCCATCAACACGCTCTCTGGCACCACTTCCACGCTGCTCCTGGCTTCAGACTTGAGAAATCTGTTCCCATGGCTTGGGCTGATAGTTCTGGTTTTAGAAAAAAAATTTTTTTTTCAAGATAGTATGAAGGGAGCAAACAATTGAACACAGTGAGTTCAGACAGGCTCCTGGGCACACGTTCCCTCTGAGCTCCAAGCCTCAGAAAGTTAACAATACTGCAAAGGAACAGGAGAAGACCCACAGGATTATTCTAGGCGCTGCTTCTTCCCCACTCCTAGCTGATGTTTGAAGTTTCTGATAGGATCCTTGAAAAATTTATACCCATCTTGAATTCTTGTCTGCCAAATGCTCAAAAAGCAACCAATGAGATCATCAATGACCAAGATACTCAGCATCAAATATCAGGGTTAACTAAGCCTTAAACTGCTGATGAGAAAGGAGGAAGACACCGGCTTCTTTGGCACTCTAATGACTGGGAGGCCCTGGCACCGTCAGTCGCAGGAGCTCCACATGGCCTGGAATTCTTCAGACCGTTAGCAGCCTGCTGCAGAAGGGGCCACACTACAGGGCACTGTGCTTTCAAATGTATATATCCATGACTCTTCAAGATGTCGTAGCTATTGGGCAGTTACTGGGCTTACCAACCGGTTTTGTCATACACCAGGGCGATGGGTTTGTCAGGATGTGGGACTCCTCTGGGTTTGAGACAACATCCTGAGGACATCAGCACATGCTAAATGCACGTGCAGGGAGCTGGCTGCCAGGTGCTGGGCCAGGGTCTCCCTTGATGCCTGTGTGATGACACGCCTATGGAGTTAGTTGCTCTGACACTACCTTCATTTCCAAAAATAGCCCCGTGTCCCACATCCTGGCAGTGAGACTTGTCTGAAGGGCTTTGCAAAATAAATAACTGCTTTTGTTTAAAACTGCCAATCAGCAGACAGTCTCTGACCCTTCCGACCCACAAGATGCTTTCTGAAATTCAAACTGCCTGGGTATTGTCTAAGTGAACACATGCGCGTGTGCGCGTGCACACACACACACACACACACACACCCCCCACATGCAAAATCTGAAAGTCGCATCTATTTATTTTTTAAAATCATTATTTTATTTGTTCTAATTAGTTGTACATGACAGTAGAATGCATTTATACATTTTGATAGATCATACATAGAGTGTAATTTCTCATTTTTCTGATTGTACATATTACAGGATCACAGATATGTACATGAGTTAATAATGTCTGTTTCACTTTTCTATTATTCTTACCACCTTACCCTTCCTCTCCCTGCCCTCTCCTCTGCCTAATATAAAGTAACTCTATTCTTCCCTATCCCCCACTTATTGTGAATTAGTTTTTGCATATAACAGAAAACATTTGGACATTGGTTTTTCGGGTTTGGCTTGTTTCACTTAACATTATATTCTTTAACTCCATCCATTTACCAACAAATGCCATAATTTCATTCTTCTTCAAAGCTGAGTAATATTCCATAGTGTGTGTGTGTGTGTGTGTGTGTGTGTGTGTGTGTGTGTGTGTATCACATTTTCTTTATCCATTCATCTGTTGAAGGGCATCTAAATTGATTTCATATTTTAGCTATAGTGAATTGAGCCACTATAAACATTAACATGGCTGCATCACTGTAGTATGTTGATTTTAAGTCCTTTGGGTATAAACCAAGAAGTGGGATAACTAGGTCAAATGGTGGTTCCATTCCAAGTTTTCTGAGGAATCTCCATACTGCTTTCCATAATGGTTGTACCATTTTGCTTCCCATCAGCAATTTATGAGTGTACCTTTCCCCATATCCTCATCAACATTTATTGTTGCTTGTTTTCTTGATAATTGCCATTGAGATGGAATCTTAGAGTAGTTTTGATTTGCATTTCTCTAGTAGATAGAGAAGTTGAACATTTTTTCTTATATTTGTTGGTCAACTGTATATCTTCTTCTGTGAAGTGTCTCTTCAGTTCCTTAGCCCATTTATTGACTGGGTTATATGTTTTTTTTGTGTGTTAAGTCTTTTGAGTTCTTTATATATCCTAGAGATTAATGCTTTATCTGAGATGCATGTGGTAAAGATTTTCTCCCAATCTGTAGGCTCTCTCTTTACATTATTGATTGTTTCTTTTGCTGAAAAGAAGTTTTTTAGTTTGAGTCCATCCCATTTATTAATATATTTAATCTTGCACATGGTGAAGATTTGGGCCTACTTTTTCTTCTATTAGGCTTAGGGTCTCTTTTCTAATTATTAAAGCAGTTTAAAACTTCATATGAACTGTCAAATACTCCTTTCAATATACGTGTCCTTATGTCCAAAATATACCCTTACAGGGACTAATGCAATTAATCTGAGGAGTGGATTCTTTCTCTGTGTTATTGTACATACTCAACAATGAGTTCAAGAATGGTCACTTCAGGGACTTGTAGAGAGAGATGGAGTGATCATCTCCTGACACTCTAACAGGTATTTGTGATAACTACAGCGTTAGCTTACCGTGACGCTCTTAAGAAAAGAGAAAATTCAGAAGAGGATACTGAAAGGATTTTGTTAGAGAATCGCATGTAAATATTAATCAGAATGTGGGCCCATATGAACATGAGGGAAGTCTATTTGTGGAAAAATCAGCTTCCCACCATGCTAATATAAGAGTTCCACATCTTTGCAATCTCATGGAGCCTCCTGGTAAAGCTGGTGACCAAGGATTCACTTCTTGGGCTTCTGAGGAGCTGGAGGCGAAGCTGGATGGAAGGCCTTGGCTTCCACGGTGACGCGTGTTCCAAATCCAAGCCTCCAGGGAAGCACACAGTTCTGCTGCTGACACTGACGGCAGTCCCCGTGTCTGTCTTCATGTCCTGGGGAGCCAGGTGTTCCCTGCATGGACACGCTATGATGCCCTCTGTCTCTGCCCCTTCTTTACTTAAGCCTCCCTGCAACTTCGAACAGCAAACACATTCCAGTAGTGAAAGGAAATAAAGATTTAAGAGGGAAGGCATCTTCGCTGCCCCTGTTAATTTATATGCATTTTATATGTAATTGATCCTGACAGATCAGCTTCCATAAGCAGGGATAAATATGGCTTTTGAGATGAGAAAGGCTTGCCCCACCAGGCTGAAGCAATATTGCTGGTGTACCTGCAGTGAAGATGCTTATCAGAGGGAGGTGTCAACACATCCGCACACCTGTCCCAACCACATTCCAACAGAAAACCCTGGGACCTGTGTCTGAGTGAAGAGGTTTAACTAGGAGCTGTTGAGGTGTTCCTTAGCCCCTCGGTACAGGAACATTTGGGGCATTCTTGCACGTGAGTTACCCCTTGACCAAGTGATTCCCTCCTGATCCATGAAATGCATTTCCTCCCCGGAGGCCTTAGGTGAGATTTTAGAGGAGGTCTGACCAGGTAGCAGACCCAGCCACCCTTGTCAGACATAGAGGCTGCCTGAGACCAGGTCTCTGGAGTTGGAGGGTTTGGAACTGCCACTCAAAACAATGTGTAATCTGAAATGGCAACAGTGACTTCATTTTGTATAAAGCTTTTAAACCGCAGGCTGAGGAATGTGTTTTATTATCTTGTGGCCCACCTGCCCTTCAGACCACATAACACTCTCTCTGGAGAGAGCAATTAATTTGAAATGCTCTGAGGATCACTTTCAGAAATGAGCGTTCAAATGCAGGGAAGCAAGGCGGGTATAAATAAATGTTATATGGATTCGGGCCATGAGCACATTTGCGTGCAGATTCCTGGATTCCCAGGCTTAGATGTGTGCAGATTTGTACACACACATGACCTTTCTTAAATGGAATGACTGGAAGCTCACCTTTTAATAAATAGGTATATTTTACTGTTTGCTGATGAACCCAAGGCATGATTGGGAAGTTAAGCACTTCGACATTAAGGATGATGTCTCTCTATCGGCACCTCGTTCATCATTTATTTTCCTCCAAAACTCCAGGTAGTGTCAGTGGGTTTCAGATCAGGGGGCAAACTTTCTGCTTAGTGAGAACCTTGTTGCTGACCAGGATTTTCTCAGCTGCACATCAGTCAGTCAGGGGGAAAGCTACAGAGTGACACCTACGTGGCCCACTTAAGATCTCCCCAGTCTAGAACAACTACAGATGCCAAGTGGGCTCTGCAAACTCTCTGTGCTTTAAAGTAGAAATTTTGCAGAGAGTGAAGAGATTTACCACGTGCTCTACCAGGTCTGGATTCACCCGTCTCTTCCTGTGAGTGATGAGCAGCAGTTGTCCCCTATCAGGGAAACTGAGGACACACTCAGAGCCTGCAGCACCAGGCCCACGCACCTGCTCCGACTGCCCATCCCTCGTGCTGTTATTGCAAAAAGATGTGCTCATCGAACATGTTTGATATCAAACAGGTCCATGTGCAGCAAGGGACATTGCTGGAAATAATTGCATGTATAAAAATAGATTATGCTCATGAATTAAGTATATTTTTAATACAAAATATTATTACTATGGAGAAAATAAAAGCAATTTCATATCTTTTAATGTGATTTTCTTTCTCAGATCATCCTAATAAATCAATAGTCATATTTCAAAAGCATTTTTGTTCTTGTAGATATTTTATTTATTTTTTCAAGCATTTCTAAGGCATTTGATTTTGAAGGGTCAGAGATATTTAAAATCAACTGGGTGTGGAGGAGGTCACCCATAATCCCAGTTACTCTGGAGGCTAAGACAGGAGGATGACAAGTTCCAGACTAGCCTGGGAAATTTAACAGGATCCTGCATCAAAATAAAAATATACAAAGGACTGAGGATGTAGTTCAGTGGTAGCTCACTTGCTATCATGCTTGAAGACCTGGGTCCAAACCCTAGGCCCCCCCCCAAAAAAATCAAAATATTGTCTTTCAACTAGAGTTTCTGAATATTATTTTATAAATAAATTACATTTATTTTTATTTATTTGGTCCATAGCTAATAGCTAATGATGGAATAATAAACATTGGAGGGATTTCTTTTTTGTTTGTAGTAGCTATTATTAGGTGTGGGAAAAATAAATAGTTGAAAATTAAGGAGGTAGGTCTTCTGAGACTCCCCGTGTCTAATACGATTGTATACCTATGACCTCATTCAGGCAAACCCAGAGGACTTGCTGTGACCTCAACAGTTCTCTCATCTTTTGTTACTGAATAACTTAGTTACTTCATTAAATGATATTATTAATAAATAATATTAATTGTATTATTGATCAATCATAATAATTAATAGCAATTAGGTTATTGCTTAATGAGGCGTAGATCCCAGCTAAGGCAGGGAGAAGAAGAAGGAGAGGGCAGGACAGAGAGGAATGTGTGAAAAGGAATCGGAGGTTCTCGGCCGGGCCGCTCTTCTTCCCCTTTCAGTCATTCAGAAAGCTGGAGAAACTGCTCGCACCCGTTCCAGCCTCAGCAGCTCACTCAAATGGCTCAGAAAATCAAAGATACCTGCAGTCCGAGTGAGCTTGCCCAAACTCCTCTGAGCCAGGGTCTTTGCTGTGGCTTGGAGGCGTGCCCGCTGCGGTCACCTCCTAGAGACCCTGGAGGCTCCTAAGAGTCCAAATGAAGTGTCCCCAAAACCCAGCCCCGATGACAGTCCTAGGGACAGGTGGTGTCACTGCTGGGGCAGGAAACCTCAGGTGGACAGGGGCGCCACTCCTTCTCCTCTTGCATACTTGAATTATCACCTTCAGTGCCTTCATCTCTCTTGGGAAGTTATGCTTCCAAGTCATTTCCTGGGCCTTGCGCATTTTCCCCTGAAGATTGAACCGTTTTCTGATTTTTATTTTATCCAAATACAAGTCTCCCACCAGGTGAGATAGATAGGGGACAGGTAGGTGACACACCCACACTGTTACATCTAGGAATGCACCAAAGTTGAGCAGAACCATCAAATGAACAAACAAAACTTCCAACTATGAGAAAATAAGACGTTGAAATGCTGCAGTTCTGCATTCCTACAAGTCCTCCTCTGAGACAGTGATGGAGACTAAGAGGTGGACTGCAGTCTGTGTTCAGGTCCAGCATGCAGACAAGAGGATGGGCGGTCGCAATCTCGCAGCTGCTGCCTAGTCACAGCTGAGTTCCTAGGACCTAGTCTCAAGGTGGGGGCAGAGCTGGGACCTCCGTTACATTTCTACAGTCCAGGAGGTCAGCAGCACTATCGATGCTTCCTAGATTATAGAATATTATTTCTAAACTCTACCCTTTCCTTTAAAAATAAAGTTTCTGTGGAGAATGTTTTCTGAAGTGCAGTGCCAATGTGTTTGTTGAGCAGATTAGGGGCATGGTTATCTGAAGTCCGTGACTGTCCAGACTGTGGAATAGAGGAATACAGACATGGAATACAGACGGGAGAGGACGTCTGTCCCTTACCCAGGTGTGATTTGCTGATCCTACTAGTCTTATAGACTTCTGCTTAACTCATTCATTTAAGACATGTGATTCCAGTGGGCTTGCTTATTTATTTATATGATACATTCTGTCCATTTTTCTTTCTTATTTGACATGGACAGATTTGGGGAACATGAAGGAACTACAGAGGCAGAACAGGGTGGGGCTCCAAACGCAGGGCAGCAGACCCCCACTTAGACACGTGAAGAAGAGCAGTGAACCAGGGGTCTGAGATGCACCTCCTCCACCTGGCAGGGCAGGAAAGCAGGAGGGGTGGGGACAAGACCAGGTGTGCTCAGGTGTGGAGGAAGAGCATCGGGAAAGTGGGGCATCTCACGGCTTCAGGAAAAGGTGAGCCCCCCTGTGGTGGTTCCATAAGCAAGAAGGGGTGTCCAAGAGTGAGCTCCTGGATCCACTGCCTTGAGCCCCTCATGAGGCCAGGGGTGGAGCTTCAGCAGTGAGAAAATGTGTTTATGATCCCAACATGTGAAGATGGGAGCACAGTGGGTGGTCCACCCTGGAGCAAGACCAGGACGATCACACCTCCAGCTCCTTGCCAGGTTTCTCTCTCATCTCCAGCCGGATGCAGGACGATCACACCTCCAGCTCCTTGCCAGGTTTCTCTCTCTTCTCCAGCTGGATGCCTCTCATCCAGCGCTCAGGGATTTCCATCCAGCATATTCTATGCATCATTTTTTGCTATTATGTAGATTTTTTAAAAGAATTCTAAGAGTTGGCTTGTGCAATGGTAGCTTCTAGCCTATGCTGCTGCAGAACATCATGGCGGGAGCCTATGGTGAGCAAAGCTGCTGACCTCATGGTGGCCAAGAAGTTGGACAAAGAGAGAGGGGGACGACAGAGCTGTGGACACGAACTCTTTGAGAGCACTCCCCAGTGGCCTATTGCCTCCAACCAGGCCCCCCCACCCAAGCCTCTACCGCATTCCAATAGCACAAGAAGCACTGGATCCATAAATGGATTAATCCACTCACAAGTGCTTTCAATCTTGTCACCTCCCAAGGGCCCCTCCTCTGCACACTGCTGCACTGGGGACCGAAACTCAACACAGGAGCTCTTAGTGGACATGTAAGGTCTAAACCATAACACGAGGAGAGAAAAAGAGACAGAGACAAATGGATGGATCACTGAAATATTTTGATTTGTCCTTTATTTGCAAACTGATTAAAATAATTTGTAGAGTAGCATCAATAATTTTATTTAAGAAGAGGTACTACCATCCACAGGGGGAAGATAAATGTAAGAGCAAAGACATCAAGAACTGTGGTGGAGCTTGAGACCTCCCTCACTAGCCAGATGCCCAATGTGCACATGCCAATCCTCAGGGAGCAGAAGGGGTGGGCGTGTCTTATCCATGGAGTTACCCAGATTCCAACCTGTGTAAAGGACTTTACCCAAGATTTGGGAGCTGGGTGAAAAGAGACATAGTGAGTCCCACCCCCCCCATATTCTAACAAAAGACAGCAAAACCAAATGTTTTATAAAAACATCATTTCCTTCTGGAACCAAACTTAAGAAGGAATTTATCATGTGGACTTGGTTTGAACTGGAAAATATCACCAAGTAATATTTTACAAAGGATATGAAGATCCTGTTTGAACTTGAGAGTTTTATAACAAACATGTGCAAAAATAAGGGGTCTGGATGATGAAACGTAACATTTTATTTCTGAAAAACTAACTTTACACAGAAACAAAATCTGGAGCAGTAAGATAGATGGCTACCATGGCTACCATGCCATTAATTGATGTCTGAAATGTAAGTTTTATATATCACTTGACAATTCCTAGAACACAGTCAATACCATTCAATTTTCTTTTCTTTTCTTTTTTTTTTTTTAGTAATTGTGCTAGATTAAATGTTTGTGTTCCCTCTAAGTTCACATACTGAAGCCCTAAGCTCTAGTGTGGCTGTATTTGGAGATGGAGTCAATGACGAATTAATTAAGACCAATCCAGGTCATGGAATTGGGATTCTGATCCAATAGAATTAAGGTCCTTATAAGCAGAGGCAGTGTAGATGTCGTCTCCCACCTACCTGTCTGCTTGTGCACACCCATGTGAGGACGTGGTGAGAAGATGACCTTCTGTGTTAGGGTGGGTCTGAGGTGTTACCCACAGCATCAGTGTCCCTGCAAGACCCTTCAGAAGTGACTGGAGCCTGAGAGCTCCAACCTCATCAGCCCATCCTACTTTGCTGGACTAACTGAGTGGTGACTGTAGGCAGCTGAGGCAGGCTGGAGGAGGCCGGTCACTGGGGGAGTGTCCTGGAAGGTGGTTCTTCCTGTGGCCCCTTCCCCTGTACTCCTCTCTCTGCTTCCTGAAGCTGCCACAAGGAGAGCAGCTCCCCTCCACCACACCCTGCCCCCATGATGTTTGCCTCACCTTGGGCTCAGAGCTATGGAGTCAGCTTACGATGGACCAAGAGCTCTGAAACCATGAGCCCCAAGTAAATTTTTCCTCCTCTAAAATTGTTCTTGTCGGTTCTTTTGGTCCCAGCAGTAAAAATGCTGACAAACACACTGAATTTGGCAACCAATCCACACTGGAATGTTAGACTCATGTGGACAGAGATTTCTGTCTTCTTTGCTAACTGATTTCCCAATGTCAAGAACATGGCTTCCACATGGATCATACTCTGCAAATGTCTGTTAAGTGCATGAATGTTCTGGAACCACATTATAATCCTCAGCATGCTCCCTTGCTACTTACTCCTCTGACGGCGGTCTTCACTCTTCATCCCAGCTTTCTGTTTCTTTTGGAGGCTGACACTTGGGTTCTTCACTGGATTGCTACTTGGTGACTTTTTCAATTCTACTTCCGTTAGATTATTATTATTAGATATGACCTTTTCATTGCCCCTCAACTGCAGAGGTGATTGAGAACTCATTCTTAGACACACATCTGCTGTATTCATACAGTCCTTGGAAAGGCAAGAAGAGTTGACCGGTTCTTGCACTCAGCTGTGTGCCTAGCGCCAGCCCCAAGAGTGTGGTCTCTTAGTCTCTCTGCACCTTTTCTCAGATTGAAGCAGAGATGAGAGCCCCTCTGTCACAGCGAGGCTGGAGGTGTGAAATGGGGTCTCAAACCCATAACCTGAAGCCCTGTGTGGCAGGGGAAAGGACAGAGCACCCTGATGTCCCCACTTAGGAGAATCACCTACCTTCCTGCCATTTCTTGGTCTTCTCTTAAGAAGTCTCAGGTCCTCAGTGTCCAAGTGGAAGCTCTGTAAGGTGGGCACTGTTGGGATTTGACAGGTCGGCACTTCCTGCAGCAAACCCCTTGCCTTGACCTGTTCCAGGATCTTCAAGGGTGAATGCTGACCACCAGGAAGTAGTGATGTACGGAAAATACTGCCTGTTATCCAGGGAGACGTGACGCACTGCTCTCCCCTGCGCTGTCTGTGGTGCTCGGTGCTCGGTGCTCGGTGCTCGGTGCTTGGTGCAGGGTGGCACAGCTGCAGTGAACGAGCAGCTTGGCTCCGGCTGTGACCAGGAAACACTATGTGGTGATGGCCACGTCCTGCAGCTTGACTGCCCCGCTGGCCTTTCCTCATCACCATCTTTAACACTCAGTTTCAGTGCTTTGCCTGCCTGAGTGCAACTCCGAAAGAGGAAAAGAAAGGGTTCCCGTTCACTTTTCATTCTTCTGTTTACTTTCACAATAAACGTGAAAGAAAGCCAAGGATGGGAATTCCTCATGAGGTTTAGTGGAGAGATGACCAGAAGACCCTCCAGCACCTCCAGGATGACCCAAGGACCCTGTGGAGAGGAGGGAGGCAGCTAGGCCTGCCGTTGTTACCCCAAGCGGAGTGCGAGCATGCTGACCACCCAGGTGTTCTGCAGACTCTCCAGAGAGACCCCAGCACGTGTGCTGACGAGGTAAGTCACCGCTCTTCTGGAGATGGACAGAAGCTGAGCCATGTGAGAGAGACTTCTGCGCCTGTCCAGGCTGCAGCAGGACTGCATGGAGCTGAGCTTGGTCACATAGAGGTCAGGTACAGGCAGGTGGCCATCCATAAAACAGCAAGAGCAAGGTCGCCGATAGCAGGGTTATCGGCGTGCAGGCTGCGGAGTGGCAGGAGCCAGCCAGCTGTCTTCTAGGAAGAGCTCTGCTCCACTCTGAGGTCAACGAGCAGGCAGCAGTTGGGGTTTCCCAAAGCTGCACCCAAGTCCATGCTCCAGGTTGAAGTCAGGCCACAGACCCCTCAGCCCAGAGCTGGCGGCATCTCCGCAGGTAACTGGTTCCCCACTCCAGGATCGTCTTCCTTAGGGTGACCACGGTCATTTCTTTAGCAGCCCCCTGTGGATTTGTTCTGAGGACTTGACGGTGTTCCTTACTAGAATCAGTACCAAGTGGCCACCCAAGCACCATGAAGGCCTGCTGGCCTCCTGGTTGTCACAGTTCTGCAGCTACTGGTTTTCTAGCTGGGTCGCAGACAGGGCGGTGCAGTGTGTGTCTTACCGACTTCGTGGACAGGTGTTGCTATTTTATATTTGGCAACAACTTAGGACTTCAGGTCAGCTCCACAAGGTCTCTGCCCTTGCAAATTTTGAGAGCACGTGGAACTTGAGCCCAAACCCCTTGCAAATTTTGAGAGCATGTGGAACTTGAGCCCAAACCCCGTGAGCGCAGCAGTGTGGTGTGCCCACCCCGGGTTTGAGCGGCTGGAGACAGAGGAAACGGGTGTTACGGAGTAAGCAGGGCTCTGAGTTCTCACAGGGCAGCATGGCCCAGTGCCAGGACACCATGTCAGCTCAAGGGAGGAAGCTATGATGACTGTGGCCACGAGGGGACCAGCCCCAGCAGGTGGACGCTCAGTGGGTATCCAGCCCTCCTCCCTCTCTGAGCGCCTGCCTTCTGTGCCGTGGCTTCAAAGCTGGGCTTCCCACAGGAGGTGGGCAGTGCTGGAGCTTGTTCCAAACTGTCCTGGGTGCACATAGAAATGACAGCAGTAGCAGGGCATGTCATGGATCTCTGTTCTTTGTGTATTTATGGTTGTCATTCTGGGCACATCGCACAGCCACAGGATCATCATGTCCCAGCTGCTCAGATGGAGGAGCAGAGGGCCACTCAGTGACGGACAGTGGACACAGGTTCAGTCCTTCCCCTTTCTCGCCATCTTTCACTGGAGCAAGGAGGGCCCTGAGGCAGAGGACAGGGACTCCCTCATGCCCCTGGAGAAGGGTCCGCATGGGGCAATGCGGAGCACAGAGCTCTGGAGAGGAAACTGGAGACTGAAGTATTCCAAGCCATGCTCTTCCATGCCGAGCCCTTGAGCCTGCCTTGTTGCGGGCCTCCCAGTCCTTCCCACCTGCACAGCTGACTTACCTGAAAAGAGGTATCTAAATACAGGGAGAGGCAGCTCGTTTACTCCATGCGGCACCCTCTCCCCTGCCTGCAAGGAAGTCTGGGTTCCTTGAGTGTGAACCCGGCCCTTATGCCATCTGACCTGTGCACAGAGACATAAAGCACGGTTCAAAGAGCATTCTTGATAACTTCCCGATGTCTCTGTGACTGTGCTACTCAGTTTCAAAAAGTGGTATGTGGATTTTATCTTCCGCTTGACGTTAGATGCAGCACATGTGAGAGCGATACGGTCCCCCTCTGGGGAGAAGCCAGTCTGCACGGGCGTGGGATGCACATGGCCAGAACCAGGTCTCCGAAGCTCAGTCATGGAACACATTTCTAGCTGGGAGGAAGTATGAAGCTCCACACGGGGGATTAAAGGTAGATGGTGAAATCAGGTCACTTCTTACTGGATTTACATCACGCTTAATAAAATAAACCCAATTCACTGTAAATACGAGAAGGAAGTCCAGCCCTGTTCTCTGAGCTCTCAGTGTGCCAGAAGCTGGCTGTCAGAGAGACACTGAGCACGGAGCTAAGGAACGCAGCCCTGGGGGCCCGGGTGGTTCCTTCAGTGGTTACTGATCTACTTCTAGACAGCGCGGCTATCCTGGGAGACATCAGAAGCATGCAGGACACAGGAATGCTTCTGCTCACCCTCGCTGGAGCCCAGCACGGGCGACTGCAGCCGGTCCTGTGCCTGCCTCGGATGCGTCAGCAGTCACTGGTGAGAAAAGTTGCTTTGACAAGTTCAAGATCCTTCAAACCAGTCTCCTCCACCTCTCTGAGCATTTGGCAGGAGGAGGGGGAGGCAGACACTGACGAACCCAAGATAAGAGAAGGCAGCTCCCTTCCCAGGCCGTAAATCTCAATTAGACGCTGAGAGAAGGGACGTTAGCTGGGTTTCGTCATAAAGTGAGCTGCTCTCGCCCTCTCTTCTCTCCTTTCTTATCTGCTGCTAGCTGTGTGATTGGGTCCCTTCCCTGTGCCTGGGACTATCAGGAATCAGCGTGCCGCCTCACCATGAGTTCGGGGTCCTCACCCTCCACCTCGAGTGTGCTCCTCACTTCACTCTGGACGGAACCACCCGGGTTCAGCCCTGCAGCGCTCTCCGCCTGCCCGTCCCACACTCCTGCGCATACGGGAAGACAGTCCAAGGACACGGCTCCCACTCGCTCTGAAGTGCTGGCTCTCGACCTCAATCCCACCCCAAGACAAACCGCAGCCAGTTGTAGAAGTGGGGGGTGCCAGAGCACCTCTGCGCTCCCTCAGGAGTCTCTGCTCCGACTGGGCAGCGTTCGGAAGTGGCCAGCACACTGCCAGGCAGTCGCAGGTTCGGTGATGCCCAACGCATTTCTTACCACTTTCTTAGCCAACAAATGCACACGGACTTCTTAATTTTAATACCTTGCTGAGAACAAGACATATTTTCCCTGGGCAGGAAACTAGTTTGTAGTTTCATTACAGAGAACAATTTTGTTACCCGAGGCTCTAGGCTCATTATCATTCACCAATGGCCAGATACACCCTGTCAATCCAGCACAAAGCAAAATGATCAAAGTCTCCCTTTGATAATTCGTAAACCTGCACTAACATGTTTCTAAACTTTGCCTTTGTTTTCTGTCTGTTAGTATTTCACTCAACAGGATGTGTTTACACGTATGAAGCATCTTTCCAGAACAATGTGTTCTCTTCGAGGATAACTGACCCTTCCCCCACCAAGACCCGGGAGGCGCTGCAGGGTAGAGGGGCCTGGTGATGAGAAGATCTGTCCTCCTCAGAGGCCCCGGGAGGAACTTGACGGGCTGGTGCTGGGCATCCTAGAAGGCTGAGGAAGATCGTGAGCTCCATGGAAAGCAGGGTTCTGAGAGCTTAACCCCAGAAGGGAAAGTGACCTGAGATGTGGGTCAGCCTGTGACAGCAGATACCAAATCATGGAGTAAAAGAGAGTCGAAAGGTTGGCGAACATGAACCGAGGAACAACTTAGTTGTGAAATGCTCAAATTTTTGCAAATAGAGTCATGGGTTAGAGGATGTCTCCAGGATGACATCTGAACTGTCCTGTCCTCTTGAGTCACCCTGTGTGTCCTGGTGGACGTCCACACTCTGCTTCCTTTTGACTTTCAACTGTTTTGGGATCTTTTTTTTCTGATCACCTGACCCAGAAGAGAAAAAGAAAGAGAAAGCATAAGGTAGTGGCTTTACGTGATATTTTGTTCACACATCACCTGGATATCCCCACAATAATCTGAAGATTGAAAAGGATTGAAAAAGCACTATGAAAACTGACACATCCACACAAAACCCTTTTTAAAAAAAGCGAACGTTCTTCCAACACTGTACAACTGAAAAATTAAGCAGCCATCTCTCACCATGTTTTTAACTGCTCTAGGTCTGCAAGAGCCTCCTGAGTCAGAGAGAAGTGGGGCAGCAATCTTCACCCTGAAGCAGCCCCGCCCAGAGCCTCTCCTGCACGTGACCGTGGGGACCTCTGGCCCTGCACCTCTCTCTGCGTGGGAAGGCAGGGGAGCAGCAGTCAGGAGAAGCCTGGAAGGTCCTGGCCAGTCTGCCTGTCTCAGTGGATCTTCTGAAGAAATTTGTGCTTCAGCTGCGTCTGTCCCCAAAGGAATTCCCTCTCCTGGTCCCTGTGACTGCAGCCTCATTTAGAAGTCGGTCTGTGGTGGAAGATGACGTTAAGATAAGGTCATCGGGGAGAACCCTAATCCAGTAAGACCTGTCCTTACAAAGGAGGAAGTTTGGATATAGTCACACACACACAGACACACACACACAGACACACACACATACACACACAGACACACACACACACACACAGATACACACACAGACACACAGACACACACACAGACACACACACAGACACACACAGACACACACACACAGACACACACAGAGACACACACACACACAGACACAGACACACACACAGACACACACACAGACACACACAGACACACACACAGACACACACACACAGACACACACAGAGACACACACACACACAGACACACACACAGAGACACACACACACAGACACACAGACACACACAGACACACACAGAGACACACACACACACAGATATACACACACACACACACAGACGCACACACAGATGCACACACACGCACACACACACACACACAGACACAAACAGACACACACACGCACACACACATGGGAAACGTCACATGGTGTTTGGAGCAATGCTGTCACAAGCCCACGTGTACCAAAAGCAGAAGAGGGGTCGGGGCTGAGCCCACAGGGAACTCTGTCTCCAGCACTGAGAGAACACGGCATGTCATTTAGGCCACTGGTTCTGCGGCAGCTGCCTGGGCAGACAAAAGCCCACACCACCGAGGAAACCAGCTTCCAGCATCAGGAGGTGCCGTTCCTGGGAGGAGTGTGGATAGAGGCGTCCACAGGGCAGGCCGTCTTGGGGTGCGGCCACCTCAGCCACGCGCTGACTGACTCTGTGACACTGAGCGCCCCACCTGGGGCATGGCAGCTGTGGGCTCCATCTCGCGCATGGTTCCCTTCCTGGCTCGCCTCCTTCCTCCTCCTTACCTGGACAGGCCCCAGAGCTTTGCCCTCTGCTGTGATGGGATGGTGCTGATAATGCAGGTTCAAAGCCCGTGCTGCCCTCAGGAGAGGCTCAGTCTCTCCACTTAATTCTAGCAAGATCGGCGCCTTTGCTCTCAGACACCGTTTCGAGTTTATCAGCATCCTTTCCATTTTAATCAACCGCAACGTGCTCCTTTCAAAAGCACCCAAACGCTCGGGGTTCTTGACCAACTCAGCAACGTAAGCTGCAGGAGCAGTGCAGCCTGTGCTCTGTGAAGTGCAGGACACCCACCCCTGCTGTCCCAGGGATTTGTGAGTGACAGGCCATCCGAGCTCTCACCTCTTTGGCACTGAGGCATGACTGATTGAGAGTTGTGTTCCTTGACGCACACGTGCAGGCTTCTGTGTGAAGGAGTGTGGACGTCACAGGCCAGAAAGGGCAACGACGTGAACACCACGCGCTGCCCTGACCAGGATGTTGGGTTGAGCAGCGTGCAGATTGGACATCAAGGATACATGCTCACTGTGCCCGGCCCTGGGGTTTTGATTTACAGGGAAGAGTGGCCTGCTGATCCCTGGGCCATCTGGAACCTCCACCTGGAGGTAGGGATAGGAGGCAGAGCTAAGGTGCCTGGGCTCAAGCCTTTCTGTGCAAAGCAGGAAATGCTCTTTAAAATCACCTGTGCAGGTGCAGAAAGTCCCCCAGCCCTTTGCAACACTGCGTTTCCAGGGCAGCTTACCAGCAGCCCGCGAGGCCACAGCTGGGCAGTTTGGACGAAGAATCGACTTCATGGATTGCTTTTGCAGTTACCTAATCAAAGTGACTAGGTCCAAGTTTTTAAAAACACACTGTGTGGGGCTGGGGAGATAACTCAGTTGGTAGAGTGCTTGCCTTGCAAGCACAAGGCCCTGGGTTCGATCCTCAGTCCCGCGGAAAACAAAAACAACACACTGTGTGGAGTCGATCACCTCTCATGTTTTGGCAGCATTTGTGAACTTCGACCCTGGGTAAAAGCGAATTTGATCTGCGGGAGGACCTGGGTTTGGCTGAGAAAATACATTGTCAGTAGCTGGTACCCAGAAGTCAGGTGAAGGCTCGATAACCAATGGTGATGACAACTAACAGTGACGGCTGTGGGGTCATGGTTTTCCCCAGCCCTGGTCCTGCCAGCCCGACACCTCCTCCTCCCTCCTTTCGACAGCTCCTTTCCTTCTCCTCTAGCTGTTGTTTATCCCTGTTTCTTGCTGGATTACCCACATGATGGCAAAACACCTGGTCACTTCCAAGGCCACTAGGGGAGGAGGAAGGCTCCCTGCAGGGTCCAGCTGCCTGCTTTGGCAGGGCACAGTGGGGTCTAGGCACCCAGGCTGTGTGCGAGGCAGCCCCGGGTGCTTTTTCTGTGGGAGCGGCCATTGCGTGGCTGCATTCCACTTCACAGACACACCTTGCAAGCTTCGGGGACTCTGGCTACTGCTTGCAGAAGAAATCAGTGAGCAGGGTAAGCAGATATTCAGCCCACCCCAGCAGACACAGTGTCCACAGGACACAGCTCAACTACAGCACCACGGCAAATGAAGGGGAACTCGGGCAGATTCTGCATCTGAAACATGATGCACCCTGGAACTTAGGGCACGGGAGCTTCTAGAAAGATGGGTGGGTGTGCTTCTGCCTTCACAGTCTTCAACTCTCTGTGCTCTATATTTGTTCCTTTTCAATGAATAAAAGTGTGCCCTGTTCAATTCGTGTACAAAGAGCTCTTATTTGACACATCTCTCAGTGGCGCCCAGCCAGAGTTTTACCCTGGTAAATTATATTCCAACTTTTTAAAAAATTTAATGCATATTTATACATGTGTATTAGTGCATATTACACAAATGCATTTTTTTTCTTATCTTGCCTCCCATTTCTCTCCATCTATATAAATTCGTCTCTCTATTGCCAGATTAATGTATCTGTGTTAGTCACCTGTGTTATGTAACAAAGGAATACACACTTTTGTCAGGTCAGGGGTTGGGCACAGCTCCGCTGCTAAGGTCTGCTAAGTTCTCACAAGACTGACGTCCAGCTGTGGCCAGCCTGTTCTCATCTGGAAGTGCAGGTGGACAAGGATCCACTTCCAGGTTCTTCAGGTCGTGGGCAGAGTCCGCTTCCCTCCGGCCGTTAAACTCATGGCATTTGCCTTTTCAAAGTCTCCAAGGCAGAGAGTCCCTGTGCTTCCCCTTTCCCTGCTAGGCCTTACCTCGGAGGGCCAGTCTAGCATCTAGGGTGATCACCTGGGCCACCTGGGATAATCACCTTCTCTTGAACTTGAACTCAGTCAGGTAGGGAACTGTCTTAGTCTGTTTGTGCAGCTGTAATGAAATATCGAAGATTAGGAAATTCATAAACAAATTATCACAATTCTGGAGCCTAAAAAGCCACGGTCAAGGTGCCAGCAGGTCAGCGTCTGGTGAGGGCACTCCTCGTGGAAGGCCCAGGTGTCCTCACGTGGCGGCCCTTGAAGGCCTCGGATGAGAGCGTTGACCCCACTGAGCAGGGCGGAGTCCTCGGGCTTTCCCCTCCCCGGGGCCAGCCTCTTGATTCCACCGCAATGGGGCTTCAGCGCCATCAGGAATTTAGAAGGGACCTGGGTGTCCTCACCACAGAGGACCCTTAGCATATCTGCAAGTCCCTTCACTTCTCTGCATACAGGCCAGAAGCCAGGAGCGATGGCCCTGCATGCTGACCCTCTGCCCAGGTGAGCAGCAGGTTGAGGACCACACTCACAGGAAGGACTGCACACCCGCCCGCACCTGTGCGCTGATGGACTCAGGTGTGACCTGTGCGAACACCAGCTCAGGCACCGGTGGGGCCTTGCAGTCACCTTTAACGTCCGCAGGGCAGTCGGAGATGCTTTATCCTGAAGTTCCAGTCTCCGTCAGAAGATCTCTGACCCCTACCTCCTGCAAGCAGGCCTGACAGCAGGCGACAGGACCTGGTGGACCAGCATCCCCACGACCCTGCTCTTGGGCCATGGCCCTTGAAGCCCTGCTCCTCTGGCCTCCAGCTCCTGGCAGGACAGAGTCCCGTGTCTATGGAGATGGCATGTGGGCAGGGTCCTGTGCCTGGCACTTCCCTTCCCTGTCTCCCTTCAGGCCACCCCCTGGGCCTTCCTGAGGTCACCTCCCTAATAATGTGTCTGCCCTCTTTCCTGAGTCAGCTCTGGGCCTGGGACTCCCCCTAAAGCTGGCATTACCTGGTGTGTCCAGGGACACATCAGCACGGGAGTGTGAGTCTCCTCAACCTCCCAACAAAGACTCCGGCCAGGCAAACACCCTCTCGGAGATCTGGAGGCCGTGAGCAAGCAGCCAAGGCATCCGCAGGGTGGGCGGGAGGGCCTGCTCCATCTCTCCCCGCGTTCCAGGGCAGCTGCTTGTCAACGTTTCCCTGGCTGCAGAGGCCTCAGCAAGACCTCGGCCTCAGATGGACCTCAGCCTCAGCTGGACCTCGGCCTCAGCTGGACCTCGGCCTCAGCTGGACCTCGGCCTCAGCTGGACCTCGGCCTCAGCTGGACCTCGGCCTCAGCTGGACCTCGGCCTCAGCTGGACCTCGGCCTCAGCTGGACCTCGGCCTCAGCTGGACCTCAGCCTCAGCAGGACCTCGGCCTCAGCTGGACCTCGGCCTCAGCTGGACCTCGGCCTCAGCTGGACCTCGGCCTTGGTCCTCATGAGCATTAGCCCTGGCCTCTGTGCCCGTCCAAATCTCCCTTTTAAGAAGCACTGAGAAAAGTGCCCTCCGACAGGTGAAAAGTCCTGCTCTCGTGGTCACCAGCAAAGTCCCCCCTCTGCTCTCCCAACACCACTCACCACCCCAGACCAATGCCACCTGTACCCCAAACAGCGCGATCACCCAGACACTTAAAGAAAAACTCGGGTTTTGCACAAAGAACCGAACTCCGGTGTTGTGCGATCTCAGTATTGTTGCTCTTTGTTGCTGTTCCTCTGAGCTCGCCCGTGGCTGGGTTTGCTTCTGTCGTCTTGTTCTTGATTCTCGGGGATTGCTTTTTCAAATTCAAGTATCTTCATGATTTCGTAAAATATATTCATGGTTGCAAATTTAAATCTCCAAAATGAGTTGTAGCCTTGTCCAATCTACCTCATTTCTTCATCCATTTAAAAATAATTACATCTTCACTTTTTAAAAAAATATTATATATTTACAAGGTATAATTTATGTATTTATGGGAAGACAAAGTAAGTTTATGAATCATCAACACGACATGAAGTAATACACAGAATCAAGCTAATTCCCTTGCTTACTACCTCAAATACTCATAATTTTTGTGACAATTTTTGAAACTTACTGTCTTAGCAATTTTGAAATGCACAGAGCATTGCGATTCAGTATTTTTACAATGTCATGCGATATATCTGAAGGAGAACATCCATTCCCCCTCCGTGACTGAGGCGTTGTACTCTCAGACCGCAAACTTCCCATTCCAGTCACACCCCTGCCTCTGACAACTGCCATTCCACTCTGTTCTTTGAGTTCAGTTTTTGCTTGTGTGTTTGTTTGCTTTTGTTTTCATGTCAGTAATAACAGCTGGTACTGGTGTTTGGGGGCCTGAATGATGTCACTAAACATGATATTCTCCATTTCGGCCCATGGTGACATGATTGACATGATCTCACTCTTTTTTACAGCTGAATAGTATTCCACATGTACACACACCACTTTCTTACCCATTCAACTGCTACTAGACACTTAGATTGATTTCATTTCTTGGCTATTGTGATTAGTGCTGCGATGAACCCACGATGCAGATGTCTTTTTGACAGGCTGATCTGAATTGCTTAGATGAACACATGGAAGAGGCTTGCTGACCCCGGTGGCATTCCGCGTTAGTTTTGTGAGCACCTGCCCGCAGTAGTCCACGTGGCTGACTATCTTAACTCCCACTGCCAGTGTGTGAGGGCACCCCTCTCCTGCACACCTTTTGAGAATAGCCACTGTGGCAGGTGTAGACGTACCACATTGTGGTTTCTGTTGGCAGGCCTGGCATTTGGTGAGGTCACGCCTGCTTCTGCGTGTCTATCCACCGCTCGCGTGTCTTCTTTGAGAAGTGCCTCTTCAGGGCCCTTTCCCAGGGTTTAGCGGGTGGTCTTGCGTCCTCTGTGTCATCTGGTGGGTTGCCCCTGTTGTTGGGAAGTACTTTGTATTTGCAGCTATTTTCTCTGCTCAGTTGGTGGTTCTCTCCCTCTTGCTTTCTTTGCAGTGCAGAAATGTAATCACATTTGCCCTTTTTGCCTGGGCTTTGGGGTCCAAAACATCACTGCCCAGGTCCTACTGTTTGGTGTTTCCCCTGTGGTTTTTCTAGAGCTTTCAGGTTTTTTGCTGAAGTCTTTCATACACTTTGAGTTGATTTTGACCTTTCGTGTGAGGTAAAGGTCCAACTTCATCCTTATTGTGTATGAATACACAGTTTTCTCAATATTTCTCAAACAGACTGTCCTTTCCCAATGTGTGTTCCTGGCATCTTTATGGAAACCCCAGTGGCCCACATGATGTGGGGTCACTCCTGGAGCCTCGGTTCTCTGCCTTAGGCCAATGCCTGTTCTATGGCAGTACCATGCTCTTTTAATGGCTCAAAATCCACTAGTGTGATGTCTTTTTTTCCTAGGTTTTTCTTTTTTGCTCACAATTGTCCTGGTTATTTGTAGTTCTATGAGAATTTTAGAATTTTTTTCCTATAAAAAATGGCATTGGAATTTGGATAGAGATTGCACTGAACGTGTGGATTCTTTAGGTAGGGTAGACATTTTAACAGTATTAATTCTTTCAATACATGCCTATAGATTATATTTTCACTCATTTGTGTCTTCTCAATTTCTCTTATTAATGCTTTAGAGTTTTCAGTTTATAGGTCTTTGACCTCCTTGGTTAAATTCATCTCTAAATTATTTTAAAAGATGGTTTAAATGGGATCATTCTCTTGATTTGGTCTTTGGAGTGTTCATTGCTGGTTTGGAGGAAGGCTACAGATTCATATGTGCTGATTTTGTAAGCTGCAACTTCATTGCGTTTCCTTATTTGTTCTTGTAGATGTGTTGTGATAGATTCTGGATGTCCTAGGTACCCGTGTTCTCAGGAAAGAGTGACAGTTTCACTTCATCACTTCCCACAGGGATGTGTTTAGTCTTTCCTCTTGTCTAATTGCTCTGGCAATGACTTCTAAAACTGTGCTAAATAGAAGTGGCAGGAGTAGGCTTGTCTTGTTCTGAGTCGTAGGGAGAAAGATGTTTCCATCTTTCACCATTGAGTGTAGTGTTCTGTGTACATAGAACACATGACTTTCATTGCATTGAGATACGCCTTTCTAATCATTAAATATCTTTAGCATAATAGAATTTTGAGTTTCATAAAATTCTTTTTGTGCACATGAGGAGATGATCCTAATGGTTTCCTGCCTCCTTTTGTTAATGTGATATATCTTACCCACTAGTTCACATATGTTAAACCACCTTGTATCCCAGTGATAATTTCCACTTAATTGTGGTCAATGGTCCTTTGATGTGCTGCTGAATTTGGTTTGCTAGTACTTTAAAAAAAATTGCATCAAGAATATTTAGCTGTTGCTTTGTCATGATGTTCTTGTAGGGTTTTGGAATAAGCCTACCACTGGCCTCAAAAGGAGACTGAGCGCATTCTCTCCTCTTCAAAATTTTTTGAGGGGTTTCTAAAGGATTAGTGTAAGTTCTTTCAATGTTTAATGAAACTGGGCAGCGAAGCCATCAGTGCCTGTGCTGTTTTCTTTTGTATACTTTTTACCTGTCTTACACATTTTGGGTCTGTCCACATTCTCCATCTCATCACCATTCGCCTTGGCAGGGTGCATGTGCACAAGAACATATCCATTTACTCTAAGTATCCATTTTTACCTTGTGATCATTTGTAACAGTCTTTGGTGATACTCTGCATTTCTATAGCACATCCACTGGGTTTCCACCTCCTGGCTCCCCCGGGGCTCACAAAGGACACCTGACAGTTATGGTAGTCTGTCTTGAACGGATGACGCTGAGCACTTATATATGTGCCTGCACTCTCACTGCCCTCGGGTTGTGTCTCGATGCAGAATGCTCATCGCTGTAATAGCTGTCTTGTGACCACTTGTTTTCGCTGCCATTGCCATGAGCAGCTTGTCTCAGGCTTCGTGGCAGGTGTGTGCTCTCCACACACGCGGTCGTCACGGCGCTGGAGTCCTGGAGTAGGCTTTGCAGACCTGACCCCACTCAGCATTGTGCTTCTGCACAGTCGGGTTGGTGATGGGAGGCCCTTACTTCAGCAGCCCCTGCAGGGAGGAGTCTGGGGATGGCTTGCCTTTGCTTTCACTTCTCTGGACTGTCTTTATTTCTTCATCATTTTGGAGAGATAACCTCATGGGAAAACCACTCTTAGCTGCAGCTCACATCTCCTTTCAGCTCTCAGAGTGTGCCCTGTCCCTGGATCCTGGTTTGTGCCGATTTCCTGAGACATCCCCTGACCCGTTATCAAGAGTGTGTCTTTGGCTTCTTGCTGCCCTCAGAACTGTTTCTCTCTTTGATTTTCAATATTTTATTTTATGTTTTGGAAAACTCTGCTTTGAGTTATATTTTATTGGTTACCTCTATTTCTTATACCTGGGAATTGACAGTTTTTCCCATATTAGGATAGTTTTGGGGATTATCTAAAATTTTCTTTCTGTTCCTTTGACTCTTTCTTCTCCTTCCTACCTTCCACCTGATGCCTAAGTTAGGCTTCTTAATGGTGTTTCAGACATTCTATGATCTTTCTTCATTGTTTTTCACTCCTCTTTCTTTGTGCTCCTCTGATGGGTTAATTTCAAGTGCTAATTTCAAGCTCACTGAGTTCTTTTCATTTTGATTAAAACTGCTATGGAAGCATTTTATTATTCCAACTTGGTCATTGTAGTTTTCATCTTTTGGTTTTCTAATTTTTTTTATTGTTTCTATTTTGTTGGCAAACTTGTCATTTTGTTTGTGAATTGTTTTCCAAACTCCACTTAATTTTTTATCCATACATTCTTGTAATTCTCTGAACTTTAAGAGGATTATTCTTAATTCATAACCTGACCTTTCACAGGTTTCTCTTTCTTCAGGGTCTATTGTTGGAGGGTTCTGAGCTCCTTTTGGAGGAGTCATGATTTCTTGAGTCCTCGTGATTCTTTGGACTTTGTGGGGGTGTTTAGCATTAAAAAGACAGATACCGTTTCCTCACCCAAGTGTTCTTTGGAGGGGACAGCTCTCCATCATTGGTCTAGCCTGTGATTCAAGGCGGCTCTTCTGGTCGCAACCCTCTGAGAGCAAGCTTTCCTTCAGGTGCTGCAGATGGCCAGTGCTCCCTTGGCTCTACTGAGGCAGGACTGCAGACTGGGTGCTGCTGACCCTCAAGGCCACTGGCAGAGCTCTGCCACCAGGCTGAGCGACTGGGTGTGTGCTGCCACCTCCTCAGAGCCCTGGTGTGCTCTCCAGCGAGTTGGAACCAGGGTTTGAGCTCAGCCAATGGGCAGGTTGCAGAAAGAACTATAAAATCAGTTGGATCACTGATTGGCAAGGATGGGACTTCCAGCTTTGCTTAGTAGAAATGCCTGGCTGGGGTTTGCTCCTGGCCTATGCAGGATTTTGGAATCAGCTTTGAGACTGGGATTGAGCACTGCTTTAGGCGTCTGGGGATGGCACGTCTAGCCCCTCCTAGGCCCAATTCAGTGTGACCACCATCTCCTTTCCTGGGCAAGGTTTCAGGGTAGAGTCTGAGGTTGGTTCTGGAGGCTGAATCTCTATGATTCAAAGCAGGTAAAATTCAGTAAAATTCCCACCACTTCTGAGAGTGACCAGCTCAGCTTTGCAAGTGGGTACATGGTGAGCTGGTGCTCTTGATCGGGTGGCACCACTCGCAGGTCCAAAGTGCTATCACTGCGTGGAGGTGCCTGTGAGATTTGCCTGTGTGCTCCTTTTCCACTTGACCCCACCTGGTGCAGCTTCGCCATTTCCCCTATGCTCTCCAAGAGGCAACCCCAGGATGGGTTTTCTAGGAAGTGACTCAGGGTGCTGGCAAGTCAGGTGGTGCCTGTCTCCAACTTTTCTTCCTGTAGGTACTGTGGTTTCTGGAGAATCTTCTCTGTGTCATGAGGAGCCGACTTGGGGCAGAGGAGACAGTTAGTGGAGACCCTTCCTCTTCCCTTTCCATTCTATGGCCCTACAAATGACTCAGACTTATTCCCAAGTGTGTGGTTTGCGGAGGTCACTCACCAGCGTGTTCTTGTCTGTGGAGCATTCTGTAGGGGGGACCGTGATTTCCACCATGCTGGTGACATCACTCCTGGAATAGTCCTGCTTAGTTGTGATGATTTACTTGCTCATAGTTTAGAGAATGAATGTATTATGTGCATCTACTATGAATCTGCTACCTGTCAGTCACCTATTTGTATTTCTATCTACACCTGCATCTCTCAATTATGTAACTGCTATGAAGTATATCCGATGTCCCACTCTGGACTGCAGGTAGTCAGTGACTGTAACCGCCAAGGTAATGAAGGTAAAGTGGAACAGAAAGCGAACCTTCCTGTAGGAGCTGCTTCCTTGGTGGTGGCGTGAGGGAGCAGGAGCAGATCTCAGCCTTCCCACAGAGTGAGGTGAGGAGATCAGGGCGCAGAGGCTGAGGAGCTCCTAACGCGCAGGTCAGGACACTAGGGGGAGGTACCAATGGAGAGGGTCACAGAAATCTGCAACGGGTCCCTGAGTGTTCCGCTGGATTCCAGCCTACAGCCTGCGTGTCAGGCGAGGCCCAAGGTCGGAGGAGAACCATGAGGGGCCGTGGACGGGCTCTGCGGCATGGTTGCTCCCAACCGTCAGAGTGGGAGACCTAGTCCCGAGTTCCTCTCCTCTCCCAGGGCTTCAGTGCACTTTTAGATAGACGTAGCGATCCTTTTCTTGGATTTTTTAATAGTACAGTTCCTACTATTTCAACATGGAAGACAGAATAACCCTTTTAAATATAAACCATGTCACGCCATTTCTGTGCTCAAATTCTTCCAGTCACGCTCAGTCCCACCCAGAACAGAAGCCAAACTCGCAGAGGCCACAGGCCCTGAGTGGTCCACCTGGCCCCGCGTGGCCTCAGCCTCATGCCCTCCTGCTCCTTCCCCACTCTCCTCCTTCCTGGGTGGCCTCCTGTCCCCCCTTGGAGCCCTGGCTGGTGATCCGTCTGCTGGCGACAACCCTCCTGCAGACTCGCTCCCCTACGAGCCTTCGAGCCTTCGCTGAGCCGCTGTCTGCTCAGGGAGGGTCTGGCTGAGGCCCTGCTGACGACGCAGGTCCTCCCCCCACTCCCGCCCTGCTCCAGGCTTTGCTGTCGTCTGAACCCTTCCTGCCCTGGCGTCCACCGGGTGATCTTCATACCTCTTGTTCTAGTGCTGCCGCGCCTCCCAGGAAGTAAGCTTGATGAGCTGGTGGTGAGTGTCGATCAGAGTCGTCCTCACCAGTGACCCCACATCCACGGCACTTCCTGACACATAAGAGGGGATCCGCAAATGTTTGCCAACCCGTTGAACGAACAGTCACACTGAAAGCCACCTCTCTGAATTCAAGTAGTCTTTCTCTGAAGTCCGCTAAAGGCCACAGCAGGCTGGGGGACTCCTGCCAGAGCCAGTGCTCCTATCTGATGTGGGGGTGCGGAGCGGCCCTTGGATGCGACTTCTTTCCTCCCTCATTCTCTCTCCCCTCTTCTCCCTGTCCTGGGTACAAATATTTATTGCAGGCCAACAGAAGATTAGCATTTCCAAGTTGTTACATGGAGAATTCCCTGCCCTTTTTGTCCTGGGTCAGTTCGTCACTGAAGAGTGTCACAGTTTAATCTGATAAATGGCAATACACTCTGCAAATAAATCCAGACCCTGCCATAATAATCAGACCTTTAAAGGTGAATTAGAACTGTTTTACCGTGAAAGAAGGCAACTTTAGTTTGACTAAAGTTCCGTTTTCTTTGGTACCATGAGAAACATAGACACACCTACCCTTCTCACACACAGGTGCACAGCGCACACATGCACTCTCATGCACACGCATGTATGCACATAGACACACATACACAAGTGTGCAGACAGATATGTACATGCACACATGCAGGCACTTACATGCACAAATGCACATGCACACACACATGCATAAAATGCAGACATGCAGACATGCAGACATGCACATCATACAAGTGCACACACATGCACAGACATACACACCTTGCATCTGTGCACACACAGGCACATATATGCACAGAGCACATGAGCATGCTGGCTACGGCAGTCTCTTGCTGACATCTTGAGCAGCTCTGGAGACTCATAGTTCATTGCTGCCTCATCTCTCCTCACTCCACGTCCACTCAAGCCTTGGAGCCACTGCTTACATGGCTCTAAGGGGTTCCAACAGTTGTTCCTGCCTCCCGCTCCCTTGGCTTGGAGACCCCACTACCCTCCCCAGAAAGGGCACTGTGAGCGGACAGTGATGTGGTTCCCACAACCACGGAAGATGCAGGGAAGCTTCAGAAGCTGCAGGAGTTCCTCCCGTGCTCCTTCGGGGCCACAGCCCCAGGATGCTGGTGGGCAGGAGGTGGGGTGAGGCCCAGGGGCACGGGGAGAGGAGCAGGGTGGACATGTGAGGTGTCCATTCCGCTGCCTGTTGGACAAGGAGCAGGGGGACCTGGGCAGTGGACCCCAATGACAAGGTTGGGGGGATCTTGAATGACAGGGCCTGTACTGTTCCTTCTTTATTCAGGGCCAGAAATTCTATGTCCAATTTGAGGAGCTGAGGGCCACATGCGCCTAGACCATGTGCTTCTAATAAATGCAGGTAAACATTACTCAGCATGAGGAACATCCTTGCTCTTTAAAAAACATAAAGCTGTAATGAAAACTAGAGCTGGTGAAGGAGGATTCAGGCAAACACTGTGAACAACGAGCAGAGCGGTCCTTCCTGTTGGGAGGTTGAGGACATGGCTTCCAGGGCCTGCACCCAGGGCTAGAGCCCTTCCTGTCAGTCTTTGGACCACACCACCCAGGGGAGTTCCTTCCTTCTCTCTCCCTCTTTGTGTCCTCCCAAAGCGTAAGTGTCTTCCACGTGGCCAGTCTCAGCTGTGTGGCTTCAAGATGGACTACGTCCTGGGAGAAATCCGCCGTGGCATTATTTTCACTCACCATCAAGTTAAGTTGCTTTTAGTTGATCTGGGCAGAAAAAACAAATCCTGAAAAAATTACTCTCTTATTTAAGGAACTCGCCCCCATTTAACCATTTTTTTTAGAATTTGGGATGTTTTAGTATCGTTTGAGTTTGCACTGTTGAAATTCCACTTCCAGAATAAAACAACCTGTCAGTACTGCGGACTCCCATTTACAGAACGAGAAACAAAATACCTTAAACAAGAGAAAAAGTACTGATTACAAAATGACTAATTTTCTTAGAGAATCTTAGGAAGCTGAGATGAAATTAAAAAGAGACCATTTGGTTAACATTTGTTCCTTCTTTGTGGCTGTGAAAAATGAAAGAGCCATAAATACATTGGTTGATGACATCTGACACACCCTCGGTTGGATCCATGACCACACTGATCCTCTTCAAAGCCCCAGACCCTGGCTTCCTGACAAAATCCAGAGAGAGCACATGAAGCAGGACACGTCCTCGCCCTGAATTTTTACTCTGGAGTAAGAACCTCGAGTACAACATGCTCAACCCTTGGACAGTCCTTGTCTCGTGACAGCTGAAGGTGACTGGGTCTCCTGAGACTCTCCAGCTCTCAGGACCTCCCCCTCCGTCCTGTGTCTTCTCCCAGAGACCCTCTACTTCCTGCAGCGTCCACCGTTCCTCCCAGTCCCTTGGAAGGGTTTATAAACCACGTTGTGTGCAACCATCTGCCCTCATTTTGCCTATTCCCTCTGGATGTCCCCTCTGGCTGCAGTCAACTCTCATACCGGCCAGGCCTGGCAAGTTGCTCGCCTGTGAGAACGCAGTGCTGCTTCCACGACCTCACCCTTTATGACGTCACACGTACTCTTGTCTTCTGATGTGTTCCTCTGTCAAAGGCAAAAATCCCTCCCTTCATCTCCAAGGTCACTCCACTCTCCGATGGCCTCACTTCAGTAGAGCACCTGGGATGGAAAGCCAGATTTCCTACCAAGCTCATGCCCACGGGAAGCGTTGGCATGGGGGGTCAGTGACGAGGATCTCTTCATCAGGGCTCTCGACAAGGGTCAGCTGAGGTACAACTGCTGGGCGAACCACCAGCTGGAAACTACCCGTTTAAGATCATTGCACTTTTCCTTTTGTCTTATGAAAAAAGAAATATCGATCACCTTAGAAAGGGGTTGTCACAGAGGTAAAGTTCCCAGGGCTATACAGTTGATACATATATGTACACACACACACACACACACATACATGTACACACGTGTCATCTACCTATCTCCAGTGCCAGGCGTGGAAGATCTTGCTGCTCTCGTTATTTAATAAAGAGGATCAAGTTTCCACTTAGAATCACATGCTCTTTGGGGCAGAGGACTTGTTGAGGGAAGTGCTGCTTGGTGGCCTCTCTGGCTCCTTAGCCCACAGCCCTGCTGACTGGGCGACAGGAGCTTCCTGGTCCTTCATGTTCCTGAGAACACGTTGGTCACACACTGCTTGCTGGCAGGGCCCAGGGCTTCCTGGGGAGAAAAGGACCCTCGCCCCTGCTCCCTGCTTTCCTGGCTGTGGGCTGTGTGGTAGGGATGGGGGCTGCACGAAAGGAGGTCCCACCGTGGGGCAGGGAAGGTGTGTCGTGAGGAGGTGAGTGGCCTCCCTCTCCACCCGCAGCCACCCTGGCAGCCATGTCCAGCACCCAGGCTTGGGCCGGGCTGAGCGTGGCCCCCAGAGGCCTTTCTGGGAGACTCACACTCCTGCGTGGGCTCCTCCCCTGCGAAGCCACCATGGGAAGGGTCGGGTGCAGAGTCGGACTCTGCTCTGCAGGTCAAGCACGGTCTCTGTGCACCAAATCCCCAGCCGCTGGTCCTGTAGGCTGAGCAGATCCTCCAGAGCACAGCTGGTCCAGCCCTTCTCCGAATCCTGGCCGGACCCCAGGCCTCCTGCTCAGGTGCAGACAAGGGCCGTCCTGTGCTGAGTTCAGGACGGAGTCGTGCTTTCATGAAACGCCCCTCCAGTGGTGCCTTCCCGAGTGCAGAGTGGCCTCTTCCCACGTCTTCATTTCCCCTGGACACCTCTGACGTGTCCCTTTTGATGTACGGTGAGCCTCCAGGAGAATCACACCAGTTGCCAGAGTCCCCTCCCAGGGTCGTGTGAGCTGTAGAGCAGAGCTCATGCTGAGTGGGAGAGCCCACAGAGCACTTCCCATCAGCCTTTGCCCAACAGCAGACCCGCGTTAGGATGCTAAATCTGTCTTGAGGACCTAACGCCAACGGGGAGCCTCTGTTCATCACCACCTGAGAGGAAGGCCCAGTGATTCCGCCTGGCCCAGCCCTGACCCAGCAGCTTGGGCTTAACATGCTGTCCTGCCAACACATGGTTTGCATGAGGGGGGTTCATACCGGAGCTCACACAGCTGGTGAGGCCGGCTTGCTCTGCCTGCCCCCTGAGCACGTTTCCGGACCGAGGTGGGGTCCCTGCACTTGGGAGTCACACTGCGTTTTAGCCCAGACATGGTCTGTGCCTTAAAGGGCTGCCTGTACTCAGAGTACTCGGCCTGTAGCTGTTCCCAGATCAAGGCTTCCAGAACAGGGTGGGGAGGATGCCACCTTTTCCCGCGAGGTGCTGCCTGGGTCACAGTCACTTCTCTAGGGATGGAGATGACTCTAAAGAACTCAGGAGTCTGTTGTAGAGGCCACCCCACCTCTGCTAGGCTGAGAGTCTCAGACAGACTCAGGAATGATCCATTCTGTAGGGTCATAACTGTGTGTGTGTGTGTGTGTCTTGGTCCAGGTGGTTATAGATAATTTTTTTAAATCACATTTTACACAATTTTAAAATAGCACAAATAAAGAAAGTTTCAAGTTTTCCTTAGTGAATGGTGCAAGATCCCATCATGTCAAGGTAACAAAACCAGGATAACGTTGCTGGCACAGAACAGGTGGCCCTGGGGCCCCACGGGGCAGGGTCGATCTGTGCTTTGCTTTAGCTCATGGTGATCACATCAGGACCCATCCATCTGGGCTCAACCTCAGTGCTGCTAGTCGCAGGCCCCATGCAAGAGCAGGAGGTCCAGGGACAAAATCACTGCTTCAGGCCACAGCTGGACAGTGTCACCACTGACCTTTCCCAGAGCCTGCTTTTTCTCCTGGTTGATCTCTTAGGGAAAATCATCTCTTTTCTCAGTGCTATTTTTCCGTGTTTCCTATTTTATCAGTATTTCCTAGTGCTGTTGAAGACACTCAACTTTTTAAACCAAAATCGCTAAATCTTTGGGAATCCCTAGGTGACCTCTGTCATTCAGCCACTTTTCTTGTGAAAGGTCTTTTCATCTGAAACTGACTTCTAAGGGCGCTGCTGCTCCTGGCACAGGACAGGTGTGCCGGGAGGGGTCAGGACTTCCCCGGTTCCAGAGTGCCCGTTGCTCTTTGCCCACGTGGGGCAGGGCCATCCACTCTGTGGCTTCCTCAGAGGAGAGAGCACCCACTGAAGCTAGATCAGCGGGTGGCCTCTTCGCCCTTCGGACTGTCATCTGCTCTTTCTAGAACTCTGTCATGTTTCATGCTCTCCTTGTCCATCCTCTGGGGCCCTCACATCTAGAACCTTCCTGCTCCACAGGCGAGATGCCATCCAGGAAGGCTAGAGTCTTTGTCTGTAGTCAGGACAGCGATGGCCATGGTGACTTCCGCTGTGTTTCCTTAGGGCTCCCCTGGGACGCAAGCCTATGCGGACCCTGCTTGGCACCCCACAGACCCCGCGGTGCCCATAGACCAGAACGCAGGCTGTGGGTGTGCAGGTCTTGGTGGCCCTTGGGTGCTCTCCAGGCAGAACTGCAGGGAAACGTGAACTGCCCTTTGAACTTCATGTCGTTTGAACACGTGAGCTGATGCTGATCTGAGAATTGGTAAAAGACATTTTCTCTCACGTTGAAAAATCAAAATAATGGTCAAAAGACAAATGTCCAAGACATTGAGATAACTGCTCAGATCCTTCAGAGAGGTCCCCACCTTTGAGCTGAGAAGGCAGTGATGGAAGGACAAACTGGTGACACACGGGTGCCCACTCCAGTGCTCTAGCTGACAATCAGTCACTGCTGGCTGCTAGCAGAGAAGCCATCAGATACAGGTCCCAATTACTCAAATCAGAGGAGCCGTCCTCCCCAAGTCCTCAGCAGAGGACTGACCTCTCAAGGGCAGAGCAGGGCCCTCTGAGCAGACCCCAGGTACCCCAGCCCACCACCCTCATGAGGTGGCCATCGCTCTGCAGGTGACCCTACCAGCAACAGCACTCTTGGCACAGAGTGCTGGACAACTGTGCCCAGAGCGAAGCTAGTGACCACAGGGAAGCCAGCAGGTCCTCTGAGGTGCTAGGCAACCCTGGGCCTGGCTGGTGAGTGGGGGCCTCTTTGTCCTTATTGTGGGTCTGCATTTGCCCCTAGGAAGTCGGGAAGGATGGCAGACCTGAGCATTGTGTCCTGCTGCAAATCAAGGTGCTTGTCTTGATGGTTAGTGGCCAGCCTGTGACAAAATGGACAGGTATAGAGGTCTTTTCTGTGCAAACACAGAATCAGACCCAGGATGCCTCACGGCGGCCTCTTGCCTAACAGCTGGCACCTACCACAATCCACATCTTTGTGAAGCACCTCCTGTGCTGTATTCCACCCTCCTGGGCATTTGTCCGTGTTTCCTTGTATAAAGGAGGCTTGGCTGGCTCCAGCTCAAACAGGCAAGAGAAAGTCAACGTGAGAGAAGGCCCTATGGGACCCTGGGCTCCTTCCTGCAAGGCTCTGCCTTTCTGAACGATGGCACTTCAAGTGGCCGGGCTTTGAACATCCACAGAGACCCCTGCATTTGACAGCTCTCTCTCTCTTCCTCTTTCCCATAGCATTTCCCTCCAGGTGATGGTGAGGCCCAGGGCCGCCCAGGCTTCCCTGTTGAGCCATGAGGGAGCCACCTCTCCTCAGCACATACCGCGTGTGGCTGGGAGAAGGGCTCCCCAGAGTCCTTGGAACTCTGCTGTTTTAAGTTGCACGTCACCCTTTGATTCCCTTTGATTTTTCTGAAATGCTAGTTTCTTATTAGAACAAAAATAGAATCATCACTTTCTTATTTTCAATGGACTCAGAAACTAAAAATGTTTCCTGGCATCAATAGCTGGGAAAGTGCACACGCTGGTGTTTTGAAGGGTCTGCATGTGGGACCAGCTTCTCTCAATACATCTTTCCTTCTCAGGACTCAGAATCCGGCCTTCAACTCTCAACTGTGAAAACTGGGATGGTAATAGTTTAATAATCACCACAATAAGCACCACACAGGGCTCCTCGCAGGACTAAGGGAAATGGCCTAGGTAATTTGCTGAACTGACCTGGGCAGAGACAGCAGTCTAAAGATGGGGGGATACGAGTGCTAAGTGGCAGAGCTCAGCACTTCCCGCCCTGTGGAATGTGCCTGGGCTCTGTCCCCCAGGCCTGCTGAGTCCAGCTTGAATTCCTGACTTCATCTCCTAGGGCGATGTGAGTTTTCTGAGGCTCATGGTATTTTCTAGAAATGAGCCTCTCCATGACTCTGGAAGGCTCAAGGATCTGTCAAAGTAGACCCTGCTGAGTGGGAGATGGCTGGCCTCCCTTGCCAGCGACTCCGCCAAGAGTCTGTCCTGAGACCCAGCAGGTAGGGACTGGTCAGTGGTCACTGGGTCACTATTGAATTGACAAACAAACATTTTAATGCATTTATAGATAGGTTCTATTTTTTAATAAACAGAGAGGAAAAATGCACAATGTCCTTTGACTAGAGAAATGAAAAAAATTAAGAGCCCAGTGTGCTTGAACTGCTAGCTCAGGGTGCATAACAAAACTAAGATCCTCCGTGCTGTGGGCAGGGCAGGGTGGCATCCCCGCTCCTGCACCACTGATGAACTGGCAGACCTGCTCTCCAAGAGTTGTTTGAACTGTGCAATGAGGCTCGGGGCAATGAGGAAGGACGTGGCTGGAGAGAGCTGCGGCTGCGGGAGGCAGGCTGGCCAGGGGCAGCCAGGGTCGCCCTGCAGGAAAAGGGAGCATCCTCTGCCACAGCCTGCCGTCCAGCAGGAGGGCCACCCCTCCGGTCCGGGTCTGGAAGCACTTACTTCCCCTCGACCTCTGAGGGGCTGGACGGCCCCCCTCAGAGGGAGACGCTCAGTGGCCCCCACCAGTCCAGCAAGAAATACAACAGGAGGGGAGCGGTCGTCTCCGCCTGGACCGAGGGCGACTGGGTGAAGAGCGGAGACCCGGGCCTTGGCTGCGGGCGTGCTGGCCCTCCTCCTAGGGCACAGCAGAAGCAGGTCACGAGGAAGGTGGCCACAGGTGTCCAGGAGACAGGACGGGTATGGAAGAAGAGCAGGCAGAACCAGAATACAAGCAGTGCTCCCCTGGCCGACTCTGCGCGGGGCCCCTGCTCACGTCCCGGAGAGAGGGCGCTGCGCTGCCCGCGGCTCCTGGCAGGAGGGAAAGCGTGCGGCCTGGGTGCTGCTCACCGCAGCCCTTCCGCTGTGGGCTGAGCCCCTGCCGGGCCAGCCACCGTTCTCGCCCTCCGGGTCGGCTGCTGCCCCAGGCCCTGCCTAGCGCCCCTAGGAGCGGAGCGGAGGCCGGATCTCTGCGCTGATGCAGACCAGGACCCCGGACCCCGGACCCACGCAGCAACCCGAGCCGCATCCCCGGGCGGCAGACCTCCGTGAACCACCCGCCCCCGCGGCCCGGTCGCGCCACTCCTGCACATCTCCTGTGCTGTATTCCACCCTCCTGGGCATTTGTCCGTGTTTCCTTGTATAAAGGAGGCTTGGCTGGCTCCAGTTCAAACAGGCAAGAGAAAGTCAACGTGAGAGAAGGCCCTATGGGACCCTGGGCCCCTTCCTGCAAGGCTCTGCCTTTCTGAACGATGGCACTTCAAGTGGCCGGGCTTTGAACATCCACAGAGACCCCTGCATTTGACAGCTCTCTCTCTCTTCCTCTTTCCCATAGCATTTCCCTCCAGGTGGTGGTGAGGCGATCCACTGTTTTTTATTTCAGGTAAGCAGAATCCAGTACCTGTGCATCACGGTTCCTTCGAAACAGATGCTTGAGGAAACCTTCCAAGCTGCGAGCTGCCTCTGTTATCCCTGGCTTAACAGATTCCTCCCCAAGACACCGTTTCCAAGCTGCTCTTATCCTCTGAAGCCCGTTTGAGAAGCTGAGTAATTAAAGGTGACCACATCCCAGCTTAAGAATGGAGAGGGAAAACTATTAATAGAAGACTTACTGCCTTCATGTAAGGGACGACACCATTTTATAAAAAGTAATTGTCGAGTACTTTTACTTAATCTACTCTTCTGGGAGGAAGAATGACCTAGTCTAATCAGATGTCCTTGGCCTTGGAAATTGCTCTGCCCTGCACAACCGGGAATCTCTCGTGTGACTCTCCGCTCAGTCCTTCATGAATTCAAGGATGCTTTCTTTCTTGAGGAAAAGCCCAGCGTAGGAGGCTGGAGGCAGGAGGAGAAAAGGTGGCCTCTCCTGGGGCACCTCTGTTCACAGCTGGCTGGGTGCGAGGGCCACTGGAGGACCTGACTCGTGCTCAGTGCTGCTGGACTTTCCGTCCGTGCTTCTCAGACGGCTGGCCAGTAGCATCAGCACCACCTGGAACTTGCCAGAAATGGGAATCCCAAGCCCCACCCAGGTCTTACGTCAGAAGCTCTGGGGGAGAGCGGGTTCTTGGATCCACAGGTGCACAGACCAAAATGTCAGCCAGTGTGGGGGAGGAACTCTTCTGGGTCCAGCTGTGCTCTCCCAAATTCTCGAGAAATGCTCTCGCTCCATAGCTCAGAAGCGATGGGACTTGGATTAAGGGGATTTAAAGATGCAATGAATGGATGCTTTTAGAGTGGCACCAAACTTACCATGACCAGTGTTCTTAAAGAGGAGTTTGGGACAGGCACCCACAGAAGAACAGCCATGGGAAGACAGAGAAGAAGAAGTCAGCCAGGGAGAGAGGCCGCTGGGAGAGACAGCCCTGATGGTTGTTCTGCCAGCCTCCAGAATCGTGAGGAAATAAGCTCTGTTGCTGAAGCCCCATCCATTTACTAGAAAATGACATGAAGCCATTCTTCTTTATGACTGAGTAATATTTCATTGTGTAGTTATACCACATTGTCTTTGTCTGTTCATCTGTTGAGGGGCACCTAGGTTAGTTCTACAGTTTAGCTATTGTGAGTTGAACTACTATATTGATGTGGGTGTGTCACTCTAGTATGCTGATTTTAAGTCCTTTGGGTATACACTGAGAAATTGGTTAGGTCAAATAGTGTTTTCATCCCTAGTTTTCTGAGGAATCTCCAAACTGCTTTCCAGAGTGGTTTCACCAATTTGCATTCCCACCAGCAATGTATGAGTGCACCTTTTCCCCACATTCTCACCAACATCTATTGTTGCTTGTATTCTTGATAGTTGCCATTGTGATTGGAGTGAGATAAAATCTTAATATAGTTTTAATTTGCATTTCTCTAATTTCAAGTGATATTGAATATTTTTTTCATATATTTGTTGACCATCTGTATTTCTTCTATTGAAAATGTCTGTTTAGTTCCTTTGCCCATTTACTGATTAGGTTATTTGGTTTTTCTGGTATTAAGTTTTTTGTGTATATTGGATATTAATGCCCTAGCTGAGGAGGAGGTGGCAAAGATTTTCTCCCATTCTCTACACTCATTCTTTACACTCTTGTTTCCTTCACTGTGCAGAAGTTTTTTTTAATTTGCTGTCATTCCCTTTGTTGATTCTTGATTTTACTTCTTGTGCTTTAGGAGTCCCATTAAGGAAGCCATATCTATGCCAACATAGTGAAGATTTGGGACTACTTTTTCTTCTGGTAGGCACAGGGTCTCTGGTTTAGTGCCTAAGTCTTTGATGCACTTTGAGTTCAGTTTCGTGCAGGATGAGAGACAGGCGTTGAATTCATTTTGCACATGTGGCTTTCCAGTTTTCCCCGCACCCTGTTGACAGGTCATCTTTCCTCCAGCCTGTGTTTTGACTCCTTTCTCTCGTGTGAGATAACTGATTTATGTGGGTTTGTCCCTGTGCCTTCTACTCTGTACCGTTGGTCTACATGTCTGTTTTGGTGGATACCATGCTGTCTTTGTTACTGCAGCTCTGGAGTATAATTTGAGATCTGGTATTGTAATGGAAAGTCCTCCATGATCTTGGATAGGCAGAATTAATATTGTCAAAGTGTCCATACTACCAACAGTGCTATACAGAATTAATGCAATTCTGCAAAGATTGTATGGCTAAACTTATCCAAAAGTATTTGGAATAATAAGAGAAGATCTGTTTGTTCACATGTTTATAACTTTAATAGCCTGAAATATTTGGTAAATTGCCCCAAAAAGGGAAATGCTTTTAAGCCAAATGGCAGGAGAATAAAGTTAGACCAGTTACATTCATGTCTTTTTCCTTCCAGACTCACTTCAAGATGTGTGATTGGGGTAAATGCCAAGACACCCTACCTTTTAAATTCTGAGATATTTAGATAAAAGTAGCCCATGTTTGGACTGGGCGTAGTGAGATGTTCTCAGCCTAATTCTCTGCCTGCTTTTTATAATCGGTCACACAGAAGGCTCATTTTTATTTTTATTTTATTTGTGGCCAATGGTCTATATTTCTCCATATTTCTGAGACATTAGTTTAACTCCTTTGTAAAGACTCACAAACTAAACAAACAAAAGTAGACAAATAAACAAAACATTCCAAATGTATTTGGGATTATTTCTGGTTAAGTGAAAATCACATCCAGAAGTGGCTGCTGGGCCCACCAGAACGATTCAGGTCTCGAGGAGGAAATTCCCAGGTGAGAGGCCCGCAGCCTCAGCCTGTCAGCACCGTCCAGGCGGCTGGGTGGGCTGGCAGGTCGTGGTAGCCTTACCTTTTGCTGCTGGATTCTTACATGGAAGGACTGGGGCTTCAAGGGGGCCACGGCCTGCAAGTCATTCTCCCTGACAGTGACAAGAAGCCCAACAGGAAGGGGAGCGTCTTGCTGGCGGTCAGTGAGCAGCCCCCAGTCGCCAGGTGAAAGCCTGTTTCACTGTCACATTCTGGAGTAAGTGTGCAAACATTCCGAAAGGACAAAACTTGCTTGTTTTCTCTGTTTCTTGTTGGTGAGTTGATTGAAAAAAACAAAAACAAAAGCAAAACCCCCTGTCAGTATATTGTAAAGAATAAACAAACATGAGCGTCCTAGTCCCTTCAAGACACTCACAGCCTCGGGGTGGCCCACTGTCCTCCGTCAGGGCTGCCCTGCACCTCTCCACGGGGTCTAAAGGTAGTTTTACTCCGCCCAGTACACACCCCTCCTGGACACAGCAGTGGAATTCCTAGGTCAGGAAAAGACAGACTCCTATTTCATTCAAAAGAGAAGCCCTGCACTCATGTCCTGGAACAGCGTTCCCTCTGGGCCTGAGACACCCCTGCCCTGGGCTCTGGTCCCCGGCAGCATCTTCTTGCCTCTGTGGATCGTTGCATCTTTGGACTGTTACCCAGAATGCCCCTGGAGAAGCCCGGGAGAAAGAAACAAGGATGCAGTCCAGCCCAGAGGTGGGGAGTGGCCTGCTGCCCCACTCAGGTCCACCTGCCACCATAAAGTGGCTTATGCAGGACAACAGGGAGTGTGGTGTAGAATTTCATTTTAAAATCAACCTGGCCATAATGTGAGCATTGTGTCCAGGGACATGTAGGCATTGAGATCTTCAAAGCACATTATCTGCCTGGTAGCCTATCCCAGCAAGCCCTAGCCCACTGTCAGTCACTCCCTATATCTAACCTGAATTCTTCATGCTGTCATTCAAGCCCATTTCCTTCTGTTCTGTCTTTCCTAAAACAAAAGAACTCCAGCCGCTCAGCATCCCGTGTGGGAGTGTCCATATGCTGTACGTACAGCCCTGAGTCACTTTCAGTTTTCCCTTTTTATATTAAGTGACTCTCAGCCCCTTTAAGACTCCTCCTGGTCTGCATTTCTGTGACCTGAGATGACACTGAGGTGACCCTGCCAACAGACCCAGGAGGTTTCTCCTCAATGGTAGTCTCTTTTCATCATTGAGAGAGAAGTCATTGCACCGGAAACTTCAGAGAGAATAGAAATGGAAAGAATCCAGACTCCTGCCAGAGTGCTTAACTGTTGGAAGAGGAGTCGCCACCGCAGCCCCAGCTACCTGTGTTAAAGGTGCACCTGACACTCAGCCCTCTGACCCGCCAGCAGGCTCCAGCCAGGCATCGGCTGCCCCCGCAGGCAGGGCACAGAGCAGCCTCTCCTGGCACTTTGCTGGCCCTTAGCCGGAAGCCTGTGCGTCCTCTGTCCATCTGCAAATGCCCCCTAGGACCAGGCTGCCTGAACAGGGCAGCAATGTGGAGCCTCCCAGGAAGGACTCCCGCGAGTGGCCCCTGGAAGGAGCTCTGCCTGACGCTTGGGACAGTCGAAGGCAACACGGGCTTCTGGCGACAGCACTGGCCCTGGGAGTGAGTGCAGGGCAGACGCTGATGGGAACGGGTATCTGGGACAGGTCTAACAGCAGGGTCTCCTTCCGGCCCGAGCTCCTTCCATTCACTCTTCTGTGCCCAATAGTCATGTCTCGCTGACTCATTCATTTGTGATTTTCCACAACAAGTGAAAAGGCTTTTATTGGATGATATGCGTTACAAGATAACATGAAAACAGCAGAGAAAAGCTCCTGAATTTCTGGATCTACAGGAGACAAGGAGGCTTGGAAATCAAGGAGTGGAGAAAGGTCAGGGCCAAGGGACGGGGAAGCCCAGGAGACCCACTTGGATCCTGGAGGGCCCTGCTGCTCAGCCCAGGACAGCGTCACCAGGTCTCCAGCAAGACAGGTAGAGGTCCCAACTGTGGGTGCCGATTGCTCTAAGTGAAACGCTCCATTAATGCACATGCCATCCGGGTAAGAATTCAGGTTCACCAAAGACAAATTGAAAGGGAAAAAGAATTCTTTTATAAATCGGAAAGTGACCAGATGTGGGGAGCTGAGGGCTGATCCCCTTGCCTCCTGTGTTTTCTGCCGCATCTGCCCGCTCCCTACCTGCAGAGACAGGCTGGAGCCTCAGTAGTGGGAAAGCCGCAGTCCCTGTATGTCCTGTGCCGATCGACAAGCCGGAAAAGCCTGCAGCCCCAAGGGCGCAGCTCCTTAGGGTTGTGCTGAAAAATTCTGCAATAACATGGCTTCTGTTCGAGTGCAAAGCCTTTCTAAAAACTGGGCTGGTGGGATGGACAGACAGAACGCTGCGTTCCTCAGCAGCAGATGCCAGCGGCGCTTGGCTCCTTCCAGGCGCAGAGCAGCTGAGGGGCTCCCAGACCTCCAACAGCTGGGGGGCCTGAGCGTCCAGGCCGCGCTCCTGCTTCTGCCGTCTGCTGACCTCTCGGGTGCTCCTGGGCTTGCACGCCCCCTCCCTCTCTCTTCCGTTGGCCTGGCCTTCTGCTGAGCACGCCTCGAGCCAGGTTTCCCTGCTCGGAGAGGACTGCCGGCTGTGGGATTCAGGTCCCTCACTCCAGCCTGGTGTCCTCTTAACACCTGACCTGCAGCCACCTAGGGTGTCTTATCTAGAGGGACCCTGGGTGAGGCCTTCCACACACAGAGGTTGGGAGGACACCAGTCAAAGTTGACAGCAGCTTCCTCTGGGATTGTGGTGAGGATGCTCACTGTCCCCAGTGAATGCTTCTTCCGGTGCCTGGCACTGACAGTTGCCTGAGAGCCAACCACAGCCTTGAGAAGCTGCGGCCTCCAGGATTGTTAAGACCCCTCCTATTACTTAAACTCGCATCCTTTAGAATCCACAGGACTGAATCCATCACTGAGAACACAGAGTGGCTTATTCATTAATGAATCACTTGAAAAAAGTTGAATTACAGATGTAGGTGTGATTTGTGTTCTGAAATAGAAACTCTTTCGAATGTACCTGTGAAACATTCACAGTTGCTCACAATTAAGAACTTAAAGAAAGCTTCAGTGGATTCCAGAGAGCAGAAACTTTGCCCTTGGATGCTTTCACCTCAATGCAGAAATGACAATTCATTTTAAGCAAGTTTGCAACTCACTGGAGAATTCGAAGCAGTTTCCAAAATGTCTACCAGGTCAATTAAATTGTACAAAGGACTTAAAAAAAATATCTGGTGAATACTCAAGGGAATTTTTTTTTATAAATAAATTATAGAAAAGACAGGATGAGCTGTGGGGATGTCTTGGTTATGTGGAATTAAGCAAAGAGTTGTGATCTGACCCTACAATGTCAATCCTTGTGCCCCATTAGGAGAATAAGTGCCAGAGCTGGGGTGGTAGCTCAGTGGTAGAGCACTTGCTTCACACGTGTGTGGCACTGGGTTTGATCCTCACCAACACATAAAAATAAATAAGTAAATAAAGATATTGTGTACAGCTACAACTAAAAATATTATTTTTTTAAAAAAGAGAAAGAATAAGTGCCATGGATACTGGAGTAGCTGGCCAGCCTTCCTGATCTCCATCTTATTGCCAAATAAAGAGATTAGACCAGCTTTATTCAGGGTCTTTAGGGTCTTTCCAGCATTGCAAGTCTCTGAGGCCTTGACCTTCCTGGATGGAAGCAAGTCAAATATACTGAAATGATGCTTTGCATGTTTTCTGGTCATTCTGTTCCCATGGCTTTAGGCTCAGTGAACATCAGGAAAGATTTGGACCCAGAAAGAGAATGTGGTGACCATGCCCACTGTCATGTTTAGCCACAAGGAAACTGGTTCTCCTTGAGAGGCTTCAGGTACAGGAACACAGACACTTCAGGAGGAGTTTGCCTTTAAACTTGAATCAAGGGCAGATTCCTTAAAAAGCATGAATTAGTTCATTCAGAGCACATGGGAACTTGGAATTTAGACCTCATTACAGAATGAAAATGATACCTGTGTTGGATAAATTGAGCATTTCTATCAAAATATCTACTGAGGTTTGAAACACCATGAACTATGTCCCCTGTTGACACATTCAAAGAAAAAACAATATTCATTTCCCTTGCTTTTTATTAAATTTTTAAGTTATTAAGCCACGGATACATATCATTTTACAACTTATCAAAGGTCCCGTAATAGGAAAGGAACGTCGGGGTGATGCAAGGCCCAGAGCTCGGGCGGGAAATGGTGAAAGTCAGTAGAGAAGACCTGCTTCCCATAGGATCCACCGCGAAGGCCCGAAGAGCCCTTGCCACGCCTCAGTCGTTTGTCATCTTTTTGGCTGACTCCGGGGAGCCTGGCAGGGCAGCCGACTTTCCGAATACAAAGGGAAGACAGGGGCCTGGGTTCTTTCCTGTCTCCACAGAATCCGATTTTCAAGGGGAGAGAAGAATGTCGTAAAGGAGGGAGGGGGACAACAAAGGGACGAGCTGGAACTTATAAGCAGAAATGGAGCGTTGAACCAGTTTGCATTTACAACGTGTTAAGTATTAGCACATGAGAAAAATATTAAAGCAAGGTATTTATTAGAAGAAATACAAATAAAAAAGCAACAAGTCCGTCGCTCAAAATTAACTACAAGCAATTTAGCACCACGGCAAAGTACAAAGAATAACATGAAAGAAACATAATCGTTGTGTTAAACAAATGTCCCTAGTGCAGAGGAAGGCTAAAAGTTCACGGAGGGGAAAGACACGCCGTGTCCCTGTGATGCGGATGAAGAGCAGGCAGCCTCCTGCCCGGGGATGGGATCCCTCTGCACAATGTGCTCGCCATACCCGCCACGCCGGCCGGGGAGGCAGGCCGCTCAGACTTAGGTTCGTAGGAAACGAACAGAGAGAAACAAGATAAAAGTGCAACAGGTCGAAGGTCAAGGTTAGGGCGAGGAAACCAGAGCGTCCAGCTGGAAGGGCTCCTCAGGAATTTGGGGTGCCAGCCTCCTGAGACTTTTCCATTGACGCTTGTTTTAGATATTAGCAGTCACAAGTAGAAATGAGTGACTTTCTCATTTTCTTTCTTTTTTTTGTTATTTAGAGAAAAGCATTTGAAATAAAGAGATTAAAGATTCTTGAAGAGGATTTTTTAGTAGAAATGATGTACATTTGGGTTTTGATGAGGTATTTGAAAACTGGCCTGATCCAAAGCTGTGTTTGGAGGCATTGTGTTTGCAGGCCAGCTCCGCGAGCGCTTGGACAGCAGCCATTTCCTTCTCAGCCTGGATGAGCGTCAAGGTCAGTGAGGACCTTTCACCATGTTCTTGGAGGCTCCAAGGACAAGTCCTCTGGGGTCTCTGCTCCAGAGGGCTCCTGTCTGATCCCCAGGGCTCCACCATCATGACCCTATCCCCTCAAAGGCCCCCTCTGGACACTGCTGCACAGGGGGACACAGAAGTAGCATGTGGACTTCGGATGGAGACCCTTCAGTCCACAGCACTTTTGTTACGGAGTGGGGAGGAGGCCAGGGAGCACACTTTACTCTGAATTGCCGACGTTCTTAGTTGGAGCTGGGCGTTGGGTTGCCTTGGTTTAGACCAGAGGCCGGGGTGGCTGCTGCATCCTGCAAGCCAAATCCACCTGCTTCCGTAAACCCCTGTCTGTGGTAACCTCAGCTTCACCGTCCAGGCAGCTTCTTTGGTGTCTTCCGTGACTCCCAGCTGTGGCTCTGACGCTTGCTGAGGGCAGCCCTGCGCTCTGTACCTCGGGTTTCTTAGCAGGAAAGCCACCAGGTAGGGCTCTGTTTCTTTAGCTCTGGGTCCGTGAGTTACAGAGATTGGGGTCCTGCGTCTCATGTTCTTCAGCCAGACAGCCCGGCCCTGACACACCTCGGGGTAGATCCTCTGGAGTGTTTGGGGTTCATGTAATAAAGTTAAGTGGGAGATTTCTTGCCTCGGCTCTGGAATAATTGAGACATGTCATCCTAAAGGTGAACCCAGCCTGGTTTTTGGGCTCCCTGCCCTTTCCCTTCCTCACTGTCCTAGGGGAGGCCAGCTCTGACCAGGGATTGAGGCCTGCTTCTTCCTCTGCCTTCCTTCCTGGAGAATGAGATCCAGGGGAGTAGAGTTGGGATCCTCTCTTCCCAGCCACCCCAGGAGTCACACAGGGAGGGCCACCGAGCCTAGCAGCGTGTGAGTCTGAGGGTCAGCCCCACTCAGGTTCAGTTAGAGGCCCCTGCAGCCACCACACTGGGTGACCTCATCCTCCAGCTGGTCTCCAAGGAAGATAGGAAATATTTTAGATCCTGACAGAAAATAGGCCACATTTAATGGACTCCACAGAGATGCTCAGGAATCCCCGAGCTTGGAGAAGAAGAGCATTCAGCTACCCTTTGTGACACAGACCGGTCAGCGCACTGGGTGTTGGCGGAGGTGCCCATGTCAGCCCTGCCAAGGACAGGAGCAGGCAGTGCTGGCTGAGAGCAGAAGCAGCACCAGGGCTCCCTAGACAGGAGGGCAAGGGCTCCGCCCCAGTAGGACCCAAGCAGACACGGTGCCGGCCGGAAACAGGAAGACGGACAGTTAGGAAAGATAGACACTAACAAACCACCAGAACAGCTTTCAGGACCCAAGAGAGTGCCTTACAGAAAGTTCCTTGGTCTTCCTTTTATAAAACATGAAAAGTAAATTGACCACAAAAGACAGGAAGTTTAAGCCATCTGTATTTATTTGAGGACGTCTTCATTTTGATACATGGATCCTGACTTAACATTATGCACACCTCTGTAAACAAAAGTTTGCCCTAAGTTGGTGTGAGTTGCTCAGGATGACCCTGTGACACACAGACCCAAGGTGGCCCCCACCGTACCACTTACACTCAGCTGCACTCCCATGGGTGTGCTGTAGAGCTCTCCCGGGTCATCGTCACTGCGCCCCTGCACAGGTGCACTCCCTGTGAGATGTGCTGCAGAGAAGTCCACTTTGTCACTGTGAACAGTTTCCAGACGTGTCTCAAGGGTGGAGATCAGCTCTTCTCTCTGCAGTCATTTTCTGAGACTAACATCAGAGCCTTGGACAGCGTGTTGTGTCTCCTGAAATTCTTATCATCCATGAACTGAGAAGTGTGGCCGAGCCTGGCCTGCCGAGCGTTGGCTCATTGCACAGGGATCGCCCACTTGGACTTCCCTTCAACGTGTCCTCCTGTGTAGAAGACATCAGGCAGGGGAGGGATCCCACAGTGCTGGTGTGTGCTTTCTGCGATCTGTCTCTGTGCTTGGGGCTCCGGAGGATGCCTGAATCTGGGCCTGCAGCTCTTCCTCGAGACAAGAAATTCATGGTGCTGCACCCAAGGCAGGTGGAGCATTTGGGAAAATTGTGACCACTTGTATCTCTTCAGGGGAACACAGCTCTCAACCCTTCTGCCCAGGCAGAGTATAAGAGGAACAGCAAGGATGACGTGGGCTCTGAGAACCTGCCGGGAGCAGGTTAGTGTGGAGCTGGCAGGGCCTTCAAAATCTGGGTAGGAGTGCACCTGGGACTCAGGTGCTCCTCAACCCCAAAGGCTGCATTGTAAACTCTGATATGCACAGAGATCTCGCTGCACTATTCATTACAGCCAAGAAAAGTCAGTAAGCGTGACTGTCAAGCAGAAGGGATCAAATAAGCCAAGTCTCACGTCCACTCTAGAATTAAATTCTACTCTGACCACTGCAAGAAAGACACAGGTGCTCTCTAGGAACAGTGTGCAGCGATCCTAGGAAACCGAAAGCAAGCAAGAGCATGGAGTGGTGCAGAGAGGCCCGTTTGCTCCATGACCTGGTCCAAGGCAGGGCCGCTGCCGTGCAAGGGACATGCTGCTGTCAGCTGAACATCACCTCCCTGCCCGAGGAGGGAAAGCAGCAGCACCACAGCCACACTGTCTCCTGCAGGACGCTGCCCTTTAGCAGTCCTGCGAATGTCTTCCTGACATTTTCCCTTAACCATCACACGCTTTAAATAAGTGAGCGTGGAAGTCTCTGGGGAGGAGAACACACATCCCACTTATTTGGCAGTGGGCTGCTTTTACCTGTGGTCTCTGCAGCTGCGTTCTGAAGACTGATTGTATTAACCCTTTTGGTCCCCAAATCACTGGCAGGTTGAATGTTGTGTTCGGCATTATCAGTGGTAATGGATGCAGCAGACACATGACATTCACCTGCGGAACCTTCTGCCTGGCGATAATCATGCTTCTCAGGTGGCGCTCCCTCCAGGTCTTGCTCCATCTTACCGGGCTGGCCTCACATACCTCTCCTTTGGGATCACTCTCCTCTGAGTCTCGGTGGAGAGATCATGCTGCTTTCCACAGGCTTTCTTATGAGCAGAGACCACCGGAACACTCTTCCTTCAAGTACATAGCTGGACAGCACCCTCCAGGATCTCTCAGTACCTGGGTATTCTGCAAGTACCATTCTCCAGGGTTCATGCCCTGGTTTCCATGCCAACCACAAAAGAAAAACTAGTCAAAGGCCCAAAGCCCGCTTGTTAATTGAGGAACAGTTTACCCCCAAAGTGAACTTAATTTGGGGTTCATTCTACCACTACCAAACCCTGGGACTTTTTGCATTATTTCCATTTGGGTAACATGGGTTTCTTGTGGTCAGGCTGACTTTGCCTGTTTAACAGCACTCGCTGCTCTTACCCCTGGTGGCTGTGGAGGGACCTGTGTTCAGTGCCTCTGTGGAGCTGCACTCTGGGAGTTAGGGAGTTAGGAGAGACTTTTGCCATCGAAAGAGCACAGGGCAAGTAGGCACCCTTCAAGTGAGGTGTCAGCAACTGTGAGGAAAGCAGATTTGGGGTCCTGAGCAAGGTTTTTAACATTAGCAATTACTTTTTTTTGTAATTATCTTTCCAATTAGAACCTGTTTTTAATTATACCCCTTCCCAAGCAAGTGGTGGGAGATAAAATGCCCTTGGGTGATCTGTCTCCCTTCTTCAGGAGGGAATCCAGGACTCCCTCTGGGTGCAGGGCTAAGCTCGGGCTGGAGGCCCGGAGGGATCACTTGCTGCATGGGAAACACAATAGCTCTTAACCTTTCTGTGCCACGGTTTCCTGTCTTTGAATGCTACGTAACACCCACACTGTAGAGATTTTTGAGATGAGCAAAACAGTGTTTCAAAGTCCCTGGCAGAGCTGGGTGCGAAGTGGGTACTCAAACAGAAGTACCATGGTAGGACTCCATTTCAGAAAGAAACAGGATGTGTTATTTCTACCTTAAAGCCAAGCACAAAAACATCATTCTCCTGCCTTTGCCTGCTGTTCTCGTGAATTGATTTCTGTACAATGGAAACCACAGCAGGGAGAGCGTGGTTTTGGAGAGAGACAGATAAAACTGGTTTGAAGCGTGGCCTGTTGTGTATTTGCTGAGGCAAGACGAGGAGATTCTCCAGGTTTCTTTTCTTGTCTGGAGGGGAAGATATTGATGCTGCTCTTCCAGGGGCTTCTTCAAGATGAAGAGCGAGCACCCACCATGGAACCAGCCCCCTTGCCAGGGCTCACAAGCACCGTCTCTAGTTGGCACAGGACTTGATAAGTGGGGTCCTTTATCCCTGCTTTACAAGTGAAGGACTGGAAATGCAGGCTTGGAGAGATGGCCACTGTGCCTCTAGACGTCAGGACAGACAGCAAGAGGTACTGCGTGAGAGCTCTGCCACACTTCCTGGAGCAGCTCAGGAAGCCCGGGCCCTGAGCATGGGGCCTGGAGCCCGGGCGGGGAGTGGGTGGGAGGTCAAAGCAGAGAGCATGCAGGACTTGCAGATGGCCTAGCAAGCCCTGGGGTTGGGTGTGGTGTCCCCAGCTCCTGGTTTTATCTTAGGCATCACCCACTAGAGAAGATGGGCCAGTACTGTGCCTACTCATCCATGTTTCTAAGCTAAGCTTCACGGGCTCAATTTAGGTCCCAAACCCACCCTGAAAGCCACCTCAGGGAGCCGGTAATACTGCAGCATCCACCTCGGTGCCGCACCGGGTGGAGCCCAGTCTTACAAGGTACTGTTTTCTCCTCCTGACCTCTTTGGGCACCAAAATGGTGTCAGAAACTGTGAGGCGAGGCTGGCTGACCTGCCACTTTCCCTGCCATTATTCGAGAGGCGTACTTCACCCGACAGTCACCAAGTGATAAGACGATTCTTTGAAAACAACTGAGTGTACACTAGGGAGAAGCTCCTTACATTTATCATCAAGTAAAGTGCAATTAAACACGGGGAGATGGTTTTGTGAGCACTCTATCAAGGATGCGGACTCCATGTTCCACTGGGTACCTTGGAGTGGAGCTGTCGGCCCACCTGCCTGTGTGGCCTCAGCCTCCTCTGGCCTCCTCTGCCTGAGCTTGACCCTGGGGTTGTTGAAGGAGTCTCAGTCCTCCACAAATGCAAAAGGAGTGTTGACATCAATACAAGCGCCCATTTCCTTTCTCAGAGTGCACCTGTTCTGTGAGAGTTTGCTAAAATAGTGTACAGATCATGAATGGTTTTTATCTTATTCTCACTTTTTCCTTCTTCTTTAAAAAGTGCTCTTTTAAAACTAGTAACAAAACATCTATGCTATAAATCTTGATAATTACAACCAAGTGTACACAATGTATCTTTGTGCTTTGTTTAGCATATATTTAGGCTGCACTTTTTGAAATACCCCTAGGGATGGAGTACATTGGAAAAAGTGAAGTGATATGGGTCATCTAGCTTACTTGGTCATAAATAATTTAAGCAAATTCACCATCAAGCAAATGCCTTGCATGCTGCATTATTGGAAGATGTCCATTCTATGAACTAGTAGGTCAGTCTGATCACAAATCCAACCTCAGGGTCATCTCTTACTACTGACAGTAAAAGTCCATACTTTGTTAGCAATTCTGGGGGAACAGAAATTCAGGAAACCAGGTCTTCAATCTCTGTTTCACATGAAGAGACCCTGGAAACCATGCCTCCTGCCTCCATGCTATATAGACACTCCACCCCTTCAAAATCTTCATAACACCAGGAGCAGTTCAATACCAGTATTCGCCATTGCTCTGGTGGCTTTATGAAGCCATGTTTTCCAAAACACATTTGGCCTGGTATTAGAAGTCTGCAAAACTGAAATGCCAGAAGTGGAAAGACCAAAGAGCTTCAGTCTCACTGAATCGGTCAAAGTGGCTCTCCGCGTCCCCAGTGTAACTCCACAGCGTGGTCAGTCTTAAGACAATTCATGCTGGCTGGGAGGGTGGTGCAGATATTCTGTAAAAGTCATAGCCCTGGATCCATTGTGCTCCATCCCATGTGTCTAATTTGTACAGCTGAATGTCCAATAAATAAAACATTCAAAAATATTTTGTAGAAAATTTGCCCTTCACTGTATTGATTTCTATCAAAGCCATCTAAAACTTTTCAGGATTGACCTTTTCTTCTTTAAAGACAAAATATTCTCCAAAAGTGACAACAGTAAAACATTATAATGTAGAAAACGCTTTGGCAAGCTGGGTGCCATCAGGAGATAATGGATAGCGGCGTCCGGGTGGGAGGGCTGCTTGTCCCTGGCAAGGAACCACGCCTGAGGAACACGCGTGGTGCCCTGAAAGGAGCCGGCCCTGTTCTCACGGGCCCTGCCGCCTGTTCCCAGCTCCAGAACTCCCTGTGAACATGGCTACGGCATGCATATTCACTCTTCCTTGTTTCGTGGGTTTTTTTAAATGAAATATTCCAGGATTTGTTTTTTGACAGCAACATCAGTGATTTCCAGCCTTAATTAAAAACATTAAGAAGAAAGGCCTGAACAGACGTTGGAAACTTGGGAATGACGATGCTTTATGACTGCCAGTGGTCCTTTAGAGAGAGAGAGAGAAAAGAGCCGTACACTGACCGGCATACTTATTGTGGATTATTGAAGAACAAGTATGCCCAGATTTCATCTAGGGCCACAGGTCAGCAGATGCAAGATAAGTAAACTGATTCACAAAATTTAAGGACTGTGAAAAAATTCAGTAATCAAGGTGAATAATACTTTATCATAATAGTTTTAAAAACCAGAGCCTTTACAAAATGTCCATGAGAAATACATATAAAATTGTAAACAGGGTCTGGTCTGTGTTTTTGGCCTTTGCTTTAGTGTCAGGCTCCCCTGGGACCAGGCAAGGCTGACCCACAGAGGTGATCTTGGTGCAGGTTCTCTGGTCAGTGCCTCGACCTTTAGCACAGGGAGGGCTGTGGTTATGAACTCCCAGTCACAGCAAAGAAGAGAGAACAGAAGGACATGCAGCAGGACAGGGTCTGAATGCCCGTTTTATTTTGATATTGTAAAAACACAGTCACTCTCTCTCTCTCTCACACACACACACACACACACTCACCTGCACACACTCTCATCTACATAAGCACATACATATTCACATTTATATATATTACTTATTTTAATTTTCAAAACTCTTGTGAAGGCAGGTCCTCACTTAACTTACGTGCAATGTCTCTTCCTATGCTGTGTATTATAGCTCATTCCACTTGAGCCCTATGAAAGAACAGCAGTGCCTCAGAGACTGAGGAGGCGGCACTGGGGCCTCCCAGATGGGACAGGGACACAGGGACTGAGGAGGCGGCACCAGGGCCTCCCAGATAGGACAGGGATACAGGTAAGTCAGCCTCTGTGGCCTCAAGCTCAGGTGATTTTCTAGACAGGAAGGCCAGGAAATGTGGGTTTCAGAAATTGGAATCTTTGGAGCTTCAAACGGGTGTGGGAAGTTTCTCCTGGGGCTCTGTGAATAAGAGGCAGCATGAGCTTCCTGTGGGGTGGCAGGGGCGATCTGGACCTCAGGAGGGAGCTGCTGATGCTGCAGGACCAGCTTCTCTGGCTCCAGGCAGGAGCAGGGTCTGAGCCAGGAGCAAAGAACACCTGACTTCAACTTGTGATGCACTCACTCTTGGGACCCGGATGAAGCCCTCGTGGGAATGTGGGAATGCACCCACGAGACAAAAGACCAGATCTTCGAGGAGTGAGGCAGGGTGAACTCAGTGTGTCAGAAGAGCAACGTACGTGCAGAAAATCCCCTGAAGCCTCCACAAGTCCTCCCAGTGTAGAGGACTTGTCTAAAGGCCAGAGAGGAGAAGAGAAATCGCACTGTGGCTAAAGAGTAAAACAGGCCTTGCTCCCAAGAGAGAAGAGAGAAGCCAGCCACATTTGCAGCCCCTGCCACAGGAGTGGCACAGAGGAGGGCCCCGTCTGAGCTCAAGGTGTCTGCCAGAAGTCTTGTCCAGCTAAAACACCGCTTCTGACAGATTCCAAACTTGCTCTATGACATTTCATCTCAGGACAGCAGTCCCAGATTTGATGCTGAGTGGCAGAGGCTGGCCGTGCTGCGGGGAGACCGTGACCTTGGGGAGAAATTGCACCATCACTGTGGGGGTTACAGCAGCGTCCCGGGGCGTCTCCAGGCAGGATGGAAGGACTCGCCTGGACCACACGGGGTATGACTATGAAAATCTGGAGGAGGCTGGAGAGGGACAGAGGCTTCCAGAAGCACAATTCTGATACATGATGTGTCTTCTAAGCAGAAAGGGAGGAGAGAGGAAGAGCAGTGAGCACACACAATTGGCCTTTGATACACTCCTATTTCATAAGGACATGTGCTAAAGATCAAAAGAAGGACGGGTTGTGTGCAAAGAACAATTAAAAAATTACGATCAAAAACTTTAACAATGTTGTCAGGAAAGTAATACAAAGAATGACCTGCAGCTTTCAAACCCAGTCAAGACAAAAATTCGCTTCTTAGCCTATATATTAAAGAATAAAAAATGGAGGAATCAAAATCACCACTGCTAGGAAAAGGTGTCCTGAGAGAGACTGTCCCCAAACCTGTCCTTGGCAGTCGCCTGCCGGGCATTGGTCTCTGCTGTGCATTTGAGTCCAGGTCCAGAACCTCCATAAGGAGAAGACAGTGGACAAAGTTGGGGAAGATCTTCGTGGAACTCCACAGAGATTACAAACGCTCTCTGAGCACAGGAGAGTGCTCAGACAGGCAGTCGTCCAGGGCAGGAAAGCTGCCCGCATGTCCCTCGCAAGCAGCAGGGGGAAGGACAGAGGGGCAAGACCAAGCCCCGGGGAGGACGTGCAGCTGGTGGGCGCTTATCTGCTGTGGTGGGCGTGGGAGAGGCTGAGTTCAGCCCTGTGGCTCAGCAGGTCTGGCCCGAGGCGTTGACTGGAGGAAGACGCAAGCTTGCCCACGGGTGGCACAGGTGTGTCCCAACAGCTGTGTGCATAGTAGCACAACACTGGTAGCACACTGGTGGCCCCGGACAGCAACGTGGATAAAAGGTAGCACGTGATGGAATGTGATGCTGCAATACAAGGATGAGCTTCTGATAGACACAACAGACAGTGTTACATGAGGAGGCGACATGGAAGAGATCCTGGCGCCTGACTCCAGGAGCACCTGAGAATCTGAAAGAAACAGCAGCAACACCAACACCCGAGACACAGTGGAGGTCAGCTGGAGGGTATGGGGTGAACGCGGACAGGAGGGGAGCTGGCGAATCCTGTGGCTAAGGGTCTGTGTGGGGTCCCTAGTCTTTACAGTGGCGTAGGCTACTTTTGTCTTTGCCCAAATTCAGCGAGTAAACAATTAGGACTTTTACATTCTGCATTGTGTGTGAATTTAAAACCTGAATTAAAACCTACCCACAAATACAAAACTCCCAATACTGAATATCTGTAATTTAACATGAAAGTTATCAGAATAAAAGAACGCTGGAGGGTTGGGTGGAGGGTTGGGGACGGTGCTTGTGGGCAGAACACACACTCAAAGGCTCTGCTGGAACCGAATGGGGAGACTTCAGCAAGAGGGTTGTACAGCTTCCTTGTGTTTCGAAGACTATTTATAATACAATGTTGGCCAAATATGTGTGCAAAGGAATTGGAGTTAGATGAGAATGGAAGTTTATAAAGCAGCTCAGGTGTTTTCTGCCAGCACAGTGTTTATATGATGCATTTTACATGATATTGCAATGACCTGAGAATTTGCAGATGAAGTCTCTGGTCAAAAGGAAGAAAGAGTGGAGAATCCTAGTGCAGTTTCCAAAATCAAATGGAGCAGGAAGTTTTGTCTGAGCTGTATACTACTAACGCTGGCACTCTGAGTACTGATTCTGTGCAAGTCAGTATTGTCTGAATCTATAATCATGTGCTGCTTCGTGGAAGTCTGTGATCTTTAATTCAGGAATACTTTGGCAGCCAAGTCCATTTTCTTCCCGTGGTGAGATTGGTTCCATTCTTTCAACAGTACCTCATGCCGTGTCCACTCTGGGTCAGGCCCTGAGGAAGCCATGGAGGCCACGTGGAGGACAGGAGAGACCCCAGGCTCCAGGACGCTCTAGTCAGAGCAAAGGGAAGCGGCACAGAGGAGCTGCACTGCTGGCCTGGTCACCTGGACTGGGCGGGCATTGGACCAAGTTCCCCTGGCCGGCTGCTGTGGACAGGTGACGGTCAACTTGATCTGCATGACACTCACATCCCTCGAGAGTTCCGTTACTGTCCAGCCTGTTTTGGGGACCACACATGTCATCACTGACTTTGCAAGGACACCCAGGTCACCAGTTTTATACAGGAGAAGAGCCCGGATGCCGGCAGCCAAGGGAGAAGCCCGAGCCCTCCACTGTGTGAAAGGACTGGCCCGCGTGACCAGGAGGAAGCGTTGTGCAGGTCTGTGGAGGTCTGTGGAGGTGTGTGCCGGGCCCTGCACAGGCCCTGGAGGCAGGGCTGGGTCCAACATTAAGTGTGGCTGACTCGGGTTTAGCTAAATGACAACAGGGTCCTAAGACTTGGAACCCCACCAGGAGAGTTAGATTTGGTCTGTATGGCGCACAGCATCAGAAGTGAGTGTCCGTGTTCAGGATGCATATGATGAGGTCCCTCACCTTATTTTCCCATGTGACTCTCCTTCCACCCCCTTCAAAAGACCCCTGTGTGGGAGTTACCATGCATGAGAAAATGCAAAGAGTAGAGTTGGGTGAATCTGCTGGTCATGATGCCCTCATGCCACACTGGCATAGTCCTGAATTTATTATGCATTGATTCTACAGCTTGGTGAGTAGTAACGGACACTTCATAAGAAAATCCAGAAGTGGCACTTATGGGAAGCTATAGGTTCTTCCTGGGTCCTCAACTGTGCAGAAAGGAGCAGTGCACAGTGTGGAGTTCTGGAAACTTCTCTAAGTCTCCATTGGCGTTGACAGATGTGGACCCTGGCCATGTGGGAGGTGGAGGTGGCAGTGCCTGGGAGGGAGGAAGGAAGTGAAGCTCCATCTGCCACAGGTGACAGGACAGGTGAAAGCCATTGCTCTTGTCATCACTGCTGTGCCTCGGAATATGTTCAGAACCAAAGAAAGCATGTCTTTCTGCTGGGTATGGATGGTTCCACCATCAAGGTTCAATAGCCCTGCATGCATGTGCACACCTCCCACTTGGGGGTGCTCCAGTCTCCCCCAGTCCTGGAAAGACCGGAGGAGGGACAGTAGGGAGCCATGTCTGGTAAGTTCAGCATCAGGGTGTCTTGGAAGTACAACAACAAAGAGGTGAGCTGGGCATTTCGATGTTGAAATTTACAGAAATGAAGTCTATGGAGATTGCTCTTGGGTGGTGGTTTAGTGAAAAGCTGAGCAAGTATCGATAATTAAGATGAACTGCAGAGGTTCAGATCAATGGCTGCCATGTGTCACATGACAGCAACCTGCAGCATGGGTCTGGGCCTTGAGTGTGGCCACAGTTCTGACTCCTACCACCTGTCCTGCACCCCCAAGAATACCTAGCGCTGGTCCAGTGGAGCATGTTCTCAGTGAGTTGACACTGTGTAGACCATAGTGGATTAGCCCTTCAATACTGAGTGTTCTCTTTCTCTTTGATTGTCATGAAGTGTCTTCTTTCCAAAGGAAGACTTGCATCTGAGCATACTTTTTAAGTTATTACCTCAAGAAAAATATATCACTTCACTATTATCTCAAATAATTGAGCTACTTCTTTAAGTTAAGCATGGCCCCATGCACTTAGAAGGAGAAGTCTTCCTTCAAATTACACAAATTCTAAAACTGTTTCATCAAATTGAAGTCTTGACATGGCCCATTTGCCTCCTGCTCAGAAGCAGCATCTGAACTCGAGGCCACTGTCTTATCTCCAGCAGGTTCTGAGGTTGCCGTGACAAGGTGCCCAGTCCCCTGTTTCCACTTGCAGTCTGCAGCACCAGTTCTCAAGAGGGCCATTTCCACCCCTACCTGGGCACTTTCCATGAATGGACACATTGTGGTGGTCACTCTCACATTTGGAAAGGAGAGGTTCTCCTGGCATCTTGTGGGGAGAAGTCAGAGGTACTACTGGGCTTGGACTACTCTCCACAGCCAAGAATCTTCTGACCCCAAATGCCAGTAGTGCCAGGCTGAGAAACACTGGCCTGTGGGAAGGCTGACTGGACTCCAACTCGGAGGCTGCAGGTAATTTCCAGTGGAATCTTGGCACTTATGGTTGTCATCTCTGGAGCCTGGGCGGGTCAGGCATGTGGGACACAGGTGTGATCTGCATGGGATTCTCTTCCTCCTGGTTTGTGATATGTTATCTTTTCCTTGACAATATGCTTTCACAAATTTGGGGAAAAAACCCCTACTTTGTAGGTAAGCCTACTCTACTACTATAATTTGTAATAGGTAAGTATCAAATCATAATTATTAGTGATCAAAGTAGCTACATAATGTAACAAGAGAAACACCATGCCCCTTGTTCTGGAGCGGTTGGACCTGAGGCATGCTGTTACTCTTGGGCAGGGACAGCTGTCCCTCAACCTGGCCATTGGTTCTGACCTTTCTACTTTTCTTGCCATTCCCAAAATGTATTTTGGATCAACTCAAAGAAATATTAATTTCTTTAACTCTAGATGGTTGGTAAAAATAACTGCTTGTTAAATTCTGCCCATTTTTCCACATTTACTATGTTGTGACCATTTTTGTATTTGTTTGTATGTAATTTCTAGTTTCAACTCCAGTATCAATGTTACCTTTTAGCTAAATGGGGAAGCAGATCCCTTTAAACAGCAGCCACTCTTGTATGTTAAACTGAGAAGATGCTTTTTACATTTAAACATTCCAGTTGTCCACACCAACGTGCATTCCAGCCTCACTGCACATTCCAAAGACCCTAACTTATGCATTTAAAAGCATGCTTTTCCTCAATTTTAAAGATGTGTTGCTGGAAGAAATAACTCAGCAGTCTTGCTAGGGTTCAAAGTATTTTAAGAAATGCTTTCAGGGATCTTGAGTCAGTGGCAAGAATTTCTGATGAAACACTGCAGAACCTTTGGGGTCAGCTATCAGGAGGAAAATGAACAGATAATCTGTCAGGCTAGAAAACATAATTTATGTTTTATCAAGAAAGCCAAGAGGAAAGCAATCATGCCTTACTCCTTGTTTGCTGCTGCCTCCGCATGGCCTCTGGAGGCTTTGTGAGGCTTCTGCAGCCGGGTCCCCACCCCAGGGCACGTGTCCCACTCTTGATGGGAACCCCACGAGGGCGGGCCCCTGGCTTTCCCCCAGCACAGGCCACACTTTAGAAGGCTCCTCGGAAGCAGCCAATTTAAGAGCTGAAGAGGTGCAGATGCCATACCCCAGGCTTCAGAAACGAGAAATTCCATGTGCAGAGTAATGGAGCAACTTGCCCAAGGACCCACAGCCCGCTCATGCCAGAATTAAGCTTTAGACCCAGAATGGCTGGATTTTAGTGCATTGTTCTTTCACAGACCTCTTCTCAGCCCTGTGATGGAGAAAGATGTGTGCTTTGATCTAGAAACTTAAGGTTTTAATCATTGCTGCCTCTCCTTCTCCTTCCCAGCCTTCAGAGCCAGAATAAACCACGTGGCATCCCTGAAGCCTCCCCTAGATCCTGTGGGGCACGTGGGTCCTGCTCTTCTCTGAATTCCGGCAGCATCGTTTAGCCTGCCAGTTGATCCGCTTCATGGTGACGTCTACTTCTCGATAGTTTTGTGTCATTTTGTACATGTGATGAATTTTTCTTTGTACAAGAGAGACATCACTCTAGAAATGTAATACTAGCGGATACCAGACTTCTCATACACTCAATATACCCACACACAAGATTTTCACGCGGTCGCTATATTCTGGGGAAGTACTTCTTAGATTAAAGTCTATTCTTAATAAATCTACCACTGAAACAGCTCCCTGTGCCCGTGGGTGACCACTGGAATGTTGGGTGGGCTCAGGTCTCTTCACAGGTCTTGACTCAACTATGAAACCCTTTGTGAACTGAGATCCCACTGACAAAAGTTGAAGAGTCAAATTAGAAATTTATAATTAAACACTGAGAACATTATGAATCATGGTGTCACACTCTAATCAATAAGCAATTTTATTAAAGAGACAGCAAGAAAATCAGTGAGAAATATCACAAAATAGAGTGAGCATATGCAATTTACGTGGTCCCATCCTCCATACAAGAGGACAAAGTTGCCCCTGAAGAGAAAAGCAGAGCTTCGGCCTTAAACCCACACAGAGGAAGAAACAGACAGAGGAAGCTTTCACTGTCCACAATGCTTAGCCTGGTGACCAGTGCATGTGCCCCTGTGCAAGGGAAATGTGACTTCTCCAAGCCAGTGAATCTTGGCGGTGACCCCCTTCCCATCTGGGAACTCACCTGAGACTCTGTCTTCATTTTTGGGAGGAAAAATTGTCATTTTGAAGTTGGTATGCCGGCACCAGGGGTGACAGGAAATGAAGGAAGAGTGGAACCCAGATGGAGGGGCGTGTGCACGTCCAGCAGAGACAGCACCTCTGGGCCCCCGCCATAGGGCAGTGCCACTATTTTGCCCATGGCACAGGGTCACAGTCATTTCCTCCTTGGCTTCTCCTTCCTGTGACCCTGGAGGACATGTCTACTGGCAATGGGAAGAAAAAGCAGTTCCCACAGGCCAGGGGACGTCTGAGGCCGTCCACCTCTCCCAGTACCCCCACATCGTCTAAGACACAGTCTGCAGAAGGTGTTCACCACAACCAGACGAGATCCCGATCCAAACGGCACGCTCTTGTTAAATGGGTTTTTGATACCAGGCTTCACGCTGCAACTTGGGTTTTCTTTACAACAAAGAGAATAAGCATTGGCTCTGATCTTTAATCCCTCTGTCCCTTCCTCCTCAGTGAGATGGGTATTCAGCCCTGGAATGCACACCTGGATCCAGGAGCATCTTGGAGGTGAGTGAAATGGTCACCTGAGAGTGAATGACAGATTCAACTGATGCTTATCAAATGCCAACTGCCAGCCGGCCAGATACAGAACTGCTGCCACCCCTAGTCCCTCCCCTACCTGCCCCCTCTACAGGCAACGGTATCCGTGGAGGTAAGTAAGTCACACAAGCATGCTCACAGAGAAGTCTGGCAGGGGCAGGTAGGAGCTGGGGTCCTGGAGATGACAGGACGTGGGTCCAGGCTCTGCCACCTGCTGGCCATAGGACTTGGCCAGTAACTTGACCCTCTTTCCGCAGTTTCGACTGTATACAGGAGTGACAGCAGAGTGTTTGGAGTCTTCAGTGGAAGACTTCAGTAGGACCTCGGATCACAAGTCTTGGCTTGTGAGAATCAACTGGATCATCACACTTCTGAGGTAGGGAAAGAGCCAGGGAGCAAAGGTGTTTCTAACACCAGCGCAGGCTGAGCAGGCTCCCGGGGGTGAGTCCTGCAGGTTGGGGCAGGAGGGCAGTGCAGAGCAAGGCTCGGGCCCCTCTATCAAATGTGTGGTGGAAGGACGTGCAGAGCTGTGTCCCTGCTGGGCGCGGCCTCGGGTGGACGTGGTGGAGATGCTGAAGGCAGCAGGAGCCTCTGTGGCCTTCCTTTCCCCATGTCCATGTGGACCTTCCCAAGGTCAGGGCAGCCCCTTGTGGACAGACAAGCTCAGATGTCCTTGGAGCCCTCGATCCTCCCTCGATCCTCAGTTAACAGCATCCTCCTGCTAGCTGAGCGTAACGGCAACAGGAAATGAGCACAAGAACCAGTGACAACTTGGAAAGAAGGTGGTGATGGACTCGTTCCCTGAGATTCTAATATGACACGTGTGCTGCACATTTCTAAAGGTGGAATGGCAGTGGGCTGGCAGGCAGGACCTCCAGAAGCTCCAGATGGTGCCCATGGTGGGAGGTGGGGGGTCTCTACCTGGAAGATGTGGAAGTGAGGAAGCAACTGAGGTGGGCGGGCGACCTGGTGGGATTCACACTTCAGAGGGACAACCCTGGCCCCTGTGTGGAGACCTCGAACACGCCGAACTCAGGTAGGCGGGCAACGCAAGACCAGCCAGCAGCCCCTGAGAGCCAGGGAAGGTTGAAGGATGCAGCAGTTCCGGGCCTAAGGAGTGGAGAGAGGTGAGCAAGGTCAGCTGCAGCATGCGATCCCTGGCTCGCTCTCCCACCCCCTACCCAAGTCACCAGTGTCCCCTTGAGCTGGATTGTCCCAGGCTCTGGGAGGGGCAGGTGTCTGCTAGATGGCCTTTGTGGAGATTTCCCAGGCTCCCGCCGCGCATGCCGCCATGGCTTCTCCACCCCAGCCCCTGCTCCTGCTTCCCCTTGGCGCCTTTTCAGGACTGGAGATGCTGGATGCTCCCTCCCTACTTGGCCACTGTCCACTCTCTCCAGTGCCAGGGAGAAGGTGGTATTTGTCCATTTTATTCCCTGCTGTTCTTGGTTGAATTGTGTCCTTGCTCCTCAAATTCATACACTGACGCCCTGGCCTCCAATGTCCCAGAAGGTGACCGCATTTGGAAATAGATGTTCAAAGATAGAATTCAGTTAGAGTGATGTCATGAGGGTGGGCCCTAAGACAGCATGACTGTCATCCTTACCAGGAGAGAGCGGGGCACACACCGGGAGAGATGACCACCTGAGGGCACAGGGGTAGGGAGCATCTCTGGGCCAAGGAGAGGGGCCCCTCCCTGCAGAGACCTTGACCTCAGACTTCAGCCTCCATGCTGGGAGGAAGTGACTCTAAGTCTCTTAGTCAATGCTGCTTTGCTGTGGTGCCCACAGATGGTGAACACAGCTGCCTCTTGCCCACGCCTGGCCGTACCTAGCACAGGGTTGACACCAAGAACTTCTTTCCGCCGGCTACAGCAGCAGGCGCTCCAGCCTCAGCTCTGGAGAGCCGCCCTGGGGCCAGGCTTCTTCCCCCACAGCAATGCCACTGCAGACATCGGAGTAGGCCCGACCCGAAGCCCAAACTCCTGCCATGTCTGATTTTCAGGGAGACAGGGCAGCCTTCTTCTTTGAAGAACTTGGTTAGCACAATCTAAATTTCAGTAACGGTTGTGTCCCTTTATGAAAAATGACACACCTGCTAAATTGTACTCCAACACACAGGTACACATGCACAACCATCTAGGTTGACTTATTCTTTATTAGTTTTCACTAATAAATTTATTTCTATCATTTCAAGACAGCTAAGATTCATATCTTTCTTATATTTGCTGCCTGCACTTCATTCTTTTTATCCTCGTATCCACAAGTCTGTCTCTCAAAATCACTTCTGCTGTGACCCATGAAGAAAAGAGTTATGGGCCATTTAAGTTCCAGGAAGGGTTTTGAGAGATGCATCGGTGTCCTATGATTTTGTGCTGGTTGAGCGGCTGAGTCGGCACAGCTGAAATACCCCTGTGGAGCCTCCATGGGCCTCTGCCGACCAAAACCTTAGAGGTGAACAACTGCAGCTGTAGTGCTTCAGAAGGTTAACGAACCAGTTACATGCTTCCCTCGCAGGTGTCAGCACAGGACAGCAGGACCTGGTGTCTCAAGAACATCCAGCACTCAGGGAAGGGAAATTTTAAGTTAACATACAAAGTGAAGAATGGAATTTTGTTTATTTATTTATTTTTTGCGGTGCTGGGAATTGAACCCAGGGTCTTGTGCTTGCAAGGCAAGCACTCTACCAACGGAGCTATATCCCCAGCCCAGAAGAACGGAATTTTAACAGATGAATAATGTATTTCATAGCAAAACTGAAGGAAATGAATCAAATTTTCCAAACATGGGAAATTTTATCCAATAATTAAATGGTATTAGTTACTAATAAAATAGAAATTCTAATTCTTGAAACTCTACCTAGAGCAATCAAGAAAGGAAAGAGGAGGAAAGTAAATGAACACAAATAGGAAATTATCTGTTTACTGATGACGTGATCCCATTCTAGAAAATCCAAAACATCTCACCAAAAGACTTGAAGAGGTGATAAACAAATGCTGAAAAGTAGCAGGTACAAGATTCTCACTGAAAAATTAATAGCTTTCCTATCCTCCAGTCATGAATCTGCAGAGAAAGAGGTTAGGAAAACAATGCTCTTCCCCATAGGCTACAGAAAAGCACCCAGGAATAAATGCAACCAGGGAGCAGAGACCCTACCATGAGAACTCTAAAACACCATGAAAGGAAACTGAAGAAGACCCAAGAAGAAGGGAGGACTCCCCATGTTCACGACAGGCAGAACGAGCATTGTTGGAAGGGCCATATTATCAAAAACAATATACGATCAATAAAATCCCATCAAAATACTAAGGACACTTTTCCCAGAATTAGAAAAAAAAAAAAAAAAAGTCCTAAAATTTATTTGGAAAAATAATAGTCCCAGAATAGTCAGAACAAGTCTAAGCCACAAAAGCAATGCTGGAGGCATCGCGATACCTGAACTCAAGTTACGCCACAGAGCACGGTAACAAAGCCTGCCTGCCACTGGCATAAACACAGACACGTGGGCCAGTGGGACAGAAGAGAAGACACGGAGATGAACCCACACAGGTGTGGTCGTCTGCTCTTTCACCAATACAGTGGAGAAAGACACCCTTTCAACAATGGTGCTGGGAAAACTGACTATCCATATGTAATAGAATGAGACTGGAGCTCATCTCACACTGTGCAAAAGCCAACTCAAAAATGGGCGAAAGGCTTAGGAATTAGAACAGACATTATACAACTTCTAGAAGAAAAGGTAGGGTGCACACTGCATCATGCAGGCACAGAAAACGACTTTCTCCGTAGGACCCTAAAGCTCAGGGAGTGATACCAAGAGTTGATAAACGGATAGCAACAGGCTAAAAAGCTTCAGCACAGCCAGGAAAACCATTAGAATGTGAAGAGAAAATCTGCTAGGCACTATTCTGACAGGATTAGCATAGAGAATATGAAAAGAACTTTTAAAACTTAATGCCAAAAATCAAATAACTCAGTTAATAAATGAGTGAATGAAATAAATACACTTCTCCAAAGAAGAAATACACATGCCCAATAAATATGTAGACATATGTTCAACATCCTTAGCAATTAGGAAAATGCAAATCAAAACTACATGGAGACCTCACCTCACTCCACTCGGAATCAGCCAGCAAGAACACAAACGGCAGTAAATGCCGGAGAGGATGAGGGGAAGCCAGGGTCTCCTCTCCCTCCCCTCCAGGGCTGTGTGAGGAATTCTCCTCTCCCCCGTTTTCTGGGCTGGAGCTTCCCCGTTGGATTCCCTGGGCGGGTGGTGGCTGCTTCTCACCCTCTGGATAGCACCCCTCTGCAGGCATCCCAGGCCCATCCTGGTTCCCCAAGTGCTCAGAGCTCCACACACGACTGCAGCAAACTTCCTTTTGATTAAGTTCCCAGGTCCATTTCTGTTGCTTCCAATCAATCAGAACCACAGATGCAGACGGAGAGTTCTAAAAATGTTTGTCACTTTAAAATAGTACAATCAGGGGTCTACTGTGAATGACTTGTTTTATAGAAGTACTCTCTCTCTCTCCCGGTTTCTTTCCTTTTCTCCCTGGATTCCTCCCTCTCTCAGCTCTCTCTCCTTCTCTCTCTCTCCTTCCTCCTCTCTCTCCCTTCCTGCTTTTCTCCTCCCGATCCTTTCTCTTCTTCCTCCATTAGTCTTTTTCTCGCTCTGCCTTTATTTCCTGCGTCTCTTTATCGGTCTTTCCCTCCTTCTCCTCCTTCTCTTTCTCTTCCCTCCCTCTGTCGCTCTCCCTCCCCTCCTCTTCTCCACCTCCGACTCCAGAGCTCCCTTCCCCACTTCACCCAGTCCTAGGGACCAGATGGCAGGTCACTGGGGACACCTTGATGGAGAAGCAAACCTCTCTGGAATCGGGCGGCTCACTCGGGGGCTTCCCTGTCCAGGTCGAGGGGCCCACTGCTGCAGGTGGACCTCATTGAAGATGTCTGCTCCATTCGTCATTCTTTCCTCCCAGCGTACTGTGAGCAATTATCAAGGCAGGACAGTTATGTCTGCCCTTGGTCCCGGCCCTCCCTACTAGCTGAATGTGTCACGATTCTCTCTCCTCAAGCACCAGGACTCCTTGAGTTAGGTGCCAAAAGCACACCTGGGTCAGCTTGAGGGGAAATGGTGGGGGTGCATTTACAGTCTCGGATGGCTGGGAATCCAGTGTTGGAACCTGTCACAGCCTGCTGCAGGTCCTTCTGAGTCATCTGGACCCCACCCTCCTTCTGTCCCACTCAGCTCTCCTGTCTGAGCCCTTGACTCTGAGCTTCAGCACACGGCTCTGCAGAGAAGCAGCAGTCCAGGCCTCAGTGGCTGCACTGTTGCTCACCACAGAGGTAAGTCTTGATGAGGGGGAGAGGACGCTGACGCAGTGAGGACTGGGGACACAAAAGCCTGCGACAGGCAGCCGAGTGAGAGCCAGACACAGGGTCTTCCCAACGCAGAGCACAGATGTCTGAGAGCGTGGGCGTCGCAGGGAGCACTGCACGGCAGAGTCTGAGGGATGTGCTCTCTTCCTAAATTGCATTTAATCCTTGCAAGGTAGTTTTCTCCTTCAAAAATTCCTATACTAGAGAGTTCCCACCAATGAGACTTGGCTGTGGCCTCTTCTACTACTGGTTAATACTTTGGGTCCAAATGAACAAAAGTGTTCTAGAACAGCAGAAAGAGCTGTGCTAGAAGGAAATTGGCAGTGTTTATTTTTGTGTTCTTTTGTTTGTGAAAATAAAGAATTTTGTGTTGTACTATGACCACTTTTTTTAATGCTCAGAATTCAGGATGCTTGGAAAAAAGTTGTCTTTACATTAAATAGGACACTTCCCTGTAGAGAGAAAAATTAAAGTGGTGTCTTGAAGCAGCTCTGGTCGGTGTGGTTATCTTCCTGCCCCTACAGGGACATAGAATTTTCTCAACAGGGATCACCGTTGTGTGACACTTCATGGCTCAGCACCCACTGTGGTCTCCTCAATGCTGCGGCCCATCTGGAGGACCTGTTCTGCTGGTTGCTGGAATCGGGTCGATGAGGGATCCAAATTGAAGTGTGCAATGATGCCAGTGTGCTGGGCGATTCTGAGTGGCGCCCAGAGGCCATGTGCCAGGCGAGCACACTGCACAGTGCTAAGAGGTCTGACCTGCCTGGCCCCTGAGCTTGAGAAATGCCAGCAGTCTGTGTGCAAGCAGTAGACTTCTCCTAACATCACCGGCTGCAGCCGCTTAACAAGTCCCAAAAGCAGCCAGAGAGGATGGGATGTTTCCGTCAGAGCCTCAGATTTGCAGCGGGCCCTCCGGAGAGCATCCATCCATCGGTGCCACCTTTCTGCAGACAGGTGAGGTCAAGCTTCCAATTACCATCTACCCCTTTGAAAGAAATGCAGTTTTGTTGTGCCTATTGTTAATGAACTGAAAGAAAATATCTAGAGATCACTTTTAACGGGGCTACTTATTAAGAGTGTTTTATACACCTCTGATGGTTAGTGCCAAGACATTTGCATAAGGCACCATGAAAGGCTTCCTCGTCTGTCTGCTCTGGCTCCCCAGTCATGCTCGGGGGGAAGGTTCAAGGTGAAACGGCTTAAGAACAGCTTCGCAGGTTCTTAGTAAGCTGGAAGAATGCAATCTAAAATATTATTTTAGAAGAACAAGGACCATTGTCCCATCTAAATTGACAAACACAGGCAAAGCCAGCCCTCCATAAGCAAAATGATATCACACACGGGTGACGGAGGAGCCACTGCCTTTGCTTGGACCAAACCGGAGACACTCAGCATCGAAGGATGCTACTCTCACGTTGGGAGGGAGCCAGGGAGCTTGCCAGATGCCAGACCCAGGACTCAAGAGTCTCAGAAACTTCCTATTGGGCATCCCCCCCACTGCCCCTGACTACTGCATTTCTGAGACCACTTAGAGAAGGTTTTGTTGCCGTTCCTACTGCAGAGACTTCTTCTCTAACTCCAGAGAATTTTAGCCTGTAAAGCAGTGTCCCAACCCTATTCAACCTCCACAGTACAGAGGGACAGGAAAAGGACAGGGGAACCTCACCCAGCGTTCGCGTGTGGCTGATGCACAGTGCTCCCTGCGAGATTTTCCTAGTCCCTCAGGAAGAAAAGCAAGCCTTCTCCTTTCCTCTCCTGCAAACAATCCCTCTGTACCTCGGTGGGCAGCTGCCATGCATGGTGAGGCCCAGTGTCCCTTTCGCCTCCCTCAGAAGCCCATCAGCTGCAGAGGGCAGAGGTGTACTCTGCTAGGCTGCCTGTACTGGTCAGCCTCACAAAATTCCTAAAATGTAATATGGTCAATACGGATTTGTAGGATTGGGCCATTCATTTTCTCATTCCCCTAGTCAAATAGAGCTGTCTATAGTGTTTAAACATTATCTCTGAACAGTACCGTTTAGTATGCCATTTCAATTCTGTAGACCACCAGGGTCCACATGTGCTGCATATGTCTTCTCACATCTGAGGGCTTATGCCAAATTTGCATAAGGCACCACAATCTTTGGATGAAAACTCAGATCCCAGACACCTCTGCCCTCGGCACCATGACACATTATCCATCCAAGTATTCCAAGGCTGGATGCACAGTGATCCCTGGGAGATTTTCCTAGTCCCTCAAGAAGAAAAGCAAGCCTTCTCCTTTCCTCTCCTGCAAACAATCCCTCTGTACCTCGGTGGGCAGCTGCCATGCATGGTGAGGCCCAGTGTCCCTTTCGCCTCCCTCAGAAGCCCATCAGCTGCAGAGGGAAGAGGTGTACTTTAGAGTCCTTTAAATGTATCCAGTAGCTGTGTCCTTAGTGTGAGGAAGCAGTTACCTGAGGTTGGCACAGAGAGAATGTCATACCAACGTCACTGGGCCAACCTTCATGCCCAGCATCAGCCTCCCAAGGGAAGGGCTGGTGCTTACGTGCTGTCACCTGCTGATCAAGTGTCAGGAGGAGACTCCTCACTCGGGGCTCCTGAGCCACCTGCCAGGGGACCTGGGCTCTGCACCGAGGGGCAGAACCCCAGCCTGCATGCTGGCTTGTGCACATGCTCATGTTCTGTGATTGTGCGAACTGGTCTCTAACCCTCTCCCCTTCTCTTCCTCCCCCTTTCTCCTTCTCCTGTTTCTTCTACCTCCATTCCCTTTTTTCCTTCTACTTTACTTCATTTAAGACTGTGATTTCTAGCTATTTCCAGCTTTATTAAGGCTACGATACATTCATGGTACACCTTGCGCTGGCTCGGTATCTGCACGTGCCATGCGGAGTTAATTCAAGCCAAGCACTCCCCACCGCCACACACACTTTTGGGGTGAGGATAATCAAGGTCTCCTCTCAGCATTCCCTGTGTGCACACTACCATTGATTGCAGTCTCCGTGCCGAGCCCTGGATCTCCAGGACTAAGGGAAGCGTTGGCCCTTTGACCTCCATCCCCTACCCCAGGCTGTCCCTGTAGCCCTTATCTCACTCCCTACTTCTGAGTTTGACTGTTGAGATGTCGCAGGAACATGGGGTCATGCAGCACTTGTCCTCCTGCGCTGCCTCATTTCACTTGACCTGCTGGTCCAGGTTCATGCGGTGGCTGAAATGTCAAGATGCCTCCTTCCTTTTTAGGCCCAATGAAATCCCGGGGTCAAGCCCTCCTCTCACTTGCTGTTTCATAAGCAGCATTTCAGACTGCAGAGGGCTCGCTTGGGGCATTAGCAACCAAAGGACATCTAGGCACTCAGAGTCCACTCCACATCGGGGCATCTCGGTGACTACAGCTCCTTCTTTCACTTCGTCCTTTGCCACACTGAGAAGGGATTAGATGACAGATGTGCACCTGGACACCTGGCAGGAAGTTGAGGGCTTTTGCTCTGAATGGCATTGACTCTGTCAAAAGTGAGCCTTCTTCCCACGTCCGTGGTCAGGCTAACCGGCTCCATGCTGTGCCGTGAACATTGGTGGACACCTGAAAGACTAGAAGGCAGAACTGGACAAAGATTGAGGGAATGATTTGAACGTGTGGACACTTGTCAACACCAGGAGGGAGAGGCCCTGCTGTCCACTGTGGGCTCAGGTCCTGGACTGAGGACTGCAGCACACTCCACCTACACCGCGATGCAGCTGAGACCTTGTGCTGGACTGCATGCTGCACCTGCTCCAGGGATAATGCCCGGGGTCTTCAGTCCTTATCAATGTCCACCTCAGGGTTTTCCCGTGGTTGAGACCATTTGCCCATCAGGCAATGTTTGAAATCGATCAAAGTTTCCCAGAAAAAATGAGTTTAGGTCACAATTGAGGCGGGTGCCTGTAGGAAGTGCACCAGAGGCTGTGTGCAGGAGAACACCACCTGGCACTGGTGAGGCCCTGGTCTCAGGTGGCCACTGACCTGCATCTGTCCTGGATGCGTCTTTTCCGCCCTGTCTCAGAAGCTGCCGGTGTGTGAGGGTTTCCGCAACGAGGCGAGTTTCATTCACGACAGGAGGACCACTGAATTAGAAATGTGGGCTTAATTTCACCGTCTCTCCAACTCCATCTGCACGGAACTCATTGGTTGGCGCTGTGTGTCTCTCAGTTAACTCCCTTCTGTAATGTGCATGTTCGTGCACATGCCTCTGGTGTGATGTACCAGCTTAGACAACGCTGCCTCCAAACTGCGTAAATCTTGGTGACACTTCTCTTGGCCTCAACTCTAGATTTCTTTTTGTGTCTTAACTTAGTGATGCATATTTTTAATTTTGGATTTGAGACCTGAAGAGGAATTTCCCTTAAGGGAACATTTTGGAAGATTTCTGCTTTTGTCCTTGTGGACAAGTCCTTCTTTTCTACTGCCTATGCCAAGCGTAGCACCCACAGGGACCTTCCAGGTTTTAGAAGGCCTTCTTTCCCATTACTTCATTTCATTTCACTTTCCTTTAGTTAATACATGTAAGGAATATAAAGTTCAAAATTGACATGTCTGCACTATTCAGAATTCATAACACTGTGCCACATGCTTCTAAGGACAGATGCATAAGAAGATAAAAGCAGTTGGGCATGGTGGCACATGCCTGTAATCCCAGCAACTCAGGAGCCTGAGGCAGGAGGATCATGAGTTCAAAGCCACCCCCAGAAACTTAGTGAGGTCCTAAGCAACACAGCAAGAGCCTTTCCCTAATAAAAAATATAAAAAAGGCTAGAGATGTGACTCAGTGATTGAGCACCCCTGGGTTCAATCCCCAGTACCAAAAAAAAAAAATTAATTTATTAAGTAAAAATAAAAGAATCATGAAATTCACTTACAAAAATAAGAGACCCAGAATAGTCAAAGAAATCCTTAACAAGAATAGCGAAGCAGGAGGCACCAAAAACCAGACTTTAAACTATACTACAGAGCCATAGTAACAAAAACAGCATGGTATTGGCACCGTGGTGTAGAACAGAAGACACAGAGACAAATCCACATAAATACAGTTATCTCATACTAGAGAAAGTCACCAAAAATATTCATTGGAGAAAAGATAGCCGCTTCAACAAATAGTGCTAGGAAAACTGGGAATCCATATGTAAAAAAATGAAATTAAACCCCTATTGCTCACCCTGCATAAAACTCAACTCAAAGTGAATCCAAGACTTAGGCACTAAACCAGAAGCCTTGTGCCTACCACAAGAAAAAGTAGGCCTAGATCTTCACTACGTCATCATAGGGTCTGACTTCCTTAGCAAGACCCCTAAAGTGCAAGAAATAAGATAAAGAATGAATAAATGAGATGGGTTCAAACAAAAAAGTCTTCTTCTTAACAAAGGAAACAATCAATAATGTGAAGAGAGAGCCTACAGAATGGGAGAAAATCTTTACCACTTGCACCTCAGATAGAGCACTAATCTCCAGAATGTCTAAAGAACTCAAAAAAGTTAACACTGAAAAAAAAAAAAAACCCAACCAATAAATGGGCAAAGGAACTGAACAGACACTTCACAGAAGGAGAAATACAACTGATCAACAAACATGAAAAAATGTTCATCGTCTCCAGCAATTACAGAAGTGCAAATCAAACTACTCTAAGATTTCATCTCACTCCAATCAGAATGGCAATTATCAAGAATACCAGCAACAATAAATGTTGGCAAGGATGTGGGGAAAAGGCGCACTCAAACACTGCTGGTGGGGCTGCAAATCTGCACAACCATTATGGAAAGTAGTATGGAGATGCCTCAGAAAACTTAGAATGGACCCACCATTTGACCCAGTTACCCAACCCCTCAGTTTATACCCAAAGTACTTAAAATCAACATACTACAGTGATACAGCCACATCGATGTTTATAGCAGCTCAATTTATAATAGTTAAACTATGGAACCAACCTAGGTGCCCTTCAACAGATGAAGAGATAAAGAAAATATGGCATATTTACACAGTGGAGTTTTAGACTTAAGAAGAATGAAATTATGGCATTTGCACATAAATTGATGGAGCTGGAGAATATCATGCTCAGCAATATAAGCCAATCCTCAAATATCAAAGACCAGATGCTTTATCTGATATGTGGATGCTAACCCATAACAAGTGGTGGGGGTATAGAATAATAGAGGTACTTTGGCCTAGGCAGAGGGGAGTGAAGGGACGGAGGGATCTGGGGGTAGGGAGGATGGTAGAGTGAATGGGACTTTATTACCCTGCATACATATATGACTGCGTGGCTGCTGTGATTCCACATGTACAACCAGACGAAGGAGAAGTCATACCTATTTATGTATGATGTGTCGAAGTTCATTCTACTGTCATGTATAACTAATTAGAACAAATAAAAACCAGGAAAACAGAAGATAAATGCCCATAGACAATAACAGCAGGCACAAGAAAAAGGGGTGGGAAGATAGATGAGGAAACTGGACAAGGCAGCGAGCAGGCTCACGTCGGTGGGTGGTGTGCCCTTCCAACCCCTCTGTTCCCACTTGGGCACTACTGTTCCTAGCTACTTCTCAGGCAGCTGGCACCTGGGGTCGCTTAAGGCTGTGAGGTGTGGTGGAGAGCTTGGGTCAGAACTCAGCCTCCCTCCCAGCCCAGAACTGCTCTGGCCATCCTGTGGTCAAGCATCAAAGATATCACAAGCTATGCTGAAGAGATTTGCCCCGAACACTCACTCATACTAGAGAACACCCACTCATGCCTGCTGCCTTCTCTTGGCCCTGTGGCTGCCCAGAGTGTCCTTGATGGCATTCTGATGCATGGACATGCAGGGGGGGGGGGAGCCTTCTGACCAGCCCTGGAAGCAGTAGGGTCCTGGGCAGGTGGAAGCCCTTGGTAACTCACGTGGTCATGAGGGCAAGGAGGTGTCCACAGGAAGGACAGTGATGTGGCGTCCCCACCGGGTGATGCCCATTTCCCCAGGGAGCTTGAAAAGAGGAGGGAAGCAAAGGACACGGACTGCTGGGAAAGAGAGCCCCTCCTGCTGAAAATGTGCTTCAGACCTGCCCATCAGGCAGTTTGATCCGGGCCCTCTCTTTTTGAAGGAAAAGGAAGGAACATGTAGATATGCTCTCTCTTCATCCCGCTGGGCTATCTATTGTCTGGCCGACTTCACAGCAGAGTCCTGATCTGGGAGCAGGAAGGAGACCAGAGCCGCCTTGGGCTCAGCTCTGAGAAGGAGGTCCTGTTCCATGAACGAGCTAATCTTTATTTTATTTTCGATGCTGAGGATTTCCCCTCACCAAGACCAAGTTGGAAAAATCCATCTCCAACTTCTCCCTTTCCCAAATGCGCTGAGCATACTTTTGGGAAGTCTGTGGAGTGAACACCCACTCCCAGGTCCTCGCCCAGCCCTGGCATCCTGGGCACCCGCAAAGCCTGGGCGGACTGAGCGAGTCTGACTCTCTACTCTTGGGGGCACGTGGAGGGTCAACTTCGTGCCTCAGCTGGTTACTGACTTCTGTGGCTTCCCTCAGCACTGAAGGACTCTTCCGGAAAATCTGAGTGCAGAGCTGAAGTCGGCCCTACTGTCTTAACCTTCTGTAGGGAGGGAGGCCCAGCAGCTCAGCTGTTGTGGAAGTTCTGAAAGACAAGGAAGGTGCATTATTCTTAGTCAAAAGGAATTCTCTTGGAATTTGAAAGTGCCCTGACTTTCATCCCATCCTTCCGTGGCCTCCTAAGTCCCCATGTTGACACCATATGCCCAGGATCCAGTGTCTGCTTCCCCCGCTCAGCTGTGGGAAATGAAGCCCCCTCCTCTCTGGCTTCCTCTCTAGTCAGAGTCCATTCTGTTTTATACAATAGCCCTCGATTTGGGGGGCGACTACTTTAATATCTGACTATGAGCAGACGGATGGAAATAGATGGAGGGATTACGTAAGTATTGCAAGCTTAAGCTTCCCTGCTGTCTCAGGTGGGACTCGGACTGAGCCCAGCCACCAGCCTGGCCACGTGGAGGTTGGTGTGCTCGTCACAGTCCCACGTGGCAGGTGCGAGATCTCAGGGGATGGCCACCTGCAGCTTACCTACAGTCCTTTCCGTGGCTCACCACCCTGCTGCCTCATTTCCTTACCTTTTCAGCTTGTTCTGAATCTCACTATGGCAATTTAGTGTTATGGATTTATTTGGTGCCATGTTTAATATGGCTACAATTTTGCAATAAATTCCTATATTAAAATATGTCAGAAAGCATATTATACATAAAAGTTACGCAAAATATGATTATACTTTGAATGTTATGGCAAACAGAACATCATATGGATATTAGTAAGCCTAAATAAAGATCTTTCACCTCTAATCTCTTAAGAAATTTTGGAAGCATTATACTAAGCAGAATATAGAATTCCATATGTAAAAACAGGAAATCAGTTTTTTTTTTTTTTTTTTTTTTTTTTGCATCAGATAAAGTTTCTCCTGGTCCGGACGAGAATTTTAAATGTCCAGGCTGCTTCCCACTTGACGCCTTCCTGAGTCCAGGGGTCCTACAATAAGCCCAAACAGGACAGGTGAGGAAGGTGAGGCTGGCTCTGGGGGCTTTGAAGGAGGCTAACCAGTCTCACTGCTCAGGACGTCTCCCCTGCTCAGAAATGGACTTGTGCAGCAGCGCAGCAGAGGTGGGTCAGAGGCCGGTCTGCCCTCTGCCTTCCTCACGGCTTAGTCCTGTGAGCAAGGGCTGAATCCCACCCACTGCCAGGCCGGAACAGAGCCGGGGCTCAGAGCCCGGGCTGTGCCCCTGCTCGCAGTGCCTCCTCCTGCCTCCTTTCCACCCGTCTGCTCTTCCCTCGCCCCACTTAGCCTGCGTGCGTCCTGGACCTCATGTCTGGCTTTCACAAGACCTCTGAGCGTCTCTCAGGGCAAAGCGCATTTCGTGAATCAGCAGCCACGATGCACCAGAACGCAGAAGGCGCGGCAGTGGCAATGACTCGCGCTCCCGCTTAGTTGGGAACAGGACTGGTTGTGTTCCTCTGGTGACAGTGCTCCATGCCCAAGCCCTTCACCCATGTGTGGCAGTCCTGTCACGGCCAGAGCATGGCAGAAGGGACAAGAACTGGTTCCACGAGGATGCTGCCATCTCAATGTGCAGATGAAATCATTTGGTTTTTACCTGTGGAATTATTACTTGTTTTCCTATGATTTAGCAAATAGAATCGACCTTCCACTGAACCAACCCTCCTGGGATTTCCTGCCAACGCTCCACACACAGGTGCAAACCGTGCTGTGAGAACTTCCTCCCACCTCCCTCTGTGTTCTGTGCTTTGCTGACCTGACAATCCAGGCTTAGGGTTTAGAAGGTGGCACAGCCTCTCAAGGAGCCCAGTGTACTTCGAAGGCCTTAGGCCTGCACCTACCACCTCACACAACTGCAAAGCCAGAAAGCAGCACAGACCTGGGTGGTTGTACATTACCAAATAGGAATACCCCAAACCCAATCCACTTCTCTTAAATGACTTGTTTAGACTTTCAAACCATCAGCGCTAACCAGATTATTGTCACTTTATTTTTAAATGCTTGGCTTATTCAGCCTGGTTATCTGACTACTTGCCATTCTTAGCTTCTGTCAAGATGTAACAGCACTTCTGCCAGCAGTAGAGATGACTAGTGCACTCTGTTACCGACTGTGGCCTAGCTCAGCAGCGATGACCGCACGTCGGGATACCTTGCTCTCCAGCCAGGCACGTTCCCGTCAGTTCCAGCCTGCACACTGGATTATTGTGATAAAGACTCAATGTTGCCTTTGTTAGACACACCTAGACTCCACAGAGGCATGAGACCTGGACTCATTGTTATTTTTGACCACTGCGGCTAATACATTTTAAGTGGCTGATTCACCGTGGTCCTCCTAGGTTTGCTGGTGACAGGGTGACCTTCAACAGGGATGCCCATCCATCATGCCTTGAACTTTTCACTCCATTTCAGGCTGATGTCAGCTCTCAAGGAACCTCTGTCCACAGCCATGGTTGCTACTAAAGGGGAGCCTTTGTCTGTGCCTCTGTGGCACGCGACAGGCCAGGTACAGGAGGAAAGAGCAACCACGCAGCATCTTCAAACTGGAGGGTAGGTGGCTGTTCCAGAAACCCACTTGTCACCTTGTCCCTTATCTCAGTAGGTAATGAAAATGTTCTACTTTGACTGTATTTTAATAGAATCCAATTGCCATTTTGTAATAGTGCATTTCTTATGGAACTGGAGAAATTTTCTCAGCTTCCTTTGGATTTTAGATTTGTTCACGTAAATGGAATAGGGTGAAAATTGACCTGAAAATTGTACTTGGCATAACATAAAGCACAGCTTGTAAACACTGGCTCTGGCCCTCCTAAGTTCCTGACATGGCAAAGAAGATGATCCCCTGGGATTACGCTGCTGAGAGCTTGGAGTCGCTCTCCCAGAAAGCAGGGTGTGTGGTAGGAACAGAAGCTAAAAGCATCTAGCCGCAGAGGGGCAAGGGGAAAATTCCCAAATGTTATACCAAAATGAATTTGCTAACATGTAATTCTTCTTGTAAGTAGCTAAGTTTCTGATTTGCAAGTGCAATGAGCATCAGGTGCCCAAGTACGTGGTCAGCCTTTGGCAGCAGGAAGGTGTTCCTCAGGAGAGAAAAGTGATGTGTGTCCTGCTCCATTTGTCCACTGTGACTCCTGAGGGTCATAAAATCGCTCTGCACTGCAGTTTTGATTCTTCAGTTCTGTGCATTGTCGAGAGGGGATACAAAGCACAGCTAGAAGGACTTACATAATCCTTCCTGCTGGTTACCATAGGCGGGGTGGTGAATGTGATCTTCACTTCTTGGTTAGACATTTATGTATGTAAATAAGATTTAGGTAATGGACTCAAATTGTAGCCATGATTAATGTAGTAATTATATGGTACTTGACCAATTTTTAGTACCAATTCTTCTGGAATTAGATTTAGCTCTTTCCCCAAAGGAAAGAGCAAACGAAATTTCACACAATGAGAAGCTCTCAACTGACTTATGGATATTCCAGTTTCTGGAATGAAGTGAGAAGCAAGGAGATTTCATCAAGAACCTAGAGATGACATAAATGACAAGCCAGAGAGATCAACTACAATGCATTTGAGAAAGTTATTGTAGGAAATTTAATTAACTAAATGGGATAGGCAGATGCATAGATGATACAAAGATCCATAGATAGATGATAGGTAGGTTAAGGTGTCAGATTGATGGGGTTAAGGGACAAACAGATGGCACATGAAGCAGTAATTTTCCTCCTGGAAATCATAATTAGTACAGTCTTTGCGGAAAGCAATACGAAGGCTACTGAAAAAACTGAAAAAAGAATTTCCCTGTGGTCCGGCTATCCTACTTCTGAGTAAATCTTCAAAGGAAATAAATCAGTGTATCAAAGAGGTACCTGCACACCATGCTTAATGCAGCACTATTCACAGTAGCCAAGATATAGTCAGCTGAGTTGCCCCTTGACCATGAACGGATCAAAATGCGGTCCGTATAAACAGCAGAATGCAAATCAGCCGCAGAAGGACGGGATCCTGTCCTGTGCAGCAGCATGAAACCGGAAGTCATTGTGTTGGGTGAGTGAGAAAGCAGAGACTCGACGCTGCATGTTGTCTCGTGTGGCGCTAAAAGAACTGACCACATAGAAGTAGAGAAGTAGAGAGGCCACGAGAGGCTGCGGAGGGAGGCGAGGGACACAGGGTGGATAACGGGTACCAGCACATCCGGGAGCAGGTAGAGTTCCTGCAGCTGCGCAGCATGGTAGGGGGGCTGCGGCCCTCCACAGCTGATTGTACATCTCAAATGACTGTGGGAGAAGACTTGGGATGTTCCCCACACACAGGAAAGAGCGTATTTGAGGAGACGGATGTGCTACTGACCCTGATTTGATCATTACATGTATCCATGTATCTCATTGTAATATGACAACCCATAAGTACGTGCAAATGTTATATACCAACTTAAAGATAAATGATGAGGCACTGTTTCTTGGCGTGTCTGCTTCTGGAAGGGATTAACATTGGGCCAGTGGAGTGGCCCAGTGTGGACAGCCTTGCTGAGGACCTGGATGGTGCCAAGGGGCAGGAGAGAAGCCAAGATACTCTCTCTTGTGTAGCTTGGGCAGCTTCTTCGGCCCTCAGACTCAGAAACATCAATGATCTTCTTGGCACTTAGAGACAACCACTTCCTCCAGGACAAACGAGAACCTGGTATTAAAGGAGATCCAGGACAGCTGGGGGGGACTTAGGTGCCCAGTCACAACTGTCCCCGGAGGGAAGGGCCCATCAGCAACCAGCAGTGTGGGTTTGTCAGAGCCGTCCTGAGGTTGGAACTGCAGAGACCCTCTAAGGCTTAAGCCTCCAATGAACAGACTATACGTCGTCACTATGCCTATTCAATGACAAAGCAGAAAAGGCCACTGAGTGGTTTCAAGATCACACAAATACGGGATTTAGAATGGCATTAGGGCTTGGATCCGTCTGGCTCAAAACCCACAGTTTTGAAGCTCCCTACCAGGCCCTCATTTGCTGGAGGGGATGGTGTGGCTCTCTGATTCAACGTTGTTGAGCTTCTGTCAATTTGGATTTAACTTCATTCTGGCTTCTAAAGCACTCAGACAGGCACTTGCCAGATGGGCAATATAAAAATAAAAGCAGAACTAGCTAGAAAACTGTGATAGGTCCCTTTGTGGAATAAAGACTATAATCTTTTATTTATTAAGATGTTATGTTAAATATTTGAAGAGATCAACATTTAATTTAAAAAAAAATCTGTTGAGTTTGAAATAAGCTCATGGATTATGGATATGCGATGAAACAACATCTGAACATCTACTGCTCTTCAGAAGGAGTAACTCTTTACCTACCTGTTGTACAACATGGGTTCACAGAAACCAAGCCTCGCCCACGGCCACTCAAGCTCACAGGAAGAGACAGGCTTCCCCGGGAACTCCCCTGGACAGCGACTTGGAAGCGGCACAGTGTTCAGTGGAGGATGCACGAGTCCTTGCATCCTCCAGCTCTGGCCATCGAGCCACCGTGCAAAGCCCAGGCTGTGCTGACATGTGACCGTTTACCACCAGCACCAACGGCAGGGGGGCGAGGCCCTCGCGGGCCTTCTGGTCATAGCTGGGACACCAGACCTGAGATCCCAGTGACGGTCTCTCCCCTACTGCAAATGCTAAGCAAATGCAATTGTTGCTTCAACCTAAGGACTTGAGCAATCCTGCAAGACCCAGTAATGCATGGCTGACACACTGGGGGACAGTGTTACTAAGTGAGGCATGTGTACCTTGTGGTTACTGCCTGGCAGGTGCAGTAGTGGAAAGGGACCAGAACTCACAGTGGATTTGACTTCTGCCAGCATGTTGGGCTTGTCCTGCCCCCATGGCAGGACCCCGTTTCTTTAGTAGCAAGAAGACTCTTTTGGGATGGAATCATCTATTGTGATTTCTATTTTGGTTCATGGAACAAGAAAGAGATCAGAAAATCTTCACCTAGTCTTTAGTGTGACCACATCAAGGGGATGTGCGAATCCCCTAGTGTCTCTTGGGGGCTTTCCAAGTCTGGTGAGTGGGGAAGATGGGGGCCTCCTCCAGTGCGATCAGTGGAGTCCCCCAGAGGTCACTGAGGAGAGGGGGCACCTGGGCTCCAGGGAGGGCTGTCATCAGAACTTGGGTGTTTCCTGATCTTAGAAGAAACATTTCCCAAGGTATAAACAGCAACTCCCAGATAGGTAAAGGGGTGTTGGCATCATCTGCAGAGCAAAGGGGAGAGCCGCACCGACACAGCATCGGGGTGGCCTTTTACTCCTCGACCCCGGAAGTCAGTGGTCTAAGGCATGAATCCCAGGAGCAGTACCATGCATCGCTCAGGATTCTGGCAGAACTGCGACCTGGGCCCTCACCCCAGGCTCCTTTTCCCACTTGCCACAGAGGGTGAATCCGACGACACCCCTAACGGAGGGGACAAGGACGACTGTTTGTTGTTGAGCAGGGGGACTGCTGAGCAAGCCGATGCACCCAGTGCCTCGCTCTGCAGGTCCCTGCGTGCCCCAGGGATGGTGTGGGAGGGCAGGTGGTGAAGGCCTCCGGGTGGGACGGTGCCCCAAGACAAAGACCCCGGAGCATCATCCTTTGACTGTTATTAAAGACCTTCAGCGTCTACCACTGGCTCCTCACGTCTAACCTTCCATCTTTCTAGTTATGATTTAGAATTATAGAATTTTAACTCTACCGACAGTGTTTGTTTAGTCTGCCTTTCCTGACGCAGCAGCTGTCACTGTAGTTGGGTCTAAACCTCCCATCTCAGGATGGCTTTGTGGCCTGCCTCCTTCGCTCTGCTTTCATTCCCTCTCTCTTTTGCATTGACTATTTCCATTACTCTATCTTAATAGTTACTTTCAGCTTATTAGAGATACTCCACTTTTGTACTATTGTCCCCATTACTTGCATCTTAATTTTTTAGCCATCTACATTAATAATCTTCCACAGGTATTTCTAATCCTATGTCTTTCCCCGGTACGTTTTGAACATATTCTTATGCATGTTTATATATTCATTTATTGTGGTACCAGGGATTGAAGCCAGGGGTGCTTCACCACTAAGCCACACCCCAGCCCTTTTATCTTTCTTTTTGAGAAAGGGTCTCATTGAGTTGCCTAGGGCCTTATTAAGTTGCTGAGGGTAGTTTTGAACTTGTGAAATTCCTACCTCAGCCTGAGCCACTGGGATTACAGGCATGAGCCACCATACTCAGCTACATGTTTTGAATCTTTAATACATAATCACTACTTTGTTTTAAAATATTTTTTTAGTTGTAGATGGACACAATTATTTCATATTATTTATTTCTATGTGGTATTGAGGATTGAATCCAGTGCTAGGCCAGGGCTCTACCACTGAGCTACAACACCAGCCCCAAGATTACTACTTTTTATTTTAGAAAGTCAATTATTTTAAAACAAAGAAAACATTTTATGTTCACATTTTTGCAATTACTGGCCCCCTTGTTTATTTCTGAAGATCCAGGTCGCCAGCTAGAGTCATTTTCCTTCTGTCAGAATAACTGGGGTCAGCACTTCTCATAGATACCTGTCAGCAGCCAGTTCTCTTGATTTCCTTCTTATGAGAAACAGAAGCATTTTACCTTCATTTTTGAAACACGCTTTTGATTGGAGAAATCTGCATTTAACTTTCCTTTAGTTTTTCTTTCACTACTTTTGGGAAACCATACTGATGTCCCTTATTTTGCTTAATTTCTGGAAAACTGCTGTTTTTGAATCTTTGTTATTCCATGTAATGGTCATTTTTCTTCTTCATGTCTTCAGGCTATTGTTCTTTGTCTCTGGGCTTTAGAACTGCAGCTGTGAAATATCTAAGTTTCTTATATAATTGTATCCAGTGTGGGGTTCACTGAGCTTCTGTGATTTCATTAATTTTGAAAAATTACTGTTCACTATCTCTCCTATCCCATTCTGTGCCTTCTTCTGGGTTTTCAATTATACGTATGTTTGACTGTTTAAAATTTCCCTGTAGTTACTGGAATAGCATGTCATCTTTTGCCAGTTTCCCTGATTCTTTTGCAGTTTGGATAATCTGTAGGCCTTTCTTCATTTTCCTGAGCTATTTCTAGGCTCCTGATGAAAACAGAAACGTTTTCTCCATCTCTGATACTCTTCCTTTTATCTGCAGCATTTTATTCACGCTTGTATGGTTTCATCTCTCTACTGAGACTCTCCATCTGTGTGCACACTCCGTCCTCAGTTCCCCCGTTGTTGATCATTGTGTTGTCTTCAGTTTCCTGCTGGATGGTTCCACCTGCGGGTCACCTTTCGGTCTGCTTCCGTCGGTTGCTTGGTCACTTGAGTTGTTTTCTTCTTTACTTATGTATCTTGCAATGTTTTTCCAGATGTGGGTTTTGTGAACGAGTAAGGAGAGGAGCCCCAGGTGCCTCATTCGTGGCTGGAGATGGGCTGACTGCCCCTCTGTGAGGCCAGGTGATGGGCTGGTTCCCACCCAGCAGGAACAGAGCTAAGTGGAGTTTGTTGTTGCCACGGTTCCTTTGATGCCTCACAGGTGTGGGTTCTGGTAGCACCATGTTGTGGTCACAGATACTCATTGTGAAGTGCTTCTCTTCCTCAGCTCTAGACCTGCACGTCGCTGCCTGGGGTGGAGGTGGGGGCCCATCTGAGTTCTTCCCTGATGCTGGGTTCCTGATGGGTGCAGGGGCTTCAGGGTCAGGTCTGCCTGGGGTGTGTGGGTGTGGGGCACACCGTCCCAGCACTCCTGCCTGTTTCTGGTGGCAGTTAATTCCTTTCTTGTGTCTCCAGTTCATCTTGGGAGGGATTTTCTACTTCTGCCAACAGGAGCAGCCCTCCGTTTGGAACTGGTTTAGAGGGCTGAGTCCTGGGCAGTAAACTGCCACTTCTGTTCTGAGTACAGGTGTTTTGCTTCTGCCTTCCATCAGGGAAAGTAGACCTGTGCCCCGGGCCTGGAGGCTGGACGGGTGGGGTGTCCCTGCTGACTTGAGTCTTCTGCATGGTGGAAGGAAGAGCCTGTGGAGGAGGCCAAGGTGATGGCCGTCCCTCACAGCTCTGACGTCCTCCTGCATGTCCTGGCCAGCTTCTCAGCAGCCCGGCCCTGCCCTGCCCTGCCCACTGCTTTGCTCCTGTGCTCCTGAGCGTGGCCTGTGCAGAGACGATGGGAGTGAGCGAGAAGACTGCCTGCCATCCAAAACAGCCCAGCATCACGGCTGGGTCTGTAGGAAAACGTGTTGAAGGACCTGATTCCTTCATAGTCACTAGTAGCAGGGTCCCCCTTTCACCCACACTCTGCCAAAGGAGAGCGGCTGGTCTGCCTCCTCTCCTTGGAGGGATCCATGTCTTCTCAGGTTCCGTCCCCAGGGGGCCTGGCCACCACAGCCTGCTCATAGTCTAGGGAGGGCGCTGGTGCTTTGTAGAACACCTTGCTGCTTCTCCTCCTTGGGGCAGAGACCAACACCTCACTCCTTTCCGCACGGCTCCTAGAAGCTGGAGCCAGCACTTTGGTCTCTCAATTCCTACATCTCTGGCCTTAAGAACAGGGCCTGGTGCCCAGCAAGCACTTAGTACATGCACGCTTAATAATAAAGGAAGTAATGAAAGGGGAGGACAGATCATGTCAACACTGTCACTAAGCTGCTCCACTTGATGATTCAGAAAGTTCATATTAAGCCTGCTCCCCTGTTCGTAAGAGTAAAATATCAGCACGATACACGTTGGAACTTTTATCTTGTATTTAACAGAGGGCCTGTTCTTAACCTTAGTTCTGTATGAGCTAAGAAGACACAAAGCAAGACAGAACACCTCTGCCTGCTGCAGAAGGGATTGCAAAGGAAGTCCAGTCATGGAGCCATTTGTGTGCAGTGACTCCCTGGTCAAGCCACAATCAAGAAACTTTATAAGGTTTGGAGACATCTGGACTTTAAGTGTTTCTCCCAGAAAGTTGTGAGAATGAAGCACCAGAAGATTCCACCTGGTGTGGAAGAGCTGTTCCTTTCCATAGCAGATGAGGGCATGCACAGTTACCACTGTACGAACCTGGCGGTCACTAACTCACTGCTCTGCTAACGCTCGAAACCAGTACCGCATGCATTTTTTAGTAGTTCAGCACACTTACCATAACACGAGTCAGAAGGAAGTTATGTGGCACTGACGCGGATGTCATGTGGGGCCTGCGCTCTCCCGTGGGAGCTGCACTGTAAGGTAGTCTCATCTTGACTTCTCAAGGTGACCAGGTTTCTCTTCTTTCCCCTTTATTTCCCTTCACGTGCCAACTTTCAGACAGAATATTTTGTGTGTAAAAATAGACCTCCAAGCTATTTCAACCATCCGAAATTATTGTTTTATTCAATATTAGTGAGCATTTTTTTTTAAAGATGGAATTCATGGAGACGATAAGACAAGACTATTTAGGTGCCAATAAATTGAACCAAAACACACCACTCAATTCACAGAGTTTACACACTGTCTCCGTTCTCAGAGGCTTGACTGTTTAATACTCAGGGACAGTCGCATCTGAAGTATCTTCTTTATGTCTGATATCAGAAACGCATACAGCAGGTGAAAATGTGCAGATGTGGCGTTTGCTGCCCCCGAGTGCCTGTGGACCCACCATCAGGTGGCCCTGCCTGGAAATAGAGCTGCCCAGCGGGAGGCCGCAGGAGGCCTTCTGCTCCGCCAGGGCCTCCCCCACCCATCTGGGCTACGGCGAGGTCATGAGCTCGAACATTGTGAGTGCAATTTGTAAATTGTTATCCAATTTAAACCAAGTATCCCTTGTATGGTGGGCGAACGGCATTTATGTTTAAGAGATTCTCTTACATGGTACGTGTAAGGAAACTTTGCTTTATTCCATTTCATTGTCAACGTCAGGTTCACTTCAGGAGAGGTTTCCAGTTTGCTTCAGCACCAGGTGGCAGAGAAAATGTGGAGGATGTCCAGCGACCCCGGGCAGTGGGACGTAGGCCCCTACTGTCTGGCTGCTTGCTGGACCACGGTCCTGCTCCTCCCTAACTTGTAGCTTTATAAAGCTCAAGTGCCTGCATCGTTTTTTTTCCTTTTTTCTCTCATGCTCACTGCTTCAGTCAGCTTTTTGACTGCTGTAAATGAAACACCTGACAAGAACAAATTTAGAGGAGGAAGAGTTTATTTTGGGGCTCACAGATTCAGAGGTCTCAGTTCATGGACAGCTGACTCCATTCCTTGGGGCTTGAGGTGAGGCAGAACATCATGGTAGAAGAGCAGGGCAGAGGGAAGCAGCTCACATGGTGATCGGGAAGCAGAGAGAGGGACTCCACTTACCGGTACAAATATATACCCAAAGGCCATGCCCCCAGGAACCCACCTCCTCCAGCCACCCCGTATCAGCCTTCAGTTACCCCTCAATTAATTACCAGCAGGGGATTAACTCAATGAGTGGATTAATGCTTAAAAATCCAATAGTTTCTCCTCTAAACCTTCTTGCATTGTCTCACACATGAGTTTTTGGGCGACATCTGACACCCACCCTCAGATCCCACATTTACATCACCCAGATCCTCTTCAGGATGACAGTGTCCCTAACCCCATCAGGCCTTCCTACTCCACTCTGCTCTTGTGGGCCTTGCAAACTCTGCCCACAGATGGGTAATCAGATCTTATGCCTAGTTAGTGCCTTTTCTATGCTTCTCAAACTAATAGAAATCCCTCCTCCCTGGGCAACAAGTTCTAGTGCTGTGTCCTCCTGTGGAGACCTATTTTTATTTTTATTTTTCCAGAGCCTCAACCATTTGAGAAATGAGGTTCCCAAACTTCTCCCTCCTGGAATCATCGTTTGCCATTCTCCTTCCTATCATGAGGTCGGCCAGTTCTCCAAGCCATAAAGCCAGCCCCAGGACTCAAAACCAACTTTATCGTACTGGTTTATTTGCTTTCCTGTTCACTTTGAATTTTTGCTGTTTGCTGTTGTCTTTGAGTCATCAAGAGGAAGACCGGAAATGCCTGGATCCTCTCCAGTATCCTAGGCACAGAGCTCACTTTCTCTAACACAACCACCCGCAGGACACAGGCAGCCTGAACACAGCCCCATGGGGACGATGGCCAGCAGGTCTCTCCCCTTATGTCAACATCAAATACACATGCTTGGTGCATGCTCATTTATTTATATTTAGGTAGAAAGAAACATGCTTCATTTCAACTAACAGAACCTGGTTAATTTAAGCAGCAAATCATAACATTTTGGAGACTACAACTGCAGACAGACACTATACCAAAAAGACCAGGCCATATATAAATAGAGAAACAAGGCGCAGCCCACAAGCCTCCCCAGCCACCAGCCCAGACGCCAGACCACACCTCTGTAGCATGGGGCCCCGGACCGTTAGGATTTGGTCAGTGGTGGCCAACTTCTATAATTCTTGCCCCTTCGTCCAGCTCAGGACCAACCAGAGCAAGAGAATCCCATAACAAATCACCAGGGCTGTCCTGCTTTGGCCAGTCGCCACATCTTCCCCCGGCCACCGCCTCTGATCAGGCACCCCACACCTCCCCTTTATTTTTACTACAAAACCTTCCCTGTCTCCTCCTGTCTTTGGATCTGGGCAAATGAAGCAGCTGCAGGCGGCCTCCCTCATCGCAGCAACCTGAGTAAGCGCCTTGCTTGTTCTCATGAGGCTGCTCTTCACTGTCCCCTTGATTCACGGCCCTGGTCTCTCAGGTCTTCCCTGTGCCTCCTGGGATGAGGATGGAGCAGCCGTCCTCAGTGAGAGGAGGAACCTCTCCGAGCTGTGGGAGGGAGTTGGGCAGGAGGCTCTGCTGCCTGATGTGCCCACATCAGCCCCACAGGTGATCAAGCGTCTCTCCTGCTGCTGGTGAGACCTCGGCACCGAGAGCAATGCTGGCCTAGCTATGTTGAGGAGTGGCCGTACCCCTCCTGAACTTGTCTTGCAGGACAGCACAACCTCTATGGCACTGTGATCCAGCAAGGTTGGCAGCCATCTGCAAGCAGCTTCAGATCACATCTGTCCCTGGACAGAGAAGTAAGGAGATACCAGTCCCACATCCCCACATGCAGGGAGAGGAGGGTGTCCAGGGTGATTTGAAGATTTGGGAGCATCACACCTGTGTATATTCATTCATCTGATTAGTTGGCACTTGCCCTGGGAAGCATAGAGCAATAAAGAAACCATGGAAAATCAGCTATTGGGCAGGAATGACCTGAGGGCTGTTCTTGCTGACCCAGGAGCTGGAGGCTGGTGCTAACACACAGCAGCCTGGCTCATTGCTGGAGAAAGCAGGTAATTTTACAAGTTTCAAGACAGTGGTGCTTAATTCTCTGACTTCTGGAAAGCATCTACCAGTTGTGGATGGCATTACCATCATGTGAAGTGTCCACGGCAGCTGCAAGGAAACAGAGAAGAATAACAGGATCCTCCCCTTCGTGCCCTCAGCATTCCGAGGCTTGACCCTTCCTGCAGGATGTGAGGGACTGAGATTTCAAGACAGCTCTAGAGCAAGTGTTCACCCCTTACAACTCTCTGCCTGTGGAAAAGCAGCACAGGAAATTCAATCTCAAGGACTCCATTAATGTGCCATGGAGGTATTCGAAATGAATCCTCACCAAGTTGTACTGTGAAGCTTGCATTGGGAAATACAGCAGTTAACTCAATGTCCAGGCCCTGCATGTGGCCAGGGTGAAGTCACTTCAAGGAAAGGAAGCAATTCCTGATACAGCCATCAACCAGCCTCTTTTAGGCCAAGCGTTTTAAGGGAAGGACTGAGGACCAAAGGAAGGCGAAAACTGTCTCAGGAATAGCTTTTCCCGTGGGATTTCTACATGGAGTTTGTAGGAGACTTTCTCCCCAAGACTGGTCTGTAAATCAAAATCTATACAATTTACTCAGAATGGAGGACCTTTGTTAGAATGAGCCAAGAGGGGTACACACAGAATACAAGGTGATGACCCTGACCGTGGCCACAGGTGCCCTAACTCCCTCCACTCCAGTGGTCTGTGGCTCTGTCCTTCTTGCTGCTGGTTCTTTGGATGGATCTGACTCTGTGGCTGAAACAATGAGAGTCCCCCGCAAGGGCAATTCAGCCCCATGTGAAAACAGAGCATGAACCGGAGCTGGCCTGGGTGCCCAGAGAGCCACGGTCTGCAGTGGGGGCTTTCATGTGGTCAGGGTGGCGTGTGCAAGGAAAGTGGAAATCCTGACTTCTAATCTTAAGAGCATGGGAGGAGTGTGAGGAGCAATGGATTAACTGAAAAACTGATTATCATGAAGTAAAAGTCTTCTGCATAAGAACTCAGCCTCCAGGATGACTCCACAAGGCTTTCTGAAAAGACCAACGGCAGCGAGTCAGTAGGCTAATGCCAGCTCACCCTACACCGTCGGCTCCATCCTTCTTAATCGGCTGATTGATCACACACAGAGCCTCTGTGTCACCTCTGAGACCACCGTCAGATGAATGGTATGAAGCTTCGGCTACAAGCCATCCTCGTGAGGAGAAGGCCTTACCTCTCCGCACCTGACCACACCCAGATACAGAGGCCCATGCTGGGCGCTCCCTCCATTGCTGAGCTCCATCTGCAGTGTGGGTTTCCACTGGAGCTGGTGTGCCATGGATTGACTGACATTAACTGTGAAAGGAAAAATATGTTCTTCTAAGGTACAATTCTGGGAAAATCATAGTCCATATAGCAAGTTCTTGTTGATTAAGGCACGTTTAGTAGTATTTGGAAATTTTAAGCAGTATCAAATGGTCATATACGATGATCATTAGCTGCTTCATAAAATACAACAGTGTTAACACCACCTCTGACTAATCACTACAGCTCCCACTATTTAGAAGCAAGGAGACCAGTACATTCCCTCCAGCTCTCTCTTACACTAGGATTTCTAAGAGACTTTTTTTAAAATTTATTTTTATTGTAAACAAATGGGATACATGTTGTTTCTGATTGTACATGGAATGACAGCATACCATTTGCGTAATCATACATTTACACAGGGTAATGATGTTTGATTCATTCTTTTTTTTTCCTTCTCCCCCACCCTTCCCACCCTTCCCACCCCTCTTTTCCCTCTAAACAGTCCCTCCTTCCTCCATTCTTGCCCCCCTCCCATGCCCCATTATGTGTCATCATTGCTTATCAGTGAGATCATTCGTCCTTTGGATTTTTGAGATTGGCTTATCTCACTTAGCATGATATTCTCCAATTTCATCCATTTGCCTGCAAATGCCATAATTCTATTATTCTTTATAGTTGAGTAATATTCCATTGTATATATATACCACAGTTTCTTTATCCATTCATCAATTGAAGGACATCTAGGTTGGTTCCACAGTCTGGCTATTGTGAATTGAGCAGCTATTGATGTGGCTGTATCTCTGTAATATGCTGATTTTAAGTCCTTTGGGTATAGGCCGAGGAGTGGGATAGCTGGGTCAAATGGTGGGTCCATTCCAAGTTTTCTAAGGAATCTCCACACTGCTTTCCAGAGTGGCTGCACTAATTTGCAGCCCCACCAGCAATGTATGAGTGTACCTTTTTCCCCTACATCCTCTCCAACACCTATTGTTGCTTATATTCTTAATAATCGCCATTCTACTTGGGGTGAGATGGAGTCCATATAGCAAGTTCTTGTTGATTAAGGCACGTTTAATAGTATTTGGAAATTTTAAGCAGTATCAAATGGTCATATACGATGATCATTAGCTGCTTCATAAAATACAACAGTGTTAACACCACCTCTGACTAATCACTATGTAGTTTGATTTGCATTTCTCTTATTACTAAAGATGGTGAACATTTTTTCATATGTTTGTTGATTGCTTGTAGATCTTCTTCTGTGAAGCGTCTGTTCATATCCTTAGCCCATTTGTTGATTGGGTTATTTGTATTCTTCATGTAGAGTTTTTTGAGTTCTTTATATATTCTGGAAATTAGTGCTCTATCTGAAGTATGAGTGGCAAAGTTTTTCTCCCACTCTGTAGGCTCTCTCTTCACATTACTGATAGTTTCCTTTGCTGAAAGAAAGCTTTTTAGTTTGTATCTCCCAGTTGTTGATTCTTGCTTTTATTTCTTGTGCTATGGGAGTCCTGTTAAGGAAGTCTGATCCTAAGCCAACAAGTTGAAGATTTGGACCTACTTTTTCTTCTATAAGATGCAAGGTCTCTGGTCTGATTTCAAGGTCCTTAATCCATTGTGAGTTGATTTTTGTGCAGGGTGAGAGATAGGGGTTTAGTTTCATTCTGTTGCGTATGGATTTCCAGTTTTCCCAGCACCATTTGTTGAACAGGCTATCTTTTCTCCATTGCATATTTTTGGCACCTTTGTCTACTATGAGAAAATTGTATTTATTTGGGTTTGTGTCCATGTCCTCTACTCTGTACAATTGATCTACCTGTCTATTTTGGTGCCAATACCATGCCATTTTTGTTACTATTGCTTAGTAGTATAGTTGAAGTTCTGGTATTGTGATACCCCCTGCTTCATTCTTCCTGCTAAGGATTGTTTTAGCTATTCTGGGTTTCTTATTCTTCCAGATGAGTTTCATGATTGCTTACTCTATTTCTGTAAGGTACGTCATTGGGATTTTAATTGGAATTGCATTGAATCTGTATAGCACTTTTGGTAGTATGGCCATTTTGACAATATTAATTCTGCCTATCCAAGAACATGGGAGATCTTTCCATCTTCTAAGGTCTTCCTCAATTTCTTTCTTCAATATTTTGTAGTTTTCATTGTAGAGATCTTTTACCTCTTTGGTTAGATTGATGCCCAAGCATTTTATTTTTTTTTTTGAGGCTATTGAAAATAGAGTTATTTTCCTCATTTCCCTTTCAGCTGTTTCGTCGCTTGAATATAAAAATGCTTTAGATTTATGCATGTTGATTTTATAGCCTGCTATTTTGCTGAATTCATTGATGAGGTCTAGAAGTTTTCTGGAGGAGGTTTTTGGATCCTCTAAATATAGAATCATGTCATCAGCAAATAGTGACAGCTTAAGTTCCTCTTTTCCTATTTGTATCCCTTTAATTTCTTTAGTCTGCCTAATTGCTTTGGCTAGAGTTTCGAAAACAATGTTGAATAGAAGTGGTGAAAGAGGACATCCCTGTCTTGTTACCATTTTTAAAGGGAATGGTTTCAGTTTTTCTCCATTAACAATGATGTTGGCCATGGGCTTAGCATAAATAGCCTTTACAATGTTCATGTATGTTCCTACTATCCCTATTTTTTCTACTGTTTTGAGCAAGAAGGGATGTTGTATTTTGTCAAACGCTTTTTCTGCGTCAATTGAAATAACCATATGATTCTTATCCTTAAGTCTATTGACATGATGGATTACGTTGATTGATTTATGAATGTTAAAGCATTCTTGCATTCCAGGGATGAACCCTACTTGATCGTGGTGCACGATTTTCTTAATATGCTTTTGGATACAGTTTGCCAATATTTTGTTAAGGATCTTTGTATCTATATTCATCAAGGATACTGGTCTAAAATTTTCTTTCCTTGATGTGTCTTTTCCTGGTTTGGGTATGAGGGTGATATTAGCTTCATAGAATGAGTTTGGTAGGGTACCCTCCTTTTCTATTTCCTGGAATACTTTGAAAAGTATTGGCATGAGTTCTTCTTTGAAGGTCTTGTAGAACTCAGCTGAGAATCCGTCTGGTCCTGGGCTTTTCTTGGATGGTAGGTTTTTAATGGATTCTTCTATTTCATTGCTTGATATTGATCTGTTTAAATTTTATATGTCCTCCTGGTTCAGTTTTGGAGAAGCATATGTCTCTAGAAATTTGTCAATGTCTTCCGTAGATTCTATTTTGTTGGAATACAGATTTTCAAAGTAGCTTCTAATTATGTTATGCATCTCAGTGGTGTCTGTTGTGATATTTCCTTTTTCATCACGAATTTTAGTAATTTGAGTTTTCTCTCTCCTTCTCTTTGTGAGTGTGGCTAAGGGTTTGTCTATTTTGTTTACTTTCTCAAAGAACCAACTTTTTGTTTTGTCAATTTTTTGAATTGTTTCTTTTGTTTCAATTTCGTTGATTTCTGCTCTGATTTTCATCATTTCCTGTCTTGCACTACTTTTGCTGTTATTCTGTTCTTTTTCTAGGGCTTTGAGCTATAATGTTAGGTCATTTAGTTGTTGACTTTTCATTCTTTTCTGGAATGCACTCCATGCAATGAATTTTCCTCTTAGTACTGCTTTCATAGTGTCCCAGAGATTTTGATATGTTGTATCGTCAGTCTCATTGACCTCTAAGAATTTTTTTATCTCCTCCCTGATGTTTTCTGTTATCCATGTTTCATTCAATAGTATATTATTTAGTCTCCAGGTGTTGGAATAATTTCTGTTTTTTATTTTGTCGTTGATTTCTGCTCTCTGTCCATTATGATCTGATAGAACACAAGGCAGTATCTCTATTTTTTTGCATTTCCTAAGGGCTGCTTTGTGGCATAACATATGGTCTATTTTTGAGAAGGTTTCATGTGCTGCTGAGAAGAAAGTGAATCCGCTCGTTAATGGATGGAATATTCTATATGTCTATTAAGTCTAGGTTATTGATTGTTTTATTGAATTCTATGGTTTCTTTGGTTGGTTTTTGTTTGGAAGATCTATCTAATGGTGACAGCGGTGCATTAAAGTCACCCAGAATTATTGTGTTGTGGTCTATGTGATTCCTGAAATTGAGAAGGATTTGTTTGATGGACAGGGATGCACCATTGTTTGGGGCATAAATATTTACTATCCTTATGTCTTCCTGATTTATGGTTCCCTTAAGCAGTAGGAAATGTCCTTCTTTATCCCTTCTGACTAACTTTGGCTTGAAGTCCACTTTATCTGATATAAGGATGGAAACCCCCACTTTATTACTGAGTCCATGTGGGTGCTAGGTTTTTTCCCATCCTTTCACCTTTAGTCTGTGGATGTCTTTTTCTATGAGATGAGTCTCTTGCAGGCAGCATATTGTTGGGTCTTTCTTTTCATCCATTCTGCCAGTCTATGTCTTTTGATTGATGAGTTTAGACCATTAACGTTCAGGGTTATTATTGAGATATGATTTGTATTCCCAGTCATTTGGGCTTATTTTTGGTTTTTAAGTTGGCTTGGTTTCTCCTTCGAGTGTTTTTTCTCTAAGGTAGTTCCTCCCTTTGCTGACCTACATTGTTGTTTTTCATTTCCTCCTCGTGGAATATTTTGTTGAGAACATTCTTTAGTGCAGGCTTTCTATTTGTAAATTCTTTTAACTTTTGTTTATCATAGAAGGATCTTATTTCATCTTCAAATCTGAAGGTTAGTTTTGCTGGGTATAGGATTCTTGGTTGGCAACCATGTTCTTTCAGAGCTTGAAATATGTTGTTCCAGGCCCTTCTAGCTTTTAGAGTCTGGGTTAAGAAGTCGGCTGCTATCCGTAGTGGTCTCCCCCTATATGTAATCTGATGCTTTTCTCTCGTGGCCTTCAAAATACTATCTTTATTTTGAATGTTAGACATTTTCATTATATTGTGCCTTGGTGTGGACCTGTTGTGATTTTGTGCATTTGGTGCTCTGTAAACCTCTTGTATTTGATTTTCCATTTCATTCTTCAGGCTTGGGAAATTTTCTGATATCATTTCACTGAATAGGTTGTTCATACCTTTGGTTTGTTTCTCTGTGCCTTCCTCAATCCCAATAATTCTTAAATTTGGTCTTTTCATGATGTCCCATAGTACTTGGAGATTCTGTTCATGATTTCTTACCATCTTCTCTGTTTCGACAACTTTATTTTCAAGATTCAATATTTTGTCTTCATTGTCTGAGGTTCTATCTTCCAAGTGGTCTAGTCTTTTGGTGATGCTTTCCATTGAGTTTTTTATTTGGTTTATTGCTTCCTTCATTTCAAGGATTTCCGTTTGTATTTTTTTGAGAATCTCTCTTTGTTGAAATGATCTTTTGCTTCCTGCAGGTGCTCTTTCAGCTTAGTGGTATTATCATTCATTGCCTCATTTGCTCTCTTATCTCATCCTTTGCTTCCCAAATCATCTTAATCATGTATAATCTGAAGTCCTTTTCTGACATTTCTTCTAACATACTGTCATTGGATTCTATTAATATAGAATCTAGATTTGTTTGGATCATTTTCTTCCCTTGTTTTTTCATGTTGTTCATGTATCTTCCCCTCTAGCAGTTCAGATCTGGGGTATTGCAGATTTCCCCCTATAGGCTTATAGTGGCCCTATAGGTTTCCAAAACCCTTTCTTTAAGGGGAGATCAATATTAGCAGTGCCCAATTTAGACACTATGTAATCCTAGACCAAATAGCCCCTATGAGGACAATAAAAAAATTGTCATAATAAACAGAATGAGTTCAAATATTATCTTCAATAAAACAAACAGATTTGCAATAAGGTCTGCAGTTTCTAGTGGAGGACAAAGAGGATGCAGAGGGATGTAGAATGTGACTGTTAATGGGATAAGAAAAGATTATACAGAAGTTCTAGATAATAGAAAGGGTGAGAGTGTAATCAAAAGAAATTGGATGTTAGCATGCAAAAAAGGGAGAAAGAGACTCTGAGGGAACTGGGTAAACAAAAGGAAAAGAGAGCAAGAAAAGTAAAGAAATAAAAACTTAAATTTTTCTATAAGGAGAAAAAAGAAAATCTACAGTATAACAGTCATATAGTAATGAAACCTCCCACTGTTCAGTAGCCTCATGTATGAGAGGTACCTGACAATGAGTTTCAAGCTTCAGCAGGCGTCTCAGGATGGGATTTGTCCCACCTAAATATCGGAGCTAAGGCTTCCAGGATTATCCAAGATGGCCACTCTGGCTTCGAAATGTGTTGGCAAATGGGGAACTGCAGCTCAGGGTGTGGACGTGGTCAGCTGGAGGTCCTGGAGGAGGGATGCATTTGGTCAGGCAGGGGTCCTGGAGGTCAGGTGTGTTTGGTGTGGTTGTGGGATCCTGGAGGCTGGGTGCAATCAGTCGGCCTGGGGTCCCGGTGATAGGGCGCAGTCAGTTGGTCTGGGGTTCCTGGCAGCAAGGAGCAGTCAGTCGATGTGAGGGCCCCAGAGGCAGGTAATGATCGGTTGGGCCTGGGGGATCCTGGAGACGGGGCTCAGTCAGTCCGGCCAGGGGTCCTACAGGGCCTGCCTGTTGTCTCAAAATGGCGGCAGTCACGTGTAATCAAACCAGCAGGTACAGTGACAGAGAACTTCCAGGCAACAGCAGGCAGCTGGTGCTCCACTGGTGGTCAGCAATCAGTTTGCTGACTGTCGTCGGATGATCGGGAGGTGAACCTCGTGCACTGGGTGATGGATAGGTGTAAGGCAGGCGATGGACAGGCGAGAGGCAGGCAAATGGTGGATGATAGGCGCCTGACAGTGAGCAATCTGCACTCAAAAAAGGTGTTGATATGCTGGCAGACTGCAGGTCATCACAGCAGACAAATGGGGTAAACACCAGGGAATCGATAAGCAGCAAAAACTGCCTCACCAAGAAACAGATATCCTGTGCTTGAAACCGGAGTTACGGGAGCAACAAGGAATGCAGCCTCCCTCTAGTCCACCATCTTGGATCCGGCTCTAAGAGACTTTTAATACCTTGTGCAAAAGCCAAAAAGAACCAAGTGTTCATACCCAAATAAAGAATATTTATTTGGAAAAGAGGTACCATAAGCTCATTTGTGACTTTGACTCTTCATGTTTTCTGGAATTTCTTCCAAAAGTGACCTCTTAGCAGCCTTCTCCACAGCTTCCCTGAAGCCCTGGAACAGTCATAATTATTGATGGACCAGGAAAGATCTTCTCCCTCTTGACTACAGTTGACACACAGTATCCAATTCTCTGGGTTCTGATGGCTGAGTTAAAGCTCTGGTCTTTCCATTTGGCTCATGGGAAGCCTGAGAGCACTAAGTAAATATAAACTACAGGCATATCTTACTCCCTGGTCTCTGACTGACATTTTTCTCTACCAAAGTGATCCACACCCTGGGTTCTTAAGCAACTTTAAGTTTCAAACCCTCAAAACACATACCACAGGTCAATGTTCTTTCTCATGGAGAATGAGCTGCTGGTCCACAGCTGTATTTGAGGCTATACTGGGTGATTCCATTAGACCTTCAGATCTTCCTTCCGAAGGAGGCTGACATGATTCTCCAGTGACTTTGCCTTCTACAGATAAGTTAAGTCTGCCCTTTCTCATTCTATGATTCCAAGATGTGTTTGTGGTCCTACACTTGGGAGAGAATGGAAACAATAACACCTGGTGACCCCTTCCTAAGGAGCAGAGTGGCTCAGTAGCTCAGCACCTGGGGGCTGGCCCAGTTCTAGGACCCAAGGGTACAGAGGGATTACCCAGTTCCAGAGCTGCAGGGTCCTGGGAGCTCACCCAGCTCCAGGGCCACAGGTCCTTGGTCTTGCCCAGCTTCTATGGTTTTCTGACCTGTAGGGTGAGGTCTCAGCTCAGCCAATGCTCTGTTTTCTGAACACAGGGCACTACATTCATCTCAGTCCTTCCAAGTCTGACTGCTCAATGAGGTCCCAAGAAGTGATGTGACACTTCAGTCAGACATGGGTTATGACTATTCTGGGCACTCCAGGTGCTGTTTCCCAGGAGGTAGCATATAGCCTCAGCTCAGGCCCTCAGGGACAGGGTACAGCAGTGACTGGGAGGGCAGATGTGTGGCTCCACTGCAGCCTGGTCTCATGGCGTAGGCCGAGACAATGGTTGAGCTCAGGAGTGGCAGGTCACCAAGTGTGGGTAGTTCAGCAGTACCTGGGTGTCAGGGATGGTGGGGTTCCATGGCTGTTTGTCACCAGAGCAGGACACAGTCAAGCAGTATTTCTAGTCCACAGGTGCCATGGTCTAGTAGCTGTGCTGGACACAGGTGTGGGGTACACTGTTGGCTCCTTCTTTTCTGGGCACTTCAGTGGAGAGTGCCCAAGGTTTGGTGGGAGTTTCTGGGTCCTCTTGCTTGCCTATCCCACACAGGGAGGAGTCTCCCTGGTTCTGAGCTGTTCCTGGCTGGGGACGGGGTGCCAGAGAACACGTGTGTCCTATGCTTTGTGTGGACATTCTAGATTGCCATGCTCTACAGGGCTTCTGCTGATCCCCGGATGTGTTCTGGGACTCTCTTCCACTTACCTTCACCAAAGCGCAGTTGCTTGTTGTTCATGCTGTCTTGTGGGAGGAAGGATGGTAAGGGCTGCTCTTCAGCCTTTTGCCAGTGTGTCTCCTCCATAGTAATATTTATTTTAAAACCAGAATAATAACACCCAAATCACCACTTTCAATCAAATTTGTATTAGAGATCCTCTCAAATAAAATGTAATGAGAATAAAAGAAAATAGAAGAATGGAAAACTGACTAAAATGTAGAAAAGTTAAACTTGCATTATTTTCAAATGATGGTTATTTATATTTAAAAATTGTAATATCCAGAAAGATTATTGGAAATACATATAGAAATTGGCAAGGTTGCTGGATAAAAGCTTAATGTATAAACGTATAATTAAATTTTAATACTCCAGTGGAAAATAATCAGAAATTGTAATTGATGTTATATATACCATTTACAATAGTATCAGAGACTTAAAGTGCCTAAATAATCAAATAATAGATTTAAAACTTCTGTAGAAAAATAATAGTATTTTATTAAGGAACATTCAAAAGAACATAAACACAGGCATATACTACATTTATCAATATAAGAATTAGTCTACATTATTTTAAAAAGTATTCTAAAAGTTAAAACACCATGAATATTTGAAGAGGAACCTGGAGTGGGTCTGATCTATTAATTAACTATTAAGTTATCATCATTATGAATTAAGTTATTAGCATTTTAAAGTTGTTCGATTAAAGAGCTATGGTGCTGCTGCAGAAGTAGAAATTAATCAAGTACAAAACTACTTTGATATAAGGTCAACCTCCTATCACACTATTGATCAGACATCCCATTTTGCATGGAAACACAGGCATACAAAACAACTCGGTGTGCTAGAATCAGAGTTTTTGAAGAATTTAAAAATGTTCAGCAAAATACAAGAGGAAACACACTGCAAATTTACACATTTAGGGTGTTGTGCAGGAAGAATGCAGACTGGAAGCAATACACAATCTAAACCTCTGGATGTTCTATTCCTCATGACCCACTCCACCCCCACACACACATCAGGCTTTCTCAGTAACAGCGTAAGAGGTTGGTTGTGAGGACCAGACTGAAGGGAAGCAAGGCTTCTCAGCAGAGGGAGTTTCCCTGGGTTCATGCACCCTTATTCTGTTAGGAGATGCCGTGTCAACTATATTGGTCAAAGCTGCAACTCCCTTTTCAGTGCTGAGTGGCAATTATTTTACTTGGGCAGAAGTTTCATAGGATCAGAACAGATGTAAGAAAAGAAAGTATAACAGAGCTGTCCATCTGTAGGGGACAGGTCTCTCCTTTATGGTTACTTAGTGTTGAGTAGGTTCTTCTATAATGTTATTTTGATAAGCAGCACTCCAATACTCTCACACTAAAAAAAAACCTGTGTTCAACATATATTTATATTTTACTCAAGGAAAGTTCTATCATGCAGGTTACTGTTAGCCTTCTGTACTCATGAGTTGTTCTTATGATCATATTTTTGTTTTTATTCTATAGCAGAAAAGAACGTTCTCAATCAATGAAGCAATAATCACTTATCAATAGAATAAAAACACACATTTATCAAAACAATAGAATAAGAACCCTAGAAACAGGACCATCCACAGGAACAAACTGGATTCATGATGGAGATGGCATCACAGAGAAGGAGGAAAAGAGAGAATTACTCAAAAACAGGGGTGGAAAACTGATATTCCCCAGATAAAAATACATATTTGCATTCCTATATCATTCTACATACATTATCAACTCTAGACAGATTAATAATTTTAATATTTAAAAAGGAAACTTTAAAATGATTAGTGGGAAATATATGTGAATAGCTTTTAAAACTAGATCTTACAAGATATTTCCTAAGAATACACACACATGAACACAAGAGAAAAAATTAGTAATTTGAGTGCATAAAATTAATGATTCTACAATATGTATAATCAGAAAAATGAGAAATTACACTCCACTTACATATGATTTATCAAAATGTATAAATGCATTCTACTGTCATGTACAACTAATTAGAACAAATAAAAAATAATAAAAGACTATAGATAGATATAATATTTGAGGATTCCTCAAATATTAGTGAAGTATAAATTAAAATATGTTTATTTTTATTCAAAAATAATAAATTCTTATTATTTGACATAAGTGTTGTATGTCAAAAGACGTTTTAAACAAAGTAAAAATGGTGTAGAAATTTAAGAATACATTTTCAATAAAACTAATACGTTTTTCAATTAAGAATATGTAAAGGTAACCTACAAGTTGGTAAAAAAATATATAATCTAGTCAAAATGACCAAAATATATGACTAGACATTCTATAGAGGAATACAAATGACTATCAAACACAGAAAAGGAATTTAACATTATCGATGACAATAAGATACAGATCTCCTGATGAAACAGCTTCTTAAGGACTTGCTACCAATAGCTAAGAGGTCCTGGAGAAAGCTCCTGAATGTCTCGAAGGAGACTAGACCAAGGGCATCGCTCATGTGACCCATACCTGTGGCAACTGATGCTACTTCTAGGAAGAGAGCTTGGCATGATCCCCAGGGCTGACCTCTCACACACCCTGTGACCAGCTGCCGCACCAGCACATACAGCAGGGACGGTTCCACAGGAGGGTGGCCTGTGCCTAATGCTCATAGCAACACCATTCAGAGCAGCAAAATCTTGGAGATCTCCCTAACGTGCATCAGCAGGGGACTGAGCAAGGCAACCAGGTGCATCTGCAGGCTGGCCTCAGTCAAAACCAGGGAGCACGGTGAGTGAGTTTAAGGCTGCCACTTGTGATGGCTAATTTTGTGTCCAGCTGGCAAGGTTTTGGTCCCCAGTTGTTCAGTCAAGCATCAGTCTAGAATTGGGAAAATACTTCTTAGATGTAATTAACATTGACTTTGAGTAATGCAGGTCGTCCTCCATAGTGAGGGTAGCCTCATCTGCTCAATGGCCGGACTAAAGAGTAAGAACCTATGTTCTGATTCTTCTCAAGACTGCAGCAAAGAGGCCTCACCTGGGCTTTCGTCCTGTTAACTAATGGAATTGACTCGAGACTGCAACATCTACTCTTTCCTAAATTCCCAGCCGCTGAACAATGTGATGGATTTCAGATTGCCTGTTCCCATCATCTTATGAACCAACTAATTGCAACAAATCTTCCTTCAACTCTTTCCATTTTTATCTCTTCCCAGACTGTGCAGAACACAGATTTCAACAAATATTTTTTATTAAATTAAAGGATTATTAAAATGTTATATAGATAGTATATATGCATTTCTACACACTCAGAAACACACACATAAATATGTAAGGAATACTTGGAGCTGTAATTAAACTTGAAAGAAACTAAGACAATGATTACTACTAGGGGTGGAAGGAGTCAAGGGAAGCATGTGCTTACAAGAAAGTTGTCACACTTGAATGTTGAGGGTAGGTTCATGAGAAATAACTAAAGACTTAATAGAAGCAAGCCAGTATGGACAATATTAATGTGAGTTATGGGCCACTGGATCTTAGGCATCTGAGATCTTTGAAAACATGAGAAAATAAGTAAACCAATCAATGAATAAGTGCTGTGCATGGATTTGCTGGTGGCAGTGGATGGAAGTGGGAGAGGAAAGCGAAGTCCATGTGCCGAGGAGAAGCTTCCCCACACCTGGGCTCATTTTTCCAGCATCTGTCCAGTAGACTGGACTTAGGAATTGTGGCTGCCCCAGTGTCACAAGAAATTCCTGGTGCCTGGGTCTCACCCCCAGACACCCATGTTTATTGGCTTCAGAACGAACTCAGGCGAGGGCGTATCTGAAGGACCCCCAAGGAGTTCTCCGGGACAGGTCTGGGACTCCCGCGAGATGGCTGCTCTTACGCTGCAGGTGCCTGGCCCCAGATTGAAAGTTAGTTTTAAACAAGTGAGGAGCACCACCAGATATGTTTGAACCAAGAGTATACGGCACAGTGCAGAGGACAGACGAGCAAGAGGACAGACTGACAGTCGCAAGGCAGTTGGAGGCCCTTCTTGGTGCCTTTGGCAAAGTGAGGTATTTGGAAGCAGACGTGCTGACTGTGGGGTGTGGAGGCCAAAAGGGGAAGATGCCCAGGGTGTCTGGCGGGACCCAGGATTCCAAGCTGCTGATTAGGTAAGTTGCAGTGGGCAGTGGTGGTGGGCAGACTGGAACCCCTGGTCCTCCTGTGTGCCAGCATTCAGGGTCTGGGAACTGTTTGCTGCAAAGAAACACTTGGGAGTCATTGGATGGCTTGAGAGAAGGTTAAAAGCAATGGGTGACATTGGCCTCAGTGGCACACGCCTGTAATCCCAGCGGCTCAGGAGGCTGAGACAGGAGGATTGTGAGTTCAAAGCCAGCCTCAGCAAAAGAGAGGCACTAAGTCACTCAGTGACCCTGTCTCTAAATAAAATACAAAATAGGACTGGGATATGGCTCAGTGGTCGAGTGCCCCTGAGTTCAATCTCTAGTACCCCCCCAAAAAAAATTGAAATAACAAAACCAAACACCAACAATGTGTGATATGTGCATTTCCTCCCAGAGGAGCTGTTCATGAACCTCTGCTTCCTTGGTCTGTTGGCAGCAGAGCTTTTTTAGGGACTTTGGTGGTTACTATGAGACCCACAGACTTCTCATGGGGTCTGTTCCACAGGGCCATTTGGCACTCGCCTCTGCCTTCTGATCTCCAAAATGTTAGTGTAGTTCCATAAACATCTTCTTGACTTTATTTCATTTTATTTTTGTTTTTGAACAAAAAGTGAGGATCCATTAAATCATCACTTAAAATCATTAGCAAATAACGTTTTTCCCTCCGGTTCACAGTGTCATGGCAGGCCATCTGCAAGGTATTAATGAGCAGAGTAATCTCAGTATCGATAAACCTAATGATGATCAAGATTAAATTAAAAGATTAATCTTTCATTAATTTATGACATAGTTATTGAAAGCCTGGTTCCCAATTATTACTTTGGTAAGAGTTCTTTTGCATTTATCACATTTTATTTGGAAAGAAATTGAAGAGCGAACGTTTCTGAATCTACATTGTAGTTCAAATCATCTGATCCCAACTCCTTTTCTGGAGGCAGGAGGTAGCTGAAAGGCTTCTTTTCTTTCTTGTCTGCTTCTTATTATGGACTTTCCCTCTCCTCCTGGCTGGTGACTCATCTGGGCTTCTTAGGATGAGGAGGAATCAGCCAGGAGGTGGGAAATCGCCTTCAAGAGCTGGGCTTAACTGACCAGGGCACAGACAGGAGCCCCGGTGAAGGGCAGCAAGTGCATCCTGACTGTCTGGGGCCCAGCAGCCCCAGGCTCAAGTGTTTGTCAAATTAGGCTCAGAAACACGTCAGGAGTTTTGAAGGGAATGGGAGGAGAGCAAACGCGTCTCCAGTTTGTGAGAATACGTGCGGAGCCGACGCTTGCCAGCCCAGGCCTGGGCCTCTGCTCTGTCAGGTTGCTGGCTCTGGAATGGAGCGCAGAGCAGGAAAGGTCAGAGGCAGTCAGAGGTCGCCTGCCCCTGGCCTCCCCGGAACTGCGCTTTGGCAGCCTGCACCTTCTGACAGCCTCCGCAGCGGTTTCTGCAGCTGCTCCGTCTGCCAGAGGAGCTGTGTGAAGACTGGCACGTCGAGAGGTGTCGGGAGGGTGGGATGGGAGGCTGGGTCTGGCTGCGGCACAGCAGCGTGTCTGAGCTGCACCAGGTTGCAGGGTGGCTGCGTGGGAGCCTGGAATGCCCGACTGCCCTGCCTCTGAAGGCAGCAATGAGTCCCCGTTGCACTTGGGACCAGCCACCTACATTTTTAGATGTTTATAAGGAACTGGTTTCACAGGGTTCACTGGGTGCTGCCTATGGAGTTCCGTGCAAGGCCAGCACACGTTAGACAGAGACACCACCAGGATCTGACCCTGCACACCTGGAGAGTGGCATCCTCCTCCACGAACCTCCTGTACAACCAAAGGTGTGAAGGTTGTTTTACCTCTCAGCCCTGGGCGGGGACACCTGAGCCACGCGGTACCCTGCTTTGGTTCTGCCCGTGAACACAAACCCCTGGCTGATGGTGTGACTGTAACAGTACTTGTCTGGAATGTAGAGGGCATTTATGATAATTAGAAATAATCAAGTCCAGACCGAGGAAAAAGGTGCAAGAGAATGTTCAGTAATTTGTAGCTAAATGACTTTGGGACCTCAAGGTAGAATATCCAGGTGGTTCTTATAGGACTCATAAACACTCAATTTAAAGGGGCAATATTAACATGGAGGTTTATGATCAGAGCATTGAAATTAAATTGATTGTGTCTGCTCCGGCTCTAAAAATAAAAACGGAATAATAATCTGGCTACCTAAGCTAGAAGGCTGCAAACTGAGTCTTGCATGGTAAAGCAAAGTCTGTTATCTGCGCAGATCAGGGACTGTGCTCCAGGGGACCTTGCTGGAAAGACCCCGAGGGCTCTCAGGGGACCTGGCACTAGCCCCAACTCTGCCTGTCAGGAGTGAGTGTGTGCATCTCTTGTTGCTAGATTTTCTTTCTCTGAGGCAGAGAGGACATGATCGAAGCGAGGGCTTGGCGGAGGTAGCTTCTCAGGGAGAGATCTGCTCGCAGCTTGAAGGGGACTCTCAAAGGCCTAGTTGTCCTGGGGCTGGCATGGAGCCTGCAAAACAAGAGTCGGTCTGAGGGTCTTTGGTGAGGGTAATGGGACAGAGGGGTGGAGCACCAGGAGGAACGAGGAGAAACGTGAGGCCTCCTTAGGGAAGCAGAGTGCCCCCACCTCTCCCTGGACACTCGCAGCTCCTAGAGGGTCCAGGAGTACGAGCTCTTTCAGACACCTGTTGGGAACGGAGGTGATACAGAAACTAAGGATTCCTGCCCTGCCTGCCCTAGGATCTGCTGGGAAAATAACACTAGAAAATGCATTCAGACTAAAAAGTGCAGTATGAACACATGTCCCACGAAACACATGGGAGGGGTGATTGATTATTTCCTGAGTGAACAAAGTCAACAGATGGTTTTGGTGCAGAGGAGGGAGAAATCACTTCCCAGGAACTAGAACGCGTGAATCACCGCCTCTCCTACGATGCGCATTGGCTGTATTGAGGTGATTGGTGCAGTAGTTAAGAATAGGGACCTGGGGGGGCTGGGGATATAGCTCAGTTGGTAAAGTGCTTGCCTCGCATGCACAAGGCCCTGGGTTCAATCCCCAGCACCGCAAAAAAAAAAAAAAAAAAAAAAGAATACGGACCTGGGGCTTTAATTTGACTTCAGATTCTGCTTTCTTACTTTCTGTGCCTCAGTTTGCTCATCTGCAAAACAAGGTAATCATGGTATTTCCTACACAAGATTTGCTGTCAGGATGGGAGGACAGGGTTGGTGTAAAATACTCCATAAAATGAAAGACTTAGAGGAAAGATGGAGCTGGAAAAACAGCCTAGGTTGGAGTTATTGGTATAGATATGCTATCGAGGTCAGGAGGGAGGCAGCGCCTATATGGAAGAATTCAAGGATGGAGCCCCAAGGCAAACCGACATTAAGAGGTTAGGAAAATAACAAAGAAGTCACTTCTTCCCTAAGATGGAGCAGTCAGCCAGGTGGGAAGGAAGCAGGAAGTTCTTGAAGGAGCTAAGAGTTATTGAAGCTGCTGAGAGTGGGGTCAGGGGCTTGGCCCCTCCTTAATGGTCTTAACACAAGTAAATGCTGTTATGGATCCAATCAAACGAGGCTGAGAATCGCCCATCGGATTTCACAGCAATGTGGAGGTCATCGTTGACTTCGACAGGCACTGTGAAAGGTGGATGTGTTCAAACTTGTCAGAGAAGTTAAATTGAACAGTTTAATTGAGCACAAAGCGATTCCTGACACAGGCAGCGCTCAGAACAGGAGAAGGTCAGATAGCTCTGCTCTGTGGACAGTGGGCATTTACAGATGGGGCTGGAAGGTCGAGTCTAGGCTGGATTCACTGGGCCAGCCAGGAGTTGGCCTTCGTTGGTCTTGGCCGGCGGTAGGCAACTTGTGAGTGGCTGAAGCTCAGCTGTGTGCCATTGACTGAGGCTGGGCTGCTTCTTAAACAACGGAGCTCGGTCTTCAGATTGCTTTGGACTATGTTGGGTGGCTATTTGCTCTACAGGAACAGAAAGCATGAACACAGCCTCTGACTGGGGCTCCTATTCATTTAAATGACAGACGAAGGCAAAAGCTTCCCTGAGGAGCATTCCAGACAGAGCTCAGAAAGCAAGTCGACAGGCAGAGGAAGAGACTCTGAGGCTCTGAGCCTCTGGCATGGTTGGAGACGAGTGGGAGAGGTTGGGGGAGCTGAGCCATCAGAGAAGAAGATTCCCCTGAGTCTGAGGCCCTGGCAGCTGGGAATCCACAGTGCGAGCTTCCTGGGGTCCTCTTTCCCTGGTCTGGGGACACTGAAATCCTTCAGGCCGCCTTCTCCTGACAGACTTCCAGAGGTGAAAACACCTACAGACCTAAGGAGAGAACCACACATGCCTGGGGGTGAGCACGGGGCTTCGAGAAGAAGAAAGGTGGAAGACCCCGGAGGAGCTGAGCCTTGCAGGGCCAAACAGGCAGGCAGAGTGCCACCTGGATGCTTCCGGGTCACCTGTGGTGTGCCTGGTCACCATGCTGGCTTGTGGTCATGTGGCCCACATCCATCACATTAGTGGCTTGTTTCTGTCCTTTGATAGAAAGGATTTTCCATCCAAGGACTTGAAGACTGTCACTGAATATTCGTCATGCACCAAGAACTTTGTAGTCAAGGGGAAGTTGGATGGCCTCAGGCACCCAACAGGTACTATCAAAACAACCTAAGAAGTAGGTCTCATCACCCCCTTGTTTATAAAGAGGAATCAGAAATCCAGCCCAGACAATGCACTTGACAAGTGGCCAGGCCACTTTGGCTCCCAGGCTGCCTTACCCCAGGCCCAGGGCTGTTCCCAAACACTAGTCAGGCATCCCCCACATCCTGAGAGATGCACTGCTAGGTGATTTCGTTGTTAGGTGGACATCATAAATTGCTTACCCAAACTAAGACATGTACGACATCAGGAGGAAATAGGATTTTGAGATCATCATCATACCCGTAGCCCACTAGGTGTGGCGTGTGATTGTTCGGCAGGAGTGGCCCCCTTTCGTGTTCACCACATTGTACCCCAAAGGCAAGGCCAGAACAGCATATGCAGACAGGAGGAGGGATCACGGGGTCACCTGGGAGCTCTGCCCAGGATGTTCTCTGAGTCCCACAGCTGTGTTCTCTTCCCCTCACACCAGGCTTTCCTTGCTACAGGGATGGGTCCTGACGCCCCCAGAAGCCTTTGCAGAGCTTACCTGGAACTACTTCTGGGCTTCTGTTTTCTCACCTGTAAAGTTAGAGGATTGAATTAAATGATCCTCAAAGCTCTTGATTTTCTGAAATTGGGCATTTGCCTGTTTTTTGCAGAGACACACAAGAGTTTCATTAAAGCTGTTCTTGTAGCTCTGAGGCCAGGGTTGCTTCCTTGAGAGTTTGTGACTGTGCTCTAGGTAACTGGCTAGCTGAAATTTGAATTGCTGTATGAATAAGACATTACCTCATTTGGTTGTAATGAATGTGTGTATAACTAGCCCTTCTAATGGGGTATAGATACACTGGTTCATCTTACAAGCACCACCAACAGTCTTTGCCCGTGCATGGACCCTGGTTCTGATGTGTCCTGGTGGGAAGAGAAAAGATGAAGTCTTTTCAGGGCAGATGTCACTTTGGGCCCCTACCTGTCATCTCTATGCTTTTCCAGTTAATGACTAATGTCTCCTGTTTATTTCTGTTTTCATTTTGAAGACTCATTTTTCAGTACAAAAATATGTTATTGTGTCTAAAATATGTTTTGGTCTATTGGGGAACTATATCTACTTTTTCATATAAATGAATTCAAGTGAATATGCTTTATACCAATCAAGTCGTCTCCTTGAAAGTAAAAAAAAAAAAAAAAAAAAAGGAAAATTTTCCCTATCTGAGCAGTCTAGCTATCATATTTCCACATTTCCATACACTCTATCAGAAATATTTAAAAATATTGGGAAAGTAACTGGAAAATCTAAACCATAACCCCCAAAACTCAATTATTAAACCTTTCTCTTTTTGAATGTTTGTGAATAGAATTCATATATCACTTTCTGAGCAAAAAATCTAGTGCATATGATTGAAAAATACAAGCTTTGACAGCATAAAATGTCACTTTTCCTAAAGAAGTTAGAAGACAGTGTCTGATCTCTTTATTAAAAAAAAAACAAAAAACTTTTCTTCACCTTTTTTCAATTTAAAGCAAAAATTCCAGAATTGTTTTATAAAAAACCTTTTTTCAACCCAAGGTTCTACTTCTGAGTTACAATTCATGGCCTTTTCCATTCACATCTGACTGAAAGCAGTCTGGCTGCAGCCTTTTAAATAAATATAAAGATCTAATGAAGTTGTGTTAGGCAGAGGAGCATGACATTGCTTCTCTTCTGTTGGAGTATTTCTTTCTGGGTCCCCTGAACTTGGAATTTCTCTTTAAAATGTCCCATTAATTCCTATTAGGGAGCTACTAGTAAAGAAAATTGCATGTTAGCTTTTATCAATCTGTATGAATAAATGTTAACCATTCTGAGTTAAAAGCCCTCCTTTTAGCTCCACTCATGTGCAAACAGCATGCACATCAGCAAATCATTCAGGAGATTAATGCACTCCAGCCTGCACAAAGAACTGGAGATGCGTATTAGCATTATAGATTTTAATTTGAAATAATGTCAGTCTTTTCGGGCCAGCATTGTAGTGCATGGGCTGCCATCTGCTTATAATAATGAGTCTGACAATCCACGTAAATGTGATTTGCTGCCTCTTTTGCCAGCATAATGGCTGGGATATTGATCCTAATGGTGGAGCAGTTGCAGGCATTTCATTCAATACCAACAGGACAGGCCGGGGGCTATGGCCTCTGAGGACACAGTTGGAATGACAGCAAAAACAAAGGTCCACTTCTCCATCTCCCCACACCAGGGGCAACTTTGCCCTCTGAGTGGCTGTGAGTTCCATCCTTTCTCAATGTTTCAGTACAACCAGAAACATGACTAACCGAATCAGTGAGCACTGAGACCCAGTGTAAAGCACATAAGCTGTCCCAGCCTGCCTCCCTCAGAGCTGCCACTCCACTAACCAGAGGGCTCCCATGGTCCAGCCAGACCTTCCATATCACTGCCCAATATGGCAGCCACCAGACATGTTTCCAGTTACATTTCAAATAATTAAAAGTAAGTGAATTTAAAAACAAACTCCTCAGGACTCAAGCGCACACCCTTTCAGTTATCTCCACAGCCCAAAGATGAAACAATTCCACATTTTCGCTGATAGATGAGTAGACAAGCAAAGAGTGGGATGTAGCCACAGTGGAATATTATTTGGACTTAAAGAAACTCCGGTATATTCTGCAAAATGAATGAACCCTGAGTACAATATGCTGAGTGAAATGATCTGTTCACAAAGGACGGGACTATGAGTCTCCTTATATGAGGTACTTAGAATCATTGTTCAATGCAAACAAAGTTTTACCTTTACAAGACGGAAAATTCTGGCAATAGATGTCTGTCATGGAGGTACAATGATGTCAATGTGTTTAATGTCACACATTCAAAAATGCTTACATGGCAAATTTTATCTCATGCTTATTTTACTCCAAATTAAACAATAGTCCCTCCTTTGCTCAGTATGTAGCCAGTGGCTCCTCTGCTACATATCACTCCCCTCACCACAGGAAACTCTGCTGATGTCCTCTCTTTAGCCGCAGGTTGTTGGGGCTCAGGCAGGTGAGGCAAGGAGCTGAGCTAGGGTGTGAAGTGGTCCCAGCAAGAGGTCGGTGTCCTGCACCCCTCACACACCACGAGGGTGGCATACACGGTCACAGACCACACTCCTATGATTGAGACATGACTCGGTTTCTGTTCCTCTGACTTAAATGGCTTCTATGTTCTCTACAAAGCATTTCCCATTTTCAAAACAACTAACCATGAATGTGCATGAGACTCTCACAGCCAGGCACATTGTTCTGGTCCTCTTTCCAAGTGCATGCATTTGAAAGTTGGAAGGATGAAACTCGATGTCAGTGTGTATGTAAGCTAGAGGAGTGTACGTCACTTTGCTAATAGAAGCCACCCCTGGATTGCAAATGCACCAACAGGGGAACCAATCAATTCATCCTAGGGTGTGGATAAACAGGGATGGGCAGGGTATTGCTAGACCATGTTGTTCTATCCCATTCTGTTCCCTTAACTAGCAATGAAGAGTGGATACTGGGTAGTCATTAGGAATCGCAATTCAATGTTAGTGCTTGAGAGTCCAGGTCTGTCTCGCCCCAGATTTAAGGTGCTGCACTGTATTACAAAATATATATAAATACATATGTATATATTCTGTACATTTAGACTGACATTATTCCAAACATGGCACTACAGTCTTATGATCCATTCATTCCTTTTTCACTGGAATCCTTAAGAGTAGAAGTGTATTTTCTTTTCTCTTCACCCATAGCTCTAATGTCTGGCACTTAATAGTTCTTAAAATATGCTTCCAAAGGCACCCATGGGAATTCCCATGTCCCTGTCCTCTGCTTCTGTGTGGTGTCCGGCCTTCAGACAGTGAGCAGGTGAGACTGGTGTCTTCCACCCTCCTCGCGAAAGTTCCTCATGGTGAAGGAAAAGTGCATCTTCACCCTAGCGACTCCACGTTGACTCTGGTCACTTAGTTTTCAAAGGTAGCTTTCTTACCTTTCATGCTAACTGCATTTTTCAAAGTCATTCCCCATTAGTAGCAATGGTAACATCTGTAGAGCCAAGTAACTGTAGTGCGCTGGACATGGTCTGCCCATGTGCATGGCACGTGGCATTTCACTGCTCCAGGAGATCCACTGGTCTTCCTCCTCCTCCTGCATCTCCTCCTGCCCGTGGGGGCAGCCTCTGGCAACCATCCACTCACCAGGGAAACGTTTTGTTAACTGTATTGTCAGCTTTGGTTTTAACAAACATAAATATGAATACCACTTGCCCATTTCTTTATTTTCAAATAAAATACAGAACTTTTCCACTGTACTGACCCTTTTGAAATTTGAAAGTCACCCTTCTTGTAACAAATTAGCTTGAGTCACTGACAAGCATTGAGTACCTTCTTCACAGATATAAAATAATTGAGCTGTCAGTTTTGCAAATGGACTTCAGGTGTAACCACTTTGTTTTACTTTTTTATTCATAATTTTAAAAAGACAATTTAAGTGTTCAATCTGCAATGTGGTTTGATTTAGGAAAGAACTCCTTTCATTGTTTTATAATAACTTGAAGTTGAGGATATTTTTAATTTTTGAATTTATGTTCATCAGTCTAGAAAATTAATCTTTGGAACATCTTTCCACTTAGTTTCTTGAATTCTACAGACCTATGGTATAGATATGCAAAATTATATAGTTATAGATATCTAGATATCTATGATATAGACAGATAGACAGTTTCCTAATTACACCTTATAATCAAATTTGTGCATTCTTCCTTGCTAATTAGAAGACTGAAAGAAAAACTTATTTTTTTAAAAAAATGCATTTGCATTTTATTCATTCGTGACTGCATTTATTACTTTTATTGATCATCCTTTTGATTCCAGGCTGCTGAATATGCAGGAAAGCAGAATACCTAGGTATATAGGACAGCACTCCTTTCAAGACAGACAGATGGTCCAGGGTTGGAGACAAACTTGTCATGGGTGACGCAGTGAAGAGCAGTGCTCCTGAGGAGGAGAGTGAGCCAGGGGAGCAGAGGCTTTCTGAGCACAGGCCGTGCCCTTCCAGGGGAGCAGGATCTGGGGGGCCCGGGGCCCGTTCAGAAGCCACAGGTGCATTGTAGGCAGAGGCTCGTACAGACTGTGGAAGCAGCTGTTAGAAACGCAGTCTAGTTGGAGGTTCGGCCGACACGTGTGTGCTGGGGACAGGAGGGAGTGGTAGTGTTCATCTGTACCGAGTACAGGAGGCACAGGGCTCCAGGTGGGCAGGCAAGCTGGCGTTTCCATAGGTGTGCCAGGGTGGCCCCGGGGACATGGGGCTGGCCCTTGGAGGAGTAGCACGAGCAGAGTGACTTTCCATCTCCAGCACATGGAGAGGCTTAGGGAGATGAGGCCATGGCTGCTGAGAGGACAAGGAGGACATCAGGGACCAGTGCTCAGAAGGAATCAGCAGGAGGCAGAGGGAAGGCGGTGGAGAGCGCAGAGCAGGTGGGAGGGTTTCAGGCACTGCAGGGACCATGCTGAGGAGGCAGGAAGTCAGCAGGAGGCGGGTTAGGACCCAGCGGCTGACCCTGGACTAAGACACCTGGGCCCAGGGCAGTGGAAGTGGCGGGGGCCTGGGGAGCGGCATCCTCTCTCTTCTATGTTGAATGAGCTTTGAAAAGTCATGAGATTTTATATTAATAACGTTGCCCTCTAAACTGGAAGGGAGTCGCCTTTCCCTGGGTCACCCCAACATGTGTCTGTGTTAGCTCCCACCCAGGCCCTGCTGGGTGATCCTGGCCATGCAAGACCCCATCTGCAGGTGTTTCCGGGACAAAGGGTCCCAGTCTCTGTGTTAAGAAGGGCTTCCTTGCTGTTGAATTCAGTGTCAGGCCAAAGATGGCGACTAAGTCCTTTCCCACTGGAAGAGAGCAGGAAAGCTCCACACCCCTCTGAAGGCAGCCAAGACCAGCACAGCATTTCCCAGGGGGACAAAGAGTGAAGGGAGCCCACCCTGCCGGGTCCCCAGTCACGCGCTGCATGCCCTAGCTGTGAGGAAAGCAATGGGCACGGTGCAGGCGGGAAGCAGTGTTGGCCACCAGCTGTCCCCAAAGGCCTCAGAGGAAGGAGTCGCAGGGGATGTTTCCTGGCAGATATTCCTCTTTTTCCATCTCTTTCCTAAATGCAGAGCTCAAAATACACCTACCATTCTGAGAGGTGGAAAGACCATCTTCCGTGATCATGAAACAAAAAGCACTTATGCAGTAAACCTGAGCCAACTGTTTGTCTTTTCAAGAAAAAGGGATGGCTAGTCATGTGGCATTTGGCGTCCACTGCTGGACAAACCCAGGAATGAAATGGCCTGGAGAGCTGAGAAGAGCCCGTCCTTCCTAGAGTCTTTGCAGCCCGTGTGTCTGACTGTGCAGAGTTGAACATGCTCCTGGATGTGGATGATCACATTGCTCATAACTCAACTGTCCACACTTTAAATTGAGCCACAATTGACTTTGCAGCAAATGTCCTCTCATATGAAAAGGCCTTTTGTCCTGACATCTGGGAACCAGCCCTGGGCCCTGGGCCCTGTGAGGAGAGACCAGAGCAAGCAGCCAAGGCCCCATTCTCCCAGGGTTGGCTGGGGTGGACAGCAGTGGTCAGAGAAGTTCCAGAAGCAGAGCCAGTGAGCTTGGTGCTCTCAAACAGACGCCTGGGTGGGCTGCCACAGGGGCAGGATGGCACCCAAGGGTGTGGAGGTGCAACTGCCCTTAAGGATCCCGGGTGACCCGAGGGGCCCAGGCCGTGCTCTGTGCAGAGCATCCAGCCCCGGGGCTGCAGACACTGCTTCCCTCGCTGACGTGAAGTGGCCCACTGACAGCACAGCTCGTGTGCCCGAGGTGCCCGTGCACAGTCAGGAGACACAAGCAGGACTGCAGACTCAGGGACGTCCTCTCTGCTTTCTGCCTCATTTGCTGGGAAATGGAGGTGCAGTGGCTTCCCTCTCTGGGGCTCCATTCTTCAAGAAAAAATGAGTGACTGCCTCTGCTGATGGCCACGCCTTCCTCAGACACCCCTCTGCTCTCTCCAAATGACATCTCACCACAGTATCAGGCAACACAGTGAGGTGGTGGGTCTCAGACTTGCTTCTTAAAGGGAAAATTTGTTTCTTATTTGTTTGCCTAAAGAGACTGTTGTACTTCCAAAAAAATAAAAACAAAAAACCCTCAATAAATGTTAAAGCAAAATGCCTTTCATTTATGTAATGAGTCTGAAAAAATTTTACTATCCAATAGCCCCAGCCAGTCCTTTTTTACAAGAGCATTCTCATTACCTAAATTTTATTGCCAAGAAATGAAAAAAGGAGGAAATTGTAGATGCATAAGAAAAATCCACTTTTAATAATGCCAAGTCCTGTTCATAATTGTAATGTCAGAATTTGTAATCAGATTGTATAATCAGAGGGCCAGATATAATTTCTACAGGCCCAATTATTACTGATTCCTATTTTAAACACTATGAATATTCTTGGGAATTATTTCCACCCCCTTGAAGGACTTTTGAGACATTAGCTCACATAGCATTCAACCACCTGCCAAGCATTTTATTAGTCTCTCTAAGCACTCAAAGCAAACCTCAAGGTTCCTTTTGAAAAAATTCCAGTCACTGAATGATAGAAAAGAGTCTTAAGCTGCTTTAAGAGAAAATTCAAGGTGAAGCTATAGAAAGACAGACGGACTGAGCCTTGGAGAAAACGAGGAAAAAGGAGGAACCAGCTGCCACCCAGGCACTGGGGTGGGATTTTAAAGTAAGTGACTACTCAGTGTGCCCTGGAGCTAGGTAGTAACCAGTGTCCATTTGTCCTCTGAGGCCACAGGGGCTGGAGAGGATGAGTGAGCTACGCAGAGCCACTCGACTGGTGAGTGAAGGACCTGGCTCCAGCCTCCTGGGTCTTGCTCCAAAGCCGCTGCCGGCCTCCATTGTCTGAGGCCTGACCTGTCCTCCCTGGGGCCAGGTCTACAGAGGCCAGCATGCTTATGACAGGGAAGACTGCGGCAGGGAGACCTCAGCACTCTGCAGAGCGGCTGCGAGGACTCGACTCTGACTTCTCTCTTTGTTCAGCTACATGGCAGTGGATGTATCCTGGCTGCTCCCATTATTCTGAACTAGACACCCTGAAATTAAGCCCTCCTCGGTGGCAATACACCATGTATTGCCGACTGATTCAAATAAAAGAACTTAATGAATTCAGTCTTCTTGGACGTTGTGTTATTTGTGAAGATGGTGAAAGAATGGAACTCTCATCGATTTCAGAGGCTCTATTTTTCCTCTTCAACCAAGTCATCAAAGCTCCACAGCCCCCAGTTGGGCTCAAAAGTGGACTCAGATCTAGCCCAGAGGAAAGGCCACTTCATGTGTCCCTTTTTTTTTTTTTTTTTTTTTTTGGTTGTTACTGTAGATTGATCCCAGGGGTGCTTAACCTCTGAGCCACATCCTCAGCCCTTTTCTAAAAATTTTATTAGAGACAGGGTCTCACTGAGATGCTAAGTGCCTTGCTAAGTTGCTGAGACTGACTTTGAACTTGTGATCCTCCTGCCTCAGACTCCCAGCCTCTGGGATTATGAGTCTGTGCCACTGTGCCCAGCTGTGTGTGTGTGTTTTTTTTTTTTACTGGGACTTATAAATCTTTGATTAAACACCCAACCTCATTATGGCCTAAATGACATGGGAGAAATCCTTGTTCATGAATCAAGTAATCATTTCTGATATGGTCTTGTCCTTAAAGGTTTTGATCTTTGTCCATGTGGTTGACCAGATATTTACCAATTCTGCTCACCATCTTACCAGTGCGTGAACCTTATTTGAACAGGTTGCATTTAGATTTTGTGTCAGTCCAAGCTCCTCTTCCATAAAGGACACAGCACATAGTCAACTGTCTCAAGGTAGTCAGAAGCTAAGAGGGATAGTCATTTCTTGGGGGATTTTAAGAAGAAATTCTACTTAAAGGAAGTTTGTATAATCCTCGTGTTTTATCGAAGTTATTTTGTTTCTTAAAGCATAGAAATGAAGATAGACAAAAACTCAATCTTATAAGAGGAAAATTAACAAACCACTGCTTGTTTATACCTAACCTGGATCTCTGAACTTCACCTCTGTGTATGGTATTAAAGCCTTCAGTGCCCAAGACATACACGCAGTGAAGGATGAAGGAAAAGCTGCTAAGGAGTGCTGCCGAGCTGTGAGCGGAAGCCCGGAAGCCCTTGAGGGGTGCTACTCCCACTTCCTCCCTGCTCTGCAGTCGAGAGTGAGCTCAGAGGAGCTCGTGAACAAAGGCCAGACATACTAAGGGTCTCAAAGCAGACCTTGGCTCTAATTGGGCAATAATTTATTTCACAAATATTTATATTGACAATATAATGCCTTGATGATATTGAAGTTTTTAATCACAATCATAGTGGGACATGAACCCACTGGTGAGTGTTTTGGAACCTGTTGAAATAAATCCTCAGGTGATAACATGTGTCCAGTTGTCCTGCCTGCCCTGAATTCAGTCACTGCCAGCACACGGCAGATCTGAGGAATCTGCTCTAGTTCAAAGCCACAGGTAGAACACCTCTGTCCTTTACCCCCTTAGGTTCTGCAGGTGCTCCCACAGAGAGCATGGGACCAGGGCCAGACAGGTGGCCACTTGCAGTTTAAAACCTAAGGCCTGGAGGATTCCATCTACTACACTAACAGGGGAGAATGTTGATGGCTCTAATTAAACTGTGGCTCCTCTCCTCGTTGGTCCATGTGGTAATTATCCTTTCGGTTAAAAGACTTGTTATCCCTTTACCCTTAAAGTGTTTGTGTTCATGTGCACAAATAGAGTTACAAATGACCCTCAGATTGGACACGTTGCCAGCAGCCCCGAGCAGGCACAGTGGTTGGAATCACGACTTCACTCGCGCCAAGTATGTAACCAAGGACGCAAACGGACAGAAACTGAGCCATGGCTTTTGTCGCTGTGTCCATCCAGTGTTGTCTTCAGAACCTGTGTCTGGGCTCGTCGGGCATCTCAGAGTTCAGGAACTCTGCACGTCCAAGGCCTGTGTGCGGGTAAACTCCTATTTCCCTTTATTCTTGCTATGAGTCTGCACCCCTGACTTGCTCTGGCCCCCGCCTACGTCATCTTCTCTGAGCATTGTTATGGGTTCTCCCTCCTCTGCAAACTCTGGTCCAGGGGTGAGGATTATGTGCTCTTTTTTTTTTTTTTTTTTGGTCTTTTTTAAGATCAGCATTTATTGTTGCATTTTGAAGTTAAACGTTGACGCCTGATGTCTGATCTAAATCACCTGGTTTCAGTGTGCTGTAAGAAGAGCTCACGCCATACCTTCAGCTGGCTCTGCTTTGAAGAACTGATTTTCACAGTCAGATTTTCCACCTTGTCAGGGGAGAAAGTGATCCGAATGGGGAACTATGCAGTTAATCTACCAAGAGTTTATAAATATCGCACAAATTTAAAACACGCATACATTCTAATCACCTCTGCCCCTAAGTCAATCTCAGATTTCATTAGTGAATCTCAAACTTTCAAGAAATTCTTCAAGCTTTGTGTTTTAAATGCATTTTGCTGTAATACTAATGTGAAGGGAGATGTCTGGAGCACGTGACGTGCCTCCTCCCCGGGACCGTGGAGGCACCCCTGCTGGTAGAGGAAGTGGGCTTTGCAAGTCTTCAGCCACATTCAAGCTGCCTAGTGCCAGCTGGCCCAGGCTGAGGCACGGACAGACTGCCATGGTGGGGGGCGTGGGGTCCCCAGGAGCCTGGGGACCTGCCTCTGTGTCAGAGGCCCCCTTCTCTGCGCTCCATCGGGGTTGGGGTGGGCCTGGGACCCTACTCACTTCAGTCTCTCCCTGTCCCCTTGGACTGTCCCCTGTGGCCTGCCTGTTCTTCAGGCTGAAGGACTTTCAGAGTCTCGTGAAGAAACAGTGGCGAAATGCTGCCGGGCAGTAGTGCTCACGCTGCTGTTCACCAGGCAGCCATGAGGGATTTCAACCTCCTGCGCTGACAGTCTAGTGGCATCTTCCTGCTGACACCCACGCACGCACACCCGTGTGAGGTCACAGCTACAGCTGCAGCCGTATCTGTGACCTCAGGCTCACCTTCGCTGCTGTTTCTAGGAATATGTAGAAAATGAGGCAGATAGAGATGTTTCCTGTGTCCTGAATTACCAGGTAGGGACCAGCTGTGGGCGGCAGGATTCAGGACTCTGCTCACTGCGCTCACTCAGGAGCTGCGGCTCCACCATGACCCAGGTCTGGGTGCAACAAAGACAAGAGCACCCTGGCTTTCCATCCCGCCGGCCGGCCAGGGATGCCTGCTGCTGGCGGTGAGGGCCTCACGCCACCTTCATGTTGCTGCATGTGTGCACACGCGCTTCTGAGACGGGAAAGGATGGAGACCCAGGTGACGCACTTTGGGTGAGGGTCATGTTACACTTAGGTAGAATCAGTTTGGCTTCCAGAGGGATCACTGTTAAGGGAAGCAGATGTGCTTTCACATCTGCTGGACTTGCCAGGTCAGGAAGCACTAGAGAGAGGGTCAGGAGGGTCAGACTCCCTGAAGGGTGTGGATGGGAGGAGCTGGTGGCTGCGTCGTTCTCCCCTGGCACTGGGTCCCTGTGAGGTCAAGGACGCTGGCTTTTTGGAGACCGATCATCCAGGGCAGAGGAATCAGCACAGATGGAGTCAGGTAGAAGGAAAGAAAGTGTGTCCAATACTATTTTCTGTATCACGTGGTTGAACTCTGCCTTCTCGTCTCCTGGGCTGTTTATACTATGGAGACGTAGCTACGCCGGTGACCACCTGTCATCAGCGTGATCCCACACCCACTAAAGAAGTTTCTGTTCTGAATTCCACAGCTCAGTCCTTCAGGGAGAATGTGGGGCGATGGTGTGACACGGGCCACAAAGTCCCTCTCCCCTTAGCTCCAGTTCCAATCCATCCCACTTAAAGGTTTCCTGGAGCCTCTGCATCCTCTGCTCTTCTGCTGCGGGGGAGTTAAGCCTGTCAGGCGGCGCAGATGGGATGCCCTGGTGAAGGCGGAGCAGGCAGGCCCTGCCTTGTGTGCACTCCCAGAGAAATGATGGGTCTGGTCAGTCCCACAGAGAGAGCCGTCCAGCGCTCTGGAAGGAAAAGGGACGGGGAGAGGCGTATGCTGCCTGTTTCTTTGAAACAATGGTCTCTCACTGATGTGTTCTATTCAGTGTGGGAGACGAGCTGTCAAGTAAAGCAAGACGAATGCGATGTCCGCACTGATTATTCCTTAGATACTAAGTCAATGAGCTCATTATCACTGCAATTACATTACTAATGTCAACAGATGCTACGTGCAGACAACGAGTTAACAATTAAGTGAGCTCCCGACACTCAGACCTGGCTCCCACAACCCTCTGCAAAGGCCCCTTTATGCATGTGCGCATGCATCTGGGGCCAGAGAATAAGGCAGATTGCGTCTTGGCAGCACAGGCCTGTGGCCGCCCCAGCAAGGGTAAGGCCCTTGGTGAAGGCTTCCACACTCTTTGTCAGAGTTGATTGACATTTTGTGCCCTAGTCTGATTTTAGAAATAAGATGGCAAATGTGTCTACACATGTTGATTATTTGTCCCTTGAGAAAAAGTAATATTTTAATGGCAATTCCCATTTCTAAGTAGAGATGGGTTTTTGTTTGTTTTCTTAAGAAGCCTCCATACAAGGAGGACAGGTTTCCCAACAACCGCTGGTTTTCCTATTGTGTGTGGTTTGGAATGAAACACATCACCTTCACCAAATTGCTTCACTAATCCCCCCATGCCAGTCCCTTGGAGGAGTGCATGCCAGCCTATTGTGCCTGCCTCAGGCAGCATGGGCACACTTCTGCCCCTGGTGGTGGGAGAGCCCCAGGAAAGCAGGCTGGCTGTCCTGCCTGAGGGTCCCTCCCTGGACTTGCCTTTGGGAGAGAACCCGGGCTGTTGAGGACTCTGCTCTCAAGGGCTTCCTGTGCCTATGAAGTCCAGCCCTCACCTCGAAGACACCAACAGAACTGAGGAGATGTGCGCAGCCTGGCCAACACACCCAGCATCTCTCCGCAGGCCTGGGCATGCAGGGCAGGGCTTTGGAGTAGACAGGTGCGTGGCCCAGGCCTGGTTTGAAGAATGACTTTTCTTCCAGAAAACAACAGTCAGCTTCACCAATGAGAACTTCAGTATTGTTTTCATTTGTCTCCAATTACGTCTTCATCAATGAAAAGATATCTAAATAATATTTTATGATGTGTATTTTGATTGATTTTGTTGACAAGTCGAGAGGGAAAAAGTAGAAAAGGAAAAGCACAATGTTTTTTTTTATCTTCTAAGGGCACATATACAGATTCATATGGGTGACTTAAATCACCATCAGAATTAGGTTAGTATATTAGACACCAGGTGTATACCAGCTCCAAAATAAAGCAATCCTGCTAGAATAAATATTTCTAGACTTCTCACCATGACCTATTTATAAAAGCAAACAAACACACAAACAAGCCAGAAATCCAGCTACATTTCTCCTTTTAATTAAATTTACTTCACAGAATCTAATGAAAATAAGTCTGCCACAGGTTATCAGTTGAAGCATCCTAAATATTCTCACCACACAGACCTGCATTGTCTCTGAATTCTAATGCCATTCATGCATAATTTTAAATTAAAATTATTTAAATGCTCATATAGAATTCAAGAGACTGAAGCTTACCCATATTTTCTGAATCTTATTTTAGAATTTCTGGAATCTAAAACCCATTTTAGCCATTGAATTGCATGGGCAGTAGGTTTGAAAAATCTGAGGTGCAAATATTTATCCTCAAAGGAAAACAGTGTTGAGAAGGTGGGTAATAGGCAGTTGGAGTGATAGACGTGAGGATGAAGATGCAGATTAAAAGAGATACCAGCAATTATGTAAATAAGTGTAAACATGTGTAAATACCAGCTCAGTGAGGCTCAGCCTGGAGTTAGTGCCAGCTCTCATTGGTTCCACAGTTAAATATTCATACAAGACCTGCCGACGAGCGGTGTGTCTTTCTTCCTGTTTGCTTCCTTGGCAGGGATTACATGAGCCACCTGTGACAGCAGTGTAGTGGGGTCATCCGGAAACTGCAGCCCAGGTCCCTGTGGCCATGATGGAGAGGAGGGCCCATCTGTGCCCCTGGCAGCACCTCTGTGTCTGAGGCTACTACCTGAGAAGAAAGCCCGCTGTCCACTGCTCTGCCCACGCACCCTTGAGGTGGGCCCCTGGCTGCACCAGGAACCCCTGAGCTGAGGCACCTGGGCCAGCACGGCTGCTGAGGCGAATGGCAGCAGTGAAGGAAGCAGTTCCAGCTTCCCAGCTAGCTCCATGGGGGTCCCACCTGTGGGCTGAGGAAGACTTGAGGACGCCACCCCGTGGCCCTTTGTGGAATGCCTGGACCCTTCGAGATGATGGCTTCCTCCAACTCCTATTGGGTGACAAATTCAGGTGGGGCTGGCACCAGCCCAAGAAGGTTTAAGAGATGATTACATGGTCAGCAATTTTCAAGCCTGTGGTCAAACAACTGGTGGCTTGAAATCTGCCATGAAAGGGGATTGGTGGAAACCAAGATCAGACCTCACCGGCCAGGAACACTGGAGACAAGACCAGCTCACTGCCACCCAGGCTACAAGTTCTGAGGGGCAAAATCGTGATTTCATGTGCCCAAGACTTTCCCTTTGAGAGGCATATGCACATAAAGTTATTTTAGTTGGTTTTCGGTCTTAATTTTCAAATCGCTGTATATCCAGGGTCAATTCCACATTTAGAAGGAACCGATGCAGCCTTGAGCAGGTGGTCAGTGGACGAAAAGGTGACCTGGGGGCAGAGTGCACAGGGCGGCTGCTGGGCAGGGAGGCAGGGAGCAGGTAGGTCTGCGTGGCTGGATGTTGCTGAGGTGTTTGGCGCAGGAGACCCGGAGGCCTGTCCTTTGGAAGACCCGCGTGTGAATGCACGTGGTCAGTCTCAGAGATGGTGGAGGTGGTGCTTGGGCCCTAACCCTCTGCATCGCTTGTTTTGATGACTCAGCAGAACTCAGAATTCAAGAGAGCAAAAGCAATCACACCCTAGGCCATCTGGCTCCTGTCCGTTTTAGCTCTGTGTGTTTTGTTTGGTGGGGTCAGTGAAAGTACTAGGCACACACCCCCTGTCCAGCCCAGGGCAAGTACATGTGGAGTTTTCCCCCTTAATGTTCTCTAAACTCCGCTGATCCTAAGGGATTCTGGTTCCCTGTTGGGACAAACCCCACCCCAACACATGAGAAGACAAGGCTTTGTGTGCCCCATAGCTTGTGAACTGGGACCTAATCTAAGGTAAAAATGACAAATATTATCACATTAGCTAACGGCACAAAATCCTGTGCTCAAGTAAACATTTCTGAGACAACTTCCTAGTACCCAGAAAGGAGCCCTGCAAAGGAGGGTTCCAGGTGTCAGTTTTGCCGACTTCCTGATGACTGGTCCTTGGCCAAGGACTATAGATTCCACATCTCCAAGACACGGCCTTGGGAGCTGGCAATCTGCTCAGTCTCTCTCCCACGACTCCATGGAAAGCCTCAGATTCCTGGGACCTTGGGGTACCCTGGCAGGAGTGTGGACTGAACCCAAACTCTGTGGTCAGCAGTGCTGAGCATCACCTGTGCCCAGAGAGAGACGGAAGCACAAGGTTTGAAAGCTCTGTTGCCCTGAAGGACTTCCTTCTGGGCTGAGTGGCAAGGAGGAGGGGGGACTCTTGGGATAAATGTACAGAGACCTAGGTTCACATAAAACAGCTTTTCCTGGAGGCCAGGAGGTTGGGGAATTTGCCCAGCAGCTCCCCACTGACTGACCCACCCTGAATTCCAACACCTACCTGATCCTGTGCCAAATACCATCCTTGAGCTCCTCCACCCAGAAGAACAGAGGCATCAGATTCACACAGGGCATCTCAAAAAGGCCAAATGAAGAGGACAATGGGCAGGAGTCAGACCAAAGCGGACTCGTAGGAAACCCAGCCATCTGGGCTTTCCTGGGGCTCCCAGGTGCTAGCCCACAACACCTGTGTCCCAGGAAAGCACGCAGTCCTGAGCAAACCTGAAACAAGGGGAGAAAGCCCAGGCTCCAACCTGAGACCACGCAGCTAAAGTTAAAAGGGGAAAATCAAAGAGACACTGGAGAAAAAACTCTCAGAGCTCAGATCTGCCTGACAACATCGATCTCTTACTACCGCTGCACACCCTTCATTTTTTCTTTTCCAAATAACATTTGATTTTTTTTAAGGTCGTTGGTATCCATCAGGAGAAATTAAGTTCTGTTTGAGATATTTGGGAAAGGATGCTGCAGGGGAGGGAGGATAAGAATTTTCTTTTCCTTTCATTGTTTTCAACAATGAGCATTTTTTAAATTAGATTTTTCCAAATATCCTTGGTCAAGTTAAAAAATTTCAAATTTGAATTTTTTCTTGTATTTGATTAAGATCATCATTCAAAGAACATTTTAAAAGGTATAAAAATTATTACTGGGTTCAGATTAACTTATTTTCCCTCAATCATTCATAACATTCAGAAGTGACATGGCTTTCTCAGGGCATGCATAATGTCATTAGGAAGCAACAAAGTCACTGAAATGGTGAACATATCATATGTCTACATGACAATGGACTACCAAGATATCTGTTCATATGTAGATCAGTAGCAAAGCAGTATCTGATTGGGGTCTGATAACTGTCATTTTTTCCTAAATTTGAAGTGTTACATTTCCGTACACCTATCTCTTCCTGATGCAGGGTTGAGGCGACATCTAAGCACCCCATTCCTGTCTTGCTAAATAGCTCTGGAAGACCAGATGTGACCGCCTGGGCGTCATAAATCAACCAGTTGCCAGCCTGAGCCATCAAGGCTGCTGATCAAAGAGGGCTGAGCCCGAGCTCCCCCTCAGAGCCCCGTGTGGCTGCCAGGACTTGGGAACTCGCCAAGGGAAGTCCCGGTCCCAGACACGATGAGCAGGTTGCTCTTGGTGGGCCCCTGTCCTCTGCTTCCAGAGGCCCCTGCTTCCGCAGTTCTCCTTTGGACTGAGGAGCTCCGTCTCTCGCTTCTTTGGCCATTCCCACTGCAGTGTCCCAAACAGCGTGCAGCACACTGACACAGCGGGATACCCGCTGCCCTCCAGCCTGGTCTCCGTCCTTCCTCTGCTCTGACCTCCCGATGCCATTGAGGATGACGTCACACCTTCCCACCAGGCCAGTCGTCCTTCGGTGCCTGTTTTCCCGACTCCCCGGGGAGGAGTTCTGAGCAGAGGGATGTGGGAACCCAGGCAGACCGTCAGGGTCGCACGGCCTCTGCTGCCTGGCAGGGACTGGCCCTCCTCCAGGCTGCTCCCTGCCAGGGCTGCTGCAGCTGCTTCAAGGGGGCTGCGTGTGACCCCAGCTCTCGGCTTCACTCTCCTTTCAAATAGGTAGTCAGATAGGAAACTTGTTGGGAAGCACGAGGTTCACTGCCAACACTGTGGAACAACAGCCCTGTCTGTGCAGCAGCCCCGAGACAGTCGGGACGTTGTTATGGGGGGACAATCGAATTCACTCCCACCTCGAACACAGAACAATGGAAGACAGAAAAGAAAACGAAAGCAAAACAAAGCAAAGCCCCGTCCTGCACAGCACTGTGGACTTCCACAGGCCGCTCGCCGTCAACGCTCCTACCTGAGGAAGCACATCGCTTTTTAAAATGGGAAAACACTGGCAGCCTCCTTCAAGGCACTGTTTTAGGCTGCCATTCTATAAAGAAAGCAGGAGAGAAAAACCATAGATATGCAGCCCATAGGGCTTCATCTTCCCGTTTTCATGAGAGAGCATGAGATCACATCATTTTCTGGCAGTTTTGCAAAAGAGTTGGGGAGACTATAAATATTCAGGATTCCTTTGGAGGATGCACAGTATCTGCTTTCTGCTCTGCTTTCTGTTATTCAGTTTTCTGAGCTCCGCCACGCGAACCTCGGCTTCCGATGTACAACAAGTGAAAACAAGAACTGCGCATTTCAAACAGATTTCATAAACAAACCGTTCTGACTTCGTGTCAGGCAGGACGACACGAAATTTGGTTTTCTCCACCAAATTTGGCTCCCAGCTGTGATGTGTCAAGTCAAACAGGAACAAGTGATTGCGTTGCGCACTAAAATCCAGCTCCCGGCTGACATCTCACATTAACAATATCAGAAAGCAGGCCTGTTTGTCTTTTAGAAACACTCACCACTTGGAAACTTTGAATTCAAGCCGTCCACAGTGGTATTCTCCTGGCAGACGCGGGGAAGGCAGCAGAACCCAGATTCCACAGCTGCTTCAACCCTCGGGAGCCACGGCCCAGCCGGGCCCACAGCCCCCATAGGAAGTGGGGCGTATGCCCACAGTGCCAGTCCCGAACAAGATATGCCAATGCGCCATCACTTTTGTCGCTGGCGAAGTGGATCAAGAGTTCATCAGTGAACTGCTGGATAACGAGGGCGGAGTCCACGTTTAATACAAGACTGATAGTGCTCAAGTCACTATTCTGTTGTCACTCTTCGCGCCACCCTCAGGGTTCAGAGAGCACGTCCCTCCCTCCTCAGCGACATGCTAAGCAATGGGAAAGCAGTGGCCAGTCTGTCCACGGGCACTTAGAGACAGGTGCCCAGACCTCTGCTCCTCTCCTTAAGCTTTATGCTCTCGGAAGAGTCACAGTCCTCCAGACAGCAGTGACTGCCACCAGGTGCCGAGGAAGAGTGGTGGCCCAGGACCCCCGGTGGGGGTGGCCAGCAGAAGCCAGGTGAACAGTTAGAGTAGAGGGTAGAAGAGGCCACGAAGCCTCTGTGAGCCTGTTGCTTGAAATCAGCACGCACGCTGGGACTCCGCCATGGGACTGTGGTCTCCCAGCCTGTGGTCGCTCACGCAGGGTGGGGCGAGGCGACTCCTTGGCTGTGACGCTAACTCCCTGGGCAGTGTAGCAGCACCCTCCACGCTCCCATTCGTTGCCCGTGACTGCCGGCTCCACTTCTTCCTCGTCATTTTGAGCTCTCTGTAGCATTTGATTTGAAAAGAAGAATGGCGAAGTCACATCACGTTCTGACTTAATGGATTCTTTAGAAGAGATATAGTTGATCACTTTTACAATTTAAAAATGCCAACTTAAAAACAACGCCATTGGGGGAATATGATTATGCAAATTACACTGTTAACAGAATTTACACATAAATGAGAACATTTTTTCCCATCATAGTTTTTATTATAAAGAAACACTGGGAAGTAAATTATCTGCAGAAGAGTACAGTATAAAAATGTATTAAAAGCTGTAAGAACTAAATTGAAATGTCAAACATAGTTATTTATATTAAAACCCAACATAACCCAACAAAACAGGTGATGGGCCACTCAGGAGCCATCTGCCGAACTGAAGATGCATTTGCTTGGCTGGGCAGCCCCAAGGGCCCTCAGCCTTCCTGGGCCCTCACCGGGTAGGTGTGTTCCCCTGGTTTCATAATTCTTGAAGCTCAGTGTGGGGTTTGTTTTTGTGTGGCATGTTTGGAGGTCTAAATTCCAGAGCCAGTGATTTTAACACCTTCAGCAGAATTGCCAGATTATTCCCATCTTCAAAATGTAGAGCTGATACCAAAGACCAGAACTAGTAATAAACTGTCAGCAAAAAGGCCAGTTCAGAGCCCAAAGTGAGCTCCTCATCTGAAGTGACTCACTTGTTCCGCAGCATGACTTGGACTCCCTGGCCTGCCCGCCCCTCCTGCCCTCTTTCTTGTACACTTTTGGGAGCCCAACCACGCCCCCGGGGGCTACTACCTCTGCCCCCGGACAAAGGGGCCCTGGAGCATAAAGCATGTCGTGGTGACAGAGGGCCCCACCCAGCGGGGCCTTTCAGGCTGACGGGAAGTGGTGACCCTTGAGTGGGACATGGCTGGCTTGCTGGATCCTGACAACCAGCTCTGTGTGCTCCGGGGTGCATCCGGCCTTTGTGCCATCCACACCGTCCTCCTGGGGTGCCACAGCTGGACAGCTGCCTAGGCAAAGCAGCTGAGCAGAAAGGGCCCCCAGCCCCGCCTCTGGCCTCTCACGTTTAATTACCTGATTTCCCTTTCCTGGGGTCCTGGGGAAAGTGAAGCCACATCATGCACCGCATAGCCCTGGACAGCACTGAAGGTTTCTAATAGAGCCACAGGGACAGGCACAAAGCCTGTGCCCCGTCTCAAGTCGGATATTATACCCTCCAAACAAGTGCGGGCATCCCTGCCTGAAGAGCTGAATGCAAACAAAGAGGAGCTGACCTCGGCATGTCACCCAGCGCCTCCCAGGAGGAGGACTTCATTTAACTTGCCTGCTCTCACTGAGCCTGCTTCCTCCAAGGCAGGGGGGACAGTAGGAGGCGCCTCCTCCAGGCCTCCAGACCAAGCTGCTCTTCCCATCCTCAGCCCGGCAACACCCACCCAGACTTGTCTTCATCTCACAGTGTACACAGCTGCACTCCAGCTGTGAAGCCAGTTCTGACTCTCAGAGAATTGAGGACAAAATTGTCCTCACAAATGCTAATGGAACCCAAAACAACAGACTGACTTTCCACCTCTAGAGAGCCCAGAAGACCCCAGGCCCACGTCTGCACATGAGTTGCACCTGGTGCCTGTGATTTGGTGGGCCTGTCCCTGGAGAGTCTTCCGGTTTGGTTGCTGTGCATGCCCTGGGCTTCCCATCACAGCCCTGTCCAGTGCCGAGAAGGCTTCGACAGCAGTCAAGGTCACCTGTTCCGACACGTCTCATAGCCTCTCGGCTTCACTGACAATTTGGTGTTCAATCTCTGAGACTTGGTACATCACAGGAAAACAATCAGCACCTTACATCACCTACTCCTCTGCAAAGCACCGTGTTTTGTCAGTACAATGAAGTATGGCAACACCACACATGCCCACAGGCCTGTGTGTCCACTGGCCACCAAATTATCAATGTCAACAGAGCCAACACCTGTCCAAAGGCCCTCCCGGGTCAATGGTGATGAGGAAGACGTGACCTCTGATTTGAAGACCACTGTGACTTAGTAGAAAAGATGAAATGATGAGATGAGTTGTCATACTCTACGAAAGAGAGATGAAGGGACTAGGGGGACAGAGTCCATTGCTAGGACCTGGAGCCGAGGGCCGTGCTTGCTCAGAGACAGCAGCCTCATGGGGGAAACATGGCTGCATCTCTGCTACCAGGAGCACAGGGTTCCCGTTAGTGAGAGGCCAGGAGGCTGTCCTGTGGCACAATAGTGGGTTCAGGGGTAGGGACCTTGGGGTGTCGAATGCCCCCAGGGCAGAGGTGTGAGGGCAGCGTCCTGGGGAGGTCAGGGTAATGGCAGGGCAGGTCAGCCAGTCCTGGGGTTTTGAGAAGGGCACATTTCACAGCACGGGAAATGTAAAGGAACAGAGAAGCTAATGAACAGCAGCAAGCTCATGCCACAGCCTGGGCAGCAGGCCCCTGGAAACATGCTACCTGGAGGTCAGGGGTGGGACGAGATCTTTTCAGCAGTCCCAATGCGAGTCTGAGAAGCGGTGGTGGCAGTGAGGCCAGGTGGAGGGGGAGGAGGGGAGGCCCCTCTGGGGCTGGAGTGAGGGGAGTGTCCAGGGAAGTTGGGAGCCGAAGTGGCCAGGCTTCCAGCTCAGCAGGCCGAGGCACAGAACAGGAGCTGGAGGGAAGGGGTACTCCCTGAGCTGGCTCGGGGGCCACTGAAGGCACAGATGGTAATCAGGGTACAGATTGGCAAGCACAGGGTTAAAAATGTAAAATTGTACTCGAGGAGGATTTGAGTCGTCTTTGGAGCAGTTCTGAAGATATCCTGAGGGTGTGCAGATGCAGGAGGGACACCCACGCATCGCTTAGGGCACTAATGTTGCTTTCCTGCACTTAGAACGCCAAGAAGGGGGTGGCTCTAGGGGCTGGCAGAAGGATGATCTGTCTGCAGGACAAGACAGGGCGTCCATGGCAGAGAGGACCAGGGAAAGCCCTGGGCTGTGGCTGGGGACCCTCCTAAGTCTTGCAAGAAAAATCCCAGCACCAGCTGCCCGTGCCCGTAGCCAGAATGAGAGTGGATGAAGCGGTGGGGAGTGGTGGATGTACGAAGAAGCCTTTGAAGGTAAAAGACGGGGCTTTGTAAAAGGTGAGGGTCGGGCACACACCGTAAGGAGCACTGGCATGAAGGGATTCGCTCACTGGTTGTTCAGTGAGGACTGTGTATGAAATGCTGTATACAGTCCAGCACTCTGCCTGGCCCTGCCGCTCAGCTGGGAGGGAGATGGAAACACCTGTCATTTCCTAGAACTTACCTTGTCTGAAGGGCAGAGAAGGGCAGGGCAGATGGTGGGACAGAGAGCAAGAGGACTGTCCTGTCAGGTAGTAGGGTTGAGAGACCTCAGACAAGAGGTGGCCATCAAGCTAGGAGCTGTGATTATATAACGTCCTGGTTCAGGGAGGGGTGTGAGCACAGTATTTACAACAAAGAAAAGGGCACAGGCCAGTGGCAGACGTGTTTATGGACAAGAATCGCCTGGTATGGCGATTGAGACTTTGATAAGGACTCCAGATTTCAGTCTGAGGATAGTAGGAATGCATTAGAAAGTTTTAGGAGGTGAAAGGATGGGAACTCATTTGTATATGCAAAATATCTCTCAGCTGCTGTTCGGAGAATACTGGAGTTAGTGATGGAAAGGGTCGGAATGAAAGCCAGAATCCAGCCCAGAGTCATGGAAAACTCCCTCAAGGAGATGGCATGTCCATGAGAAAGAGAGGATGGGTGGCAGAAGGGAAATGGGAGATGGGGACATCCCATATGGCACAGTCAAGTGCTCAAAGGAGGGATGGATCCAGGACTCAGCAGAGGACACGCAGGAGGACAGAGACGTCCTCCTCAGGCCTGGCCACATGACCTTCGCTCTTGACCTTGCTCAGCTGGGTATGGAGGGAATCTGACGAGAGCGTGTTGAAGAGCACATGGGCTCAAGGAAAGAGAGCTAGAGAGGACAAATACCCGAGAGTCTCGCTGTGAAGAGACGTGAAGAGATCAGAATGTGTCAGTAGAGGATCTCACGCACATCTGCCCCCTTTAGTGTAATACTGAAGCACTTGCATAAGAAAATCAGAACTTCCTAGTCAATAAAAAGAGTTCAATGACACCAATGACCTTTGGTAGAGAAAAATAAATAAAGTGATCAGCCTTGATGTGATATTTCCTTATCCTGAGTAAATTCTCTTTAACATTTCATTACTTTTAAGAACACATGTTATTGGCCACATCATATTATCTAGTGTGCACATGTGAATATATAACAACAAATTCCACCATCACGTACAATTGTGATGCACCAATAAAAATAAGGAAAAAAAAGAACAGAAAAGTTTTAGACTTACGGACAAGTTAAAAGCACAGAACAGAGTTCCCACGCGCCCCACACCCAGTCTTCCCGCAGCTGTGATCACTGGTGCGTTTGCCGAACCTCAGGAGCCAGCATGGATGCTCTGTCCTTCTCCTAGTCCACCCTGTGTTGGGCTTCCTGGCTCCCACTGCGTCCTTTCTCTCTCCAGGATCCCACATTCCATGACTCCCTCGCCTCCTCTTGGCTGTGACGGTTTCTCAGACTTGTCTTTGATGACCTTGATAGTTCGAAGCCTTCTAGTTGAGTATTTCATAAACGGCCCCTCGACTGCGGTTTGTCTGATGTTTCACTCGTGACGTGGCTGGAGTTGTGTGTTACTGGGAGGAAGACCACAGAGGGCAGGTGCCGTCCATCCCACTTCATTAAGGCTCTGGCCCCAGCATGACCCGTGGGCCGGCCCGACCTTGATCTGGCTGACGTGGTGTTCCTCAGGCTTCTGCATGTGAGGTGACTCCTGCCCTCAGCCCCACCTGGCAGGAACCCACAGGCACAGGCTACCAGAACACTCTCCTCCAACACTGGCCCAGCTTACCTGAGGCTCTTCCACACAGGGGACACTCGAAGGGGGAGAGAAGCAGTCTGAGGAACACCTCACCACAGGCGGCCTTCCAGTTGAAGGCCAGCTGGTCAGCAGGCACAAGGGCAGCCATGATGGGGAGGGGGACCGTGCAGGGCACGGGCCAGCAGCCTTCTCCCCACTGGACCCCAGACAGGGTTCCAAGTTTTGCAGTTTGTGTCCCCTAGAACAAAATGCTCTCACAAGAGTAAAAATGTTTGATTGTGTGTGACCAAATAAATAAATAAGGTGACCCCCCCCATCCCTTGTTTCAAAAGACACAAGGGACATCATGCAATCTTCCCTGGCTGCGTGCTGCACAGGGCGGAACTTCTATGATAAAACAGGCTGAAGAGAGCTGTGACTTTGCAGTGAGGTCTTCTGCAGATGAGCTCTTCCTCGCCTGGTGTGTGAGCTATCAGAGAGCGTGCCGTCACTTTCCTTGGGTTTGATAAGTAGCGTATATATAGGACTTTCCAGAATGTGTCCACATGGTCACTGAATTCCATCTCAGCCATGTTTGTATTACTGGTGAAAACTGCCTTTTGGAGAACAGAAAGATTATTGGAATTTTTTAAAGGATTGGTTTGTTCCTTTTCTTTCTTTCTTTCTTGCATTTTTTTGGAACGTGATGACTTGGCGTTCTTCTTCTTTACACTGCTCCCTTGGCTGAAGGGATTTGTGACATTTCTAACTCACAGGAAGAGTCTTAGTTTTCCAGCCCTGGTGGGGATTGTGAGGCTCTACGGTGTTCCTGGAGGAAGGATTTCTGGTCCAGCCCTCCTGTGCTCTGTTTCCATCCTGAAATCGGTGGCTTCTTCCCGACGCCCTAGAGTTCTGGGTCCCCTGCCTGCAAGGGCCCTTCCCAGTTGTGAACCACGTTCAGCTCTACATAGGTCATCATCCATCGCGAGGCAGATCGCAGCTCTGTCCTGGGCTGAGAGTTAGCCCATGGGCCGTCGGGATGTTTGTGTCTCAGTCGTTCAGGCTCCGTCCCCTAAGCCTGGGCTTGGTGCAACATGACCCAGAGCCTCTGCACTCTAGGGTGGAGCTTGTGGGAGCAGTCCTGTGCTTGCCACAGTAATCACTCCTTCAGGAAAGCTTCTCCCACGTGCAGGGTGTAGGGGCTGCCCTAAGGGAAGTGGGGCACCTGCCCCAGAAAAGCCTATGTACTCTGGGAAGCTCCGGACCCTCTGCTCAAGTCCAGTGAGGAAAAAGAGGTCCTACTCTCCAGCGAACTCAGCGCCCATTGGCATCACCATGGCAATGTCCAGGACCGCGGGAAGCCGAGGAGGAAGACCATGGCACTCCCATCTCTCCGTTCCCGGGCCCTGACCTTCCCACACCAGTGTGGGGCACCCGGCTTCCTCCCCCAGGAAGTCAGGCTATCCGTGGTGGTCAGGAGGGAGAAGGAATCTGAGCTAGTCCACCTTGTTTTCCGGGAGACCTTCGGGAGTGCTGGAGAGGAGCGGGAGGCATGGCAGAGGCCTGCTGGCCAAGCTCTCTCCTTCCATTCACTCCAGGGGCTGGACTGCCTGCCTACGGCTTCCTGCTCGCTCATGGCCTTGGAGGTGCCCCCTTATGTCATTTTCTGGAGACCCAGCCTCCCTTAGTCCCCACCTCAAGGACTTCAGGGCTGATGGTGAGCATGTGAACCGGGGCTGTGTGGCAGACCTCCACGCTGGGCTTCCCTCACCCACGTCTCACATGAATTTCAGCCCTCTGTGGACTCCCAGCGGTCAGTACCATGCTCGGAGTTAAATGGAGGACTTTTTACATTTGGCATCTTTAAGTCCTCAGCAGAGAAGGCTCTTAGAGCCACTTCTCAGTTCTTAGCCTACAAAATCTTGCTTTTGTAACACTTGCAAGAATGTTGCAAGAGGTCTGTAGAGAGAGGGTAAGGAAAGCGATTACAAAATCTTTAAAAGTAGTAGCAAGCTATCAAAGAACAAAAACGCACTGGACAGGAGGAAAAGAGAAAACCTGAAAATTCCGGCTGCGGGGTGGGGGGAGCCGGGGTGCACAGGGCCCCCCAGGGCAGCATCGGATTTCAAAGTTGGGATTTAAAATGAAGTTACTTGCATGTCCTGCCAAATGGGTTTGTTTGGGTTGTTCTTCCTCTGGGTTTTAGGTGTCTTATCGGGACTCCTGGGGTCCAGGGGGCTACCCTCTTCCTGGATCCTCACCTAATCACTTAAAGGTAAGTGGAATGGGAGGAGCACAGCAGGCGTTCACCCCTCGCCCTTCAAGACAGCTAATTAGGCGATTAAGTCATTAAAGGGAAATGCATCTGAAAGTGCAGAGTCCAAGGGAGGGGATGAAGACCCACCCAGCTCCCTTCTCCCAGGCTGCCTTCCTGCCAGAGGTGACTAATCCCCTTAATTCTGCCTCCCCTTTCTCTTCCTTCTCCTCCTCCTCCCTCTGCTTTGAGTACAAGAGTAGAAACTAAAGCGGGAGCTTTTCAGGAGGAGGCTTTGAACAAGTAGAATAACAAATGCCTCCTTCTCAGAGGCACCTTGCGAAGAGCAGGGTTTCAATAGCCAGAGGTTAAAGTGACTTCGGGGAGTGGTGCAGGCACAATGGTGACTCTGGGTCTGGGATTCCCTTAGATCGTCAGCCTGATTTGTGACCCGGTGCCTTTTGATGTCTCCTCTCTTGGACACACTTTTGTCTTCGCTAAATGAGGAGATGGCGTTTCTGCCTTTTTCTGCCCGGCACTCCCCTGGGCTTCTTACAGACACAAGCTCCTGGCCCAGATGCTTCCGTGCTTGTCTCTGGAGGTAGCAAAGCCGGTTCTCTGGGTTCATCTCTGGAAGGAGAGCCTCCCTCAAAAGAAGAGGAGGGAGGAGGAGGGCACGAAGAAAACAGTGTCACATTGCAAGAATGAAAACTCTCAGTGTGTCAATAAATCACTCTGAGTCTGAAAGCCCCTGGGTCTTAACAAGACCACAATGGGTAGCATTTGAATATTCATGAGTGCACTAATATCCTTGAAAGTGAGGTGACTTGGGTCACACAGTAAGCAAATAACTGCTGGAAAGATGCCTCCCGTCACTCAGGCTGTGGCTCAGCTTTTCCGCACCATCCTCCTAGCACACACGACAGGCGCGTATGGGGCAGTGCCCAGTACCAAGAGGGGAGGGCATCCTGGTTTCCTGTGCACCAAGCACCTCATTCCAGACTGAGATGCCATCCCTGTGTGGAACATAGTCCAGGGCGCAGCTCTCCTTCCTGCCTGTATTAGTTCTTCCTATTAGTTAATTTATTATAGTCTTCCCTTCTCATGAGTCAGCCTGCATCTTCCACTAGAGCTGTCTCTGTTTTACTCAAGCTAATTAATTAGTGGCAGATGAGGGTCCAAGGGTTCTCCTGATACCAGGAGGAAGTAAAGGATGGGCAGGGGCATGAGTCCATAGTGCCCCAGCCCAGGGCCACCAGTGCCAAACACCACCTCCAATGGCAGGCAGGAGCTCAGAATCAGCAGCAGCCACCCCAAGTGCCTGTGGCCATGGCTGCTGGGTAGTCCCACTCCCTGTGTTAACAGAAGATGGTCAGCCTCCCTCCTGGACTGGACTAAGACACAGCACTTGAAAACAGGTGTCCAAGTCAGCTCGATCCTTTCAGACCAGAGGTGAGGTTCCCAAGTGCAGTGTTTACCAGGAACCCGCGAGGCACCAGGCCGTGGGTGCAGTCTTTGGGCGACGCTTGAAGGATCAGGGCTACAAGTGCTCCCTGGGCAGCAGAGCTCCGTTCCTGCCGCATAGTCAGCTCTCCCTCGAGAAACCTGAGATGGCGAGGGGCTGGCAGGGGCAGGGCCAGTTTCCACATGCACTAAGGGAAAGGGAAGCCGCTGCTTCCAGAACATGTTCCCCAGCAGATAGAGCAGTCCCCATTTCTGATGAGACAGTTTCCAGTGACCTTCCGTCAAAAGTGGCAGTGTCCCCCCCCCACTCTCCTGCCCTCCCCAGTGACCTTCCCTGTAAGACCCAAGGCCAGTGGCTGAAAAGCTGCTCCCAGTGGATGCTGCTCTTCAGGACCTCCAGTCCACACACCTTCCTGCCTTCCTCTTGGCCTGCGGAGCAGGGCCCTGCCCTTGGTGGAGCTGTGCACTGGGATTGCCACACGCCATCAGCGCTGTCTCCTGCTCCTTTTCTCTCGCACGGGAATCCACCTTCATCTTGGCTGGCCTAGTCAGAGTGATGTCAGCTCCCATCTGATCACCAGAGTCTTAGAAGACTCAATTTAGTTACTTCCCCTTAATAATTAATTAATTCCTGCAGGGGTCTATTCAGTAATATAGCTCATATTCTGTAGGAGCAGCAAGTAAATGGTTTATCTTTGTGAGGAGAGTTTGGCTTCGAAGCTAGAATGATTTTAACCCTGTGGTTACAATGTTGCTGAAAATGAGGAAACATCCATTGCCTTGGCACATTTTGTTCGACTTTATCTTCCTTGAACAGGAAGTTTTGTAAACTAGACAACAAATATTGGTGAAGAATTATTAGCCTCTGTTTGAGCTCCAAGTCGCGTCCTTCCATTGATGTGAGATGCTGCTCCTCTTCTCAAAGTATTGAGAACAGGCCTGACCGAGTGTGGCTGGGGTCTCTGAGCTGGAATCCATCCCCTGTGGTCTGAGGCAGCAAGACGCTGGGGCGCCAGGAGCTGGGAGCTGGAGGGTGTCCTAGGGCTCACCCCCTTGCTGTGTACTGAAGGCTCAGCTGGCTTGAGACAATGTCCGCCTCGTGGTATGGGAACCCAGGTGGCCCACAATCATGACTTGCTCTCAGAGCCTGACGCCAGTTCTGGCCACTTGTGGCCATTGACCGATGCTACAAGTCAAGCGGGCTGGTTTCCATGACTAACCTCGCTCTCCTGACTGCTTGACCACGTGGGGTGGGGTGTGTTAAGCACCCCAGGTCACTGCCTGGGTTTTGTATCTGCCTTCTTCCTCTAACTGAAAGATTTACTTGGGATTGAGTTTCTCTTCAAAGCCAGCCAAGAACATTCGACTTTGCCTGAACCTTGGCTTAGTGCTTGCCAGTCTCCTGCAGCCATGTCTGGCTTTGCACCTTCTAGAACTTTGCTCAGGGTGGAGAGAGCCTGTCTCCCCTTGAGTGGCCTCTGCTCCATGGGACATTTTCTGTGCACAAAGCAGCTGCTTGGTTCCATGGCCCATTGCACTCTGACTTTTTTGAGTCACTCAGTGGCACATGGACTCAACATTAAGTCAGCATTTACCCTCGTGCATTCAGAGTGCAGACACTCCCCAGAGCTGGCAGCCGAAGACGGCCGGCTTCACACCTGATCTGCCAGGAACCAAAGCAGCCCGTTTCTTTCCCACTACTGTTCACCTTCCTGAGACCTATTTCTTCACTTTCCCAGCTTGTGTGGACCTCCCAAAATAGGGACGCTGTTCTTGAGTGTGTAGCCAAACTCGCCCAACAACGATGCAGCACCACCGGGTCAGCAGCCTTGACGCGGTGCTTCTCTGTCCTCCGGCTTCAGGCTGTCAGGCAGAGGGCAGAGGCAAGGAGGCCACAGAGTGGCCAGGCCAAAAGCAGAGTGAGCAGTCCACGTGGGTGTGGGATACTGGACGCCAAGGGGAAAGCATGTGGGGCATGAGCTTCCGAAGACCAAGGAGGCGGGGAAAAGGGGTCAGTCTGGGGACCCCTAAGGATCAGAGACTGGCAGAAAGCACAGAGCATCTTGTATAGTTACACAATCCCAAGGCGCCCTGGACCTATGGGCCCCTGTGGCCTGAGTTAGGCTGGGGAGCTGAGTACCTGCTGCCGGTGTGACCCAGTACAGATCCGAGACAGCACCAGCACGCGCCACGGGAGCATGCTATACCCATGAGCCAGCAGTGCACGGTCAGCTGGCAGCGGCAAGCTGCAGCCTCTCTGTGGCAAAACCAGACAGGACGCTGTCTATCCCCAGGACATTGGTCACTGCAGACTCCGATTGCTCTTTTATAGCTGTTTCTCAACTGTAAGGTTTCAAAAAGAAAGCTCTCCCCTCCAGGTAAATTAACACAAATTAAACTATTTGAAAATGGGCACAATCGTCTTAATAGAACCGTGACTGTTTCACGCACCCGCCGAGCGTTCCTGTCTGCATTGGTCCTCGCTGCCCTGTAATTGTTCCACAATCTGTCCTGTTACGCCAGGCGTATGACAATTCCGACCAAAGGTGATGCACGTGTTCAAGAGCGTAGGGCCACAAGTGTTGTATGTATTTCCACATATTATCCCCATTTTTGAAGGCCCACTTTACATGTCTCATTACATACCGCGAGTGTCTGGTGGTATTAAGATAACATGAGTGAGTTCTTGTCACATTCTGAAGGGCTTTGTGTCCATCCTGTCCTTCCGTGAGTGAAGGAGGACTCGAGTGACCCATTAGGGCGGGGAGATCGGGTCGATGCTGCTCACACGGGGCTCGGTGCTCCTCTGCACCCGGTCGAGCACGCTCTCCCGCGGGCTCCCTGAGAGCTGGCGCTGGCCCTGGCCATGCCCGCTGGGGGAGCCACCTCCCCGCTTCCTGGGCGCCCACCTCACACGTGTGCTCAGCTGCCCACTCTACTCAGCTGTGACATTTCTGATGCCTAGATCCCTGGAATTTATTAGCCTCTTCCCTTCATCTTTTCATGCTATCCCAGCAGCTTTAATGGCGGATCGTTTTTCATGAAAGCAGAGAGCTTTATTTTTGAATGAGCTTCCATTTTACGAGTCTGTCTGGAAGGGTTTTTAAGGGTGCTCGTTTACACTGCTGGAAAATTCACCACAAGTTTTCATGAGGGAGACTTTTGGTCTCAAGCAGAAGAAGCCATCAGGACTCAGCTGCGTGGTTGGCCGTGGCTCAGTGGGGTCCCTCGCAGAGACCCAGTGGCTGCTGCTGTTTGTGGAGCTGTGCTGTTTTCAGCACGACCCTCCTCATGATGTGGCCGATAGCAGGGATGAGCGGGCAGATGCGTCCACGGTGAGCACCTCCACCAGAGCCTGTCCCTAGGGGGAAGAAGAGGAGCGCGGAGCTCTGGTGGCAGGATGGGCAGCACCGAGCACGGCAGCCCTCTCTGTGGCCGGCCTTGTGGCCATCCTGCAGTCCCTCGACTTGGCGAGCAGTGGGAGAATCCTGGGCCAGACGCAGGCGGCTGAGGAGGTTGATCCTGCCCGTTGGCTCCAACCTGAGTCCTGCCTGGCGATGCACAGGTGTGCTGACCTTTGCATGCTTGTCTGGACCACAGGGCATCCCAACTGCCCTGATGCAGGATTCATTCCCAAGGCGACTTCTCTAAAGAAGCTCAGTTGATTTACAGAATAGCACTAGATGAATTCCAGTAACACCTCCCTGAAAACAAATCTCCCAGGGAGTGGAAAATGGAGGGAAAGTCCTCACAGGAAAGAAGCAAAGAGAATCTCCTGAGGTGCTAAGAGGTAAAAACAAACAGTGGGGTCTGACGGCCTGGGCTCAGAGGCCCTGCCAGGCCAGGGCACCCAAGGGGCATCTCTGCAGCCTGGGGAGCCAGACCTGAGAGTGGACTGGAGCTCTCAAGCACGGTTTTGGGTGGGCTGGTAGCAGGCATTTTTGTAAACTTGGAACCCCAGTCTAATCAGGAAAAGTGTTAAGTTTCACCTCGTGGGTCAGTCCCATGTGACTCCAACACGCTCTGCAGGCCCAGGGAGAGCAGAGCAGAGTGGTCAGAAGGAGTCCTCTGCAGTGAGCATCAGTGGGACAGCAGATCTGCCTTCTATGTCATCTAAAGATGGGTTGCAATGCGTCATCCCCCTTGGGGAATTTCTGGAGACCCTGCTGCAGTTCTTCAAGTGCACATTTCACACTCCTGGGTCTGAGCTACCTGTGCGACTTGCCTGCTGCCCAAGAGAGCAGACCCACCCTCTCTTTGCTGAGAAATCTCCTCTCAGGGACAAAGGCCACCAGCAACCCCTCCCAACGCTGCGTCACTTTGTGACTCTTGAGGCTTGCATCTGCCCAGCATCTCCGCCCTCCCTGGTCAACCAGAGGACAGTGCGTTGTGGGCACCCTTCTGCCCCAGGACGTTTCTCCCCATGCTCAAGCATCCACTTCCTCCATATGCACACACGTGTGCGCACTCACACTTCCCCAGATGGTAAAAAATATACGTGTTTATCATAGATAAACTGGCAAATTAAGAGTATTTTCAATGTAGACATTTTGACAAGTCAGAGGTGTGTGTAAACACACACTCACACATTAAAATCTTTGTCACCCAAAGCTGTACTTTGTGCTCCTAATGTTCGACTCATTACCATGTGCCATTGTAAGATATGCTGAGAGTTAATTCCAGACCAGTCCATGGAGGTGACCCTGGTGCTGACAGAAAGGGGACGAGTCACGCAGGAAAACCTATGCACACGCAGACGTACTGGAAGGAGCACAGTTGACAAAGACAGGCCCAGCAGGAGCTCGAAGAGTGACTAGGGAAGGGGCCATGGATTCTCACCTCTGCTTCTTTGGCTTCCATGTGTCTGTTGAAGACCCGGCTCCATTTTCTCACCGCACATTTTGAATGGAAAATTTTACAACTTTCCATTTGCCTCAAATAACACATTAGGGAATAATTCCCCCACAGAGACGTCTAGCTCACGTCTCGCGGGGACATGGGAGAATGGATGCACACTACGGGCTTGTGGGTACACTTTAATTGTGCTCCTTGCCCAGGCATACTCACCTGGGTTCCCTACGGGACACTGCAACCCAGCGTGGAGGGGTGTGACGGTCGCTCTGTCTTCCCTACCCCCCGGGACTGTCACCAGGGCTGATTCCCAGAAGCCAGGATATGCTGGGCCTTCACACTTTCTGGGCTCCGTGACCGAACGGCCCAAGCTGCATTACTTCTCAAAGACTCGGAGCCTTTCCCTTCCTCCTAAGCTTTACACGGTCTGCTAATTGCCTGCACATAAGGAAGGGTGAGCTTGCAATTTCCTTTCACTGTAATTTGAAATTCCGCAATTACGGTTTCTCCCCGCTCTGCTGGGGAAAGGAATGCTTTGGCAAGCTCCGAGCGTAAGGAGGTTGGCCCAAATGAAGGCAAATAATATTGGTACAATGTTCCATTTTGTATTCAAAACAATTTCAGCTGGCTTTGGCTTTGTGATTTAATAAAAGACTAATAATTCCAGAAATTCAAATTCTAGCATGCTTAAAAATATTTTTTAACAACCATGAGTAACAATAATCACCCGCTCTACTTTGAAAATGTAGAATTCAACTAAATTAAGTTCACAGACTTTTTCTTGGACTTATTTTAATTTGGTTTTTATGTTATAAGTCTAAATCTTGAAACATTTATATCCCTGGTTTCAGTTAAACTAATAAAAAATTACTGTATTAATAATTGCTACCCACTTTATTAAGCAATACAGACATCAAGTGCTTTATTCTCAAGAAGAGAAAGCCCTCCAGCTCAAACTACTTTTGGCAACTAAGTCCTGAAGATATAATTGAGAGTAACATAAAGTCTGATTTAAAACATGAATTAAAATTAAGGGCTCCACTACTATTTGCAATGTGTTAAAGGCTCACTTAGATGATAATTCTTGTGATGAAATTTAAATAAGACTCCCGGGAATTCAAGGTCTAGTGTTTGAGGGGAGCTTCGCGATTCTGTGTGTGGACAGGTCTTGGGTATCACTGAGCTATTTAACAGCAGCCTGAGCTATCCGCCTCAACAAGCACAGAAGGGGAGAGGAAATGGCGCACTCAATTACACAGCTCATGAGCTGCCTCCAGAGAAAGAACCTTCAGGGAAAATGGTCCAAGATTCGACGGCTGGGAGCCCTGGAGGGGTCTCTTCCTTCTCATGTAACCAAGTCCAACCCAGGATCAATCCTGCAATTGAACCGTCTCAGGGCACCTGGAGAGCAGACTCCTGAGGCCCAGAGTCCACATTCTGCTGTGTCCCAACACCCACCAGTGTGGGTCCAGGAGGGCAGGAGATGGGCTGCAAGGACCTGCTCAAGGCCAAGCATGAGGCCATGCCAAGGGGTTAAGCATGGCTGTTGTCCTCACACAGGCATATCTGGTGCTTGCACACTGGCTGATACGGGCAGAGTGTGGCAATCTCCAGTGTGAGCAGTGCCGCAGGTGTGGACTGTGTGTCCAGCGGGGAGGCCTGGAGGATAGCAGCCGGGAAGCTGACCCCTCAGGGAACACGAAACTCCACTCCTGCGCTCCTTGGTCCCTAAGCATTTGTATGGGCATTTCAAGAAGTGGCTTCAATTAAAAAATCTTGGTTTTTCTTTTCCCATTTTCCCCTCCATAGTTTAATTGACCAAAATTAAAGAAAGGAGGAGAAAATCCTGAGGTGGTCTAGTTCGTCCTGAAAAAATTACAGGAGCAACTCAGATTAGAGTCATCAAGGAAGGTGTACAGGCCTTATGGACAGAAGGGGAGAGGAAGAAGAAAGAAAGAAAGAAAGAAAGAAAGAAAGAAAGAAAGAAAGAAAGAAAGAAAGAAAGAAAGAAAGAAAGAAAGAAAGAAAGAAAGAAGGAAGGAAGGAAGGAAGGAAGGAAGGAAGGAAGGAAGGAAGGAAGGAAGGAAGGAAGGAAGGAAGGAAGGGAAAGAAAGAAAGAAAGAAAGAAAGAAAGAAAGAAAGAAAGAAAGAAAGAAAGAAAGAAAGGAAGGAAGGAAGGAAGGAAGGAAGGAAGGAAGGAAGGAGGGGAGGGAGGGAGGAAAGAGGAAAGAAAAGTAAGAAAAGAGTAAAAGAGAAGGAGGGAGAGAAGGAATGATGTGTAGAAGGAAAGAAAGAAGGGGGAAGGGATGAAAGGAGGGCGGGAGGGAGAGAGTGAAGGATGGAAGAAAAGAGGAGGAGAGCTTGGCTGGCCTGGAGATGCGACCGCAGCGGCCTGCTTCCTGGAGCTCATGGGCCTGGCTGGCGCTCCTCACTGTCTCCCTCTTTCTTTTCCTATATTCTACCTACCTTTCATCTCATCATTTGAACTATCTGTTGTCTTTTCCCCTGTAGCCAAAGATGCGTGTCATCCCTGTTCAGGGACCTGGGTGGAGAGGGAGGTTCCTCTGAGTCTGGTGGGGTCTCGGAAGATGCGGGGTGGGCACGTGAAGCACGCTTGGCTCCACCACTGTGTCAGTGCAATGTGGTGTCGCTGTGGCCCAGGGCCCTCGTCTCTCGCTCCACAGAAGGACTACAGGGCAGTCGAAGCACACCACACAGAGGGAAGGAAGGCCTGTGACGTCCACGCCACTTCTCTGCATGTGCAGAGCACCTCTGTGGAGCAGGTGGGCAGAGATGTCGATTTTCCCCTTGTCCTTACGTGCTGCCTCGTGGGACTGGGGTCTACAGCGAGGCAGGGTTAGGTTTGACTGAAAGCATGACAGAGTCAGAACTTCAGGGCAAAAGGAACTTTGCGATGACCAGCAGGCCACAGAGACGGGCTCCTGGTGTGCTCTGGGCTGCAGCCCGCACCAGGCAGCAGGCTCTCAGGGAAGAGCGTCTGGGCACACGGGCCTGAGACGCGCCCCTCCGCCTGCTCTGCAGCCTCTAAGACCTGCTTTCCATTCCCTCTGGCTCCACAGCCTTCCCTTAGCGTAGCCAGCTCTTCCCCAGCCACAGGGAGGGAGAGTGGCAGCCGAGCCCCTCCCCCCACAAATTATAGGGTTTACGAACCAGACACTTATAAAATTTGAGCAGAAAATGCATTTCATCATCGTTCTTGGCATGAGGACAGCAGCACCGGCCCCAGGTCACACATGTTTGCCTGTGCACACGGGGCCTCTGAGCGCAGGCCAAACCCAGCAGAATGCAAGAAACTTTGAAGAGTGCTCAGGACACATCTCGCCAGTGACTAGGTCTGGTTATTGTCCATGTTCCTGTTTCATTTACCCAAAGAGTCCCTCTCCTCCTTTGATGTTCTAAAGATGGAACACTTGAGAAGAACAAGAGCTCAGAAAGTCAAGCACTGTCCCGGTAACCAACCAGCACCTCCCCCACACCCACTCACACACACCAGCTTGACACTGTGATGCCTACAAGGCCTGATCCTTCCAGAAAGGTCCGCATATGGCACGCTCGGCCAGCAGGCTTCCTTTGACAAGTATGACTGCAGAGACTAGGGCAGCCTACTTACTAAACCACACTCTGTAACAGTTTTGGCTTTGAGCATATAGTAGCAACACGTCCTATTTCTAGACATTCTACAAAGGAATCAATCTGCCACCAAAGCTGCCAAGAACCTGGCCTACCCCTTGGCGTTCTCTGAGCCTGCAGTTAATAGAGAAGACGTTGGCTCTGCCTGGATGGTCCATGAGTTGCACAGAGCTGAGAACGAAGGAGAGCAGGCGTGGGGGGCGCAGAGGGCCGGCCGGGCATCAGTGCATCTGTGACCAGAGCAAAGACCACACAGGACAGATGGAAGCAGTCAGTCCTCACCTCCCAGCTTCTGCAGCTGGGATGAGCTCAGACTTGCGTTTTCCTGCATGTAGCTGTTGAAGGGATAAAGGAAAGGATCAACAGCCCAGGTCCTGGTCTTTTAAGGAAGATCCCTAGTCGCTCAGGGCTGAGCACAATGAGGCCAGAAGTAGTGTGGGCAGCCTTTCCTGGTGGGGAGTGGCCCCCTTATGTTTACGGTCCCATTAGGCAGAGGCAGAGCTCAGTCCAGAGGCTCCGCCGCTCAGGGTTTGTCCTCCAGGTTTGGGTCTGCTCTTCCTCGGTGCTAGTGGATTGCATCACGAGTTCTTCCCGCTGGACATTGGTTGACTGAGGTGCAGGTGGGGCACGAGGGGATACATTGCACTCTCCCCACATGACAGGGGACAGAGAGAGGTCCTGTGAAGGTCGTCCTGGTGAGGAGCAGCTGAACAGGGGCATGAAGCTTAGACACGATGAGCCTGGATCAGCAGTGTCCTGGGAGAGGCAGGGCAGTCTGTACCGGGTCACTGGAGATACCTGTGGACCAGGCCGGTCATGGAGAGCTGGGGACCTTGCAGCCTGGAGTGAGGGACATACCACAGAGCAGGACCTGCTGTCGTCAGAGCAACAGCTTCTGGCCCTTTCTCGGGGCCTGAGCTCCCGGGGAACTGGTCTGGGTGCTGTACTCAGGAACAAGAAGCAAGAGCCCTTGGTCTGAGGTGGGCTTGCTGGGACCACACCTCTGGCCAGGGCAGGCGCAGGGTGGCATAGTATTTGAGGGAAACAGACTCAGCTGGGTCCTGGCTCAGCACTTTCCTTAGTCCTTCCCTGGGAATGCCCCCATTCCTCAGCTGGAGACCCACCTGCAGGAGTGGGGGTCACTGCAGGGCACCTCCTCTGCAATCTTTAGAGAGTGATTTCATTCTGGGGTACCATGAAGCCCGTTCCCAGGCCACCCCACCCCCATCTCATTCTGCCCTCCCTGGGGTCCTCTCCCCCTGCTCCCACTCTCCCTGCCCTTTGTAGCCAGCCCTGCAGGGTGTGGTCTGCCCGTTTTTTACACCCTGTTACAGACTCTGCACGCATGTGCAGGCCAAGGGCCACTTTTGGAGAAGCAGGCTGTTTCCCTTGGACAGGGAAAAATCCAGGACAGAGTGAGCGGCCTCACTACCCTCCACAGCAGAGGGTCCCTGAGATGGCGGCGTTCACAAACGCCCATGACTGTCTCCAACGACAGAACTCAAAGTTGAGCTGCCTCGGACCCTCCCACCCAAGCAGCTGTGCTTAAAGGACCAGATTTGAAAGACACTGTTAAAAAAAAGAAAAAAGAAAACGTGGCAGCCAGCAGCCAAGGAGAGGTGGTCACAGTCCCGACACCTCCCCAAAGCAGAGAGGGCCCCACTTTCATACCAGGGATGACAACAGGCCCAGGCAGGCTCTTGGTGACGTCCTTCAGGATGTCACCTGGAGTGTGGGTACAGAGAGGGAAGCTCTCCCTCCGAGGTCCGCAGTGCAGGCAAACCGAACTCAGAAATCGGTGTGCTGCTCTTCGGAAGCGCTCAGTGCTGTCGCCTCTCCACCCACATCCCTGCGTCCCATCCTGCCATCTGCCTTCTAAAATTCACCTCTGCTGCCTGGAATGATTACAAGGTTTACTTTATTTTCACTTTTCAAAAATCCTAATCTCATGTCCCCTTTGAAACGCCCTCAAGCATTGAAAGACGCTGTTTCCTCAACAGGCCACGATTTGGGAGGAGGGGAGTGTCCCCGGGTTGTGTTGGCTCTGCAGCCTGATTCTGGGGTGGTTCTGGGCAGCGCTTCAGCGAGCCTGCCCTGCCTGGCCCCACGCAGGTGGCTGCCGCTCTGGGTGCTGTTTACAAACCATTAATGAAGTGATTGTGGCTCTTTCCACTTGCTCACACTTTTGAACTGTGCAGAGTGACACATTCCTAAACGGGGGACACAGGAGCAGAGAGAGGCCCACAACAGCCTTATTGTGGGGGCCACACAAACACCAGCGGTGCCGGGTTTATATTAACCCAATCAATTAAAGATGGACGGAAAGGCCCGGCCCAGGGCACGGGGAGCAGCAGCCCCGAGTTGCTAGGCGTGCAGGGCTGGCCCCGGGCTCCCCGGCCCGGCCGCTTTCTTCCTGCACAATAAAAGGCTCTTTCAAAGCTGGGCTTCGCAGCAGCGCAGGCAGTGGAAGCACTGCATTCTCTGAATGAAATAAATGTCTCTTTTTAATTCCTGTAAGGTTTGTGTAAATTCCCCGCAGTACAGCACCATTAGGATTCCACAGGAAAGACGCATACATTAGACTACACTGTATCCTTTTGTGCTCGGCACATCAGCTCTCTGCGCCACTGATGCAGACTTTAAAAGCTTCCATAAAGTGGGGGCTCCTGCTGGGGAGACGAGCTGACCGGCCCACTGAAGCCACCTTTGTACTCCAGAGCCTCATTTGAATAAACAGCATGCTGTCACCGGGGAAGGCAGATGGCTCAAGTGCTCCATTCCAGCAGAAAGAGAGAGGGAAACAGAGGATTTGATTCATTTTGTCCTTTCCTTAAACTAAAACATTTCTGGGACCACCGAATTTCCCAACCACACGCAACCGCAGCCCAGGGGAAAGGCACTGCCCGGGAGGGGACGGTCACTCCATCCCTGGACTCCCCGCTTCCCACATGGGTGCTCTCAGCTCTTCTGTGTGCCCGCACACCATCCAGCTCACAACTCCAAAGCGCCTCAGAGGTCGCCCAGGATCGGGGGTCCTGGTATGCGTGCGCCTTGTATGTTCAGCTGCGACTGGACTTAAATTAAACACCACTTCATGGGTTGAACAGTGGTCAGGGCGGATTTAGGACTAGACATAAATTGTCAGACTTAAAAGCCTCATTTCAAGCTGTATTATGTTCACTCTTTTCAGTGGGTGGATAAAGTCTTTCCTCAAGTTAGAAAGGTTTGAATGTCCGCTCTGGTCGATTAGAAAGTGACCAGAGCCCCCTTGATGTGGAGGAAAGGAGACACAGCGGCTCACACATGCCCCAGTCAGCAGTGAGGGTCCCTGCTGGGTCCTGCCTGCCCTGCCCACTTCTTTGATGAGCGGCACCAGCAGAGCCTCTGACACTGAAGAGAGATGGGGCCGTGCATTGCTCAGTATTTAATGTCGTGAGATGAGTATATTCCAGTAGGTTAATGGCATTAATAATCAGGGCTTCTTAGGAGCAGAAGTATTAAGTAAAACATTGTTAAGCATGACTGTGCATGTGAAGTTTCCGTGGACAATTCTTAGAGCCAACTTTGCATTCCCATTTAATATACAGAAGGTATTTCTTTGAATTCCAATTTTTAAAGACTTTCTGAGGTTTGGAAAGGGAAAAGTGTTCATTTTAGAATATGCATTGAGCATTCACTAGCATTCTCAGAAACCTCAAAATATAGTAAGAAGAAAACATCTTCAAGGCCTTGAATGCACAGGGAATGCATCATTTTATACCCGGACTGCACCACAGGTAGTTCAGATTCTCCGTGCAGCAGGAAGAGTAAAAGTTGTCTTAAATATAAACTCTTCACAAATGGAATTTAGGCAATCAGGAAAAATGCACCAACATTAGCAGACTGCATTCTATTAAAAGGTCATTTGTATAGTTTATATATGTAGGGCAAAACTTTTAAAATTAAAATGCTAAATACATGAGATATCTTTTTCAAATGTGCATGCATGTACAAGTGTATTTATTGCTGTGAGCATCACCATCTATGTGTGGTGTTAAGGGATGTTGTGTTACTCCTTTTCTATTTCATTAAAAGTGGTACTGAAGCCCACTGTGCAGTGTGGAGAAGAGCCACACCCGGGCATCCTGGAGAAGGGTGCTGAAGTCCCTGGCAATGTGTTACTTGAAGCAAACCTTTGACATAATTTAAGAGCAGCCACTCTCTCCCGGCATGTCGGCTAATACCTGGGTGTAAGGTCATGTCTGTGTACACTCTGTAAAACAATTCAGGGGACAGCAGGCACAGTCCATATTGTTCCCTGCTGTCAGTCTTCACAACTGATATGAATGGCAGTAGCCACGTCCATCAATTGAGGTCCTCATCAATCAAGGGGCTTCAGGGGAGCCCCTGCTCAGGGCCCAGGCTGGTCCCGCCTCTGCCTTCCCCGGCTGAAGAAAACCTTTGGGAGTGCACTAAAGGGAGCATCTATGAACATTTATGTATGTAGTTTACGCTCACCTCGGGTCAGATAAAGATTTTCTGAGGCTCGAGTGTTTACTCGCTTAACGTTTCCCAAAAGGCTTCAGGGAGCAGGTGGTGGGGAGGGGTGAGCATCCAGCATCCTGGGAGGCAAAACTCAACGAGCCACTCACTGACCAAACTAACACAAAGCTTGTGGTTTCCATTATTTCATTAAAAAAGGATGTAGTTTGAGGACTGTAATGACCATAGCAGGACTTTCTCTTCATCCTTCCTTCACAAAATAATTTTGAAAATATCAAACACAGGCTAATTTGAATTAACACAGATTTTTCTCTGAGGATATCAAACTGGGCAGGGGACTAACTGGGTGGGTTTCTTTTACTTTCTTTGCTTCTTCTTAAGATAAAAAGATATCCATTCAAGAAAATGGAAAGTGAAGTCAACAAAATATTGGGGGTTGACAGGGACGAAGAGCAGTTGGGGCACCAGAGGCCGTCCTTCCCTGGCCACTCTGTGCAGGAGGGAGTCCTGCAGTCACTGACTAGAAGGTCCTGGCCAAGGTTCCTTGCCTTCCCTCACCATGGAGTCCAGGTTTCCTTCCCGAGAAGACACCGACGATTCCTCTCTGAGGATAAAGATGGAAAGGAGCAAAAAGACAGATGGGGATGCTGAAATTCCCAGGAAGGTACCCACCCACCCACTGTCACAGTCAGACCATCAGTCTGCAGGCTCCTGCAGCATCCAGACCGGGGAGACTTTCCCATGTCCCTCTCTTCAAGGCAGACAGAGTATGCAGGGGATACTCCAGAAGGCCAGAGACTGGAGGGACATGAAGTCCACAGTGACAGAGCAGAGCTGAAGCAGACAACAGAGATATGTAGCCGCAAACCAAGAACCGCTGCTAAGGAGTTGAGCATCTGAGAAGCAGGGCGAATTCTGGGGGTGAGTGCATGCTACACTCTAGTCTGCAGGCAGGTGGACCTGTTATCAGCTGTTGTCATATTCAATATGTGAAGTATGTATAGTATTGTGCAGATTTTTAAAAAATGAGAGGACAGGAAAGTGCAATGGGGCAGATCTTTCATATGGTAGGCAAAAAACAAAAAGATGGAAAATGGGAAGAAAAGTGCAAGAAAATTAGAGGATCAACTCATGAGTGTCACTACCTGACTAAGGAAGGACAGCTCAGAGACTAGAGGGTCGAAAAGAGGCCACTGAAACAGCTGCAGGATCGTGTCAGATTCCCCCCACATCGAAGCTTCCATTGGTCACTGAGCGCAAAGTATGATTAAACACCAAACCAACCAAACAGGCACTAGAAAAACCAAACTACTTTCCCCCTCTAAACACTGTTGCAAAACTTCAAACCCCTGGGGAAAAGAGGTGGGAGACAACCCCTGATGACCAGGGCATGGAGAAGACTTGAGCAAGGCTGTCTCCAGAGTCAAGGGGGAAGGAGAGGCAGAGGCTTAGGCTTGCAGACTCTCCAGGCCGCTTCCAAGGCCGCAGGCAGGACCTGTGAGACAAACAGGCATGTGAGTCCAGAGGACAGAGGACTAGGGTCCAGGAGACAGGCCTGGAGCAGGAGCAGAGCAGAGGCCACCCTGCATCCTGACGTGATGGAAGGAGTAGCCCAGGAAGCAGACAGTCTGGGGCAGTTGGAACTCAGCATTCCAGGGAAAAGTCACACAGGAGAAATAATGGGAACAATGGGACTTCTTTTTTGTTTTTCAAATTTTGATAAATTGGTATGTACAGGCGTGCGGAAAACCATAGAACTGGTAAGTCAAGTAAAAGCAGGAAACACTGCATAAGAAAGACATTGTGAACACAGTATGTTCTGTACCCCACATGTGGAGAAATGCAGACTAAGGGCCAAGTTCGCCTTTAGCCAAGACTTGAAAAGTGCTTATATTAGAAGTACATGTTAGAAGGAGTGCGGGGTGAGGGACGGGGAGGGTGTGTTCGTGGATGAGATACCTTCTAAACGTTCCTGCAGAGGGATAATAGGTGCTGTCTATGATAGAAAAGCCAAGCAGTAGAAATGCATGCTACTCATACGCAGAACTGCATATCACAAGGAAGGGGGCCAATACCAAGTCTCTGTGCCAGAGAGCCTGATGGGGTGGAGGCAGGGGAATGCCTTACTTGGTAATCATCCTTTCTGAACTATTTAACTTTATAATCCATGGGCACACAGTATTTTGATGACAAGTTATAAGTAATGAAAAGCAGAAATAAAATGTTCAGGGGAGTTTTTGAGGAATTTTGAGTAATGAGTTTTGAGAAACCTGTTTATAGAAGTCCACCCTCACTGCTGATATCAGGCACAGAACTCACGGTCCTCAAGAGCACCCCAGCTTTAGTAAATCACTAGAAGGGCCACTATGCCTGAAAGTCACCTGCTCACTGTAAGGGCTTATCACAGGGAAAGAACACAGATAGGAAAATCAGTCCAGGGAAGAAGCCCAGCAGGCACAGGGTAGGAGGGTGTCCCACATAGAGCTTCGTCACTCCGTGGAGTCAGTGTGAGCTGTCCCTGGACCTGATATGTGCTTACCTGCCCAAACCCACACCAGGGGATAGAGTCAGGATGGGGACCCCAGGACTGACTGAGAGCCCATGCGGCTCCCTTAGGCTTTGTCTCTAAACCCTGCACCTGCAGACCAATCCCTTTTCCTACGTCACATGAATGGCCCCCTGTCCTGGCCAGCTACCACCCTAAGCCAAATGCTTTATCTAGGTCTCTTAAGACCACTCTCCAGAAGGCCAGGGCAAGGTTCCACTCTTTCTGGGCAAAGTTAATTTTCTTATTTTATAGGTGGCAATGATGTTACCTATGGATCTCCTTTTATTAGGGTCCCACTGGAGAGATGACTGAGTAGTAAATGAAGAGGCTAATGGATGGGTCTTGATTTGTGTCTTAAATGTTGCAATATCCAGATGAAAACATAAGGCCCAAATGTTACACTATATTAAAGCCTGGTACTAGTTGACATCAGCTGAAATTTGATTACCTGGAAATTGAGGATTATGATCTCATTTTGAACTTTTACAGCATAGATGTAAAGAAATCAACATTAAATTTATCCTCGTGGTCAGCAAAGAGAAGTTTAATTTCCCAGAAATTGTTTGTACGAATCAAAATCTTTCTTTTTTTAACAGTTTGCAACTTTTTAAAATTAATTTTTATTTTTTCTAATTAGTTGTACATGACAGTAGAATGCATTTATACATTTTGATAAATCATACATAAATGGAGTGTAATTTCTCATTTTTCTGATTGTACATATTGTAGGATCACATCTGTCATGCAGTCAGATATGTGCATGAGATAATAATGTCTGTTTCACTCTACTAGCCTTCCTACCCCATACCCTTCTCCTTCCTTCACTCCCCTCTGCCTAATATAAAGAACCTCTATTCTTCCCTAGTGACCCTCCCCTTATTGAGAATTAGCATCTAAATATCAGAGAAAACATTAGGGCTTTGGCTTATTTGGCTTAGCATGATACTCTCCAACTCTACACATTCACCTGGAAATGCCATAATTTCATTCTTCTTTAAAGTTGAGTAATAGTCCATCATATATATTCACCACATTTTCTTATCCATTCATCTGTGGAAGGGCATTTAGGTTGGTTCCATAGTGTAGCTATTGTGAGTTGATCTGCTGTAGACATTGACGTGGCTGTGTCACTGTAGGATGCTGATTTTAAGTCCTTTGGGTATAAACCGAGGAGTGGGATAGCTGGTTCAAATGATGGTTGCATTCAAAGTTTTCTTAGAAATCTCCATATGGCTTTCCAGAGTGCTTGTACCATTTTGCATTCCCACCAGTAATGCATGAGAGTACCTTTCCCCCCCCACATCCTCATCAACATTTATTGTTGCTTATATTCTTGATAATTGCCATTCTGATTGGAGTGAGATCAAACCTTATAATAGTTTTGTATGCATTTGTCTAATTGCTAGAGATGTTGAACATAAAATACTTGGGAATCAATCTAACAAAAGAGGTGAAAGACTTCTATAATGAAAACCACAGTAGTGGACTATAATGTCCACTTACTGCCTGTGGACACCTGTGGCAGAGCTGAGAACAAGAAAGGGCTAGTGGCCGCCCTGAGGGACAAGACAAGCCTCCCCACAGGGCAGGAACTCAGACCTCTGCTTCAATTCTCCTAATTGAAGAAAACCTTAGAAGATGGAAAGACCTCCCATGCTCCTACATAGGCTGAATTAATATTATGAAAATGGCCATACTACCAAAAGTGTTGTACAAATTTAATGTAATTCCTTTTAAAATCCCAATGACATTCTTCATAGAATTATAAAAGCAATCATGAAATTCATTTGGAAAAATAAGAGACCCAGAATAGCTGAAGCAATCCTCAGCAAGCAAAGTGAAGCAGGAGGTATCACAATACCAGACCTCAAACTCTTAGTAATAAAAACGGCATCGCATTGGCACCAAAACAGACACACAGACCAGTGGTATAGAATAGAAGACACAGAGACAAACCCATATAAATACAGGTGTCTCATACTAGACAAAGGTGCCTAAAACATTCACTGGAGAAAAGTAGTCTATTCAACAAATGGTGCTGGGATAAATGGAGAGCCGCGTGTAACAAAATGATTTAAACTTTTATCTCTCACCCTACACAAACTCAGCTCGAAGTGAATCAAAGACTTAGGCACTAGATCAGAGACCCTGTACCTACTAAAGAAAAAGTAGGCCCAAATCTTAACCATGTCAGCCTAGGATCTGACTTACTTAATAAGACCCCTAAAACTCAAGAAGTTAAATCAAGAATCAATGAATGGGATGGAATCAAACTAAAAAGCTTCTTCTCAGCAAAAGAAACAATCAATATTGTGAAGAGAGAGCCTACAGATTGGGAGAAAATCTTAACTACATGCACCTCAGAGCATTAATCTCCAGGATATATAAAGAACTCAAAAAACACCAAATAAACCAAGTAACCCATCAATAAATGGGCTAAGGACCTGAACAGACACTTCATAGAAGAAGATATACGGTCAACAAATAAATGAAAAAATGTTAAACATCTCTAGCAATTAGAGAAATGCAAATCAAAAGCTTTATTTCTCGTATCCTAATTATCATTTGTAATCCTTTGACATAAAGAATTATTTCTGTGCCAAACAGATGTAAGAATGTGGCCACTTCAAAAGGACAACTCCTTCCCATAGGCTACACATCACTTGACCTCCAAGAGGAAACAGCAGATTCCTGGCTGTATGCAGTAGAAGATGACAGAAAAGTCACCAAGCAAATGAGCCAGTGAACTGAGTCCAGTCAGTTCAAAATGTCAAGGTTTCCTTTTAAAACAAATGGTTATAAAACTGGACTGTAGCGTTACATCGCTGTGTATTATTCTAGCTCATGGAAACGAAAGGAAAACAAATGCATTTTATTAACTTTAGAGCAACAGCACTCACACACACTCACGCTCACCCAGGCACACATTCAGAGACAGACGGAAGGCAGGAGAAAGGGCGCAACTCCTGGGTCAGTTTCCGCTATCGATCCACTCAGGGTTTTCCTGAAGCTTCGCTTAGATTTAACTTTGAATTTAGGGAAGGACAAATATTCATCAGAAACATGAAATGAGGAGTTGTGGTTGTTAGGAGCAATTCCTAACAACCGGATGGAAGCCCTTCACAAATGCCCTCTGCCCCTGAGGCCCTGAGCTACCTTTGAGGTAACAGGCCGCAGCGACTCTGAGGGCTGCATCCTGGTAGTTTCTGTGGTGGCTGATCTTAGGAGTGTCTGGGTGTCCTGTGCGGTTTCCAAACAAGAAAAGGAGGCACTCAGAATCAGGCCGCACTGCAGTCTGCTTGTGCCCTCGCCCTGCACAGTGCCCACTGGGGTCCTGTGGTGACTGGTGGGCCCAGCACAGTCCTGCTCCCTCAACTCTCAACCCTGCCCATCTCCCGGGAGCCAGCTGTGGGTCCTGTGGGGTCCCACCTTGACTCGACCCCACAGTCTGTCCTCCGCAATCACCCCCAGGATATGACCAGGCCAGACCCAGGAGAAGCACTGGCCAGTGCCAAGCTCCTGTGAGGCAGTGAGGCTGGAGGAGGACCCTGGGCTGGACAGGCAGCCTGTGGACACCTGTGACAGAGCTGAGAACCACAAGGGGCTGGTGGCAGCCCCAAGGAACCAGGCCAGCTTTCCTGCAGGGCAGGAGCTCAGACTTCTGCTCCTGCTGTCCTCTCAGGCCAGCGGTGCTGGGTCTGGCGGGCAGCTGAGGGACTAGCAGAGCTCCACAGAGACTCAGGCCCTCCCATGCCTTTTGCCATACAGCGCTTGGCTCCGGGTGCAGTGACCACATGCTGTGTGTGCTCACCCACAAGATCAGGAGCAGGGCAAGTTCAGCGGGGCTGGTCATCCACTCACGTCTTGAGAAAGCAGGAGAGGCCTAAAAATGTCCAGGGCTCTTCAATAAAGCTGAGAAGGAGTAATATACCTTTACCCTGTGGTGCTTAAATTATCCTGTCTTCAACCCAAAGGAGCCCTCCTGCGGATCCTGTGTCTTCCTGACGCGAATCTCCAGTGGCCATAGCTGCCTTGTTTGGCAAAAATGATGTCGCAGCCTCATGGGAACGGAGCTTCTCTGTGCCTGGAATGAGCCGCTTCCCAGGAAACTGCGAGCTCAGCCAGAAAGACCCTGGCTGCTCCAGCCTTGCTTCCGGGCCTCTTCCAAAGCAGAGCAGGGAGACACACACACTTGGAAATGGAAACAACACAGCGGAGCCACAAGAGAGTGAGCCTCTAAGAACTCTAGCCACCCCATGTGCTCTCCTCCTCTGCCTCTCTCCCTTCTCCCTAAACATTCTACTGCCCGAATATGCGCATTCCTCTGTCCCACAGCACACACACCTGGTTTCAAACTGAAGACACTTGCAGTGCTACTGGACGTGGGCCCTGCGTGAGGACGGAGCTCCTGGGAGCCGCCTGTCTTGAGGCAGTGCCTGAGCAGCACACAGCTTCCGAGCAGCGGGCACAGACCCCTGGGCGTCTTAGTGCTCTGGCTCCCCAGGGCGGGGGATGCTGCTTCCCAGGGCTGTGGGCCGGCTTCTCACGCAGCAAGGACATGACTTTCCTTTTACTGAATTAGCCACTCCTTGGAACATTACATTTTATGAAGAGGTCATTGTTTAATTCTTGGTAGATACATTTGCTTTCTTTAATTTAATAATGTGGGTTAATGCATTCTTTCAAGGTTATAAAGTCCAAAACTTTGTAAATTAATTTTAATAAACCTAGGTTTATGCACTTATTTAAACATGTTGTTCACAGTGAAAACCACTTAAAGGTTTTTTTGTTTTTTTGTGTTTTTTTTTTTTTTAGGATAAACACTCAAATTTAGTATTTTTAATGAGATATAACAAGAATTATTGAAGGAGTAGGAAAAAATAATGGTACGTGAAATCCACAGTCCAGCTGTGCCACAGATTCTGAGTCAGTTGTCCTCCTTGGATTTAAGGAAGAAAGGACGGGGTGAGTAGGAATCAGCCACACTTCTGTTCTCCACTCTGGGTGTTTCCTACTACCTTGGCATTACTTGCTGGAGCTCTGTGTGCGTGTAAGACAGAGAGAATGTGTCATGGAATATTCCAGTTCCCTTGACCTTATGACAACTAGCTGAAACCAAATGTATGACTAGGCCGAGCTGCTGCCCGACCTGGATTAAGGACATCGTCCTGGACATTTGGCTATGCTAAGCACCCCTCTGTGTGACTGTGGGAACTCTGATCTCTCAGGAGTAAGTTTTGCTCTGCTTGTTTCTCAAGTGAGTAGCAAATGCCTCTGAAATATTTAGAAATTGGAGGATCAAAGGTTCTTTCAAATGACAAGAAATTGGAATGTGTCTACTTTGGTATTGTATACTATCTGGTTCTTGCTGAGATTTACCAATATTTTTAATAAACTTTATTCTGTGTGGACACTGTAGCTTTCTGACATACTGTTCTACCATCCGTGGCTTGGTAATTACTTCATGCATTTGGCCTAGAGACTCCTAAATTGAAAATAAGGTGCAATGCTTCAATATAATGGCCTCCTCCTGATGTGTTTGGCCTGGTGTAAAATTAAGGAACTAGCATTTCTCCCTTCCTCCCTCATTGCTCCAAACTCTATCAGTAGTTGGTGAGTGCCCATAACTGTATTTCCAACAAAGATTACACAGATATTTCTGTCCAGCTACATGTCCTGCAGGGCTGGTCCGCGGTCTTCCGATCAGTAAAAATGTAATAACATTTTCACATAGTCAATATTTAATTCCGTAAATGCAACTGGTAGTTGTAATCTAGGTTATTAACCACACGGTGATTTATGACAGAGGGCAGACGGTGGCGGGGGCAGAGCAGTAGGAAAGTCCTCTGGTGACAATAAAAAGGTTATAAATTTCATAGCTCGGCCTGAGAAATGTATTTATATCCTATATTAAGAATAGCTTTTTATAAATTTTAATGATCCATGTTATTAATGGGGCTGTCATCATCATTGCCTATATGAGTCTACAGTCCTGGATTTTTTTTTTCTTTTACTTTTCCATCAGCTAAAGGTTTTGTGAAAAAAAAAAAAAAAAGTGTTCTTATTAGCTATTTGCCAAAAAAATCTTTTAGAGTTATAAGCCTATCATTGTTTCCCTGGACTGCCAAGCCTGTGAGCAGTAGTTTGCATAAAGTTTTATGGTCAAGGCAAAGGTTGGGCTAATTGGCTAGAACACAATTGGCACTCTATCATGTTTACAAAGGCCGAGTCAATATGCAGAAATAAAGTCAGGGCATATCAAAAAGAGAAACTTATGTATGGAAATTGTCCTTCTCTTTGGCTCCCTGTTCCTTTGCTGGAAACCCACATGATTTCCAGCTACACTTGAAAGTGCACACACATCTGCCCAACTGCAGCTCAACAGACTTTCAGGAAAGTTCACCATGCACATAAATCTTTGCAACTTTATGTCAAAATGCATGTGAGAGATGAGTGGCCAATAGGAGTACTTAGCAGGTGTCTTGGCCCATTTCCTGTGTCTACAACAAAATACCCAGATTGGAATATTCAGTAGGAATAGAACTCACTTGGCTCATGGTCTGGAGATTGAGAAGTCCAAGAGTTTCATGCTGGCATAAGAAGAGGGCCTTCCTGCTGCATGGCACCCGGGCAGAGGGCATCTTGCAGAGGGTCCTTAAGCGAGCTAACCAGGTCTCCCCCATGAAATCACTGATGCCCTGCTGGGAGCCCTACCCCACCTTTGCTCCATGTGACCCTCATCTCCCGCCAAGGGCCCCTCCTCCAAGCCTCATCAGCACGTGGCTCTGGGCCTAAGTCTCCAGCACAGGTAGCTTTAGGGTTGCATTTGGATCATAGTAGTGAGGTGGGGCTCCAGCTGGGCAGGTGGGGGGAGGCGAGGTGCTCACTGGGGTCTGGCATTGTGGTTCTTCCTTTGCTCAGACATCATTTTCAAAACCAGACCCTTATAGGGCCATCTGAAACACCCAGACGGAGTATTAGAGATGGGTCCAAAGAACTTCTCTTCAGACAACCCAACACAGCTGGAGAACAGGCTTCTCCAGGTGCAGGTGGTCAAGATCAACCTAGGTCACTGGTTTTCTGCCAACGATTGTACAGGTTGAAGAGAGAACCAGGTAGACAGGATGATTCCTTTTTAATAACAACAAATCCTATCTAAGTGAGGCAATTATTCTTAACATTTTTACATACAAAACTAACATTTTGATCATTTTACTTTATTTTTTATTAGAGCATCATAGTTATGCATAATAGTTGGGTTCATCTTGACTAAGTCATATTTGCATGGAATTTTTAAAAAATTTTCATATTTTCTTTTTGTTTATTTTCTTTAGATATACATGATAATAGAGTATATTTTGAAAATGAAGTTTTATCAATATAAATCGATTTCAGTCAAATTTGAGGACTAAATTTTTAATGATTTTTTAAGCTGTTAATTTCTTTCTATAAATAGCACAAAAACTTCTTAAAGTTATTTATTTCATGGTTATTTTTCAAACTAAAAAATGTCTATATGTTTTTAATAAGAAGGTCCATATCCATTGTATTAGGAAAGATGGTAAGGAGTTTTCCAATATCTTTGTCACCTAAGAAAATTAGTTATGTCATGAGCCATGAGAGTGGCTTATCAGAGCTGCACATAACATTTTAAGGGCTTTTCCTCTTTTCTCTGTGGCTAATGCTGAATTAGAGATAAAACATGAGAGAATCTGGGTTCAATGAAAATGCAGAAACTTCTTTTCTGTTTTCTTGTCTCTGTTTTTCCCTCCCTCTTGTGCTCCCTCCCTCCCTTTCCCCGACTCCAGGAGAGATGCACTAAGTGCAGCTTGGAACTCTGGCTGAATTGCAACCAAGGACAGAAGCCAGGACAGTGCACTGCAGGTCTAACTGTCCCTCCCTGCTTCTCCCTTCTGTCCCCTGCAGTAATGGGGCCAGAACTGGGTCCCTTCATGAGGGAACATGTCATGTTTGTTCAGGAAAGACTTGGTGGGAGCCCACACGGCTTCACCAGCCCTGTGCTGGTCAGGAGGTCACAGACCTGCCTGAGGTTCAGCCCTTCCCCAGTGAGGGGACAGGACGGACACCACTGGTGACATTCTGCACTGTCTGTGTCCCTACCTTATGTCACATGACCTCAAGTTCTCTTCACTGGGTTCCCAACAATCCCTGTCCTTAATCTGGATGAGTAATGAGGAATTTGCTGATGACCCGTGAGGTGGATACAGGAAGTGGCCACTCACACTGCTGGAACAGAGCCTACAGGTCCCACGTGGCTCTGTGGGCCTTGAGCAGCCCTGCCGTGCCTCTGCTAGTCACCCCTGCTGGGATTCGAGCATCCACTCCTGTCTTTCTTCCTGGGATTCTTCGCCTCCACCCCAGGTCAAAGCCCCACACACGTGTTTTCTGAAACACTGCTCTTTCACTGACCCTTGGTTTCCACGGGTGGCCAGGCCTGGGATAGTGAACTTCCACCTCAGATGTCGCTTAAGTCATTTCACCAAAACCACAAATCACCTCTCGCTATCACAAGAAGGAGTGTGGGACCCCGGCCAGGGCTGCTCCCCAGGCCTGTCTGCGAGCACACCCACAACAGCCCCCTGTCCCACTGGCACAGGGGGAGCTTCCACCACCTGCAGGAGCTCCACCTCACCCACCTCCACAAGACTGGGATGCTGCCCGTGCCACCTCTGCACTCCTGCCAAGCTAGTCCTGGGGACTGAGTGTGACAACTGTGCCCTTCAGCCTGGAATCAAAAATGGGCAGTGGGCAGGGATCCAGCTCAGAATGCGGAGGCCCTGCCTGAGGGTCTGCAGTAGGGCCAGAGCGAGGGGCCTCTAGAGGACTCCGTGGGAGGAAACAGGGAGTCCTCTTGTCCTTGAGGGTCATGAGATCTCCAGAAGCTGGCTAGTTCGTTATGGAATTTGAGCATCAGCGTCTCCACGCTCCTACAAATGATGAACAGTGTGTAAAAATCATAAAATATTCCAAGAACTTATGAGCATACATTAATTATTTGAGTTATTTTAAAATTGATTATAATTCTATTTATGCCTTTGATATATTTGTATCTCTTTTCCCTTAAACTGAGAGCCATGTTTTCTAGTGTTAGATTTTTCTCATTCACTTGATGTAAAACATATGAAATTGTTAAAAAATCACATGCCATTGTTAATACGTTCAGTAGAAGGAGCGAGTGGAGTTCAAAGCCTTCCCAGTGCCTTTGCTATCCCTCGAGTGTGTTCCTCTGAAGATAGCATGTTAGTGTGTTGCGCCATCATGATGTCCAGCCCTGCTTTCCTCTGAGTGGCTGTGATGTCCATCTGACAAGTTTTTGGAGTTATGTGTTTCATTTTGTTTTGATTTTAGGCATTATAATTTCTTTCTTTCTTTTCCCCCTTAATGTGTTGAATGTCATTACATTTCCATGACTTGAGTGTTCAGCTGTGTAACTCAAGGGCCTTCAGAACACCGAGCCCTAGAACCAGCCCCTACACCCTAGAGAAAACACCCCACTGTGTCCGCTGGACAAGGGTTCTAAGCTCTCCCCATGACCATCGCCCACGCACACACTGCCCTGCCCAGCACAGGAGCCCCTGTCCACTGCTCCACATGGCTCTCCTCCTCTGAGCTTCACTTTATGAATTTCGGCTTGGACAAGGGAGGCACTGGCCAACAGAGGACCTGCGTCTGATGGTGGGCTCGAGCCCCTCTCCAGCACTTGCCAGGGCTGTTCCCACGCTCTGATGCCTCAGCATCCTTCCTGGTAAAATGGGGAAATGGAGTCTTAGTCCGTTTTCTGCTACTGTAACTGAATACCACAGACCAGGCAGTGTCTAAAGAAGCCACAGTACTTCTTACTGCTCCAGAGGAAATCCAGGTCAAGGGAACTCCTCTGGGGTGGGCACTCCTGCTGGTGGAGACCCTCTGCAGAGGCCCCAGGGGCATAGGGCCTCACATGGGGACCTGCAGCAGGTTTGCTCACGTGGGTCTTTCTTCTTACAAGGCCACTCACTCTACCCTGGGAGTCCCGCCCTCATGATGTGGGCCATTCTCCTCACCTCCCAAAGTCCCCACTTCCAGAGACCCTATGACATTGACAAGGACTTGGAGATAGAGTTTCAACATAAGATTTGGAGGGCAGAGGCCAAGACCAGAGCAGATGATACCTACCTTGTGGACTTGTGCCATATTGGGAGAGTTGATTTTTTAATGTATTGCAGACAGCATTTGACCCACAGGGAATACTCAGTGTTTCTTTTTTTTTTAAATATATTTTTAGTTGTAGGTGGAAACAATGTCTTTCTTTCTTTATTTTTATGTGGTGCTGAAGATCAACCCCAGTGCCTCACACATGCAAGACAAGTGTTCTACCACTGAGCTACAGCCCCAGCCCCAATACTCAGTGTTTAAGTGAAGCTATTATCAGCCTAGTGGTGCCCAAGCGGGAAGAGGGGATGATTCTGTGATGGACCCTCGGTGACCTCTGGAGCTGCAATGGAGGCTGTGCTGCTGGCCTGAGCTCAAGGAAGACAGGGTGCTTCCAGACATCAGCACAGGACATCTCCCCTCAGTGACGAATTTTCTAGCCCAAAATATCAATAGTGCTGACATTTGAATCATAACCAATGTGAGTCATGTTTACAAAGCAAGAAAATGGATGAAAAATGGTGAGTGTAATAGCTAAATATAGATTTGTTTCTACTTTATAAAAGTGTAGCTCACTAAACTCTGCTCAATGAGCACAATTTCCTCTTTGGACTCAGGTGATCATCTAGATTAAAGCAGATAATGTAATCCCCTTTTAACTGAAAATAGCCTCAAACAGCACCCTTGTGTTTCTCAAACTAGACGGACATGACAGTATTCTCTAAATATTTCCTCTTTAAACTTATGACTCATGTAGAAAATACTTCTTCTTAGTAGCCAGGTCCGTCTCTCATGGAGGGAGGAGAAGCACGTGTACAGTCAGGAGGACAGGTAGCTGTTTCATTTGTTCACAAAGCTGTGGTCATGTTTTCATGAACTCAATTACCTAACAAAAAGGCCACCGGGAAAGGATGCAGTAATAATTCCATTCCATGGAAGCAGGCAGAAAGCAGTAACTTCTCATAACACACACACTAATGACGTCTACCATCAATTACTTTGTCCATTTCAACTCTATGTTGTTTTTAATTCTATTTTTCTACACAATATAAGAAGTATAAAATTATACGTTTTTAAGGAAAAAACCTTGACACATTTATAAAAGTTCTTTAAGTGTTTAGGATCAACATGGTATGCAGGGCGATCTGAGTGTTACGTGAAACACTAGCCTCGGATTGCAGAGTGAGGAATTTGAAGACTCCAAGCTGCCAGGTCATTCAGCTCCAGGTGACCTCAGAGAACTGTCCCTGGATGCTAGAGCTCAGCTAGTGACAAGCCAGATGTCATAGTTCAGCTGGCAGGATTTGGGAACCTGCATTCAAGAGTCAGGCAAGCTAGTTACAGCCTTGAACCAGTCACAGAAAGCACTCTGAGCCGGGATTTGCTCACATGTCATGAGGAGAAAGCTCAGATTCCTTTATTTTGCCGGGACATAATTTAAGCAAAACACCCAGCCCAGAGCCACACAGGACCAAGAAATATCAGTGTATTTGCTACAGCAAAACACAAATGTGCTGTGATGTGTCTCATACAACATCCCAAGAGGTTCTGCCCACTCTGCAAGCTCCCTGGGCCAGCAGAAGGACAGTGAGACATCAGCAGGAGAAGAGGGACGATCTACTCAGAGGTCCCGGGGCATGGTGAACGTCACGGTGGTCAACTGGAGGGTGAGGAAGAGCCAGGCTGAGTGTGCACAGGGTGTGGGGCTCTAGAGGCATCCAGTCTCTTCCACTCCCGTTGTGAGTTCATCCCACCACGTGGAACCTCCTTATGCTGGTGATAAGAGATCTCATGCTCAGGGAATGCAGGGGATGTGCACCACTGGCAGAAGCAGAGAGGATATATTTGAGCATCTTCCAGGCGCCCTGGGTTGCCATTCTTCAGGAAGTAGGCCTGAACATATCCAAGGACAAGGATGTGACCTGTGAAGAAGCAGAGCAGGGAGAGATGGTCAGGAGAAGCACCAGATCAACCTGTCTCCTGGGCTCACATGGCAAAGGCTTTGAAAAGAGACCATATGGGACCCTTCCCTGGATCTAAGGCCACCTGTCCCAGGACTGAAATGAGAACAGGTGCAAACCCTGAGAAACACATTTCCTCAAGATTTGAATGGCTTTCTTTTGGCACAAGAAAATCATGGCTAAAGAAATAATGAAAGCAGTGAAAAGTAGTCTTCTGTCTGAACCAAAAATATTATGAAATAAATTAATGCATGGTCAAATAACTGAAATCTTAGATGAAAAGTAAATTTAATGAAATGTTACATAACTGCCATGTTTAAAGACACAAAGTTTATCTTGTTTTTTGGTAAATTCTTACCTTTGTTTACCTTGAAAACACATGCTCCATACTTTGAAAAATGGGTTTAAACATTTAAATATGCATCAGAATGTTCTCTTGAACCACCACTGACATTTCAGCACTTGCATTCACAGCAGGAAAGCAGATGAACCAAGAGAACATCCTCCTCGCGGCCTGGCTGGTCCGGGGCATCCCTCCGGAGGCTCTGAGCTGACAGCGTCTCTCTAGCTGGGGGACACTCCAGTCAAGCCACCTGGGAAAGACTCCATCAGGACCGTCCAATGAAGCCATCATATGTCTTCATTATCAGTTGAAATCAAGCTTCACTCTTGGGGTTTCCAACACGTGTGTTCCTGTATGCATTCATGATAAAGAGAAACACCCCCAGCTGTGGAAGGTGTGTGGCCCGTGCCTGTTTCTAGACGACATCAATGGTCCCCTGGGAATATTTCTTTCTACGATTTTTGCTTTATGAACAGCGATGTGCTTGGCTACGTGCTATGTGCTCTTTCTCACCTGGACAGAGAAAAGGTGGCTACTTCCCCTACACCCTACGTGTGCCTGGTGAAGACTTTCAAGCCCTACATGTTTGGGAAAACATTTGCACTTACTAATTCAGAATAAACTCTTACTCAAGGTAGTTAATTCCACTTTCCAATCAAGAGAAACCCTGCTTTCGCCAGGTCAGTAGGTGGGAAGGCTACTCAAGTGCCATTGCACCAGGTATCCAGGACTGAATGACGCAGTGGCCTATTCTGCAGCCTCCGGGACCAGAGGGGCATGCTGCCCGCTTTGTGCTAGGTGCTCCGTAAATGTTCAAGGGTTTCATGTGATCACCTGCTAAATACATATTCAAGACTGGCATAATTTATATGCACTAATGTGAACAAACCTCCAGGTTGAGAAACAAATGCAGGGAAAACGAAAATAAACATGAGGCAGACGGATTTTAACCAGAGTCTTAAGTGCACACCAAGCAGCAATCTGCCGTCATCATCTGGGCCGTGACACTTGTGCAGAGGTCAAGCAGGGCTCACGTAAACACAGGGCATTAGCCTCCCATCCAGTTCAAAGCCCTGGACCAACTAGCAGGGACCTGGAATCCAGGAACTTTGCCAACGCTCCGCAGAGGTGTCAGCCTTCTTGTGACAGCTACACACACCGAGAGGGAGCAGAGAGCTCAGTGGCCCTCAAGCTCCATCCAGGGCTCTCGCCGAGGCCCACAGGGGAGGGTCACCAAGCATTCTGGCAGCGGTTGGCTGTACAGGGCTTGGATGAAGGCCATGTGGGTGAGATGTGGGTCGGTTGGTTTAGGCACCATTGCTACGGAAGAGTTCTTAAACCTGGGCCCCAAGGCTGAGTCAGCCCAGCGTCACCCAGAGAGAACACACTCCAGAGGTGGCCCCGGCCCATGAGGATGTCCTTCACCTGACTCCTCATTACCAGCCACTTTGATATTTAAGTGCTAGTGTGAGAAATGTTGCTCATGTGTTTGTTTTTTGGAGAAGTTGGATCTCCTTTCTCAGCCTAGTTAAGGCTGGCAATGACTCTTGTTAGCATTATTTCTACATAAAGTCACTAACAGCCTGTCATATAATCCTGCCGCCTCCGTCCCAGGAGACATCTGGTCCCTCCTTTGGAGCAGCCTCAGGTCAACAATGCATGTGCCTTTCTCCTGCAGCATGCGCGCCCTCTCTTTGATGGACCTCCTTCCTCTCCATCTATCCAACACGACACGGCCAGGTCGATCTCAGGAACCCTCCATCGAGCCACTTTGCACAGCCACATGCCTGGCTCCTGTACTGAGGAGCATGGGTTGGAAAGACGGGATACATGTCCTATCCTGGTGAGCAGGCAGTGACAGTCCTGTGGTTTGTGCCCTGAAAGGAGGGGACTGAAGAAATGTGCGCTTGACTATGGGCCCAAGGATTTGTGGTTGCCAGGAGTAGATGCTAATGGTGACAGAAATCGCTTGCAAAATAGTCACGTGTGTCACAAGCAAAATTCTCCTACAAAGTGTGGTCAGAAAACTGCTCAAAGTCTGGAACTGCAGCTTCATCAAGACCGTGAAATTGGGGCTCGCTCTCCTCAGAACCCAGAGGGGGGTGTGTGGGGACAGCGGACCTCCCCACCACACTGTCTAGAGGCTATGCAGTGAGAGTCCAGAGGGAACGGGACTCCCTGGCTTGGGCCAGGGACTACTTCCTCTGCGGAGGAAAGGGCAGCAGAGATGCGTGGAGATGACACCTTTCAGGATGGATTTGAAGGATGATTGGGATTCAGATAATCAGAAATGACTCGACAGGAAGGAATCTGGGCAGAACCACTGATCTGTCAAGGGGGAGTATGAGGACTTCACAGGCAACAGGCAGCTTGAGCCTCAGATTGTGGAGAGCCACCGTTAAAAGACCTATTGCTTCCTGTTTTGCACTCTGTTCAAGCAAAGCACATGTGCACCAGCTGGGCACAGTGGTGCAAGCCTGTAATCCCAGCAGCTCGGGAGGCGAGGCAGGAAGATTGTGAGTTCAAAGCCAGCCTCAGCAAATTATGGAGACCCTAAGCAATTCAGTGAGATCCTGTCTCAAAACAGAATATAAAAAAGGCTGGGGATGTGACTCAGTAGCTAAGCACCCCTGAGTTCAATCCCCATCCTGCTAAAACAACAAATGAAAAGAAAACACACATGCCCCTGTGTTAATGTATCCATGACGCCTGCACACACATCTTTCCACGGGACATGGAGCTCCATTGCTTGTGCGAACAGGTTAAGGACACTGGTGTGGTTTTGTCCTGCAGGACCGTGTTGGGGGGAGAAGATGGCGAAGCCTGGAGGAAGGGACGTGGGAGACAGTCTGCACGGGAAGGCCACCAAAGAAGGCAGAGCTCTGTTGGGGGCCTTGTAAGACCTCATGCTGCTGCCTTCCCAAGCCTGGAATCGTGCTGAAGACCAGGCAGTCATTACAGTAGGAACAGAAAGGGTCCCACAGTTCAGAAATCAAACTGGAAACGAAGGCTACAAACATAGGGGTTGGTGCGTTTTCAAATCTTGGAAATGGGAATACGGGAAGTGGAAGTGTGGACAGCAGCAGACAGACAAGTCAGAGAAACTAGGCAGAGTGCTCAGGACGATGATGGCTGGCCGTGCCCACTGGCTTCTGCCCTGGATGACACACCTGTGTGACCCTGGGGTCAGCACTCAGCTGCACTTGTCCTGGGTGACAGCTGAAGGCTGGGGAGCCTCTGTGGCTTCCACAGGAAATAGTGGTGGGTAAGAAGGACAAGGACCGAATGACTGAGTCCTGAGGTCCTCAGAACAGGGACCGACAGGGACGAGGCGGTGAGAACATCACAGGCAGAGAGGAGGGGCCGGCCAGGCCATTGCTCACTGTTCAGGATGCTAAGCACAGGGCAGGCGCTGCTCAGCAGGATTTCACTGAAGAGAAAGCGTGTGTGCGCGTGTGCGTGTGTGTGCATGTGTGCATGTGTGTGCGTGTGTGCATGTGTGTGCGTGTGTGACGTGTGTGCGCACAGACTAAAGCACTCAGCAGTGCTCTCTCACCAATCCACTTTGCCGAGTGCAGCTGGTGAAACACGTGCCCCTTATGGACTTCCACATCGTTCTTTCATCTCTCACCAATCTTGTCGATTGTTCACGTGACACAAAGATAATCAGCAGCAGCAACATGGTACCGACTACGTTAGCTTTTTCATCACTGTGACCAAAAGACCTGGTAAGAACCCTTTTAGAGGATGAAAAGTTTATTTTGGTGTTCACGGTTTCAGACCTCAGTCCATAGATGGCCAACTCCATTTGGGCCTGAGGTGAGGCAGCGGTTCGCGGAAAAGGGTGTGAAGGAGGAAAGTGGCTCAGGATGTGGCCCCAGGACACAGAGGGAGCTCCGCTCACCCGGGAGAAAAATGTAAACTCCCACCCAGGAGAAAATGTAAACCCCAACGGCACGTCCCCCAGGGACCCTCCTCCCCCAGCCACACACCACCTGCCTACAGTGGCCACCCAGTTAATCCCTGCCAGGCTGAAGTCCTCATAACCCTGCCATTTCACCTCCACGCTTTCTTGCATCGTCCCACACATGAACTTTTGAGGGATACCCTGTACCTAAACCTTAATACCAATCCTGGAATCTTGGATCCAGTGATGTAGAGACAAGGACTGGGCCCATCCAGACAGTGGTTGGGGACAGACCCCGGGCTGCTCCAGTGAGGGCAGGGGAATGGCGGGGACAATCGGTGACGTCACCACATGTGGAGATGGCCGGTCACGCCCGTGCGCCTCTGGGGGGTGTGTCTTCTCACTTCCAGTCTCCGTGCAGTCCTCCACCTCCACCCAGGGCCGCGCTTTTCTGTGCTCGTCAGGCAAAGGTAACTGGCTCATTTTGGGGACCGTCCCCTCTCACCTGGAGCCACCGCGTCCACTGTGAAAGCCTCCGTTGCTCTCAAGCAGAGCAGATCCTGCCGTCTGGCTGCAGCTGGCCTCGCTGCCACCCGCTGGCCTCAGCTGACTTCCCAGCCTCCCCTCTCCAGGAGCGTCTCTCACGCCCAGCGCCTGGGACCCGAGTTTGCCTTTGAACTCCTTCCTGCCTTCCTGGCCTGGCTGCTTATTCCCCCTGAGCGGTTTGACCCCTGAGTCCTAAGGCTCCTGGTTTTCTGTGGGCTCCCTGACTGTATCAGAAACACACACTGAACAAAGCTAATCCTCCTTCTGCTGAGCAGTTTGTAGGTTTGAGTCTCTGGAAGAGCTTACTCCAGAGGTGAGCAGGGCGGCCCTGTCCTCCAGGGGCAATGTGACCTTGGTAAGCCAAGTCACAGCCCCGCTGAAGGCTCTTCCATGTTCCAATTCTGTTCACGTGCTGCGGGCCTGGGGCAGCTGGGAGCCAGCGTGGTCACATCCTGGAGAGCTCTGTGATAAGGAAACTCAAAGAAGAGAGCGTGGGCCCTTCATACCACACACGGGGCACAACGGGGCTGGCTCTGATGATTTTGGGGAACATGTTAGAGAGTAAAGAGTGGATTTTTAGGAAAGCCTTTGAAATAGAAGCCGTCTTTGAATCATGCAGAAAATATGGAGGCCGACTGGAGAAATCTGTTAAAGGAAAGAGCGTGGCGATTGCTGTGCTAGCCCACATTTCAGGCGAAAGGTAGAAGATAGCTGGCCTTCAATTACAAAACCATGGTGGGTAGCTCTGTGGCTCACTGTCACTCCAGGCCCACAAATCTGACCTGCAGTTTCCTCCGGGGATCCCCATGCAGCCCCATCCTCCAGTAAGGAAGCCCAGCTACACCTCTCTGCCCCACCCTCTCTGCTGGACCAGTTACGATGAGACAACTGGTCCCTCTCACCCTCAAGTCAATTCCTGGGTCTGAAGCAGCGTCCACAGGGCTGAGGCCCACTGGGCGGTACCGCCTGCTCCTCCTCTCCACCTGTTTGGCGCTTTCAGGGGAACTGTCCTTTCTCTGCCCTGGTGAGAGCTGCATCCATCCAATGCATCCTGGGTCACCTGCTCACCTGCCGTCTCCTCTTCCTCCACGTTGACACCTGTGTGATCACATTCTGTCACAGTCCTCTTGCTCACCTGGCCTTTGCACCTTCTTGGATGTCCTGTGCTCATTTGCTGAGCTTGGTTTTGGAGTGCTGTCTGTGACTTACAGAGCCAGCAATCTGCTCTAGCCCAGAGCCTTCATGCACAGGACCCCATCTGGGTGTCAGCTGCCATGCACTCTACTCTGTACAACTGGGTCCCCTGCCACCTTCGGCAGCCTCTCCCCACCCCACTGCCCAGAGTTAGGCAGCCTCCCCTTTCCCAGACTCTGGGGCCACCTTTGCACTGATCTTGGATTCCCTCTAGGCCTGTCTTAGGCAGGGCTGGTCCATATCCCAATTCTATGTGAGCATTCTTGAGCTCATCCAGGGCAGGGCCATTTCTTACCATCACTTTTTCCCCAAGGGAAAAGAAGTGCTTCAAGAACATTTGTTAAATAAATGAAGGCAGCAGTGTCCCTGTCTCCTGGCAGAATGAAGAGTGAGTGAGAGAACATTTGCTAAATAAAATAATAATAATGGAGAATAACAATGTAACCAATAAAGGAAGCTGACCATTGTTCTAAGTGCTCTAATGGAGGGAGCCCTCCCATCCTCAGCCTTCCATGCCTGAGTAAGGACTTGCTCTCCCTTCCTCTCACCAGTGAGGAGATCCGGGCACAGCAACCTGCCTGGCTGAGCACAGAGGATGTGGGCACAGCCTGGATTCAGCCTACCGCAGACAAGTCAGAACAACTGAATTGCTTTTCTCAGTTTGAGAGACTCGTCCCCACAAGGATGTATAGCCATGTGATAGAGAAGTGACTGGACATTCACTATCGTCAGCATATTGAACAGTGTGATACCTAATATTTGATTTGCCTCTTGTTCAAACTGAAATGTTGAACCTGTGCAAATAGCACTGCAGGAGGTGGGAATGCCCTCTGGCACCCTGGGGGATGGCGCCCCAGAAGGCTCGCTCCAGCTCCCCTCTGATTGTCTACTTAGTTCATAATGAAACAGATTGAGAGAAGCAGGAGGGATCCAGTCCTGTGATTCAAGCTCTCTTCACCTTCAGGACGCTCCCATATGGCCTGGAGTAAGCTTGGTGGCAGAGGACTTCCCAGGAAGATTCAGGGAACCCAGCAAGAGAGGAGGGAGATGTGCAAGTCCACTCTGCAAGGACACCTTCTCAGGCACAGGCACGGTGGGCAGAGGCTGCGCGCCCTTCCTCTCTGCTTTGCCAGGGCAAGTACCAGTCGGCACTCTTTCCTTATTCCAAGCCTCCACGATTCTCTTCCTGCTCCATCAACAGCTGTTGCAGGGAGCCGGGGAGAGACCAATGTGAAGTCGCAGCTCCCCAGGAAGACCACACGGGGCTACGTGGGTCCAAGAGCTCAGCTCTCGCCTTTCAGGGAAGTCCCACTTAGCGGTAAAATGCCACCATTGGCCCTTGTTTAGTCATTTCCAAGTAATAAGACCTTTTGATTTGAGAACACTTTTGGTAGAATTAGCTTGATGCTTTTGAACAATTTTCAGCCTGGGGTCCTTGATGAGACTTCAAGCATTTATATCATCTGTTCCTCCTTCTGATGCAAGGTGACCCATCCTTGAGTTTGTACTGGGTGCTGATGGTGATGCACCCTGTGGTCTTGGCACGGTTGCCTCCTTCTGACCTGGCAAATGGGCTCTTGCATTTCAGGGAACAGCTGCAGGTCTCAGCCTGAGGCACCACCTGAAGCTCACCAGTGGAGTCCACACTAGAAACCATTTGCCACTCCTCCTGTTCCAGCTTTCTGTCCTCCGTATCCTCAACCTGCTGGCTTCTTCCAGGCAGCCGGAACTAAGATTCTGAGGAAAGTTCAATTGACTTCTCCAAGTGGCTCCAAGTTGCTGTTCTTTGCAAATGGAGGTTGGCCACATAGAAGCTTCAAATCCCCAACAAAAGGCTCTGCCTCCCTCCCCTGCTTCCCCCAGAAACCTGCCTTCCTGTGAGCAGGCTGCAGCAGGGCAGCCACAGAGTTCTGGCAGGCCTCTCACACAGACCTGGGCAAAGCTCCACGCCAGGGTCCTCCAGGGCTTCCTGGAAAGCCACTCACACCACGGGCCTCAGACACCTTTAGTGGAGCTGCTGTTGGTATTTAATTTTGATACTAGTATTTAATGAATGCTAATTTGTTATCACAATCAAATCACCAGGAATCAGAATCACTTCAGATGCAAATCATTATTCCTGCCATCAAACTAAAGTCTTGATGGGCTTCATAGTATTCTGAGAACATCTCCCTGGTGATTGTTGACCACCCCCGGTTCCAAATAGGAAAGGCAACACATCCAATGGTGTCAGTCAGCACTTCAACAACTGCAGGACAGGAAAAGCCCTGTCCTGAGCAGAGGGCAGGGGAGAGAGGGAGATAGAGTCAGTGTGCAGGCCTCAAGAGCAGAGGACAGGGAGAGGGAGATGGAGCCAGTGTGCAGATCATGAGAGCAGAGGGGAGGGAGAGAGAGATGGAGCCAGTGTGCAGATCATGAGAGCAGAGGGCAGGGAGAGGGAGATGGAACCAGTGTGCAGATCATGAGAGCAGAGGGCAGGGAGAGGGAGATGGAGTCAGTGTGCAGATCATGAGAGGAGAGGGGAGGGAGAGGGAGATGGAGCCAGTGTGCAGATCATGAGAGCAGAGGGCAGGGAGAGGGAGATGGAGCCAGTGTGCAGATCATGTGAGGAGAGGGCAGGGAGAGGGAGATGGAGTCAGTGTGCAGATCATGAGAGCAGAGGGGAGGGAGAGGGAGATGGAGCCAGTGTGCAGATCATGAGAGCAGAGGGCAGGGAGAGGGAGATGGAGCCAGTGTGCAGATCATGAGAGCAGAGGGCAGGGAGAGAGAGATGGAGCCAGTGTGCAGATCATGAGAGCAGAGGGCAGGGAGAGGGAGATGGAACCAGTGTGCAGATCATGAGAGGAGAGGGCAGGGAGAGGAAGATGGAGTCAGTGTGCAGATCATGAGAGCAGAGGGGAGAGAGAGGGAGATGGAGTCAGTGTGCAGATCATGAGAGCAGAGGGGAGGGAGAGGGAGATGGAGTCAGTGTGCAGATCATGAGAGCAGAGGGAAGGGAGAGGGAGATGGAGCCAGTGTGCAGATCATGAGAGCAGAGGGGAGGGAGAGGGAGATGGAGCCAGTGTGCAGATCATGAGAGCAGAGGGGAGGGAGAGGGAGATGGAGCCAGTGTGCAGATCATGAGAGCAGAGGGGAGGGAGAGGGAGATGGAGCCAGTGTGCAGATCATGTGAGGAGAGGGCAGGGAGAGGGAGATGGAGCCAGTGTGCAGATCATGAGAGCTGAAGGGAGGGAGAGGGAGATGGAGCCAGTGTGCAGATCATGAGAGCAGAGGACAGGGAGAGGGAGATGGAGCCAGTGTGCAGATCATGAGAGCAGAGGGGAGGGAGAGGGAGATGGAGCCAGTGTGCAGATCATGAGAGCAGAGGGGAGGGAGAGGGAGATGGAGCCAGTGTGCAGATCATGAGAGCAGAGGGGAGGGAGAGGGAGATGGAGCCAGTGTGCAGATCATGTGAGGAGAGGGCAGGGAGAGGGAGATGGAGCCAGTGTGCAGATCATGAGAGCAGAGGGGAGGGAGAGGGAGATGGAGCCAGTGTGCAGATCATGAGAGCAGAGGGGAGGGAGAGGGAGATGGAGCCAGTGTGCAGATCATGAGAGCAGAGGGGAGGGAGAGGGAGATGGAGCCAGTGTGCAGATCATGTGAGGAGAGGGCAGGGAGAGGGAGATGGAGTCAGTGTGCAGATCATGAGAGCAGAGGGGAGGAAGAGGGAGATGGAGCCAGTGTGCAGATCATGAGAGCAGAGGGGAGGGAGAGGGAGATGGAGCCAGTGTGCAGATCATGAGAGCAGAGGGAAGGGAGAGGGAGATGGAGCCAGTGTGCAGATCATGAGAGGAGAGGGGAGGGAGAGGGAGATGGAGCCAGTGTGCAGATCATGAGAGGAGAGGGCAGGGAGAGGAAGATGGAGTCAGTGTGCAGATCATGAGAGCAGAGGGGAGAGAGAGGGAGATGGAGTCAGTGTGCAGATCATGAGAGCAGAGGGGAGGGAGAGGGAGATGGAGCCAGTGTGCAGATCATGAGAGCAGAGGGAAGGGAGAGGGAGATGGAGCCAGTGTGCAGATCATGAGAGCAGAGGGGAGGGAGAGGGAGATGGAGCCAGTGTGCAGATCATGAGAGCAGAGGGAAGGGAGAGGGAGATGGAGCCAGTGTGCAGATCATGAGAGCAGAGGGGAGGGAGAGGGAGATGGAGCCAGTGTGCAGATCATGTGAGGAGAGGGCAGGGAGAGGGAGATGGAGTCAGTGTGCAGATCATGAGAGCAGAGGGGAGGGAGAGGGAGATGGAGCCAGTGTGCAGATCATGAGAGGAGAGGGGAGGGAGAGGGAGATGGAGCCAGTGTGCAGATCATGAGAGCAGAGGGGAGGGAGAGGGAGATGGAGCCAGTGTGCAGATCATGTGAGGAGAGGACAGGGAGAGGGAGATGGAGCCAGTGTGCAGATCATGTGAGGAGAGGGCAGGGAGAAGGAGATGGAGCCAGTGTGCAGATCAAGCTCCAGCGTGCCTTAGGATGTCCTCCTGGGTGGTGTGTAGTTCTGAGGGCTCTTGATTGTGGGCAAGGGCATAGGACTGAGCCAGTGCCGGGGACTCCCAGTCCCCCCACAGGGAGGAGGTGAGCGCTCATGGACATGGTGCCGTGTACATCCCAAACATCTGGAAACAAGTGTGACTGATCACTGTGGAGTCATCAACCTGAATTACCAAAGTAAAACACTGAAGAATCTACACCTCCACCCATCACTGGCTACAGCTCCCAAAGTCACTTCAAACCCGAAATCCCAGCATTTAATTATCATAGGATTAAATGCTTTCAGACATTTAAAACCAAGGATAAATACAAAGTACCTGTAGGCCCATAACATTTTTCTTTTCTTTTTCCTCTAATTCCTGGACCATGGAAATGGCATTTTACAGGTAGCAACCCAACCTCACTTTACCTTTCTTGTCCCCGGTCAAGAGGAAGGCCTGGTCGTCCTTCTGAGGAGCTGCTTCTGTGCTGGCAGGAAGGTTGGTGCTCCATGCATGGGCAGTCACTGCCTCAGATCTGCGCCCTGTTGCTGTGCCGGCCAGACCCCGGGTGCACTTAGAGATGGTGACCCAGAAGAGCTGGCTGGCTGCAGGCAGGACACCTTCCATGACACCTGTGGTCAGCCTCCTGCTCAGGGCCCTTCGCTGAAACCCAGGCCCCTCGCCCTGCAGTCCAGGCAGCTCACCCATGCCACTCCCTGGCACTGGCCTCTGCCTGTCCCACTTGGCACTCAGACTGCGTCAGTTTGCAAGTGGGGGTGAGAATTGTCACCAGAACCTGGTCATGCTGGTTCACCAAGTTCAGACTTCCTGTGCCAAACTGTAACAAAATAAATGTCAGTACCTCTCCCAGGTTGTGGTCTCTTCTTTGACAGACTGAGTAGCTAAGGCATCAAGGTCTGTGCTCCAGATTTTTCTAAAATGGCACATCTGCCTAATTCCAGGGCCCATCTCTGCATTTTGTCACCCTGTGGAAAGTCACCCAGCAGAGCCCAGAGAACACATATAGCAGCCCTTGTTCAGCTCTGTAGCATTTAAAGTTCACCCTTCTGGAAAAACACCACAGCGAAGACTTTTAGTTTAAATTACTATCCCATGTGTCCTATTTATCAAACTCAGAATGGAGCTTCACTTCTGAAAAAGAGCATGAATATTTTGTTTTGTTTTAATTAAGGCCAGCATGGAGATTGCCACAAACAGTTACTCTCACCCTGCTCTGTGGCACCAGGCAAATTATGGTACGTGTCAGCTGCCTCGGCGCTGGTGTGTTCTTTGCTGTGAACCACAGCGAGGGTTCAGCAAACGTGTTGAGGAGCGTAATGAGAAATGAATCTCACTTTGCCTTCATGGAAAATCATATTAGGAGTAATTGGATAAAACCAAGAATAAACAATCAGTCATTCCCCGTTTGGGCTCAGGTTTGCATCTGTCATTAGACTCTGGAGTTGGCATTGTCTGTGTCCTCGAGGGCACTCCACAATGAGACCCTGACAACCCCGTGGCCAGCCAGACAGGGAAGGGTTTCCTTGATGGCATCGTAGGTGACATGGCTGAGCCTGAAGTGACATTCCGAGGGACTCACCTGAAAAGCAAGTGGTCTGTGGGCCCAGTCGACTCCCTAAGACTAATGCCGCTTTGCCCAGAAGGGACACAACCTGGTGCTTGGCGTTTGTGGCAGAAAAAGAAAACGTACCAGGTTGCTGCCGGAACCAAGAGGCGGTGGGAGGAGGCTTGCGAAACACGAGTTCCACCCTCTCTCCTGTGCCCCTGCGGGCCTGGAAGTGGAACGCACCTGGACACTTCAGCCATGAATCCAGGTATGATTCAAATAAACCCGAACACAATAGGGCTTGTGCTAACGCCGTGCGCACACTGTGTGACTGACAGTCCTCCACCAGACACAACACCGGGGACATTTCTCCAGAGCCAGGAGGCTTGATCTGATGAGGCTGAGGAACATTCTCAGTGACCTTTTTTACTCAGATGGAAAGACGGATTCCAGAACGGGACGGCTGGAAGTCACTAACAGATGCATTTGACCTACTACCCACAGTTCTGCTTACAGAAGCCAGGGATCTGAAGGGTCGGTTGGGTCGTGGCTGCAGAACAGGTGCCAGAAGAGTCAATATGGAGAGCATCTTATGTCAGAACTGGGTTTCTTCAGATGAGGTGGGCAGAGCAGAACCTGTTCCCCGTTGTCCATCAGGCTCTGCTGGCCCCCACCCCTGCGGCAGGTGCCACCTCCTGAGCCCAGGGCTCAACTGTTCAGTCTCCTAGATGTTGAGCTGCCGAGTGCTGCACTGTTCTAGGCACTGGGCTGAGGGGTCACGTACGGGAGCATACACAAGTGGGAGACAGGTGCCCACCACCTTTTTTGTGCCAATGAGCAGAAAAGTGAAATAATTGCCCAGGCTACATGGAAAGAGAACAGAGCAGTGCTGAGATGCAGACTCCAGTCTTGGACTCCAACTTTCTTACTCCTAACCATAAGGTCAAGGAGCTTCCTGAGCCCTGTGCCTAATGATGCTCTTCTTAGGCTGGGTCTCGATGACCACTGACCCTCAGTCATGTACTAACTTCCCAGGGAATCAGAATTGTCCATCCCCAGAGTTCCCCTGAGCTGCTGAAGAGGAGATGCAGGCTTTGCCCGGGCTTTCTCTGTCTGCCCCACCCCCTTGTCAGGTCTTCTCTGTTCTCACTGCACAGGGATGTTGGGAACGCATGTGTAAAGGTGCCTGCTCTGAGCATTGGGAAGCAAGGACCAGCTGTCATGTCCCCCACACATCCACACCACGTGGACTTCTGGTCTCCTCTCATCCCTCTCTGAACAGTGGAAACACCTCCTCAGGGGCCTTCACAGAATTTGCTCTTGTTCTCCACACTGGATGCCTGGGAAGTATGTGCCTCACAGAACAGAAAGGGAGTGGACTCCAGGTCCTTGAGATTGCTGCACCCAGCCAGCACCACGAAGCCAGCCTTGCTAGAGGCTGAGCTGCAGGTCGCCAGCTATGCCTGCTCTGTAATCCTGGCCTGGGGAACTTTGAGATGATGATGAATGCTTTGCATTTCTAAATGTGTGGGTAACTTGTTGTGAAGCAAAGATAACTAATACATACTTGTTCTGAGAAATTCCATCTCAGGTGCTATGGTGTGCTTTTCCTCTTGTTTCTTGCACTTGGGGTTCATTAAACTTCTATGGGTTACAGATTTTATCAAATTAAGCTTCAGGGGGAGGTTATAATTACCAAATTATACTTCTGTGGGTTTATATATTTTTATCAGACTTCTTAAAGTTATGGTCATTATTCTTCAATTTCTCTCTGCTCTTCCCACCTTTGGAGATGCCAGTTATATTCATTTTATCCTACTTGAATTAGTCTCACAGCTGGATGAGGTTGTTCATTCATCGAATCCTCTTTTTCTGTCTCATTCCGGATAGTTCTATTGCTTTCTGCTTAAGTCAGTTTTTGCCAGTGTGACCAAATGCCTGACGTGAACAACTCAGAGGAAGAAAGATTTATTTTTTCTCAGTTTCAGAGCTTTCCGCCCCTCCATGGTGAGCTAACTCCATTGCTCTGGGCTTGGCACAGCAAAGCTGCTCAGTTCATGTCAACGGGGAAGATGTCAAGGATAAAGGGCAGTCCCCAAAAGCATGCCCTCAGTGACTACTTCCTCCAACCATGCCCCACCTGCCTACAGTTTCTACTGCTTCCCAGTGGTCCATTCAAATGATTAACCCGTCAAGGACACCAACCCTCTGATGAAATTAGAAAATTGGCCATCCGATCTCTACCCAAAAACTCCACCTTTAGACACTGCTGCATTAGGGACCAAGTGTTCAACATTTGAACTTTTGGGGGACATTCCAGATGCAAACCACAGCAGTATATATTCAATAGTTCCATTGCTATATGTTCAAATTCACTAGTGTTTTCTTTTGCAATATCTAGTGTGTCACTAATCATATCCAGAGGACTTGTCATCTGACACATTGCAACTTTTATCTAAATTCACTTTCAGTGTTTCAACTTTTTCCATGTTTCTATTTAACATTTCAAATACATGTCATAACATTGTAACGACTGTATTAATGTATTATCTGCTAATTCTAACAGCCCTGCCAGTTCTGGATCGGTTTAGGCTGACTGATCTTGCGCTTCATTGTGGGCTATACTTTCTTGCTTTTTGCCTGTTCCTTGAGCATTTTCTATGTCTATCTTTGTGAACTTCACCTTGTTGGATTTGGGATAATTACGTACTCTTGTCCTATGACTGAGTCTTACTTTAATATGTAATGGCCTAGCAGTAGTTTGGTCTGGTTGTGTCTGGCTTTTACATTTACATGGTGCTTTGCTTTGGCTTATGATTACCCATCACTGAGGCAGGTCATGGCCAAAGTTCCACCAGCAGCCAATCATTTCCAGGTTTTCCATTCTTCTGGAAGCAGCCAAGGGGTGCTTACTGCCTGTGGGGCTGGGTGGACTTTCTTCTCTCTCTGTGGGCAAGTCTTCCTCTACCCTTGGCTTCTGCTTACGTGAAGATACTGCTGAGCACTCAGGATACAGCCCCTACTCACTGCTCCAGAGCCAACTCGATGCAGTCACCCCTACCCCTGCTCTGCACACTTCACACCACCCCCTGGATTCTTCACTCTGTCTTTAAGAGGAAATTTTTAAAGGTTAAGAATTGGAATTTTACTCAAACTGCATTATTCTTTCCTAATCTGTACTGCAATGAATCAAGGCAAACCTTTTCTGGGCTGAACAGTATCTTGCACATCAAGAGGAGTGAACCCCTTTACCTGAACTTCATAATTACAGAGGAACTCTGGCCTCCAAGGGCCTCAGTTGCCTTAGTGGGTCCTCTTATCTTGCTTGATGTTATTTTCAGCAACAAAATAGGGTATCTTTAATTTTCTTCCTTCCTTTCCCAAAGGCTGAGTCTATGTGAGCAGAAATTTTAAAACTGTGGGATAACTGAAGGTACTTTGGATCGGCCAAATCACTCTGGGTCCTAGGTAGTGGTCTGCTTGCCCTGATTCTTGTTTCTCCGTGTGTCTCAGAGAAAGGAAGTTAATGAGATCTCTATTGAAATCTGATACTTGGGCTCTGGGATGTATGAAATAGATTAATTTTGATAAAGGAATTATTTAAATCTGGGTATCCATCAAAAAATATAGGAAATTAATATAATTATTCAATTAATGGTCAATTTACATTTGTATTGACCATTCTGTTTTACTAAGATTTGTGCTAAATTCGAATGAATAGTTATTTGTCACTTCCACACAAAAGTCAATCTCAGAGCAGATGCTGTTTTCCTTAGCTTTACTCCGAATATTTTTATTTTTATTATTTTGCTTCTTTAGAAATATTTTAGATTATGTAATATATAGGCATATATTATATACACACAAATATATATTACAAAAAAGTTGAAGGCGTGCTTAAAACCTTGATAAGATTTGTCCTTTATTATATTAACCTTTTCTAAATTGTAAGGCTCAGCTTCTCCCATCTGTCACTGTCGGCCTTAGTAGATGCAATCACTGGCCCTAAGTTTATTTTAATGAGAGCTTTAAGCAGGGTTGTTGCATTAGCACTTGCATTTATTCTTTGTTTAAATATTCCCTAAATGATAAAACTCTCAAGGCATTTCTGGAGGGTATGGCTACCAGGGACTTTAATGGATATTATGTAACAGAGAGATGGTGAATCATAAGCAAAACTTAAGGGACACTTAGAGAATTATTTTATACAAATATTTGGGAAACTCATGTGGAATATAATACTATCTCCAGGATCTAGAAATCATGACCTGGACTCATTTTTAGTCAATCACAGGCAGATGGGCCCAAGTATAAATCCAGGCCTGTCTTAAAAGTCTTGCTGTCTCAAAGGGAATGGGCTCAGTCTCCCTCTTTGCCCCAAGTCAAGCCAGTGGAGTGGAGAGACCAAACATTTTAAGTCGTGTCTTCGTCAGCGTTTCGTGTTGCCATGACCAAAAGACCCAACAAGAACAATCAGAGAAGGAAAAGTTTATCTTGGCTCTTGGTTTCATTGGTCTCAGTCCATAGGTGGCCGGCTCCACAGTCTGGGCCTGACAGGAGACACACCTCATGGTGGAAGGGCCCAGGGAAGGAAAGCAACTCGGACCTGGCACCAGGAAGCACGGCACTCTGCACACTCGGGACAAAATGCAAACCCCAAGGGCACATTCCCAGGGCCTGCGTCCTCCAGCCACACCCCGCCTGCCTGGAGTTACCTCCCAGCTGATCCATCAGGGGATTCATGCACTGATTAGGCCCCTTCTCATCCTCTGCTCCGTCCACCTCCTGGCGCTCTGGCCTGGTCTGGCACGTGGGTTTGGAGGGGCCCCTGTTATATAACAATAACAAATGCTCTCTGGATGGAGCCTCGGCCTCACCGTTTCCCTGCCCTCTCTGAGGCAGGGGCAGGCTCGTCACTTGCTATTCGTGCTAAACCAGCACTGAGGCTGCTCTCTGAGATGGTGAGAGGCCAGGAGCTGAGTCCACCCAGGCCTTCAGGCCCACAGAACTTCCCACTCTCATCTCCACACAGCAGCTTGGCAATGCGGTTCTCAGCTCATTTTCTCAATCTACATTGAGACCAGCAGAAACCACTCAGAGGCTCAATTCAAACCACCTCCTGGAAGTGGATTTGCAGATGCATTAGCCATTTGCTCAGAACCTATCACATTCCTGCTGTGGCTTGTACTGACAGACTCATTAGCCATACAATACTAAAATGGGATTACGACTGGACTGTAGAGCAAGAACACTAATAAATGTCTCCCCAGATGTGCTGTAGGGGTGGTGACGCCTGTTTCCAGGACTGCCAGCTCCTTGTGCTACATCACATGTGAGATGACCCCCACCTCCCTGGCTGGGGTCTCCACAGGGTCACCACAACTCTCAGGGCTCACGGTTTCCTGGCTTAGGAAGGGTATAGACAGCCATTGTAGAAGGAGAAACAAACGTGTCCCTGGAGCTGCGAGGGCCAGAGCACCACGCTTTGCAGAGAGGTGATGTCAGAAGTTAAGGATTGACCCAGTGTTGTAAAGGTGAAAGAAAAATCCAAGTGAAGAGCAATCTTGCGACCGCTGGTCCTTGTTCCATCAGCTCTGTGGATTTGTAATTGAAGTACTTCTAAGCATTTGTAATTAGGCCCACGAGTGACTATTTCATTTCCCCAAATTGCAGACTTGAGCATGTGGCTTGTTCTAGAAAGCAGCAGCATCAGTGTCCTGAAGCTCACTTTTTGAAATGGGTAATGGAATTCCTTTCCAACCTACGATCTCATCATGACTCATGGTCATGGACAAAACGACCTACGTCACACAGGCAACGTAGGCTGTGGGAACTGATAGCAAAGGATAGGACCTACATTGTTTTAGCCAGTTTTTTTGCTGCTGTGACTAAATGATCTGACCAGTGCGATTATAGACTAGGAAAAGTTTATTTGCGGGCTCACGGTTTCAAAGGTCTGAGTCCATAGAAGGCTGGCTCCATTGCTCAGGGCTCGAGGTGAGGCAGAACATCATGGCGGAGGAGCGTAGTAGAGGGAAGCAGCTCACATCATCAGGCAGCAGAGTCTCCACTCTCCAGATACAAATATATACCCCAAAGCCATGCCCCAATTCCAATCTCCACTAGCCACTCCCACCACTTCAATTATCACTCAGTTGATCCCTATCAGGTGATCAAATTAAATCGATTTGGTTAAGACTCTCACAACCCAATGGTTTCTCCTCTGAACCTTCCTCACTGTCTCACAGGTGAGCTTTCCGGGGACACCTCACATCCAACCACAGCACCATTCATCTGTGTGCCTGGAGCTTTCCAGCATGGTGCCTGCACCCACCAGGAGTTCAGCAAGTCCCTGGCTACAGTGCCCAGGGCCAGGCTTTAGTGTTGGCATGTTTCACTGAGTTTCTGCATGAGTCACGTTCTAATTCAGGTGCTGGTGAGCAGAGTTATGGACAGAACTCCTCCTCTGGGTCAGCAGTGTGGATTCTACCAAGGTTATGGAGGGGTATTCACATGGATATTCATTTGACTCCAGTTCCCTTTCTTCCCTCCCTTCTTCTCTCCCTTCTCCCTTCCTCGCTCTTTTCACCTCCTTCCTCTCTTCTTCCTCCTCCTCCACCTCCTCCTCCTCCTCCTCCTCTCTCTGTCTCTCTTACTCATTTTTACCATTTCCCTTTGGTTCATGACTGTGCTTAGATGCCAATGAGTGGGGAAAGTGAGAGAAAAGGAAAAACTCTAGATTCCTGTGCTCACAGAACCTGTTAGCTCCTCTCGTAAGAGCTGGACAATTATTTGTGCTTTCAAAAAATTTCCACTTCGTCATAAAGACAGGTATTCAAAAGCACCTGTGATGTGCTCTTCCCAGCCATGTGTGATTTCTTAATGGAAAAGTGAATGTCCTCATCCTTGGTTATTATGTTCACAAATGACTCAGCTGGTTGTATAACTTAAAAGTTCCATCTCTTTGGTGCTGGAAGTCCCTCTGGAGTTTATGCATTCTATATTTCTTTTGGATTTTGTAGCCCATGTTTAGTAGAAAAAACTAATTCAGTCTGGATGTCAGTAAGAAAAATCCCTCTGCAGCTATTTCATCGGTGCGTTTTACCTAGTGTTTAAGGAATGAGAAGATTCTTTAATGAAAATTCTCCTGCATAAAACATTTCATGGTACGTTTCATGTAATGAAGGAAATGCAAATCAATCAATCATTCAATCGATATTCTTAAATGCTTTCCATCTGGCACTGGGGTGGGAGTTCTAACGTAGAGAAGCGGTGGCCCTGGTACTTAGGAGCACTCAGTGTTCACGTCCTGGTCTCAAAGGTCTCCTCAGGAAAGGTGGCACCGCCCGCTCTTGGGCGCAGTGCCCTCAGGGGTACCACCTTTTCTGTGTCTCCTTCTCCCCTTTTAAAATCATGCTGAAACGCAAGCCAGCGACTGTTTGTCAGCGTTTTTGTCACTGTGACTGAAATACCTGACACAAAGAACCTGAAGTAGGAAAGATCACTTTGGGCTCATGGCTTCAGAGGCTCAGTCCATGGTTAGCAGACTCCACTGCTCTGGGCCTCGGTGAGGCAGCGCGTCATGGAGGAAGGGTACGAGGAGGAAAGTCACTCAGCTCAGGGCAGCAGGGAGGCAGGGTGGGGCCGGGTAGGAAACACCCTCCCCGGGCATGCCCCAGTGACCTGCTGGCTCCGCAAGCCTCACTGCTTACTGTTGCCTCCCGGTGGTTAACCCACGGATGCGGTCAGAACCCTCAAGATCTAACCACTTCCCAAAGCCCCGCCTCTGGGACTTGCTGAACTTGGGAGTAACATGTGCTGATGATATTTAGAGGTTGGGCCTTCAGGAGGGAGGTCAGTAGGGCTAATGAGGTTATGAGGTTGCCCATGATGGCACTCAAAACTTAGCAAGGATTGAAGAGGCCTGAGCTGGTCCCCACTTGTTCTGTGTCGTCGGGTGACGTCATGATGCAGGCGGAAGGCCTCTCCGGGTGCTTTTGCCGTGCTCTGGAACTGCCAAGCCTCCAGAACTGTGAGCCAGATACCCTCTAGTCTTTGCAAAATTCCTGACTCAGGAATTTTGTTAAAGCCATAGAAAATGGGTTAAGACTATGGGCGGCTCCCTTTCCTGTGCCCTGCAAGGTCTCGCTGCTACGGCAGTTCTCTCCAGCTTCTCACAACTTCATACTGCGATTCCCTGGTCCAAATTAAAGAAATAGAGATATTAAATGTAAATATGTGAGTGTTTTCCATAGAGCACTGAACCTTTGACAGTCAGACATTTATAGAGTCAAACAGTTGATGTTTTGTGGGCTTATTTTGAATTGTAATTAAAGACCATGGAACAATGGATAACTTGTGCAACGAGATAGAATGTGAATTTAATAGAGTATATGAGTATTTTTGCTCCGTTTTTCCAGTCTGAAGAGTTTTGAAAGCTAATGTCCGAAAAAATCAACCTGGCTATTTTCCTGAGCCAGTCCCAAGACTCAACTAGCCGTGTGCATGAGTCTACACAGAGGCCTGCAGCTCTGCATCTACACCAGATCGCTCCACCTCGGCCTTGCTGACTTGAGGAGGAACACTGTCCAGTGGGTGCAGTCCTGCTCAGTGCAGAAGAGGGAACGGCAGCCTTGAACTCTGCTCGGCAGACACTCCTAGCACTCCCACCCTGCTGCAGGAATGAGAAATCTAAAATGTCTCTAGACCTCACCAGGAGTCCCCTGGGAGGCAAAATCACTGTGTGGGAACTGCAGATCTGCAAAGTAGGATCAGGCACCTCAGTTATATACAAAATTTCAATACCAATTTAATAAGCATAGTGATACAATTTGTGTCTGGTTTTAAAAGGTCAAAAATATTTATCTCATTTTTCCCTTTTCAAGGGATCCTTTTAGCACAGAGCAGATTTCATAAAGTTTATCCTGAACTATCCATAGCTCTCTTGTAATGGGCTTTATGTTGTGTCTGAGTTGCTAAGTAGACAGACCTATCTCCAGCAGAACCTCTGGGACATTAAGATCAAAGCGAGGTCCAAACCATACACTTAGTGCTCAAGGCCAGACAGCAGGAAAGCCAGCAGCGAGACTCAGGAGCCTAGGGTGGCCTGCACGTGCTGTGAGTTTATTTGCTGGAGAGAGAGGCATCGACACCAGGCTGGACCTGGGCTCTAAGACCAGCTGGGTCGTCCAGAGGGCTGGCAAGAGCTCCTCTCCCTCTCCTGGCACACCACACCCACATTCCTTTCCAACAGGAGGGATGTAGAAAACCAAACTGGGAATTGGTTCGGAAAAGTGATCCTAGAACTGAGGGACCGTGGACTGGCCTCGAGGAAGAGAAGCCACACTTGCTTCGCACCTGGAGGGAGCAGCAGAACACCTGCCTTCCAGGGCACAGTGCGGCTGTCGCTGCCTAACGGCATCAATCTCACAAGGCTGGAGAAGACAGGGACTTCTGCGAGGAGCAAATGTACAAAACCAGGGGAAACACATATTCTTTCCTCTCTGTCCCCAAATATATCTTGATGCAATTTTCATCTATATAAGTTTATGAATATGCATTTTACACACATGCAGAAAAACGGTCATTGCTTAAGACACTAATGTATGACTTGGAGGGCATCGGTTTCATTAGCGTTCACAGGGCTGTCTGGCAGAGGAAGATTACCTGTGCTCCCCAGGTGAGTAGAACTGGGATTAGTGAATGGAACTTGCACCTTAAGGCTGTCACAGTGTCGTCAAGTCCAATCCTAATGGCTTTCTTCTCCACCTCAGGATTTCTCTGAGCTCAGGAGCAACTTCCCGGCCACAGGCACCATAGATCACTGTGGCCCAATGAACCACAAAATCTGTTCCAGTGCTTGGCTATCATGGTTGATGGACTGTGAATGCGGAGAAGCAGAAAATAAGCTCTGCAGCCAGGCACTTAATCAAGCAAAGGCTTAACAGTTGAGTGAGTCTATAACTTTCTCCTCTTGGGTAATAGTGGAGAGGTGCTGCAATATTGTTTCAGCCAAAGGTTATCGGGAGATAACCTGGTCCACACTGGACCACAAAGTCATGGGAGGGATTTACACAAGTGGATTACCCGCTTTTCCTTTTCTTCTTTTTTCCTAACTATGTGGCAACGGTTTACCCATGCGGTTCCCATATGGGGGTTCACACACATACACATACATGCACAAAGATGAAAACATATACCTTTTCTCCAACAGGTGTAAATTTCTTCAATCAAGTCTAAGAAACCTCAAAATTCTATTTGTCAAATGACTGAAAAATTCAGTACTTCCTTTTTGACACCTCCATCCCACCCAATCTTCCTGGAACCCAGATGTCAAATCCATCTCTTGACTTCAAAGACAAGACAGAGCAAACCTGTGGGGTGTTGGTAACAGACAAGAGAGCTCATGGCTGAGTCATTTTGGATGTCTTGTCTGCCCAACATCTTTGCCTGCCATGGTGCTGATTAGCATATTGGGTCTTTCACTTGACCTCTTTCTCAGGGACCTCTCTGCTCCAAACACAGGGTATGAGTGCTTGCCAAGGTGGTCATGCTCAGAGAGTACGTCAGCCCTGGCCACACTGCAGGAGCCAGGCTTGCCCTGAGCCTGTGGACTAGTTCCAGGCCTGGGTCCCTAGCATGCACGCCCCTTCTAAGTGACGGGCCCATCTCTGGTGCCTTCCTCCTGAATGTCAAGAGCAAAACACCACATGGCCCTCCACTTATGATGATTCTTCTCCTGGGAAGAATTGGGAACACTTCTATCCTTCATCCCCAAAGACCCCTGGATTGGTTACTCTTTACTATCTTCTGACCAGAATATTTCCACATGCCAGAGACAGAGCAGAGCCAGAGCCAACATGGCCGTAAGTAGCTTCTTACACAGCAGTTTCGTAAACCCCCTGCCAGAGCTAAGACAGAGCTGCTCCAATGTGCCTTTGTGTGGATCATGGTAAAGTTAAGACCAAGGCACAAGCCATCCAAAACATATGAGCACTCGTGGCTAGGTGCACACACATGGCCCATGAATTAACAAAGCAATCAATTACAGAATATGGAAGTACAAAGTGTTTCAGACCAATACAGTGTTTCCTCACTGGCACTATTCTCCATTATTATTATTCCAATTTCTATCTTTTATATTTTGTGTTTATTCAAAAATTTTTGTATATACTATGACATTAAATCTCCTTTTCTCTCTGTATTTATTTTCTTCTCCCCATTGAAGAAAGTTCTTTCTTTACAATGAATGCTGTTCTCATTCCTAGCTATGAACATTCCCTGGTTATAAAATCCCAACACACACACACACACACACACACACACACACACGTGCATGAGTGATAGTACCCTTTCTGATCTTCCTGATTATGGGCATGTAAAGTCTAAGCCCTTTAGGACTGTACTTTAGGAAGTGGAATGAGATTCCTTCTATTGTCTAGTACTTTAAATGCTGACTGAGATTCAGCCTATATTGTCATAGGTGTAGTAAAATCAGTACTTGATTTATTTCTGATGGAATTTTAATTAGGAACAAAATTTCAGGGATGCCATTTATGAAAACATACAATAAAATTTAAAAATCAGGAATATCCATTAACCTAATCATTTTTTTAAGATTTTCCCCAAGAAATTAATTAAAGATACACATAAGACATGAGAATAAATATAGCATTAATTCTATGTAATATATAGTAATGATACATTGCACAGACTAAATTTCAATAATGATAAAATTTTAATTAAATTAATAGTTATAAAATGGAATGCCAAAGAATTATTAAAATTATAGTATCTGAAATATATTTAAAGGTAGGAATATTGTTCATCATGTAATACTGAATTTAAGTGTGTCATCAGTTAAGCAGCTATCCTATTTTTTGAAGTAGATGCATAGAAAAATAACTGGAAGGAGACCCACCAAACTGAAGTGCACTGCTGGCCGGTCACGGATCGCATGCTGTCCTCTTCTTCATAGTCGTCTATGCAGTGCACCTGGTCACCATGCAGGAGGTTTCTCTAGATCGACAAGAGCTGGTGCGATCCTGTGTGTGCACCTTTCTCAACCAGCAGTGCCCTGGCCCTTCCAGGACCTTAGCAACATTTGGAGATGTTTTGTGCCATGAGTGGGTCAGGGGTGTGTACCTGGCAGGAGCAAGGCTCTGGGATGCTGCTAACATGCCATCCATTGAGCAGCTCCCACAGCAAAGGCTTACCTAGCTCACAATGGCCCTGGGGCTAGGGCTGGGACTCCCTGAAAGAGTGAGGAGAGTGGGTTAGAGGCCAGAGCGGCGAAGTCTGGCTGCATCACTTGCCAACTGTTCAATAGCTCAAGTGTACCGGGTCTCTGGAGGACTCAGTTTACACCTCTAGCCAATGGGGGACCACAGTGGCTCCTGCTTCTTAGGAGAGCCGTGGGGCAGAGGGGACCAGGGCAGGTGAAGTGCTCAGACTGGGCCCTGCTCAACTCAGCACACCAGCAGGGGTTAGTAAGGTCCCTGTGTAGATGCGTGTGTTACGCAAAGCAAAAACTGTGAGAAAATGCGAAGAACACTTAACAGCAAAGAAAACACCCAGAGAAGTCACGTGGTGATGTCCTGTCTTTCTTCAGATTTTTTTTTAAACTTAAATGGTATTCAACTATTCAACTTGAATACAATATCATTGATGAGGTTGTGTTTCTCTGCTCTTCTGTCCAGTCGTATTTACCTCCTGCCTTCCTCCTCAGAGAGAACCTAGTCAAGGACTTGGTATGTATTTTGTGATTCAGTTTATTACTATCATTATGACATAGTACTGGTCATTGAACCCAGGGTGCTCTACACTGAGTTACATCTCAGTCCTTTGAATACTTTTTGTTAGACAGGGTCTTGCTAAATTACACAGGTTGGCCTCAAACTTGGGATCCTCCTGCCTCAGCCTCCTGAGTTGCTAGGATTAGGCATGTGCCACGATGCCTGACCCCCTAATCCATTATCTTAGCTTTATCACAAATATATGTATCCACAAATGAGCGAGCTATAATTCTGCCGCCTTCATCATCTAATTATTATGTGTACTTCTAAATATCCAAACTTTTTTTTTTTTAACTCACCTAGGTTTACTCATTGTTTCTGCCTCCTTCAGAACAGGTGAGGATCTGCCATGGCTTAACTGACCTTCGAAACCACCTCTTCTGTTCTGCACATCACTCCGCTCCCACCCCTGCAGAGGTGAACAGAAACATGCTGGTTCCTGTGACAGCAACATCCGCGTTGCTCTAAACCCCGTTTCTTCTTCTCTGCTGACCCTTCTGAAGCTCCTCACTTACCAGCAGGTGGAGGTGAGTCAGCCTCCGTGGCTGTCCAGACTTCAAACACTCCTACCTGTGTTGCTTAACACTGGACAATGGTCGCTTATGGTGGACAAAGCCATCTGCATTTCCCTTTGTGGTTCTCTGTGGACTCCTGCCTTGAAGTCGCCTCTTTGCTGTTTCCCATCTAATGGGACTCAGGAACAGAAGGCAGGAGACTCAGTCCAGAGGCTGGTCACCTGGCTGAGCCACTGTGTGGCTGAGGGAGTACCCCAGCTAGTGTCCTCCTGTGGAGACTGGGGGGAAGGACCTCACCACTTGCCACCAGAGTTAGGTGGGGATGAACAGGCTGCTCCTCAGTGCCAGGGGCCTCCAGAGACCCTGCCACCTGCCCCTCTAACCTGCAGTACCTGGTCTTCAAGGCAAAGTTGCTCAACACTTTCCGACAGTAAAGATCTTTACATTATGACCAGGGAGCTGCATGTCATTCTGTAATATATTCCCTGTGTTTTTAATGATCTTATTCAAACTCCTTTAACCCAATCCACCTAGTCACTCTCATGATAAGGTTTTAGTCCAGTGTTTATTTAGACTTCTCTAGCCTTAACAGTTTTCACTCACCACGAATCCATTGTTCACCCATCCCGTCCATCCCACTGAATCTGATTTCGTTCTTCTTGCTCTCCACCCTGAGCAGACAGTCCAGTGAGGTGCCATAGTTGGCTAATTACCTGGTTTTTACTGTGCTGACCCTGCATCTGGGTTGCAGGCTTCAAAAGCCCTGACCTTGTGTAGTGTCTGGGTTCCAACACCCATCGGTTCCTCTGGGGTACCACCGATACCACTCAGTGTCACAGAAAAAATTCCCTCATTGATGCCCAGAGATGCTTTTTCCTACTTTGCGTTTTGAAGGAAATGGCTAAGTTGTCTCAGCATTTCTAGGTGCTCATAATGAAAGGGTTTCCATGTGAGCAGAGTCCTGCTACTGGAAACAGACCTCTCCAAACTGATTCCATTAAACCAGATGACTTTGAGGAGGGAAGGGGGAGAGGGAGAGGGATAAGGAGAGAGAGATCATTCCAAGTGGAGAACACCTTTCCCTCAAGGGCCCAGGGAAAGGAAGTGAGGTTCATTCAGGAAACGGCACAGTTTAGATGAAGAGACAAAGTGAAAGGGACAGAAGACAGAGTGATACATGGTGTAAGACTCCCAAGGCTCCTGAAGAGAAGAGGCATGCTGGGACAAGACTGATAGAGGATGCAGGGTGTGGGGAAGACTCTGAAGCTGGTGTCTTAGAAGCATGTGCTACTGCGGATGGATTTGCAGCTCACTGAATCCGAGTCAAGAACACTCTTGGGGCATATTTGAAGGGGTCTAAGCAAGGCGTGAAGATAACTTAGGAACACATACAGAGAGTAGTGATTCTCTCTTCTGTTGAGTAACTGAGACTTTAATAAATGGAGCAACCTGCTCGCCTCTGACCAGCTGGTGAGCGTGCTCCAGAGGACAGGAAGTAGAGGATGGGACCGGAATGCCTGGTGAGCCAGTTCCCGGGCACTTGCAGGGGGTGGGAATGGGCCTCTCTGCCAGCTGCTGTTGCTTCTCAGTAGTGAATCTTCTTTGCTTGTCAAGGCAAACTAAGTAACTGCCATCCAGGAACACGTTTAAATTGAGCACTGCACAGGGGTTGTGAGCAGGGTTTCTGAACGAAGGCAAAGTATGGCCTGCCGGTTTTCTCTGGGCTTCTGAACGGGAAATTCTGCTATTCCACTGCCCTGCCTAACTTTTCTCGTGGTTATCTCTCCGAGTCTCGGGCTTCTCTCAAGACACAGGAGAAAGCCCTTCTTCTCGTTGTATCTCACCTGGCTCAGGCATATCTGAGCTTAACATAGTGTCAGGTGGCAAGGAACTCCATTGACTTCACAAAGTAGCCTCCGTTTTCTCTGAGCCCACCTGATCTCCACAAGGTGGGCATCTCTGTCCATCTCAGGCAGTGCCCAGTACGGAGCACAGCTCCATGAATCCGCACAGAAGAGCCGCGTGGTCCTGGCACGCCTGCAAGGTCCAGACACCAGCCCTGGTTGCTGCACATCAGTCTGGAGGTGCAGCCTGAAAACTTCCTCAAATTAGGATTATTGCCGGGAATACCTTGTATTCTTCTCCACCCCCACCCTGGTCGGTTCCCAGGGTGAGGCTGTTCTATTTCTATTCAAATTTACCTCAAACATTCCTTGGATTGACATAACAGATGATTTTACAGTGCAACTCAAAAGGAGGAACGTTCCGTTGGAGCCTTTAAGGCAATTTCCATGCAGTGTGTTGTGTGATAACATGAAAACAGATGGAAAGAAAGCGTCCTCATCTCCTCCTTATGGTGCACTGCAAATGAAAAGTTAGAAAGTTGTCATAAGATGAGCTCTATCATTAAAAACAATTTGGGTTGATTTAACAGTCGGTTAAGCAAGTCTTTCAGTCCCTTCCTGCATCACCAGACTGATGGAAGTTTCCTCTCCGATTGTTGATTACTCTTTTTTATGACAGTCATGACACTTCAGATTCTTTCTGCTTTAGTTGTCTCTGTAATTCAATGTTATGGTTAAAACATTTGTTTTTCATGCCAAAGTTTTCCTTTGGAGTCTTCCATCAGGACAATCGCCTCCATTTCTCATCAAACGTTCACACGAAAGCAAGACCACACAGCTCAGGGGGCACTCTGCTCTCCCGGCCTTGGCTGCCAAGCCCTCCTGCTGACCACCGCCCCCAGCTGTCCCCGCAGGCAGGTCTCCCAGCACTCACTATGTCATCCCACCTCCTGCTGCTCTCGATGTCACATGATCCCTTTTCCCTAGGGAGCACCTGGGGATGCAGAAAAGTACACAGAAGAAAATAAAAATCAACCACGATTAAAATAAAAATCAGCTGTGATTAAACCATCAAGAGGAAAGCTGATAATCATTGTGGGAGGCATAACTGGTTGCCGGTGTTAATTTTTGAAAATCTGTTGAACCAGATTTTACTGTGAGGCTTGGTCCTGTTCCACTCGGACGCTCTTCCTCTATACAAAGGCACTCTTGGCGAGTGTAACGTAGCTGATGAATAGAATGCAGTCTGAAGACATACTCGGGCGACTTACCCTCCCTATTAGCACTGGATATGTATGTTGATTACAGTGTTTCATCCTAAGTAATGATGCTTTGATTATCTTTGCAAATACATGTGTGTTCTTATCTCTGGTTATTTTATCAGCAGATATTCCTAGAGGTACACATCTTTTAGGAGCTGTTGCTAAATATCAGAATGTTCTTGTCTTTCTTTCATTTTGGCAGAATAATGATTTCCTCTTATCAGGTGAATGGGGTGCTCTATTAAGAATGAAGAATTTAGCTGAACAACATACCTTTTAAATGTCTTAGAATTTAGTTGATTTTTCTTTGTGCCAGAAGTTACAGTAAATCACAAAATCCACAATTTGGTTCTGAATACTTGGAAAAGGAGCACACTCCTTCCTTCCTTTTAAAACTTCTTCTGACCCGGGGGTCACTTCTGGGGCTGTCCCAGTGCAGCCATGAGCTGAAGTGCCAGTCAGGAGTGTGTAGGTGGGTGGGTTCCATCCTTGGGAAGGCTTCATGTGACTCCCTGAAGATGGCGTGGGCATGGGTGGCCACCATGCTCTTTTCCAGAGTCGGGAAGAATGTGGTTTTAATTGTACCCCCCTACATGCAGATTTCCTAATCCCAGATACGTGTGTGTGCGACCTTACCTGGAAGAGGATCTCTGCAGATGAAGTTGAGATGAGGCGTTAGGATGGACACCAATGTTACTGTGTCCTCTTGTAAGAGCAGGTAGACACAGAGGCTCATGAGAGGCCAGGCGAAGACCTGGCAGAGCTTGGGGCAAACCTCCAGTTCACTAGTGGAGGACTACTGGGGACAGAAGGAGGCCCCAGACTCCAGCAGAAGGTCATGGAGTCGGTTCCTCCAGGTCTTCAGAGGGATCATGACCTGCCAACACCCTGGTGTTGGGCCCTTGGCCTCCAGCGCTGTGAGAGCATGACTGTCCACTGTTGGAAGACACCTGGCCAGCATTGCTTTCCGTGGGAGCCCCAGGGACTCACATGGGCCCAGGATGGCTGCTCCAGTCCAACAACAAAATGACCCAGGTGCCATCGACCCGGAAATGCCAGCAGGCAGACCCTCCCTGGTGCAGGGTTGCTGAGTGGCATGGGGCCAAATCCAGGGCCGGATGCCTCCGCCCTGCCTCTGCCCAAGGCCGCTCGCCTAGGCTGTGCTCTTCCTTGTGTTCAGCCAGTGTCTCCCTGGAGCCCGCCAGCCCCTGGGGCCCGCCCACCCATTTCTTCTCTTCCCCCAGCACACACACCTGCCAGTGAAGTTCAGGTGTTTCATTTGTTTGTTTTCATTTAAAGCGGTAAAATGCCGACCTCTTTTTGCTGAAAGCAATAGCGGCAAACTCACTCTCCCATGATATTTGGGCTGACACCTTTCGGAAGGATAGTGCTGGAAAGGCTGACGGTGCCCTCTGTGTCCCCACCCGCTCCCCACTCTGATCCACGTCCATGTCTCCCTTCTCCTCTTTGCTTCACTTACTGTCTCCTCTTTTACCTGCTGCTTTATCCCCTTCTTATTTGCAAGACAGTTTTGCAAACTATCTGCAAAATATTTGCAAAGTGATTGCAAAATATGTCTGAAAGTTTATCAACCATTCTTCAAGGAGCATAGAGACACCAGTGTTTGAAGAATGCATATGGAACTTAAAGTTCTCTAATTATTGGTCCAGTGTAATATGTCACAGCTGGTAATAAACCATAAATATGTAATATTTTATTATCCATATCATGGTGTATGGCAGCATGTGGTTTCACATTAAAAATTGTTAGAAATTAATACAACTTATATTTATATTAGTGCTTTACCCATATACCCTCTTTTGTTGACTTAATTAGCATTCTTCTTTGTAGACTGGTTAAAATATTGAACAGAGGTTTAAAATGATGGTTCAAGCTAGAAAGAGAATTTAGACAACAAAAAGTTCAGTGGTTTCACCTTAGAAGATCCACAGATATCATTTTGAAATATTAGTGTAACATCTGGACCTTCAGGGCTTCTATGGCAAAAAGGCAAAAAAAAAAAAAAAAAAAAAAAAAAAAAAAAAAAAAGCTTTACAGAAATAAAAATAAATTTGGACACCTGTCCCCATTTAAAGTGCATAGATGTCTCCATAGGACCCACAGCAGCCTGTTCTGAACAATGTCACGTGAGTCACCTGGGCTCCAAACAGTAGAAACACATCTAGTCCCTGGGCTGAAAAGAGGTGGAATCACTGAAATCCTAGAGTCGTTGGCAGGGCAGGGGGTGAGGGGATCATTTCCTCCCTCTCAGGGTAGTTTGCTTTTACTTCCGACCCTGGACCAGCGGTTGCCAGACTCGACTTCCGCCTCTTCCCTGGGGCAGAGCAAACGTGGGCAAGCTCTTGGGTACCTGCTGGGCAGAGGGGATATAACTCAGTGGCGGATGCAGTGGTCACTGAGGGGTTACAACTCTGTTCAGCGAGACCCTCCTCAGATAATAAAACAAGCCATTAGGCTGAGAACAGAATGTCAGTATGATGTAGAGAGTCCCTGGGGAATCGATGGCTCTGTAGATTATGAGAGGTATAAGGAACCTTTCCAGGTGCCAGCATTTCGCTCTGAGTGTCAATTTGTGGACTGAAACCAGTTAAAAGGTCACACTTCCAGGATGGAGCTGGGTCACTGGGAGGTGATCCCATTTCTGCCGATCCGCGCTCACGAGGCCTCCAGTTGTGAGTGGCCACTCCAGCTCACACCACCAGAAGTCCTGGGTGTCAGGACACGTCTCCCCCCACTCAACCCGGCTCTGTGGGTGGCCTTTTCCTGACACTAGCATAGTAAAGTGGAGGCAAGAAAGGGACCCTGATGTCCTCAAAATACAACCTCCATCTCTCCTGACTTCACCATTCGTAGTACATGTTTGAAAGCGTAAGGGAAAGAGCCAGCAGGAAGAAGGAGCTAAGGGTTTCATCCATTTGTAACCCAGGCTGTAGACCTCAGTGGTCTTGCAGTCAGTGTTATCTAGGAGAATCTGCGAGCATGAACCCTGCCCACAGCTAAGCGCCCCGCAGAGCAGTCTCTCCAGTGGAATGTCCTTGTCACCTCCCTCCTTCCACCTGAATATTAATCACAGTCATTTGCACCCACTCTCTCAGCTGCTGGCCCCCGTCCTCCAGTTATTCCACCGGGACATCCTTAAGCTTATTTTATAACAATAGAGCTAATTTGAGGATCCGATAGGAGCATATGTTAAGGGTCTTTGCTCAAGTTCTCCTATCTGTCACCACAAACAAATTTACCACTTCTGTTCAGTCCTCTTGGACCGTAATCCCTGCTGACTGGTTATTTAAGACTGAAGAGAGGATAAAGCTTCCTCATTTCCTTAAGTGCTCTGAGGACTTGGGCACTTCACCGAGCCCGTGAGCCCGTGCCCCACACACGCCCTGAACACCCACGTTCCAAGGCAGGTTCCAGCAGGGGCGAGTTCTGCGGGTCCGGGACCTTTCATTACGACTTCACCCGTGTCCCAGCCCCGGGGACTGCGGTCCTGCAATCTGCCTGCAGACTCCCTGCGCAGTCACTTCCTGCAGCCCGGGCTGCCCTGCAGTCATCCAGCCCAGGCTGCTTCCTTCTGCAGGCAGGGATGTGGCCTCTGTGTGGCCCTCCAGACTCCGAGTTGTCCCAAGAGGGTGGAGGCTGACAGTGGGCCCTCCACATGGCTCTGACTGCAGAGAAAGTGGCTCAGTCGTGTTGCGCAGGGCCTCGGAGAAGGCAGCCCTCTCGAAGCCCGGGCACTCATCTGTGGCCCAGGCCCTCCGTCATCTCTCCTGGACACAGGCGCCTCTGTGCGTGTTTTCCTCCCTGCCTCCTTTCACGAAAGCAGCCAGTTTGCGCGGGGTGAGGAGTCTTCTTGGAATCCACGGAGCTGATCCCGCAGATTCGGCAGCGGGATTCACGGGATGGAGGAGGGCCGCTCCTTTCCTGAGCTCTCACTCACAGCTTTGAGTTTAAGATTGCGGCTTACACTGTCAAGACGCACGCTGATTTGATCCCCTTTCTTATAGGGCTGGATCCTGAGAAAAGCCCGCTCTGTTGTGGCCATAAAGGCCTATTCAGTGTGGGGTCTGACCCTGGAGGCCGCGCTGCGCGGGCCTCGGTGGAACTCGCGCGCCCCCTACAGGCCGCGCGGAGCTCGTGCACGCCGGGCGCTTTTTTTTTTTTTTTTTTTTTTTTTAATGACTCTCAATGACTTCCTTGATTTATTTATCATGATGTGTTAGCGAGTTTAAGAGAGTTTTATTTGCGGAAGTCCAGTAGCGTCTGATAGACAACAGAAAGTATTTCTGTCCAGTGCTCAGGCAGCTCTGTGCCGTGGGAAAGAGTGCCTTCCTCTGAAAGGGCAGGAGCTCTGTGGGCTGCCGCAAAGACAGCCTCTGTTTCAGAACCAGGATGGCCTGTTGCTTGCTCAAGAGTTCCAAGAAAGAACATTCAAGAAGGTGCTGGCAGGTGCAGGAGCTGACTGCCAGCCTCTCTTATCCATGACTGATCTTGCTGTGTATCAGTAGGCTCCAACCTAGCTTCTCTGTGCCAGGCCCAGGCGGAGAATTCCAAAGGGTTGCTCCAAAACACTGCAGCCCCCTCACACACACAGCTTGGCACTCACCCCCAGAGGTTCCTGTCCACCTGACTCCAAGGCCTCCCTGCTGAGCTGAAGGAGGGCTCCAGACAGACGCTTGTCCTGCAGTCCTGGGAGCAGGTCTTCTCAAGCCAGGCTGCAACAAAGAGAGGCCCCAGGGGTCAGACTCAAATGTGACAAGAAACTAGCTCCGCTGTCTGTTTGCCTCTCACTTTTTGGACTCAAGGAAGCCACTCTGTGCTGCTCATGCTGTCCCCACTTTTCCAAATCAACTGGGCAGCAATGCCCACACTCCCAGCTGCCCAGGCCCAGGGCTGCCTTACTGGGGGAACCCCATTGCCCCTCCCACCCAGGCAGCACAAGCCCTGGGTCTGCACTACAACCCCCAGGACAGTCCTGCTTTCCTAGAGCCTCGGTGGGGACAAGGACATCAGCTCTGCTGGCGCACCTCTGCTGGGGGCTTGTGTGGGGGTCTTCCTTCCCCCAGGATGGCATGGACAGAACAGAGACAGCGTGCCTTCAGCTTCCCACTGGACAGACGCAGGCGCATCTTGGAGCTGTGGTCACCTCGCTCTCCTGGGCGTATTTGCCCCTTGCCATTCCTGGGTCTCCTTATTCTCCAGAGGTACTTTATTACAATTTCCAGTGCGTGGGGAGAGGCATACAGGGAGGAGCACGGTGTGCTTCCGAGGACGGTGGCCTTGCCTTCCATATGCAGTTCCAGTAGCTCCTCAGCTGGACAGGGCATCCCGCTCAAGTCCAGGGTTTCCAGCGCTGCCGATTCTGCCAAAGGGCCAGATGGAAAAAGCATGTCTTACCTCGGCACGCGTAACTGCACTTCATTTTTTTCCATCTTTCTGGGAGTGTTTGTTAAAACAGGCTGGACGTGCTGCAGGAGAAGGAATCTGGGGGACAATGAGGGAAGGACAAGGACTGCCCTCCCATCCGTCAGAGGCTACCAAATGGACGTGCCACCGTGCAGGAGGACTCTCCAAGCTGCAGAAAGCCTCAGGAAAGCGACGGTGATCCCTGGGTGACACACCTGAGGATTTTAGACATGGCCCTCGTCTCTGCTTCTAGTCTACAGTGAGAACAGAGAAGTCGCGCCGCGGTCCCGCATCACATCTCACTCGAGTACCCACATGTCTTGGACCCAAGGTGTGACTTTTCTTCACAGATTTCAAAATCAGGAAAATGTCCATATGCAAAAGTAGCATCCAATTTGTATGAGCATACGTGAAATTAAAGGTTCATATAGAAAGATCTTGTAAAATGATATAAAACACAATGTATAATACCTAACAAAAAGCAAAACTGCACTTTCCACAGCAAATTATGCTTCTAAAGAATGGATGCATTCAAAATGCAAAGAGCAGCTAAATAAAGTGTTTTATGGAAGCTGCAGGGGGTTTGCAGAATGTTTCTTGGAGGCAAGGAATCCTATTTTGCAGTGCTATAAAAGTTGCTTTTCTTTTTTAACCTCAGAGAAGTTCTAAAAAAAAAAAATCCCTCCAGATTCTTGAACCTGCTGAGAGTCTGCAAAACCCAAACAAACATTAAATTGACCTTGCCGTACATCCATTTCTAAGAGTTTATGACAAAACTTACTCAAGAGACAAATAATGCCTATGCTGTTATTTATGTAGGTAAATAAATAACTTAAAATACCAACCACAGGCATGGGAAACAGATGTGGAGTGCTTGTGACTTCAGGAGCTACTGCAGAAACAACACCTGCTCACCGCACACTGGACGTGCTCTGCAGTGTGTTAGGACGGGAAATCAGCCCCTCGGAGCGTCTGTTATTCAAACACCAACATGGGGGTCAGGGCACCTCCAGAAGGCTAGGAAGGCGCCAAGAGAACTACGGGCCAGGATTAAAATCAGAGGCCTTGAAAGTCAAAGGCAGGCAGAGGCAAGCGCAGGGTTCCAGGGAAGGCGATCTTCATTTATTTTTAGGAATTCTCTTCAAATTGTCTCGAAAGACTTCATACAGTTTGTAAGATTAGCTGCTGCCGTATTTGTGGAGCGACAAGGTGAGACCGCGCTGCTCTCCTCCTCTTAAGTTAGATCACTGGAGAGACACCGAGGACGCCTGTCCTCCCAGTGCCCCCTGAGAAATCAAAGGCGGGGAGAAGAGAGGAAGCACTAGGACTGTGCTCCTTGGTAAAGGTACCACGTACAGCACCGTAGTGTCAGCTCCAGGAAGACCGCATGCCCTCTGAAACGGCTAAGAGACTTAGACCATCATGGCACGAGAGGCCTCACAAGGAGCCCTCAGCTCATGACATGACAGGAGCTCGTGAGGTGTCAGGGGAATGCAAATTAAAATTAGAGTTGGCACCACACAAATAAACAAGTGTTTGCGAACACATGGAGTGGCTCCAAGTCTATGGGAAGCTGCTCGTGGGAGTCAGAAGTTGGCACAGGCTCTACGGAAAATAATTTGATGGTCTACTAATGCTGAATATGTACAGATGTGATTCCCAATCGGCTGCGTGGGTGTACACCTACTGAAACCGTGTACTTACATGCACCTGCTTCATCCGGAAGAGAAGTGCCAGAATGTACCCAGCAGCAGCGGCATCTTTACCAGGCTTAAAGTAGAAGCAATTCAAATGCCCATCAAGGTCGAATGTTGTGGAACACTGCACGGCACTGAAAATGAACATCGCTGGCTGTGTGCAACATGGGATGATCTCACATGTCCAGGGAAAGAATCCAGACATGAACACCTGTAACTCTGACACATCACCTAATCTATGTGATCAGAAACCAAAAGAATGACTGCAGGGGAGGGGGTTTCTGGTCAGCAAAAGGGGCTTGCAGAACACAGGTCAGCATGGTGCACGTGGATTCTGTGGACTGGAGGCAGCTGTGGGGAGCTGCCGCTTCCAGCGTGTGAACTTTGTTCTGTGTATGAAGGATGTGATGGGCCTGAAGCAGTCCATCCAACCAGCAGTGCAGGGCCCAACAACCATGGCTGGTTGGTTTCTCTGCATCTCGCTTGATGCTCAACTCCAGTCCCCACTCCACAAGAGCCAGACTTCAGGAAACTCATCAGAAATGTCAGGAGAAATGGCAGAATTTAAAGATGAGATTGTGAACATTCTTTTGAACCCCAAACTGGAGGAGACAGGGTGCATGGGCACTGAAATATTTTATTTTCCCCAATAGTGACAGAGGTACAGGCAAAGGGTATAACCTGCTACTTACGGCATTCTTGGAACCAAATTCCCTATAAACATTAAGTATTCTGAATTCCATTCTGTGTCTTCACACTGTAGAACACAGTGGAAATCTCACTCCATCATGTGGTGGGAACACTGGTAGTTTATTGTTTCCAAAGCTTTGGCAAACAGTTCACCTGGGTGTATACTGAGCCAGGGTCATGGTGGGCATACAGATCCAGAGTCACACATGCATATGGAACCAGGGTCACAAAGTGCATACAGATCCAGGGTCATGACTTGCATACAGATCCAGAGTCACGATGTGCATACAGATCTGGGGCCATGGTACCCTGGGCCATGCAGAGGCTTTGTATGTGGTGCACGCAGCATTCTGGGTCACAGCAGGACCAGAAAGAGGAAAAACACACAGACTTTTTCGTCACTCTGATGCTGAATTAACTGAGGGTCATTTTACACGTTACCTAGGAGCAAAGTAGCCATTCTGTTGACGAGTAGACCCAAGCACTCCTGTCCCTGTTTAACAGCGGTGCCAGCCTTTGGGTGAGTCTGCCGCTGTCTCTCCTCCCCTGGAGAGAGGTGCTATTCACATCTGTTCTGCTGGCCTCGGCATCGACCCACCTTGCTGCCTAGACAGAGGCGCACGTCCAGGGAGCAGCTGGGAGAGGACGGGAGCAGGAGGCTCTGGGTGGGCTTTGAGCACCCTCTGGCTGAGGAGCGCCTTCGTCCTCCACTTACGGGGGATTTAATTTTGCGATTTATTTTAGCATGATTTAAGTACTTCTGAAAGTCTCCCCTGTTCCCTCTGCCTCATCTGGAACGAAGGGGTTTCCTTAAACGTGGTTAGACCACTGCGGACCCCTGAGCAAGAGTGGAATGGGCATAGTCCCACTGCAACGTGATACAGGCGGAGGGTCAGGAACCTCGAGGGTCACCGCATCCATCTTAGCCTGTCACCGCGAGCTCACACAGATGGAATATGTTCAATTCCATCATTTTCTAAACAGTCCTCACCCTTAGGAATGCCAAGTTGGCACATTCTGGAATGCTCTAAATAAACGCTAACAGATATTTAATATTTAAATTGTGTGTAACAGGGCTTTTCAGATTGATTATCTTTTGAGTCAGTTAAATAATGATTTTGATTCCTTTTATTGAATTGACATGTTTTTGGCAGGGTTCAATGAGCTATTTAATGATGTCTTGAAATTCTGGTCTGTGCCAAGCATTTTGCTAGACATTTTCATATATTCTCTCATTATATTTTATCAAATAGGTCGAGGGAAAAGAGGGGATATTTTTGTTCTGTGACAAAGGTAATGGAAAAAAATATAAATTAGGGTACAATAGTGAGATGAGATGGTTTCTCTTCTGCTTGGGAATCTGAAGGCGCAGAGCTGACAACTGGTCCTCTCTGGCTCCAGTGACCCCAGCTCACCGGAAGGCACCTCATGCTGCACAATGGCTGCTGAATGCCCATCTCGAAAGTCTTTCCAGTCCGTTGGTCAGAATTCAGTTGCATCCTGGGAAATATGATCTATGTTATGGGGAGCCACGTGACTGGCTGCAAGCCAGAGAGTAAGAATACCAAGGAAAATTGAGAAAGGAATGCTGTCAAGTCGGCAGAAGTCCTTGTCACCATGTGGACCGTCGTTTTTCAATCCAGTGTAGACGTTGGTGTCAGAGAGCTAGAATTTGTGATCATGCTGGTTTCTGTTTACGGTACCGACTCTGGTCCGGAAAGTCAGTGCAAGTCCCTGCAACGCTGATGAAAAACTGATGGAATTCTCCGGCAGGAGCGGTTTCTGTTCTGGGGCTCCTCCCTGCAGCTAAAATGCACCGAGAGGGTCATTTTTACGTACATTTTCAATTCACGTGCAAGGCAGACACTAACGTGAACAGCACCACATCCACTGGAAGGGAAAGGGAAGGACCGGGAGGGAGGGAGGCAGAATGGGAGGAAGGGAGGCCAGCAAGATGAAAGGACAGCGGAAAGAAAAGGGGAGGACATTTGAGCCAGTTGGGGAAGCTCCCCGCTGCCTAGTTGGAGGAGAAACAGAACTAGAATTGACTTCTGGAATCATCAGAGGGGACTCGGCTTCTGTTTCTTGAGAGATCTTCCCCTGGCTCCCCTTGTTGATTTTGGTGAGCCTTACGCTTCCGTCCTAGCCTCACCTGGCCTCCTGGTGAAGACCTCCATCCAGCCAAAGGCAGCATCAACATAGCTGACCTCCTGACCCCAGGAGCCTACTCCCTACTCCTGAATCAGCCCCGCCAGCCGAGCCCAGACAGCAAGTCTGCACGGCGGCCACCACGCTTCCCCACCCAGAGTGGCTCCCAGCTCTCCAGAACAGGGACGTAGAGGCCGGAGCCCAGAGAAGCCCAGGTTTGCTGGCAACTTTGTCATTACTTGTGCCACTTCATCTTTTCTTTAACCAGTTGTCTTAAGTTGTCACCCTGGCTGTCCCACTGTTCACACGTGTCCAGGAGGAGTGGGGCGCAGGTGGAGGTCAGCGCTGGTGGAGGCCGGCGCTGGCGGAGCCCAGCCTCTCCAGGGCAGCTGCCTGTCGGCAGACCAGGCGTGGCCTGTCCAAGTCCCGTGTCAGAAACTGTGACACCCAGCCCCACAAAAGCCAAGGAGAACATTTGAAAAAACATGTAAGGTTGGGATTTCTGGAACTTTAATAGCTTTCCACTTAAATTTTTGGCTATCATGCACTTTAGCTGAGAGAAAAAAATAATGAGTTTTACAACCTCCAGCCTGCTTTATGACACACGCCGAACCGCGGCTCCACAGAGGCTGCGCAGCGCCGGAAAGCCCATGAGGTCACCGGCAGTGCCTGGCTTCATACGAAGAAATTAGAAATAATGGCTCAGATTAGAGTTACCAGCATTATTAACAGTCCTTTGAATTGAATCCGTCATTCCCAAGGATATACTAATGAATTTGTAGCCTTAAAAAAGGGAAAAAAAGTTTCGTTTATAAATTCACCTGAGGTGAAAGGAGCCGTGTTAACGTTTCGGGTTTTATGTGGACTTTCCACAGGCTGCAGCGGGCTCTCCGCTCCACCTCCTGCTCCGCGTAGCCCACCTTAACTTGCATTTTGTAGGCCCCAGTGTGAGAATGATTTTTAAAAATCAGACTTTTAGTCTGAATATAGTAATAATGAACTATCCTCCCTCCAATGTTATTCTAAGTTTAAAACATTTCAAGCCCACTACGTAGTTGAAGGGCCAACGTACTCTTCGTGGCTTTTTCTCCTTACACACTCTGCTAGGCCTTCACTTTCTCCCCTTCCTTTTCTGCAGAGTCCTGCTCGCTGGGTTCCACCCAGGCCCCTGTGCTCGGCGGGCCCATCAGCCCACGCCCAGGGCATTTGTGCTGAAATACTCTCAGGTTTGGGCCCAATACCTCCAGTGAGAAGGTGCATTTCTTGGGATCAGGATGTACGACATGTCCTAGATTTGTACTGAACGGAGACTGTAAAACCCTTTCTTTAGAAGTGAGCAGCAGAAAGAGCAGCAGAGACCAAGAGCGACGCCCTGGCTGGTTTGAATATTGCTGCAACGATTTGTCAGCACCTCTTTGAGCCAGAGGTACAACAGGCAAATGAATGATCCCCATCCAATATGCAATTTATTTGTTCTGCTTTGCAAAAGGAGAGGGTGCTTAGGCTGCACAAAGGGAACGCTTTTTAGGAGGGGGTGGGTGAAAGGATAAAGGGAGCATTAACTTGTGTACTAGTCTCACATCTCTTGGGAAAGATATAAACTCTTTACTCCTATGGAACTTTTGTCCATCCACCCATCCATTCTCAAACCACCTCCAGTCTATCCATCTGTCCATCCATTTATCCATCCGTCCATTCATCTGCAACCTCTCTGTCCATCCATCCATCTACCCATCCTCCAGCCATTCATACATTGGTCTGCAGTTTATCCACCCACCCATCCATCCACCCATCTATTCACCCATCCTCAATTTATCCATCCATCCACAATCTATCTGTCTCTCCATCCTTCCATCCATCCAGTCATCTGTCCCTCATTCTACTTCCATCCTCTACCTCAGGGCAGGGAGAAAGCAAAAACTCGTCTGAGAATCAATGTTGCATGCTAGCATACACCTGGAATTTACCCTGCTAAAATTGAGGTCCAAATGCTCAGGTTGAGAATTTATTTTAAAGCAAGTTAAAATGGATTATGGTCCCAGGTTACAAAGAGCAAATGTACCTCGTCTTCAGAAGACTCCAGCCTCACAGGCACACAGTGCTTGCATGACTCCATCAGTAGGAAGTTGCATATCTTCTCAAAGAAGATGAAACACAAAAGTAACCGGTCACCTTAGAATCTGTGTTTGTCATAAGTGGCATGTATTCGAAATGTTTATGTCTGATTTGCTATAAGTGGATGCATGCAGTGCCTGCGGACTGACTGTATTCCTATGTAGACTATGTACCTATAAAAATATGTGTTCGATTCTGGGGAACACCTTTAGTGAGTCCTGTCCTAACCACGTGCCTCATAGGAAGTGTGCTATAGCTCTTTCCTCATCTCTCTGTGCAGTCTCCTTCAGACCATCAGTCACATATGTGGAGTAGTTTGTAGAGATGACCCTGCAATATGCCTACATCTCTGCAGCTGGTGGTTACGTTCAGAACGTCATCTCACAGTGATGCTATCTGTCACTTCATGCTGGCCAAACAAGATAGTTTTGATGAACAAAAAATGTCATGCAGATGGGTAAATACTTTTCTCATCTGTGAGAATGGACTCCTTCAGTGAGATGTGTGCTTTGAGGTTTCCTTAAATTTCAAAATGGATATAAATAAGTTATTCTAATGTCTCTGATAGCATTGTTAAAGTCTCTCTTTTTTGCAAGGCTACTGTAAAGGTAGACCCTCAGGGACAGGGACAGTCATTTTCAAGACTGAAATTAACTGTGGGACCTACCAGAAACAAGCCTCTGAACTCATCACGTGATCTAGTGTCTCCGAAAGCCCCTGAGGCTGGTGGACTCGGCTCCCTTTGCAGGAGTTGCCGGCTCAGCCTTGAGTGCTGGGCCTTGGACCCGGAGCTCCAGGGGCCTCCTGCCTGTGGGTCCCCTCCCAGCCTCAGTGCCGCTGCTGCATTCTGCAGGTGTTTCTGGGGCTTGTCCTGCCCGCCAGACTCTATTTCAGATGCTCAGGGAACAGTGGAGGCAGAATTCTGGAGGCTCCCATCACAGATGTGTTCCTCGTTGGGGATTTTGTGTTCCCTCCGCATCTAGCAGGCCTGATACTTCTCAAAGTGAAATACCCCGAAGCGTTAGCAATGAAGCACTTGGAAGGAAAGTCTTACCATATCAGTGAACGGAAACACCCTTTAGACTACTATTAAGATATGCTGTAATGCCAGGGTGTGTTCATGAAAATTTTTATTGAATTTGCCTATAAGAATTTATAAGCTTCACTAGTGGGATCATTGTTTTCAACCCCTCCCTGTTTCCTTTCCCTAAAGCCTGCGTAGTGTCCACACTGTGCTGAGTGTGGGTTCCCCTTGGGGACATGCCCCCCTGAAGCCCACCGTCCAGCCAGGAGCAGCTGTGCAGGTAAACAGGCTGCCTGTCACAAGTGCTGTGAGTGGCCTTCAGGCTGGGATTCTGCTCACCCGCGGGAGGAGGCGCAACTGACAGAAGGAGAGCCACGGAGAAGATCAGGAGGTGAGCCAGGGAGCTGAGGCCACTGCGGGGCTACTGTGCTCACTGCAACCTGGTGTCTGTTCACAGCTAACATTTCTAGAACAGCCTGCGCGGACAGATCTCTGGGATGGTGGAGTTGTCACAGAAAACACACAAGTGCAACCTATTATCTCAGATTCCCGTGACTACTCACTGGTTGCCGGGAGGTCCATTGCCCCTCCTCAGTCACACAGGATGGGAAACATGTTTCCATGACTGTGTTGAGACAGAACGCAGGAGGTGAGTGGCCACACCAGGTCAAGAGGAACTAAGACACCAGCCAGTTCCCTGTCTCCTGCCCATTGCAGGAGACTATAAATAGATCTTGGCTCTTCAATGGGCAGGCTGCCCTCCCTGTGTGCTGAGCTAGCTCCCCAACCTGAGTGGCCGGGTCCATGCAAGGTCTGTCTCTTGAACCCAACACCTTTGGGGTATCCAAAGATTCTTAGTTTCCTTTCCCCTGCGCCCTAGAGACCCTGCAGAACTTGCCCTGTGTTTATCTTTATGGACCTGCCTAACTTGCATTCTTGAAGACTCAAATTAATATGCCTTTTTTTTCTCAAATAAAACAAATTGAAGTTAAAACCAACCACATGTCTCAGTTCAGCCAGGCTGGCTTGTGATTTTGAAAAATAAAAATAAGTGAATAAGTGCTTTTCAAAGTGATATTTTAACCTCCTGCCAATACTGTGGTAGTAAAATATGATTTTTTTATTATCATTCAAATGTGAGTTTGGGGACATGATTGAGGTTTTCCTATAATCAGTAAAAATGAGGAAACAACTTAAAAATGTTTGGGCAACCTCCAAATAGAAAAAAAAAAGGTTTTTAAAGGTGAGTGAGTTAATGTAGCACATGTTATAATAAAAATCCAACAAAATGTAGCCCTTACGGTCCCAGATCCTGGCACACAGCTCAACCGTTCTTCAGGGGATTTTACTGCCTGGTTTCTAATAGAGGGCCCAGGTTATAACACAAACACAAGAGAATGCCGAGGGGTCTCGGTAATTATCTAGTGCCACAGTCACAAGTGGGCGTGACGGAGTCTGTACCCCATCACGGGCTTTTTCCACCCCTTAAATTTTTTTTCAATTTACAATGTGTGACATTGAAAAAAACCCTTGTCACTGAATGTAAAATGTAAGGTTGCAAAGAGCAAAGACTGCTGCATTGAAAGCGGTCTTGTTTCTCAAAGGTGATGGTGCCTTTTGCCACCATAACAGCATTTATTTAAACATCACGGTTTGAGCCGAGTTCTCATATCTAAGCAACAAGGCAAAATGTAAGATATACTGAAATACAGCATCTGCTGCCCTTTGCTCTTTTGACTGGATCTGAAATTTGGTTCCTTTCATCAAAAGTGATTAAATCACCATCTCTCTACCACAATATCTTCTAAATTTCCAATAGAGCCATAGGCTCAAAGTTCATGGTCAAAAAGAGATTTTGTCACCCATGAATGAAACATGATCACAAAGAGAGAAAGTGTGTGGAAGCAGATTCTCGTGAGTTCTCAGGCACTAGTCGAGAGACGTTCGAGCTTGCAACATGGCTGTCTGTGCAGATTCAGAAACACATTCCTGCTCAGGGGATTGGGTGCATTGGAACCTGGGGTGAGCCTGTGTTCATGCAGCCCCCAAATGTGCCAGCTCTGCAGACAGCCAATTCATGTTCCAGGGGCTTCGGTTGTTGCTGAGGGAGGAATTGGATATAACCAGTAATAGGCAGCATTAAATCCAATCAGTGTATGTGCCTTAAAGACCAGATAAAAATTAGCACCATTTTCAAACTCCAAATAAACATAGAAACTTCCTCAGGCCTTGTCTCCTGCACTGACCAGAGGGAAGGGAGGGCTGGAGGTAGGCAGGGTGAAGCGAGGCACCCTGGGAAGAACTCTAGGAACCTCCCAGGAGAATGTCCTCTCATGCAGCAGCCTCGGAATTGCATCCTTCCTCAGAGGGACACCAGTAAGTGTGTGGGGAAGAGAGGAAATGCCCAGGTGCAAGTGCAAAGTGATCTGCTATTTGCCTGAGTTCTGGGGCTGGGCAGCTGCAGGACTCTGGGGCGAGCAGACAGTCTCTGCCTCACGAAGGTCAGACTCAGCACCCGGCAATGTTAGGATGCTGCAAAAATGATACACACGCAGTAGAAACCACTTGTCTGCTTCTGAACTTGGCTCTTTCCCTGGGCTAACAGTGCGTTATTTGATCCTTTCTCAGGACACTGGGAAGTGGCAAGAAGCTGTAGTTCTTGTCTCTGGCATGATCACCAGGGGGACACAGTGCTGGCAGTGTCCTTGCTGCAAGCTGGGTTGGGTGGAATGCATTTTCCACTTGTGACATTCACAGCTTTTTTTTTTTTTTTTTCAGTACCAGGGATTGAACCCAGAAGTACTTTAGCACTGAGTCACATCCCCAGTCTTTTTTTATCTATCTATCTATCTATCTATCTATCTATCTATTTATTTATTTATTTTGAGACAGGGTCTTGCTAAATTGCTCAGGGCCTTGCTGAGTTACCGAGGCTGGCTTCAGAGCTGTGAGCCATCTGCTCCCGCCTTCCTAATCGCTGGGATTACGGGCATACACTTACAGTGGGCTTACGGGTTTTTAAATATTGGATGTTGGTATGGAACCTGAGCAGTCAGGGCCACACCTGAAGTCAGGTATGAGGAAATGGGTGTGTAAAACTAGGGATGGCATCTCAAGATCAAGGTCAAGTTCAAGCAGGCAGGCATTTTTCCAGGAACAGATAAAGGCAAATGATTTGTTGCCAAAGTCATGGACTGTAAGCCAGGTCTGTGGTCAGTGACCAACATGTGTGGAAGGTCCAAGAGATTACTCAATTTCTAACCAGTGTCCCCTCTTGCAAGGTAAACTCAGTCCTTTGTCCTTTTTGATGTTTTTATTTAGATGTGTGGGTAGATGTGAGCAAGTGAGATCTAATTATATTTTCTCCCACGGTGGCATCTGTCTACCTTGGGAAGCAGAGAGAGAGGTTGTCTCCTTAAATGTTCGCAGAGATGGTCTCCTGGGCTGTGAGCACAGTGACTGACGGACCCATGCTCCCTGGGTCTTCCAGTTGCTAAAATTGTTATTGTGTTCTTTCACATATACATTTAAAACAAAAATTTACCAAGTCAACGCCTTGTAATATTGTTATAAAACAGGACACATTCCCTCATAGCAAAGAAATAAACAGCTGCTTCCCTGCCCGGTGATGAGCTGGGGACACAAAGCTGGGGAGAGAAGGAGGCCACTGTTGGTCTGTCACTGCCCATATATCTACCCTCCCTGTCCTGCTGCACTGGAGGTCAGCAAACCCATGAAGTAGCTTCTGCCCATGTCACTCTGCTCTCGAGAAAATTGCTGATGGCAAAATTTCAATGTCAAGGCATCTGTTCCATGCCTTAATTCCAAACAAGAGTGGCAGAGTCGTGTTCCCTGGACCATCCACTTTAGGAACTACTTCTGAAGAGCCTGCTTGTCTAGACCCAATTCTGCTGTCTTGAAAGGGAGGTGGGAAGGCCTAGAACTCTAAATGGCCTGACGGAGAGTCTCTCCTAAAATATTAATCATCATGCTGGAGTTCTCTATTTCTTTTGGGGGTATTTTTCCCCTTTCATAATTCAAACCTTAAAGGAGTTTCTAAAAACCAACTGGGGGAAAGCACTGTTAGTCTAACTCTCATGCAGAACTTTTAAGTTATGTTAAATTTTCAGCCTAAAGGTTTAATTTCCATGCTTTCTGGTTTTAAGCCAGACAGGCTCCAAATATTCACTTAATATACTTTCCTATGGTTTAATATGTAGTAATTTTAGCATTTTAGAAATTTATTTTGCTGAAAAATGTGTTTTACTGGTATTTCTAGGGGGGAAAAATAGGTTTAAGAGGAAACTTACTAGTTAGAATTATGAAGCTCATTAGTATAATTTGGAGAAAAAAATATAAAATATTCCATATGAGTTTTTTTCCATTTACCATAAACTCTTCACAAATGATGAACAGAGGAATTAATAATAAAGCTATCAATGAAAATTTGAATTCAAATTATGAATTATATTATAATCATCTCTGGCACCCAGGGAGAATTGGTTGCTGGACCTCTCGTAGATACCAAAGTCTGAGGGTATTCAAGTACCCATGCAAAGTGTGTTTGTGATTCACCCAAGTGCATCCTCCTGTGTGCTCCAAGTTCCCTCTAGGTGACTAACAGAGCCTAACACAATGTAAGTGCCACATAAAGAGTCATTGTGCTGTGTCATCCAGGTAGTAATGACAGGAGAAAGTGTTCACATGCTCAACACAGACGCGATTTCTTCCTGAGTATTTTCAAACAGTGGTTAGTTGAATCTGTGGACTCGACCTGCAGCAAGGAGGGTCAGCCTGATGGCAGATCAGGAGGGCTGCAGGCCACCGTGGGAGAGTACCACAAATTCACGTCAGAGGATCCGGCCCTCGTCTGAAGGACGTATGGAGCTGCTCTGAGCCTGAGCTTCCCAGGTCTTTGTCCATCTGCTGGGAGCAGCACGGTTTTGAGACTGGTTCCCACCCAGTGCCTTGGTGACTTCTGTAAGCCCCTGGCCAGGCTCCTCACCACTCAGTTTTCTGACCTGTGCAATCACAGTGCCCACCCAAGGAGGCAGGAGTGGGTGGGTCACTGCACATACAGCCCTGTTCAAGCCTGGCATGTAGTAAGTGCTCAGAACATGTCCCCAGCCCTGCCTCTGCCTTCCATGAGCATGCCTGGTGCAAAGAGCTGGGGATACGGTAGAACTCACCCACAGGAAGGAGACAGAGTAGGCTCCAATGCAGAGAGCACATCACCAAATGCTCAAGGAGCGTGACAAGGACACCATCCTCGTGTGTGACATGTTAGGTGGGAAATTAAGGTCCGGCGCCTTTGAGGATGCTAGAAAATAACTTAAGGAGGGGATGTACCTTTGAAATAAAGGTTCTTGAAAACTTGGGATGGGAAATAAGAGTCAAATAGCCAGCCAATAGCGGGCAGATTGGGGTTGGATAAAGAGGTGCCATGGTATGCATGTTTCTGGGCCATGCCAGAGGACCCTTCCTGGCCCGAAGCCCCCCTCCACAGCCAGGAGCTGCAGCTCTGAAAGGCATTCTCACTCGGGGTTCTGTGTGCGTCCATTTCTCAGTTGCCCTTTTCCCTTGCAGAGAGCATGACTGCCTCTCAGGAGGGCTGAGTGGTGGGCAGGGAGGAGGGAGGCAGCTGTGGCAGTTCTACAGAGCTGGCGGTGTCCAGGGCTGCATGAAGTCACCAGGAGCCTGTGCTTCATGGGGAACAGTTTAGGCTTCACAGAGGGGGTCCCAGCAGCCTCACTGGGGGGCATATGCTGGGGGTCAATCCAGTGGAGGTGGGCCTGATGCTGTCTTTGCCTGTTGACAGGCCCTCCAGGTTAGGGGGTCAACTCCTCACACTCAGATGTGACAGCCTGAGCCCGGCGTCCCTATCCTTCCTTGTAGAATCACCCTCCTCCTTAACCACCTTCCTCGCTAAGCTAAATTTCCTTAGTGGGAGACTCCATCACTTGAGACCATCATTGTGACTGGCACTGTGGTCGGTCCTTCTGGTCAGGGGACCCTGAGTCCAGTTACATGGTCCACCATGAGCAGCACACCTCTGGGCCCAGCCTGGGTGGCCCAGCTGGGTGGTCCTGCACCTCTCTCCCCTTCAAGCACTTCTTCATTTATACCCCTTACTGCACGGTTTCTTTCCCTTCCTGAGTTTCTCTTGATTAAGTGCAGACAAATGAATTTCTTCCCCTTGAATAACCTGTGCCCATCACCACTAAGAAAGGAAATAGCTTTGAGGTCAAACCCTTGAAACATAAAAGAATTCTACAAAGAGTCTCACCTTCCCCAAGACAGTCTGCCCGCCATCTTGAACAGACTGGTGCAGCGGTGGGGAAACAGTCTTTGTGCAAAACAATGCCCCCGTGGGAGCTCCTTCCTGGGCAGCTCCTTCTCACCTACCCATTTCCTTCAAGGGCTTCTCCTTGACATCAGGTCCTGGTCCCTGCAGTGTGCTCTCTGGACCCAGGTTCTGAGCCCCACCTTGAATTCTATTCTCCAAAGGGGAGCCACCTTCACCTCCCAGCACGGCCCTCTGTGGGGTTGCCTTGCTCAGAGCGCCCAGTCTGGTCACATGGCCCAGCACGCTTCCCCTCGTCAGTTTCCTGGCCCCTCCTTCAGCCTTCGCCTGGCTCGCGCCTCCGATTTTTACCACCCTCATGCACACAGGTGCCTGTTCAGGGACTCCTCCTTGCCACGTCTACCTGACAGGTCAGACTGTGCCCCTTTCCACACCCTCTGCCGTCTGGGGAATAGGCACAAGCTCTTGGCACCCCCTGGGCTGCACTTTTGCTCGGATCCAGCTCTTCTGGACTCTGAGTGGATGCTGCGGGTGAGTCGTGCCCATCAGTGATCCTGGCTCGATGGCGAAGTCACCATTATCCCAGTGATGGGAGTCACGCCTGGGCCCTCAGAGGTTTGTCCCTGGTCCTCAAACAGTTGTCAAGGTAGAGAGTTGCATTTGGTATACGTGACAGTCCTATGGCCGGGGCTGATGCTGAGTACAACCTTGGTTGCCCTTGCTGCTTGTCTACTGATCACCTGTGGCCACATGGCAAAAAGAAACATGGATTCCAGTTCTGATCTGCTGTCACTAAGTCACTGAGGTCACATGAGGCCATGTGACTTAGTCCACTAACTTCCTCAGTCTTTTCAGCTCAAGGTACTTTGCTGTCTGAAAATACCCACTTCTTTGTCAACTCTGAGCCTTGTCTCAGATAAACCACTCTGTATAACCTGGTGAGTCCCTGGGATACTCAGTTTTTCGTTTTTCTTAGAAAGACTCAGTATTTGACAGCACTCTCAACCACGGTCTGTATCTCTGGGATGTCCATTTCTTACCATTGCTTGTTTCTTCTCTGCAAGTATTAACTGGAGAACACTGTGCTGGATTTTAAAATCAATGAAGTTGCAACATTAAAGGAAAAGTACTTATATGTAGTTAGTTGATCATCAAGTTTTGTCTTTCGGCACGTTTTGGAGCGATTGTGTGCTTGGTGTGGGGATACACATCTCCATTGAGGGGAGCAGGTCATACTGTAGTTGGGTATGCAGACCTCGAAATCCAAATTCCATTTCAACTGCACTGCTTTCTTTTCAAAAGCCTTAAAGGAAAGAGATTGGAACAGTTTCGAAGTTGCCAGTTCTGTTAGACAGGAGTAAGCACACACCTATGCATGGCGTGCTTACACTGCTAACTCTGGGGATGCTCTTTGCAGGGACCCTCTTGCTCCCTCCTGCTTCCTCTTTCAGTCACTGTGAGCTGAACTGGGGAGCAGTATGCATTGTGCTCCTTGTAACCCACGCAGCTCAACCATGGGATTGTGGGCTGTTTTCCTTCACATTAGCCATAGGAAGAGGGGGCATTTGTGGATTTGCATCTGTTGGCGAAGACTGTCAACACATTGTTTCCAAAGGAAGGTGTAGACAGATGCCGCTGTCTTGACCTAACTGGTGGTGCCCGCTGAATTGAGTACTGTCTCTTCAATTAAAAGGAATATTAAATCAGAAAATTCAGTTGGGATAACTATTTGATATACTTCATGAGGTTAACTACATTGCTTTTATAAATATTTTGAACTCTGCAGAAAATGGACAAGTTTTCACTGTTTCAAAATATTTCAATTATGGTTGAATTATTTCAGTTACTATTATCAGACATGAGGTTGTTCAAAGAAAGAACTGTGGAATTCCAATACCTGGTGGTCCCCCTGTGAATCATCCTCAGTCTCCATGTCACCCCTGAGCGGCAGGAGGTGGTTGGCATCCTTCTGCATAGTCAGACTTGAAGGCAGACCAGTCCTCCAGCCTGAGCTCCCCTGGCAGAGCTTCTGCAGCCTACGCAGCACTCGACGGTGGCTTTCCTCCTCTTAGCTTTCCTTCTGGAATGTTAGCTCCTGCGGGTCAAGGGCAGTGTGTTTCACATGACTGGCCCCTAGCAGAGGGACCGTGCATGGTGGAAGCTCACACAGACTCAGTCAAGGAGAAGAGGGAGCGCCCGAGCACACGCAGACACGACGGTGGAGCAGGGACTCAGCGCAGCGGAGTGGTTTTACAATTGCTTTCCCTGTTCACATATGTAATTACTTGATCACCAGGTTGGGCTCTTGGCAGGACCACTGTGTGTTTCTCATCTCTTGTAGTCTGGACCTGGAGCGTCTTCCAAGGCTGGTGTGCTGAGGCTTGGTCCCCAATGAAGCAATGTTCCCAGTGAGGGCCTTGGGCAAGTGAGGGAATCATGAGGGCTCCAGCCTCATTGGTGGGTTGATCCACTGATGGATTCACAATTTGAATGGACTATTAGAAGGTGGGGGAACTGTAGGGTGGGACCTTGTTGAAGGAGCATGTCCTTGGGAACATGTCTTTCAGGACCTTATCTTGTCCCCGTCCCCTTCTCTCTCTCTCTGCTTCCCTGCCACCATGAAGCAGCAGCTTCATTCTGCTCCATGTTGTGCCCCATGCTTTTCTGCTTTGCTCCTGGCCCAAAGCAATGAAGACAGCCAACCATGGACCAAAACCTCTGAAGCCATGAACCAAAATACGTATTTCCTCCTCTGAGTTGTTTCTCTGGGTCATTTTGTCATAGCTATGAAGAGCTGACTAATGCATCATGCACTGATTGGGATTCCAGTCTCCTTTGGCTACAGGAGTGGTTTGGGCTCCATGCATTTTCCTCTAAGGGCACCACCTTGCCGCCGAATGCAGGCGTGGAGTCACTCTCACGCCCACAGTCTTCTAGCATCCCTGCGTGCCTCTGTGCACCTGCTTGGCCTGCCTCTGCTCCTTCACACTCTAGCTTGTCTGCGCTCCACCTCCCCCTCCCCCCCGTGGCTCCTGGGCTTCAGCACCTCATGCAAGCACCCCACCAGGTCTGCTGTTCTTGCTCATATTCTTGGCGAGCTTTTGAATGAACGATCTCATCTGACGGAGAGGTACAGCTACGCTCAGCAGCCACTTTCCCTACTCTTTGCTTTAGGTCTGTTGCCAACACTCACCCATGAGGGAGTGAGAAGGGAGGGAGAAGAAACTCCTGCTGCAAAGCCCGCCAGCTCAGGCTGCCACGAGGGCCCAGGCTACAGCCCTGTTTCTCTCTAGAATGCTCTGTGCACTCGACGTCTCACGTGTTTGAAGAGCCTTTTATCTGAGCTCTGTGGTTGCTCCATGGAATTCTTTTCATCTTTTAAGGTGTCTCCAGGGGTCACATCCAATAAATGGCAAAGAGTGGATTTTGCATGATACTCGACATAAATTCCTAATTATGATATTTGTAATTAATATTTTTTGCCTTGGAATGATTTCTTTGATCATTTGAAATTAAAAAAAAATCATCAGACTTACCTGCTTATACGTGGTAATGATTAAAACTAAACCCATTAATTTCTGATAATAAGAGGTGGCCCCAAAGTGGGAGAGAGTTCACCAACAGGAACGGGATTTACTTTATCAAGGCGATCTTTCCTCTTAGTGTGCTCGTCCTATGGTGTGAGGGAGAAATGACCATGGTGTGCTTCTCAACCCCAAATGCTGCGTGTCCCACTGTTATTGTGCATTTCACATCAAGAATGTACATTGGTCGAGCTTTTCCACATCAGGGGAGAAAACCCAGTTCATTCCATTGGCAAACCTCTCTTGAGCCCCCAGCCAGGGCTGTCACTGAGCAGGGCACCCTTCTGTTCGTCTTTATGAGGTCAAACCCCAGAGAAATAACCTACGGGAGAATCAGAACAGTCACAGAGGACATGAGAACAAAGCTGTGCCCAGCAGCATTTTTGTTAAGAGCAAAATATAAAAACATCCTAATAGTTCGAAATTATGAGATTGAATATATAAATGACTTTTGCTACAAAATAAAATACTCTTTCATTAACAGAAATTGTGAAGGGCTCTATTTGCAGTGACCCTGAACAAGGTTAATAATTTGCTAATTGAAATAAAAACAGATCATGAGATGGTCTGATTTCATTTTTGCCAAGGGTCCGTTTGCTCGTGCCTGTGTGTAAGGGGCAGGGCGAGCTTCGAGGTTTCAGCCCCGGGTTTCTCTGGGGCTTCCTCGTGCTGTCCATGTCCTCGTCACACCCAGGTGCATTTCCAGTTCTTTCTTCAAAAGCATGGGCTGAGTTATACTAAACAGATCCACAGCACTATCACAGCACTATCACCATAGTTAAGGGTGACCATGCACGAGACAGGATTTTGGGGGCGGCAGGAGCTGCCCCATTATGCAGGAGTGAGTGTTGGCTAAACTGTCATTTAAATTCATAGATTGAAATCCTGTCTCCCAGAACCACAGACTTGTCTTTGCCTGAATATTATGGCTTTAAAGGGGTAAATAAGTTAAAAAGAGGTCATTTGGGTGACCTTAATCGGACCTGACTAGTCCCGTGTGTGAGCCTTACAGGAGGAAGAGATGGGACACAGGTTTCGGGGGTCGTCCCTGCTAACTGGCATGAGGAGCAGGCCTCTGCGCTCAGGGAGTGCAGTCTCAAGAGAAACCTCCTGCTCAGGCCTCCTCAAGGACTCCCAGCCTCCTGGATGCTAGAAAGTGATGTTGGTTGCTTAGGTTCCTGGTCTGCAGTACTTTGTACAGCTGTCCCACAAACTAGTGCAGAGCTGACCCCCTGCCCATCAGGAGCTGAGCTTCACCAAGCTTAGGCCTCTGTGCATTTTGTCCTATTTTACCTTCAGTTTTACTTTTGAAGTTCATTCTTAATTCCATGTTTTAAGTAAGGAAACGAAAGCACACGGGGGTAACCTCAACAGGCTTAGTCCCTGTCCTCACACAGCTGAGGCCTGGAGCCGCATACCAGCACCCGAGCCCAGCAATTGGCACCTTCCCATCTAACTGGTCCAGGGCTGAAGTGCCCCAGCCTCTTCTCCATCAAAGCCAGCGTCCCCACATCCCCTGCCTTCCAATGGCATCTTGCGCATCCCTACGTCAGGTGCTGCTTTTCCTTGTTTGCAAGGCCGACTCTCCGACTCTCCTCTTCCCCCTGGTTAACACACTCGCACCTCCTCAGGATGTCCCGAGGACAATGCAACGGCGGGGATCTTGGGGTCAGCTTGGTTATGGCAACACTGAAGTGCTTTGGGGCACCCGTTTTGCAGCATTCTACAAACCAGAGCGTGCAGGTGGAGGAAGGACGAGCCCAAGAGAGTCACGCCGCACCCGTTTGGCTCCAGGGGCCATGGCCCCCATGGATATGCTGCTCTGAGGACCCCTTTCCGTATAGAGGTTCATACTGGGACTCAATAAAATAAAATCAGCTATTTATGAGGGAGAGTTTAGTACAGCTACGGATGTGATATCTACTGTCCCCAGCAGTAGAGATTTCCAGCGGTCACTCCAGGTCGCCTCTGTAAAGCTCTGTTCCAGAAATACGACTTGCTGGTGTCATGAGCCTGTCTTGGAGCTGGAGTCACATGGGGATGGTAGGTCCTCCAGGGATTTCAAACTTGGAATCAGTCACAATAAGCCAATTGAGAGAGACGGACTCATCTGTTACCAATGTGACAATGGTCCGTTATGGAACAATATCTCTCTGCAGAAATTAGAAATTATAAGCATAACGGCCCTCCCTAAGAGGAGAGATGATTGCAAATTGTTCTAACAAAAGTAATTTCTTTTCTATTTCATGCATAAGATGCCCACGAAGAGTGATGTTTCTCCCTCTGCCAATCTTTCATCCAGCACAGCACAGTTTCCCCCAAGAAAAAAGAAAAAGCTATCAAGATCAGATTGCATCCTAACTTTTATTATGCCTGCTGCCAAAGGCCACCGGGTTTCTATTGTGCAGAAACAAGATGGCAACAATGTTTGCGCAATTGCAGTTCACACGACAAGCCGGCTAATTTATAGGCGGGGAGATCCTTGCCGCTGCCGCTCTCCCCTGATCATGGCTGTGCTGATCGTCCACCTTAGAGGCAGGTGGCCTGGTGTTGTGCCGCAGTCGGATGCTAAGCGGCCAGAGCAGAGGTGCTGTGCTCAGCCATAATTTAAAGGACTATGACATGAAGAAAGTGTTATGATGTTTAACTTATAGGGCATCCAAATGTCATAGACCCGAGCAAGTTCCTATTAGCAATAACTCAGGGACTCCGAAGGGATTTGACATTCAGAACTGATGAGCACTGTCCCCGGGGCCTGCTCCGACCTAGCCTCGCCCAGGCCACTCAGTAACCCGAGTGGCCCAGGGGTCAAACCATGATAGCCCTCTTCAATTTAAAGAGCAGCTTCTCCCCGGCCGCCGAGGTTCTGACTCGGCACAATAAATTTCCCAAAGAGCATAAAGAGCCATCTAGTGTATATCAAATCAATATCACTGTGGCTCTCAGCGATGTCTGAGGCTACAGTTCACAAAATAAACTAGGCCAGGGGCTGGATTTCTGCCCTTGGCCATCAATCAGACTCCCGGGTCATGGATTTTAGTGTAAATTAACACAGCAAGAGCCACCGGGCTCCCTAGACGGGGCTATAATACAGGTTTGGCTTTTCTCCCCCCACAAACCTGATTTCACTGCTTATGTCAGGACGTGGAGTTACACAAAACAGAAATAACAGCAGTCCTGGTTAGGAAGGTGGAGCGATCACACATCAGAAGGTCAGCGTCTCCTGAAAGGTGACCCAGGGCAGTTTAGGCAGGGAGTCATGAGGTGCGAGGAGCGCCTCCAGCCACACTTGACCATTGGGCAGTGCGGGGTCCCCACTTCGCTCTCCTCAAGGGGACAGACCTAAGTGCACCAGATGGCCATTCACCAGGGATGGAAATGGCCCTGTTGTGAATGGCTCGAGTGTCCAGTTCGAGTGCTGCTCTGTGAAGGCCAAGGACCGAGGGCTTTCTCCTGAAATACCAGCACAACTAGCCACCAAGTCACAAGACGACTGCCCGATGTGTCCTCTCTCCCCTTGGTCATCAGCTCTGCTCCCTTTGAGCAAGGGGAAGCCATCCTGCTCTGCAGCAGGAGATGCCCAAGTCTTCACCGAGGATTGATAATGTACAGCTTCAGGTGAGGTACCGGAAACAAGGGCAGGTTTGGAAAAACGACACTTGCAGGTGTAGACAGCTCCAGTAGGTTTTGAGAGTGGAGAGTCGTCTGTATTCACTTCTTTCAAAGGAAAAAGTAAAACATCAGAGCGCTGAGCAGGCTGTCGGTCCAATTGCTCCCACAGAACCTGGTGCACTGAGCATTTTTTCTGGGTCTGGGACTGGATCGATATCACAAAATGGGGCATGGATGCATGAACTAATACTGTTCCTGACTTATTAAAATGCGTGCTCGTGGGAAGGATGTTATTACATCACTCAGAAGAGCGTCTCATGATCCAAGTGATGAGCTGCTAGGGAGTAAGGGGCAACCGAGTCTCAGCCCCATCTGCATCTTCACAGAAGGACTTGGCCAGCGTGCCTGCCACCCTTCCTTCCTTCAAAGGATCTTTTTGACCATGTGGAAGCTGCATGAAAGGGAGCTTGAACAGATTCTAAGTCAGCGCTAGCTTAAGACTTGTCAAGATCACTGGCAAGCATGGACTTAGAGTATAGTCACAGATTGTATAGGACCTTACATCAAAAAGTCATTTTTTATACAACATGGCAATTTATCTGGGATTGTCTTAGACTGTGACATGTGCTATCTAGCTAAAATTTTTGAGTTTTTCAGGCTATTTTAAAGCAAATACTACTAATAAAACAGAATTGTACAGAATTATTACAAAAATTATTACAATTTATAAATTATTACAGAATTATTACAATTGTAAAACAATTGTAATAATAGAACAGAATGATACCAAGAGGAAGGATCAAAATAGACTGCCGCCTAGCAAGAGGGAAGCAGTGGAGTCCATGGCTGCCCATCAATCTGCTGAGAGCAGATGAACGGGTGCATCTCAGAGCGTGGTGTCTGCAGTGCGTCATGTTTAGCAGCTGTGTCCATATTAACCTCTAGTGGCCTTGCTGACCTCATGTGACTGGCCTGTTTCTAGGCTACAGGTTCACCAAAAAAGGCACTTGCTACAAAAGGCCACAATCTGGTCTGTTCAAATTAGAAGCTCAGTTTTAAAAATAATGCCTGGAACAGCTTAATTTGGGTGACACAGACACATATGTGTGAGCTTAAGTTCCAAAATAGTCTATGAACCATGTCAACACAAATGGGATTTCTTAACACAGAGTGGCTTAATGACAGGATTCTAAAGAACAGGCTCATAGTTTATCTGCACAGAAAGCCCTCCCTGATTACAGAGCAAGAACCTGGGCACAGCTCCAAGGTGGGTGCTGGAGTGGAGAGGGTATGTGGCCAGCTGCTGCCTAGCCACCCTCAGGATTCCTGCTCAATAAGGCTCAATAAAGCGTGACCCTACAGGTTCTCATCATGTGCGCACCCACAAAGGGAGCTCTGAAGGGGTGACTCAGGCAGTGCTGGCTTCCACCTCCCAACCTTGCAGCAGGGAGAGTCACTCAATTCCACCCACAGAGGACACAGTAGGTGCTGATGAGGTACTAGGGCCTCCCTGCCGCTCCAGCAAAGGAAGGCAGCACACTCATTGTTACCACGCACCTCCAAACCCAGATTACGGCCCTGTTCAGCATCTCAGCCAAATGCCTGACTTGACTGAATGGCCCTAACTGAGTTCATTGACCATAATGGTGATTTTGGCCCCATGTGGACATAGTTTCAGTGGAAAATGCTAACCAATGAATTCTTAGCATGATGAAAAGCAAGCAATTAGCTGATTGACTCAGCAGAGCTATATTTTCATTTTTCTAACAGCAATCTTGGCATCTGATGGAGAATGTTAAAAGATAATACTCTAAAACTTGCAAACAAAAACCATATTGCTGGACCAGTGACTGTCAAAAGAGAACTCAGAGAAAGAACTGACTTTGACCCTGCCTTTGACAGCAGGGTTGTTTTTAAGCATAATTCTGGACATCATTGGAATTACTCAGTCTTTTACATGAGGCAGGTTCAATGCAGAAGCCATATTTACCAGGTGGCTTCCCTGTAAGCTTTCTGGAGTTTGCAATGACGTAGCATAAAAGCACCTTTATATACAAAGTTCGGGTGTGGCCATCACACCCCTTCATGGGCAGCGTCTTGTCCAAGAGACAGGGCGGCTCACAGGAGGGGATGGAAGCCAGCGGTCCTGAAGGTTGAGGAGCGAGCACACTCAGCACAGTCCTACAGGTAGTCAGCAAAAGGAAATAGAAGACGGAGGCCGGAAGACCAAGGTCGGCAGCAGGATTCTTCAGAACTGAGAATTAGGTCAGGAAAGGTAGGTTGGCAAGTGTTCCGCACTCTAGCATCCTCTGGACCTGAACTCCGGGGCCCTCCTGCCCCGTGCTTCCCCCTCTGCACCCAGACCACCTCCACATCTTGCTGACCCACCTATGCCGGTCACTCCCTGTGGCTGCACTCTGCTGCCCCTGCCAGGTTTCCATGGCAGGCTCCAGCCTGCCAGGGGGCATTGCTCTCGGGAGGCTGCTTTCAACAGGGTCCCCAGCACAGATCTGTGAAGTCACCCTGTGATGCACCTTCGCACTCACCCTGCCAAGGCCTGGGGACTGGCTCTTGGCTGCTTCCCTGGCTCGCACTGGCCTGGCCACCCTGTCCTCCTTGCCGCCGTCAGGTGTGGCAGCTGCAGCTCACCCCACTGACTGCGATTCCCAGCGGCAGCTCCTCCCCGGGTCATTTCCTGTGAATTCCTTTACCCCCTTCACATCTCACTTTCTGAACGAGCCCCTGGATGCCCCTATTTAAAATTGCAAGCCCTTTCATACGCGGCCCAGAAGCACCCCTGGACCCCAGTGCTCAGGCCTGCCAAGCTTAACGGTGTGCTCATCGGTGGTGTTCTTGGTATCATCTGAGCTCTCTGGAGTTTAGGTGCTCTGAGGACGTGGGTCTTGTCCAATTTGCCACTGATGCATTGCGAAGGTGGTGAATGACGACCTGCCACGAGGCTGACAGACCTGTGCAGAATGAAAGGAATGAGGGAGTAACTGGGGCAACCCCTGAAGCAGTGGGAGAGGCAGCCCACCCTGGAGTTGGTCGGCTCCTGGCTCCTCTTAGACCTCGAGGGACATCAGAGGGTTCCAAGGCAGGAAGTCGAACGCAGCAGGTGCCGGGCTGGACAGCAGCGCATGTTGCACACAGATCTGCACACAGAGGAACACTCTCTGGTGCTCCTCAGTCCCTGAACAGCTGGGCTGCTCAAGACCGGGAAACTTGCAGCTGGACTCTGGGCTTCCTTCTCCTACAATTGGTCTTGTGGTTTTAAGCTTGGAAGAAGCAGAGGAGGTCCTGATGAAGCACTTTGGGGCATTGTTAAGGGATGGCGTGTATGCACAACAGTCTAGAACATACTTCAATATCTCGACTTCGTGGCTGGCCAGTTAGTTTTCACTAGAAGCCAGATGTTTGGGTTAACCTGACATAGCCTCTGTCCACCACGTTGTTTCAAGTCTTCAAACTGGAAAAATTGTGAAAATAAGGAGAACTTCAAGAAGGCTTCTGGTTTATTATTTTGTTTATGCATAAAAATCAACAATCCCATTGATGAAAATTTTCATATGTCATCTTATTCTGCCCTGGGTGATGTTGAAAAACATTATAACCTTGGTGGCTTATAAAACCAGAAATTTATTTCCCACAGCTCTGGAGACTGGGAGGTCAATGTCAGGAACTGGACGATTTGGTGTCTGGTGAGAGCTGGTTCCTGGTCCCAGCTGTGTCTTCACATGGTCACAGAAGGTGCAGGGACCTCTCTGAGGTCTCTTCTATGAGGGCATGGATCCATTCTGGAGGTATCTGTCCTCATGAGCTGATACCCTTTTAAAGCCCCACCTTCTGGTACCATCATGCTATGGGGGAGGATTTCAGCATATGAGTTTGTGAGGACATGAACGTCCAGACTAAGCATGTATAAAGCCATTGATATGCACCTACGTGATGTTTCAACAGTCAGATCAAAGTCACAGATTTAGGCTAACCAGTCCTTTATTGTCATGACCTCAAACCAATTTTAATGACTTTTAATATATTCATTCATTTCTTTTGATATCATGAAAAAAAAAGCTCACCTGGCACTATGTTTTTCGCTGAAGGAGATACGTTAGAAATCCTGACAGGTCCAGGGCAGGGATAAAGTACCTGACAGGGAAAAATCAGCACAGGAAGGGCCATCTGGGTTTGCTGGTTTGTTTTACCCCAGTGTTGTAGTTTACAAACGTCCTTCTGGAAAAGACTTACCTTTTAACCTAATATAATTAGGAAACCACTGAGCTGAAGTTTTTCATAGGTCGCTTTTCATTATAATTTCTGCACAATATCACTTACATTTTCTAGCTAGTAATTAGATGCATTAAGAATGAATGATTCCTTAGGGGGTTATTCTAGAGATTTTTCTTCCAAGTTTGTGTCAAAGGTCACCTGTGGTGTGGAAAGATGACCGTCACCAAGGAGGATGGTAGATAAAAGCCTCGGAAATGAATCAATGGTCATGGACCCCAAATTGGGGTGCTTAGAGTGTCTGAGCAGAATACTGATGGAGTGGAATCTTGCTTTTATACATTGCTGAGGTTGAGAGAAGATAAAGTAAGTGTGAGGCTTTACTAAAATAAACACAGGGTCAGACAAAGCAAGTGCACAATTGAGATCACAAATGTGCAACCAGCAACTTAACTTCAGTATGAGGAGGAAACTAACAAGATTGTTTTCAATGTGTGCTAATTTGAGGTTTCCCTTTTAGTTTTCCTAATATTTCTGAGCTTCAGTTTGCTTTTCACATGATGGGGCGTTATATTAGATAAGCTCATTTTTCTTTTTGTGGTGCTGGGGCTGAAACCCAGGGACCTGGGTTCCTAAGCAAGTGCTTCACCCCTGGCCTGTATCCCCTGAATGATCTTCTAAGTTTACTCAAAGTGTAAGATGTCTGAAACTTATAATATTTATGTTGCTTTATAATCTCTATGTGAAATTTATAATCTTTATGTGAAATATTATTTAAATATAACTGAGAGCATCTTGCATTTTGGATTTCTTTCTAGATATACTTATGTACAATCATCCCTTTAATTCAGTCCATACATTTGATGTTTGAATCAGTTTTCTTCAAATTGAGTTTTCATGAATAGCTGTTTCCCAGATTTCTGCACAGTCTCTTCAAAATTCCAATTCCTTCTCTTACCCATTTGACATAAAAAAACATTCTGGGAACAAAAATTTTAAATAGTATTCTAAAAATAAAATCATGTTTCCACATTTAGCAAATAAAAATATGAGGCACCTGGGTATATTTGAATTTCAAGTAAACAAAATAACATTTTTTTTATAAAATGTGTTTCACAGATTTCACAGGCCATACTCAGGCTAAAAATAAATGTGTCACTCTTCTAAAATTCACTTTTAACTGTGAATTCTGTTTGTCTGGGATTCCAGAAATAAAACATGCATAAATAAAACAAACAATGTTATTCTTATTTAGATAGCCTTAGAAATGGAGCATATATTTTTAATGTTTCACCTACTCATCTTTTTAAAAACATTAATCAGCAACTTATCACTACGGGATATCAAAAGCTGAATTTGAATGTGAATTGCAAACTTCAGTCGACTCCTCTTGAGAGCGAACAGCAATAAGATCTGGGAACAGGCTGGAGGGAGGTGTGACCTGTCTCTCAGAGCACACAGCTGGAGATGGAATGTGGGCTCTCACCAGGTGGGCTGCACCACGGGCTCTCCAGGTCTGAGGGCTGCGTGCACTGTCCGAGGAGAGCTGGTCTCCTCTGGGGAGGATGGTTGAGAGAACTGATTTTGTGTGTCAACTTAGCCCGGACACAGGTACCCAGGTATTTGGTCAAACATTATTCTGAGTGTTTACGTGAGAGTGTTTTTTTGATGAGGTTGACTTTCCAATGGATGGACTGAGAGAAGCAGACTGCCCTCCTTAAAGTGGGTGGGCCTCATCCAGTCAGTTGAAGATCTGAATAAAACAAGCAACAAAAAAAAGAAAGAAAGAAAAAAAAATCCACTCAACTGGGTCTCCACCTTGCCGGTTACAAATCTGGAGACTTGTTAACCTTCCAATCACGTGAGCTGATGCCTCCTAAGATCTCCTTTCCTACTTGGTTGAATGGGTACACCTAGGAGTAGAGGAGAGCCATCTCCAGAGGCCTTCCACGCCATCCCAAGATGGTTCTGGAGCTGTGATGTTCTTCCCAGGTGTCCCTAGTTGAGACAAAGTGCTGGAGCCAAGAATCATTGGATTGGGGCTGCCCCCTCCCTTCAGACTCTTCAGCCAAGAGCAATTTCTAGAAAGAAGTTCAGTACTGCAAAGTCAGTGGCTCACATCCCTCAGCCCCAGTATCTCAAAACTGAGGAAGCTCTGGGTTTCGCTCCACCCCACCCAGGAAATGTTACGAACAAGGAGTTGCCAAAGCAGAGCATGCATATTTGCCTGGGAGCAGAATTCTTAGCTCTAATTAGATTCTCAAAGAGGTCACAGAAAACAACAGAAGCGAAGCCAGTCCCTGTGCATGGGAGGACAACATAGCTCTGAGTGCCCAGGAACGTGATGTGCCTGGTGTGCTTTCTCCAGCCTCACTCCACCTGCAAAAAGGGGCATGTTGTCTGCCTTTTGCAGTGAAGATTTGCCAACCCTTCAATTCTTTGTTCAGCATTGTTCCATTGTCTCATAACTGCTAATGCTGATCCACCACGGCTGTCCGCAAAAGTCCACTGAAAGTGGATCAAGATATGAAAATCTTCCTTTTTGTGAATACATGATGTTGTTACAGTGGAAGTTCAATGTACATTCGACTCCAGCTTGGAATTCGTCTTAATTTTTTAACTAGATGACAGGAAAGAGCTGGCTGTAATAACACATTCCTAAAAATGCTCTACTTTTTAAAGCACTATGTCCTGTTATCCACCCGACCAAATCCTCAGCATGTAGTGACATGTAAGGAAACATCTCTGGACAGCATGAGAACACTGAGGTGAAACCGAAGCTGAAAGGATGCTTCACCATCCCAGGGCCAACCTCCTTTAGACCAGAGCCTCTGGGAAGTCGCGCAGAAGTTCTGAGAACAGCCCTGCCTCTCTAGGGCCACAGAGCCTGGGCAGGGACTTCTGAGGGAGCCCAGGCACTAGAGGGGCAGGAGGTGGTGGGGGGTCCTGGAGGCAGCAGGAGTTCCTCCCTGGCCAGGCATTTGCACACATGGAACCCACAGAGTCATTGATTATTTCAACCAGGCTCAATCTGTCTTTGAAAGAGACATTTTAAAAAGCAAAAGAGCTTAAACAAACATGAAAGTAATCTAATTCAGACATAAACATGAAAGCTAATGAGATTACAATGAATTGATCTAAATATTACTTAAAATAATTAGAAATGATTTTTGATGGCATGCCATTTCAGTCAGGACACTTATGTTGCATTAGAGAGCAAACAGATTATTGCTTTCTAGAATATTTTCTTGTTGTTTATGACCTTCAAAAGAAGTATCAGTGTTGGCAGACCTGTCAATCAAGGCTTCTCCAAATGATGAATGAATGGAGTGCATCTAAGGCACCTGACCCTTTTGTAGACTCCTCCCCGCTACTGGCCTAGGGAATGGTGGCTTTGTTCTGCTTGAATCCATTGCTCTCTTCCGACATAATTGCAGAGAGCAGAAATATTCTGTTTTTAATATGCCTTGAATCTATTATATTAACTGCTGAAGTCTAGGTAGTACTTGGAGTAGTTGAGAAGATTCACACTGCTGCCCAGGGAGTCCTTTGTTCATGCACCAGCACCAGGTCTAGTCACAAAACTCCTTTCCTTTCCCTCCCTCCCTCCCTCCCCTCCTCCCTTCCTTCCTTCCTTCCTTCCTTCCTTCCTTCCTTCCTTTCTTCTCTCTCTTTTTTTTTTTTTTTTGTGAAAGTATTTAAATCCTGGCAACTTTTGAAGTTAGAAATTGTCTTGCCAAATATTGTCTCTGAGTTAAAATAGGGTCTTCTGCAGCATCCAGTCAATACCTAGCCTGATCTTTGAGTGCTCTGACTTTACCCTGCTCCTGAAAAACCCTACTGAGGGCCCAGGGCACCAAGGTGGTTAATGCAGTTAAAGGGCCACACCAAGGTTAGATATAGGATCTGTCTGAGGTGGTATGATCATCCTACCTTTTAGAGTAAGTTCAAATTTTCCCATTATTAATTTATTTTTTATGCTTCAGACTAAGGAAGCATTATTTTAGAAGCTACTATGACTTGTCTCCATGGTACTAAGCAATTCAACCAGAAGAATGCACCATAATTAGCATATCCTTTTTTTTTTTTCCCCAGAGAGTGAAAGCAAATTAAAGTGAGTAAAGGGACAATTAAATTTGAAGGTTAGTATACAAACATAAAATATTGGAGTTGTTTCAGCAATAATAATAAAGTGTAAGCATCGTGTGGAAGGAAGCAAGCTGCTTTCCTCACACTAGTGCATGATGTGAGGCATGCCCAAGGCTCAGGGAGGTTCAGAGTCATTCTATTGTGCTAGGAGAGCCCTAAGCTACTCACCAAATTACTCAGGGATTAACTGTAGGTAACGGTAGGGGTGTGGCTGCAGGAGGTGGGTCCCTGGGGACATGCCTTTGGTCCCCAGGCTTCTCCAAATGATGCTTCCTGGTGCCACGTCTTCAGCTGCTTTCCTCCACCGCACTCTCAAGCCCCAAGGAATGGAGCTGGCCTTGTATGGATGGAGACCTCTGAAATCATGAGCCCAGAGAAGCATTTCCTTCTAAAATTGCCCTTGCTGGGTCTTTGGGTTACTGTGGTGAAAAACTGATAAAAACAGTGCCCTCATCTCATTTGCCCCGGGGATATTGGCTGCATCGTACTGAGACGCCATCCCCCCGTCTTTATGAAGTCGCTCCAGTCTTGGCTTCTCCTGAAGACGGATCTCTGCGAGTGCTGAGTCACCATCAGAAGCTGGTGGGAGGATCACACCGGGCTACTCAGAGGCAGCTCCATTCATTTGTCTCCAAAAGCCCAAGGCTATGCCTCAATGCAGCTGGGCCCTGCAGGATTTCCAGGTGGGGAATTTAAAGAAATAATATGCACACATGGAGAAAATGTAAATTGCAATGATGTAACATGCTTTAATGATAACAGTAGTCAGATTTCAATAGCTATCAAGAATAGCCTTCAAATCTTTACTGATATTTTTAGCTCTATTCTTTTAGTTCCTTTATTCCTTAATTAGAAGGACCCAAGGTTACAATTACAAGGACAAAGAATGAATAGTCGTGTTACCGTCTCTCACCAGCCTGGAAGCAGGAGACACCTTCTGTTGAGATGGGAGCGCCAGCCATGTCCCCGTCAGGGCTGCCCGTTCCTAGGAGGACAGGCCTGAGGAGGACACCTGGTCATCTGTGCTCAGCTCCACAGACCACCCCGTGGTGAGCGCACCCCCAGAGTGTCATGAAGGCACCGTGCACTGTTCTGGGGTGCATTATTTGCATTTCCTTGTTCTCTTTCATTTCTCTAATTCTTCCTATATATTTTTTGTGTGAAGGAATATCAGGAGGACAAACTAGTAAGAAGTACAGAAAAATAATATTTGATTTCCCTCCCATTTTTGTATAGGAAAAGTGCAAGTCTATTACCAACAGGTAATTCTGGATCTGTCTTCTTATTCTTAAAATCTATACAGTTATAATTGAGATACAGTAAAACCACCAATTTTAGGAAAAAAAGGTGAATTGTGACAAATTTATGTGGCTGTTTAGCCACCACATGATCACAACAAAGAAAGTTAGCACCCTTAAATGTGCTGAACGTCCATGGGGCCACGCTGTGACTGATACCCAGCCCCTGACCACCGTCTGCTTTCTGTCCCTATGGCTATGACTTCGTGTTTTTTATTTGTTGTTTTTACACGCGCATGACAGTAGGGTTGTTTTGACGTACTATACATACGTGGAGCACAACCCGTCACGGATTTCAGCCCATTCTTGTGGTTGAACGCGATGGAAGTTACACGGGTTATGTGTTCCTATGTGAGCTCAGGAAGGTGAAGTCCGGTTCATTCGTCTTTCCTCTTCCCATCCGCCTAAGGGATCTGGTGGCATGTTCTGTCCTCCAGCTCTGCTGGCTTGCTGTGTGCACTGGGCTAAGGCCTGGTATCTCACATGAGAGTTTGGGTCCTTGCAAGACCCACACATATCAAGGAAGATTTGTTGGAGAGGCAACCAGTTGTGTTTGCCCGAATTTTCTCAAGCACTTTAACAGACTTGAGAAAATTCTCTTTCTGTGTGGTATAAACCTAGATTCCCTCATCACATCGTTAAACATCATTAGGACTTGAAGTCTGCTGTGGTGACAACTCTCAGCGGCCAGTAAAGGTGACACACATCATTGCTCTTTGATAAAGTTTTAAAATGAAACCCAACTTGGCAAAGCCCTTAATGACCAAGGCGAAGAGGGAGGGCTGGTGTCTTGTACTCTCCAGTCTCCCAGACAACGACAGGCCCTGGACGGCACATTTGGGAGACAGGTGGCTGACTGGCCCCTGATGCAGGAGACTTGGGTGCCAGCATGACAGCCCCGGAACCCTGGGCACCTGCTCTGAGCTCAGAGGTCACCTGAACAAGGGAGCTGCCAGCAGCAGGAGACAACTTTTCATGATATGAAAAATAACCAATTTGCACAGATTCCTCCCTCAGACGTCTCCCATGTCAGTGTTCAACAGATGGAATACAGTTTCATGACAACATTTTATCAAGACTTTTAGGTAATAGTTGACAAATTAATCAATGGGGGTGTCATTGGGCACTGCTTTCTATCAATATTCAACAGCAAAAGGAGCAGAACTTTGACATTTACTTTTGAGGCACTGGTGACAAAAGGCAATTATAACAAAGTGGAAGCATTAAAAATATTCCTGCTGCAATAAATAAGAGGGAGATAAGAAGAGTTCTGGCTGTAATTGGAAATGGGTTCCCTTTCAAAAGGAGATGAAAAGAAAAACAAAAACAAATGGAAGCCTGACGTGCAGTAATTGGAGTTGTCAGACTGCATCCCACGCAATTAAAGGTTAAACTTATTTCCTAAGATTGCATTGTTTAATTACGAAAGTAAATAAATATAATTAAAAAGTTAAACAGATGTCAGATGCACCATCAGCAGAGCGCTGGAATGTATCAAATGATGCTGGAAGATCGTCTTTGTCATTCCGAATGATCAGGAAGCAGACCTGTCACCACACATGATGCAGATCACCAAGTTGCTGCAGCAACTGACTAGTTATACCATTTATTCTTAGGCTGCTTGAGAGTAAACAAAAAGCAAATGCCTTTTCCCATTTAATCTAAAAATACATACCACCCACTTGTCAGAAAAAGTATGGTAGAGAATCTGAAGAAAGATATATTATTTTGGAGTCTGGTAGTTTGCCTGCGGGTGAGGATGATTCTGCCCAGCAAGTGACTTGCAGAAATCCTCTTGCTCCAAAGATGGCGGCCACATCCCACTGCTTGGGAGCACCTTGCCTCCAGAGTGGGTAACATTCCCGGAACAATGAGAGCCTCCGTTTCTTATGAACTAGAGGAGACTGAGCAGAATGACCAGACTGTGTTGCAACAGACTTTTTTTTTGCCAGAAAAATAAGTGATATGCTCCCTGCCCATGCATCTGTTCCACTGTCGATCCCACCACCAGCACCGCCAGCTACAGAGTCCTCCCTTCCTCTCAGAAGGTGTCTCAGCAGGGAGAGATCCTGAGTGTCCCACAACCACACTTGACCCAGCCTGTGCGCCAGGCGCTGCCCACTCAGTCTTGCAGCGTCCTAGACTCAGGTGACCACTGCCCACCCCATCTGTAACATCACCTGGGCTGCCATAACACAGTACCATGGTTTAGAGGCTGGATCAGGAAGCATGTATTTCTCACAGTTCTGGAAACTAGACACCAAGATCAAGATTCTGGCCGACTCTGTTTCTGGTGAAGACCTTCTCCCTGGTGACCACCGGCTTACTCTGTCCCTCCTGGTGTGTGACACTGAGGGAAAGAGCTCTCTGGTGACTTTTCTTACAAAGTCACTGGTCCCATTGGATCAGGGACCCAATCTTAGTTTCTCACACTTCAGTTACTTCTTTAAATTGGCCATAATGGGGGATTTGGGAAGACACAGTAATTCAGACTGTAACATTCTGTCCTTGGCCCTACGAAAATCATGTCCTTTGAAAATGAAAAATATATTAATTTTATCTCAATAACCCAAAGTGTCAACTCACTCCAGCATCAGCACTACAACCTAAATGGCTAAAACCAACAGAAAGAGTTGGTAGGGTTGATCCTGAGCTTACATTCTTCTGCAGCCCTGAGTCTGTGAAACCAACAGGCTATGGGTTTCCCATTAGACATTCCTGTTCCAAAAGAGAGAAATTAGAAGGACAAAATGGATGACAGTTTCTGGCAAGTTCAGAGCCTTGAAAGGCAAATTCCACTAGGTCTTAAGGTTTGATGCTTTGTCCCCAACCCTTGGGCAGGAAGCATCCAGCCCTGGCCCTGTTCATAGTCCCCATCCCAGAGTCTGCAGGGTGGACTCGTCCTGGAGCCACTGGGAATGGACATCCAGTTCCCAGAGCTGAAGACACGGCGGGTTGTTGGAACTCAGGAGGAGCAGCCCTGCCCAGGGGCCCATGGTGGCCATTCCAGCGGCAGTCCTGGTGAGGTCAGAGCCTCTGCAGATGTCTTCCCCTTTTGTTGAAGGATGAAGCGAGACTGCTCCAAGCGGCTCTCTTGCCTCCTCCTACAGACACCCCAAGTTCCGAGTCCTCCATCGCTGAGTCCGGCCTCTGCTCCTCAGTTTGACAGGCAGGGTTTCTGCCCACAGCACGCCATCTCCGTCCCTGGCGTGTGCGCCATGGATGACTGTCCGCACGGCCTCCGCCTGTTGCTCAGCCTCACCCTCAGGGCCCCTTCAGGACAACCCTTCTCAGGCTTTGCAATGGGGGTAGGCTGAGAATTTTCCAAATCTTCTCCTCGTGGTTTCTTTTTACCTAACAATTTCTTTGACGTATCTCTTTCTCCTCACACACTACTCTGAGCTATAAGGAGAAATCCAGCTGCTCCTTCGACATTGTTTAGAAATATTCCTAGCTGATTATTTGGGGGAGGTGGACGGGAAGGCTTTCTGACACTGGCCAGTTTGAGCTGGTTTCTGAAGATGTTCTTTATTTGAAGGCACCAGGATGGAACTTTCAGGACTAAAGGATCATGGAGATCTTACATGTGACTGGCTCCTGTGTCCTGGGCCCTTAGGACTCATCCATGCTCTTTACTAAGTGAGGCCTCCAACCTTGAGTTGACAAACATCTGGAGAGACCCATGTGCGACTCCCTACATAGGATGGTAGGGACCCCAGATGAGCAAAGGTCCAGGGGGAGCTCAGCAAAGGTCCATCTCCCGATAGTCACTCTGGGCCAGGTGTTCTCCAGGCTCCTTCATGAGCTCCCTGACAGCCCCAGCAGCACTAGGAAGATGGCCCTTTGTTATTTCTGCTCTGCGGCTGGGATAACAGCCAAGGAAAGGTGAAGGACCGTGTCCACAGGCACACACCTGGCAAGCGAGGAAGACTAAAGGAATACTCGGGTGATGCCCCACAGGGAAGTCTCCGCATCTCTGGTCAATGTGAGACTCAGTGAAAGACCAGTTTCAGAAGCCAGCATGAATCTCTTTCTTTGGAAGTTGGGGATCTGACAGCCTTCTGGAAATTGGTTTGTAAGTAGGGAAATACTTCTCTGGCCAAGAAGATGGAACCTCAAACCCGAGAGGAAGCCACATTCTCTCCAGCTGCGCTCACTAGAATATGGCCAGGAGAGAGGACAACAGGAGGGCCTGCCTGGCCCAGGACCTGGCTTCGTTCTGTGTGCTCAGAAGCTGCAGTTGCTGAGCTGGCAGGTGAAGCTGCAACTCCAGACCCGAAGGAGGTCCTGAAAGCAAGGCAGGTGCCATCTCCATCCACATTCCCTCCTGTTCACCTGGACTAGATCTTTCTAGAACAGTGACGCCATTGTAGAGCTGCAGGACTCTGCTCCACTGAGCTGGGAGGGTGGGCTCCAAGGTCGTGTGCTCATTTCAGAGCCCTCCTGCAGGATGCGGAGGTCCTCTCCTGCACCTTTCCTCTGCCTCATCCTTGCAATGTCCTCAGGGGCCTTCACGTGCAGCAGTTATTGCAATGGCTCTGCCTGCTGGCTGCGATCAGCGCTCAGCCTGGAGCTCCCACCAGGTGAAGGAGGAAAACGCGACACAAGGAAGCTCAGGCCAAGCCGACCCTGGTGCTTCAGTGCTTTGCCACACCGTCTTAGGTTCATGCACTCTTAAGGGGAATTGAGGGGATTCGCAGATCACAGCTTAGTCTTGGTAGTTTTCCTTCAGTATTTATTCTAGATTTATTTTTCTCTGTTCTGAATTTTCTTTTAACACATGTAACTTCCTTCCTGGCTTCTATTTCACAAGCTAGGCCACATAGGTCACCTGGCAGCCCTTCCAGGAAAGGCATTTTTCTGTCTAAAAATGCATATTTGATATTTTCAGCCTCTCTCTTTTTCAAAAATGTTATTTAACTTTCTCAGGAAAATTAATTTACATTGAACAATTTGATAGTAATAATCATTAGTGGCATGAAATTAAAAAAGCAATTTATGGAATGCTTTTCTTATTTTAAATGAAGAGATGAAACGGCAATGCCAGCACACCTGATGTCTCGTGGAGGGACTGGGACAGCACAGCATCGAGGCCCAGGACACACGTCCTGCCCGAGTCTTGGGTGGAACACTTCCCTCTGGAAAGTGAAGGCCCTTGCAGCACCATCCAGGCCAGGGCTGCCTCTGACTGCTGCTCATCTCCTCCCAGACTGTCACCTACACAGGCTGCGACGTTTTGAGGTGAGAGTACCTTGGGTTTTGCCTCAAGCTGGTCATTAGGTGCTGCTAATGATAGCTCTCCTGAGGAAACTGGAATAGCCGGATGTGACTTAGTGTAAATAGGACATGTCAGAAGCGGCACCCCCAAATGTCATCGCGAAGGAGGGGTCGGTTGTATTGTGGGAAAGCATTGCCCTAATTTTCAAGTAGAGCTGAACAGGGCTGTAATCGAATCTGAGGCTGCCATTTTGGTCAGTGGCACCTCCCTGAGTGACAGATGCCCCCATGCCCTCATTTGCTGAAGTCACCTATCAAAATAAAGTGGTGTCCATTCAGAGTTGGACCGCTTCTCTAGCAAGCTCAAGTTCAATCAGCAAACAGGTAAGAATGAGCCATTGAGAACTATCAGGGATGAAGGCTGTTTTAAGACAAATCACTTTGGGATTCTGGGATTCTGGTGGGTCACTTTCTTCAACAGAGCTGTGAATAAAATGAAAGTTCCAAATCCAAGTAGTAAAATGAAGCACACACACTGCTACCTGCATGTTTTATTTTAGTTGTAATTTGTACATGATACCCCTGCATGCGCTCAAGCTGTGGGAAGATGTCCACAAACCTGGAGATGGAGGAGGCTCACAAAGAGTGACCCGAGCATCTGGTTTGCAGGGGGGGTTTCAGGTGAAGTCACCGACTCCTACCAGAAACTGTGCTCACCTTCTTTTCCTGCATGGCTCTGTTTTAGTCAGCTTTTTTGCTGCTGTGACTAAATGATCTGACCAGCACAATTATAGAGGAGGAAAGGTTTATTTGAGGGCTCACGGTTTCAGAGGTCTTAGTCCATAGAAGATGGGCTCCATTCCTCAGGTCTCAAGGTGAGGCAGGACATCATGATGGAAGAGCATGACAGAGGGAAGCAGCTCACATCATCAGGAAGCAGAGAGAGAGAGAAAGAGAGAGAAAGAGACTCCACTCTCCAGATACAAAATACACACCCCATAGCCAAGTCCCAATTCCCACCTCCTCCAGCCACACCCACCCACTTTGATTAATCCCACCAGGGATTAATTCACTGATTGGGTCAAGACTCTCACAACCCAATTCTTTCTCCTCTGAACCTTCCTGCATTGTCTCACAGGTGAGTTTTGGGGGCACACCTCACATCCAAACCATAACAGGCTCCTGCATGACATATTGGTGACCTTGACCAGGACACACGGTGCCTCCGAGCCTCAGTCTCATCATTTATCATATTTATAAAACTGGAATATTCCCATGCACTTGCAAAGACTAAATACATTAGCATGCAAGAAAAACTGATCTAGCTGCAGACACATGGTCATTTGACTGAGTGCTTGTAAGCAAATATCAGCAGGCTTCCTGATGCAGTTGGCCCACAGTCTCCGATGTGCCACTCCCGTCAGCATATTTTGGGCCCCCTTCCCGTCACACGTTTAGATGTACCCCACTCTGCAAGCATGGCATGGCGGGTGGCTGACCTGCCATGTCACACTGTCACCTAATGGATTTCTCCCTATTTTCCCATGATTCTCTCATTTTATTTATCTAACAGTAGGAAAGCATTATCTTTGTAATTGAAAAATACTTAAAATATTGTAGATACTTATATATTTGTTTTCCCAAGTGGTATTTTGCAAATGCAAATTGAATCAACAGTGCCACTTGTGCAGTTCTGGCCATAAACTGTATTGGAATCACATGTCCTCACTGTCTGCTTCCTAGACATTGTTATTTGTTGGGTTGAATGGTGTCCCTACTTCCAAATCCATGCCTACCCAAAGCCTTGGGAGGTAATCTTATTTGGAATAGGGTCTTATAGTTGTCAAGTTAAGAAGAGGTCATACAGGATTAGAGCCAGCCTTAACCCAGTGACAGGTGCCCTTATAAGAGAGGGGAGCACAGGAGAAGGTCTGGGAACAAGGCTGCCAGGTTGGCAAGGTGCAGCCCGAAGGCAGGGACCACAGGAGCCGCTGCGAGCTGGAAGAGGCGAGGAGAAATTCACCCTCAGAGCACTTGTAGGGAGCATAGCCCTGCTAGCTCCTTGGTGGGTACTTGTTGCTTCCAGACGGTCAGAGAATACATTTCTGTTGTCCTAAGTCACTCATTTGTGGTAGTTTGTGATCACAGTCGTGGAAAACCGATATCACCCCCAGCCTGGGGCTCCCCACCCTGGTCTTCTCTACTCACTAATGCAAGCTTGGACACGGGATTCAGTGTGGCCTAGCATCACGGTTCCTGGGTGCTACCTCCCCCTCCCCTGCCGCGTCTTCATTGGCAATGGTTCAACCTCTCTGCTACTCAATTACTTCATAAATGAAAAAGGGCAATTGAAACATTGATATAAAGCATTCTACTAATAAGAAAATCCCACTAATAAAGACAATCTTGGTATTTTTTCTCTGATGATAATAAGAACTCTAGGAGAAACATTTTCATGTTAGACTAAGATCAAAGGTAAAGGCACCTTTGATGAGTTCCGCAAGTAATTTAGTGAGCACTTAATTTCAGCCATTTCTGCCACCTTTGAGATACATTTCATGTGCATTTGAATTCAAAGTGTTTGTAAAGAAATAAATGTGGTTTCGAGCAGCAAAGACATGAGAAATGTCTGTTTAAAGTAAGATCACAAATTAGTTTGGGATTTTGGGGGGCGGGTTGGGGGATTAACACCCATGTGGATACCCAGCCCAGGTGTCAAAGTGAGAACCTGGGCAGCTCTCCAGGCCTCAGCAGCTGGAGAGTCAAACGGGCTCACTCTTCCTCAACAGCTCTGACCGAAGCTTTTCTCGTGCGCACTGGACGCCCACCTAGATCAGGCTGGGGCGAGGTCCACAGGGGCTCAGGCAGGTGAGGTCAGGGTCTCGGTGGCTGCCTATCCCCACTCTGCACCTCTGCGTGTTCCACTTTCCTCCCAGGTCTCTCCGTCCGCTGACTTGACTTGTCACCCCTGTGTCTCTACCTTCTGCCTCCTCTTGTTCCTGCCTAGGGTGGAATTGTCACACTCAATGGCCTGGGCAGGAGCTCGTTGCAAGGACATCTGTCCATACCGATGGTCTCAGAATGTTGAGAGTTGCCCCAACTACATGGCAACCGGTCCCCACTGTGCCCGAGTGGCTAGCTTCAGAAAGGGAACTTTGCTCATTTTTCTATTATTTCATTGTCAAAAATGAAAGGACATGAAAATAAATTCAAAACGACAACCATTCTTTTCTTACCCTGAGAACACGTTGTTTTTTTTTCCCCAGTCTCATCCACACCCACACGGACGCCTCGCACACACTCCTTGATTACGATTTAGCCAGCAGTTTTCTCCAGTGTTCTGCATTTTTTTATGCATTGTGAATAACTCTTTTTTTCCCAGTGAATATATTGGAACTTGTCCTTTCCTTCACTCATAAACAATTTTTCTCCCAATAATTCCTCAGCCTTCTTTACATAGTCCTCTTGGGCAGAGACTTTTAAAGACCCTTTAAACTCTCGGTCGGTAGCCCTTGTCCCTCCCGGAGAGAGTGACAGGAATGGGAAGAGGGGGCAGAGGAAGGAGGAAGGTGGATATTCGTGGCCCAGCACAGGGGACCTGCAGCAGGCTGTGGTGCGGGGCCTTTGGGTGATGGTCAGGACCACTGGCTTGTATTCAAAGGATATAGGAGACCTTCAGGGAATTTTGAGCAAGGAAGCAACAGGATCTAAATGCGTGTGTGTGTGCGCGTGTGCGCACCCCTGCTTCTTCAGGAACAGGTGGGCATGACCAAAAGGGGAAGCAACAAGAACTGTTAGGAGACTAAGAATACAGGATTCAGTCACAGAGGGTGGTGACTTGTGGCGTCGTGGTTGTTGAATTGCACAGCAGGATACCAGAAGGATCCAGAGGATATCAGGTGAGACACAAAGAAAGGGGTGCTGGGTAACTGGAAGGGTTTTCCTGTGCACACCGCAGGCCCCCTTACTCGTGGCAAACCTTCCAAACCCCAGTGGATGCCTAAAGCCCGGAGGGCATCCAGCAGGCACATACTGGCTTCCCTGAGCCTACATACCCAGGGTTGAACTTTAATTCCCGCATCAGGCATGGGAGAGGTGAGCTGCAGATGACCACAGGCTTCTGAAGCTACACAAAGTGAAACCACAATGAGGGAGGACCGGGACCCCCGTCATCAGGTCAATTGCCCTCCTGAGTCCTGAGCGGTGAGCAGTGTGGCGTCGGGGGAGGTGGGGAGTGTGAGGAGGGGCAGGCAGCAAGAGATGCTGGACTAGGAGGCTGCAGGCTGCACAGCCCTGGAGGACACGCTGCCAAGGGAGGAGGCGGGGCAAACACTGGCACAGACAGAGCAACGGGGGAAACCAGCACATGACAGGAAAGCAGTGAGCAGAACCTGGTTTGTGGTCACAAGCCAGCTGCCCTTCAGCTCTGGCTTTTGCTGGATTTGTCTTCTGTGCTGCTTCTGCCCAAGTGCAAGGCTCAGAATCTGGCTGGAAGAAAGACTTCCTGAGCTTTGCGCATGGAGAAGGCTGCAGAAGGGCTGGGCTCTGGAAGCCCATCACGACCTGCTGTCTCAGTGGCCCTCTGCCTTCCCCATGCTCTCTCAGACCCTCTGGGGTGTCCTCACCTTCCTGAACCCCAGTCTCAGAATCCCTGGAGGAAGCACCAAGGGGAGCGAAACCCAAGCATGTGTGGAAGTCTTTTGACTTTCTCGCTAAGACACTATTCACTGGGGTACCCAAGAAATTGACCAGGCTGGAATCACATCAGAATCTACAAACAGGTTTTGTCCTGGAGGGCAGGGGAGTGGGGAACAAGCAGAGGAATGACTCAGCCACCCAGGCCTGATGGGTCCAGAGGCTCAGCTGATAAGACCAGGGCTCAAACTTCCCTTCTTGTGCAAGCAAGGTTGGTTGGTAAGATCTGCAGAAATTGGAACTGGAGATCCACTTTCCCGCTCTTCCTTCTCTGCCCACCAGAATCCAAAGTGCAGTCAGCCTGGGGACAGCGTTGCCTGGCCACTAATGTTAAACGAAACTGGGCAGCAACAGGAGGAGGTGGACCCAGGACACAGAATTACAAGGTTACTCAAGACCAATGAGCAGGTGCACCGTTCTGGATGAGCTGAACAAACCCGCCATTGGGCAATATGACGGCAGAGGAAATCTGCTGCTGGGAAGCACTAGGTGGAACTTACTGGAAGGAATAAATTAAATGCCTCATCTATGCTGAAGGGCTCTGAATTACTGTAGCCTCCTGAGAATAAAATCTAAAAATCATCGTAGCTCAGTGAAAACATCTGGTCTGTGCAGAGCAGCAGTCAAAAGGAATGAAGGAGACATCAGGCTGTGCGAAGACACTGATAAAAATGCATGAATGATTTAGAGTCGTGATGGGGAGCACCCAGATAATCCTCCGCAAAAACCGAGAAAAGGACACTTGAAAGGGGGAGGGAGGCGGCCTCACAGGGGTCAGTGACTGTGCCTACTTCAAGAAAGCGAGGAAAGCAGGCAGCAGAGGTTCCTAGTGGGCTCCCTATAAACAGATAATACAAAGTGTTGTATGCAAAACACTAGAGTCAGCTTGAGTCATCTTCACTCAGGAAATGATTGCTGGAGACTAAATGTGTCACGAGATTCCAGGGAAAGCACATTTCAGGAATAGACAGTGAGGATATCCTTCTAAGGAGAAAGGCTTCGTCTCTGCAGGTGGCAAACAGCTTCAGCTGAACCAAGAGTTTCAGGGTTCTCTGCCAACACATCTGGCCCACACTGTCATGCGGTGTGGAAAACCTCGTTTTGTGTTCACATGGAGCATTCCCGTGTCCCTGTGCAGGCCAAAGACCCCCCGGTGTCTGCACACCCCGGCTGCTGGATGCCCCGTCCCTAGACTGTCAGAACCCAGGCTTAGCCCTAATTAAAGTAGTGACGAGTTAGTTTTCTCGTGCTGTAGATCCCATGCTTATTGAGAAGCCGCCCCGAGTTTGATACAGCCACTCTGGTTATTGTGATTCCTCCCGTATGTCACCATCACCGTCTTTATTTCAGTGATATGAATCCTCCAAGGAGAATTTGTCCGTTCTACTGAAGACTGATAAAGGAGCGATTATCAGCAAAGCATTTAAATCGTGAGCTTACTATGAATAAATTCTCTGCTTTGAAACAAATTACAGTGTGCTCTCAAACGCTGCTTTCTGAAGGAAAACCTCCCTGAACCCCACGCCACAGCTCGGTTGAGGGAACCGAGCCCTTTGATTCCCACTTGGAGAAGGGAAGCTGCGGCCACTGAGTGGGGCCCTCCGGGACACAGCTGGAGTTGAGGAGGCTGCAGACCTGGACAGTCCCCGCCAGCTCTGAGTCCTCACTGGAAGCCCCTCACGCCCACCTGCCCATCCCCTCAGGTCGCTGCATCGTTTCTGCGGTGGGCATCAGCTGTCTGCAGACTTGTCTCTCCACTGCGCTGGTGGACTGCATGGTGGCCTCCATGCCTACCCACTGCCCACAACAGGCCCTTTGCCAGGTGACTGTCCAGTGTCCTATGATGAGATCTGTCTTCTTCCCTTGATTTAATTTCTTTAGGAGAATGAGGTGGAAGGGACAGCATGCAGGGATCAAGCTAGCCCACTAGAGTCTTCCTGAGTGGCATGTGTGTCCTTGAAACTGTCTTCTTCATGGAGATGACTTCAAAAAGTATGGCTGAGTCTCCATGTTAATTTCACAAGCAGGAGGGAAGACACGGGGACCGGAGGCCAGACGGCTCAGCTTGCCTTGCTCGTGCGTGAACGCAGGGGCCGACTGGTCCCTCACGTGCTTCTAGACTTGTGTGCAATGCTAAGTGAGGGTTGCTGCTATAGTGATCTGGGCAGTGGAGGAGGCTGACTGTGTAGGAAGACTAGCTGGGTTTGCTTGTACTCATCTGCTTTCTGTTTCCTTCTCAAAGGCAGGAATTTCTGCCTGTTTTAACCAGTATTTTCCCCCTGGATCTCTTAGTAGGGACTCAAAACATAGTTTTGGATCATGACATCAATCATTTAGTCAATCAGGATTGGCCATTTAATAGTTCCCATCTTAAAGGTCAATGTTTTGGTCCCTTAGAATATTCGTTTTTTTTTTTTTTTTTTTTTTTTTTTTTTTTTTTTTTTTTTTTTGTAAATGATAGATATTTATCTCTAAGGTTTTGAGGATTCTCTTGTTATTTGTTACTTGTTAGTTATGTTTTATAACCCTTCAAAATTATTTTAAAAAAGGAAAAAAAAACATTCTTAGCTTGAGGGCTGCACAAAACAGCCCCAGGCTACTAGCCAGCCCCGGCCTAGAGCATCCTGCTGCACGTTGGTTGCCCTGGTAAGCAACAGAGCCTCTCTCATGCCACCCAGCTCAATCCCTCACGAGACTGAGACAGTTGGATTTGCTCCACACACTGTGCCAAGGGTGTCCCTGCAGCGGCATTTGCAGAGTGCCCTTCTAGAGCAAGCGTGCTACGTTAGCTCTGAGATCAACCAGAAATGGTTGAATTTGCCCTTCTTCCTGGTTCACCAGAGGCCTAAGACCAATGGTTTGACCACTGTCACTCAAGGAGGCCTAAGGAACACAATATCAGGGACACTTTTTCTTTACATTGTTCTCTGCTTATTTGCTTTGCTTCAGATTCACACTTCACCTAATTATTCCATTATACAAATTGCAAAGTGTCTGGATACCTATTGGAAGAGACAGAAGTACACAAATTGATCTTTTAAAGAATAATATTTGCAAATTAATAAAGTGTTTATCAAATTGCTTAAGCATTTGCTTGTTTGAAGGCAGACACTGGATAGAAATTTGTCAGATTAAATTCATTCTCAAAAGTGTTGGATTTTCTGGAAGGGATTGCTACCTCACATAAACAGAAGATTTTGTGACTTAATGTTGCATTTTGAATTTTTTATATTGAAAAACATAAGTTAAAATTGGTAAGTCAAGCATTAGGAAAAGCTGGCTGGACTTACCAAATTCAGGCCTCCAGTAAATGGTGAACATTGAACCAGAAAACAGACCTTTCACTGATTAAGGCAAGTCTCACTGAGTAATGCAAGCTCCCCCAAGGATACATAAGCTCTTAGGTGTGAGACTCGACACGAACAGATTTGGAATTATGAAGAAAGAAAGGAAAAGAAAGAAATGTTCTCAGCTGAAGGTGTCTTAATTTCCTAGGCATGGAACTCGCTTATTAAAACCACCTGCATGGATTCCTCTTCCTGGGTCTCCCGTCGACGTGCGATGGTGTGGCGAGTGAGCCGTCCGAGGCTAGGATGTGGATCTTCTCGCCCCTGCTCCCGGTGCTGTGCCTACTCTCCTCGGCCTCCGGAGCACCTGTGAGGCGTGACAGCTCTGACCCTGCCAGATTGTCTTGTTCGTTCCTAGACTGAACTCTGTTCTGATAACATCTACCTCTTCTGATTATTTTAACAAAGGATGAAGAAAAACAGTTTTTGTATTGATGATAATATGAAAGAAAACAGGCTGCTCCTTCTTTGGAACCAGATTTCCCCTCCTCTTGTCTCTGGCTAGTGCTCTTCCCGCTGCTGCTGAGGCGGCATCGTGGGGAGGACCTTCCACAGCTCCCCTGCCTCGGGGTCCCTGCCTTGTCTGCTCCAGGACCTGTTTTCCGACCTGAGGCATCGCTGTCGCTGGGCAGCCCCCACCAGGGTCCTCGCCCTCCTCCGCTCCCGGTGTGGTTGTCTGGTCCCGACCCAGTGGCAGCGGGTGGAGCTGCCCGGCCTGGCTGCCTCGGGCTCTTCACCGCCACTACCCCGCTGCCAGCTGCTGCTCTTTTCTTGTCAGGGTAACACATTTCCTGCTTTCTCTTCCCTCTGTTCAAAATACCTAGAGCGATTTCCTTTTCTTGTCGGACCCAGCCTGACGCGTAAGTCAATACTCTTCTTTCCTCAAACCAGAAGAAAGCGCTTCACGAAAGCGTGGACTGTTTTGCTGAAGCCAGGTGTGGCACACACCTGTGATCCCAGCCTCTTGGGAAGCAGAGGCTGGAGGATCCACAGCCAGAGCTCAACCAGGGCAGCTTAGCAAAAAAAAATCAAAAGAAAAACACGACACACGTCTTGCTCTGAGTTACAGGCTTTGAAAGTGGAAGAGTCTGTCTCCCGAGTGCAGGGTGCTTCCCCCAGGTGCCACCCAAGGGCTGCACACCACGACTGCGGGGCCGGGCAGGCTGGGCTGCTGGTGTTGGGGAAGCCCTTGCACTCTAGAGGACAAGCGAGGACCGAGTCCTGGCTCCAGCTGAGGACAGGGAAGTGAGTGCTTCGACCTTGTTTCTGGGGACCTGCAGTGCTGATCCTGCTAGAGCTGTGTGGGATGGGTCAGTGGGCTGTTATCGACCTTGAAATGGTAAACCACACCCAATTTGGAGGCCCGTAATTGATATCAGTGACTGATGTAGCATAAGGCAGAGCAGGGGAGGACCAAAAGGACAATCTTCTGAAAGAATAGTCTCTGGGCAGCACTTGGAGTGTGCAATAACTAATCAAAAACATCACCAACAGTAAGTGCTGCCAGCTACGGCGCATATTAATAACCACAGCGTCTCCCGTGTACATAAATCCATAGTCACGCTATCAATTTTTGACAATTGCAAATTCAGTTGTTATCTTTCTTTAAAGAAAGCCTCCACATCATGCACCCTGCTACTCCTGTGGAATATTTACTGTTTTGTTGGAACAAGAATTCAAGTGCCAAACCAACGTTTCACCTCTGACGCTTGTGGAGCATGTCCACATAAAGCAATCAATATTGGTTAATAAGCCAGATCACTGTTATTAGTATTCTTTACAACCTTGGCCTACTTCATTTTATGTACAGATTGCCTATGAAAACTTGGGCTTATATCTTGTCTAGACAATGCCGTACACGGCCACTCAAATTAATAATGTGCCAGAATTATCTTATGCTTAATGCAGCTGGCTCTATATTGACTCTGGAAATTAAATTTACTCCACAATGCTATTGACAGCTGGGTCTCTGGCATATTTAATGGACCTCAGTGAAGATGGGCTGTATCCTGTGCCTTCAAGCAAAAGGTTGATAACTCATCATTTTCATAAAAGTGGGAAAGTGCTTTATCTATAAACATTCCATCTCTCGCTAGAATGAATCAATGTAAGAGGTGTTTGCAATTGGCTGGACTCACTCCTGTGTTAGAAAGCAAAGGGAACCAGCCCAGCCAGTCTGTAAAACAAGAGCTGTTGGTTCATTAAATGTGTAGTTCAGGAATCCCCATGCATCTCAAAGGAGTAGTTTTAGTCCCACGGAGTAAAATTGTGTCCCACGAATTCAATTTGAACATAATGAAAATTCTCATCAATGTGCGTGTCGAAAGTCAGCCTGGAAACACAGCTCTTCGAGTTGAAAATTGTTTATTTAAGGCATTGGGAATGTTGGCCATGCACTCTGCCTGTGACATCTTTTTGACTTGGGACAGTGACCCCCTCGAGGGGAAGTAAATAGACCCCCCTGCTACTACTATGGCTTTCTGTGATGTTGACGGTGGGATCTGATGAATTCAACCTGTCAAGACAAACAGACAGGTTTTACTGGTCTTTCCTCTGTCCATCTCAGGTATATCAACACAGGGGAAAAAAAAAAAAAGAAAAACTTTCCTTATTCCTAGAAACTTGCTCTGCGGTATACTTGATTTTGAGCTAGCTCTTCATATATCATGTTTAAAATAATATGATCCAGGGTTGTTTTGGGCCAATATCACATGAGCACTGGTGTGTGAGGCCAGATACTTGCTAGCAGAGAAAGTTTGGGGTGAGAACACTAGCTCACCTCAGGCCCCACAGCCCCGTCTCCCCCAGGTTGGTTGATCTCTGTCTTTGCCTAGTCTTTCTTCTTGGTAATTGGAAATAACCCTACATAGGGGTGTTGCTGGTGCCCATGCTCTGGAGGGAATGATCCCGCCAGTCACACGGGAACAAAGCATGCTGCAGTTGAGCTCTGTAAGAAAGGGCAGGAGCAGGGGATGTAGCTCAGTGGGTAGAGTGCTTGCCTCGCAAACCCAAGACCCTGGGTTCAATCCTCAGCACCGCAAAACAAACAAGCAAACAAGTAAAAAAGAAAGGACAGGGAAGAGCTAAGTTTGGAAAGATCGCTGGGACCTGAGAAATCCGTACGGCACAGGGCTCGGAGGTCAACCTCCATTGCCCTTATGCCTTCAGATGGACTCTCAGGTTACTTTGCTCTGAGAGGAGACAGTGGGCTCACAGGTGAGTTGAGGGTAACCAGCTGACAAGAAGAAAACCCCAAAGAGAAACTGAGAACGGCCATAGAACTTGTGAGAGGTCGCTGCCTTCGGAACCTGAAAAGGACATGGAACTCAGGTGTGATGTATTTTCTTGGCCCATCCTTGCCTCCATAACCTCTGGGCATGGTTGGTGCCTCCTCCCTGCAGATGAGGCTGCGAAACATGAGGACGTCAGTAAGGGTGTCTGTGGATGTAAAAAGTCTGCAAGCACCACATGCAGGAAACTGAGGGGTTTGTGCGCTGTGACCTGACTTGATGTGCTAGGCATAGGGGCAAGTGGTGGGGAGAACTGAGTCCCTCAAGAGTCACTTCCACGGGTTTGTCCCCTGGGGCTGCAGCACCATGAGCCTTTAACAGAGCCGTATTCTCTCTCACTTCCGCAGGCTTGAATTCTGAGATCCAGGTGTCAGCAGGTGAGTGCTCTCTAGGCAGGGCCTGGTCTCTTGCTTCCGCTGCTGCTGCCACTCTCTGGCGCTCCTCGGCGAGCACCAAGTGTAGCGCCAGGCACTGCCTCCCTCATCACAGGCCCTCTTCCTGTCTGTGTCCAGATTCTCCTGTTCTCAAAGACAGCAGTCATGGCCCAGGAAAATATGGTAACCCGATCATCTCTGCAAGCACTGTTTTCAAATAAGGTCACAACCCATTGTCAGGAGTTAGCACTTCAGCGTGTTCAGGAGACACAACTGAATTCAAAGCAGGACTCTGAGAGACCTCAGAAGAGACCCGCCTGCTTTTCTAACAGCGTTACACCTCGTTGGAGCACAGGTGTAATGCCTTGCGCTCCAACTGCATCTCAGGAATGTCTGTACATCCCATGCTAATTTCCTTGAGATTTTCTGTTGTTTTGTAAAAGTGTGTTGTTCAGTTTCTCAGTCTTAACTTCTGGGGAAGAGGCCACAGGTGTCTCAGTTTACAACGGGACAGTCAGTGGCCACATCCACAACCACCCAGGTCCCCCAGGCAGCCATGAGCACCCGTGCCACCATCTGCACAGCTGGGGAGCTCCTTGCAGCAGGCAGAGCATGGAAGCCCCCTTGCTTCAGAGGAGGCGATGGCTGGAGGAGGGAGCTGCCCTCTCAGGGCTGGGGAGAGATGCCGTTGAACACTGAGGGACGCGGGCTTCCAGGTTTCCTTCCGCTGTCAGTGTTCAGGAACGGTTTCTTATAATGGCTTGTTTGTAGAAAAATAGAGCATTTTCATAGCCTTTGGCCACTTTATGCTGGTCAGCTGCCATCTCTACAAAATAGGCCTTTTGAAATGAAAGAAGGGAAGCGCCCACCCCACCCGATTTTCTACCTTTGATGGACATTTTGCTGCCCTTGCCAATGTAAATCACATTCATTCAGGAATGAAAATCTCCTGATTGTTCCCCAGAGTATAAATCAGGTACCTTGTGTATGTTAAGAAATAAAATGATAAGAGAATGCCACTTAGAGTCGTCACAGTCAGTCCGATGAACTTCAAGATAAGAAAGCATCCCAAGCAATTTTGTTTGATTTTGACACAATGAGAATGCTTTCTGTGCCAAATCAAACACTAATCTTAGCACCGGCAATTTCTTATGCCTCCCCATAGTAACAACAAAAGAGGGCTCTTTTGAGGTATAACATATCCATTGTTCCATTAGTCTTTTCTCTGACGTGATTTAACTGTCCAAAGAGCATGCATATTTTATATAATTTCGTGAAGAGATCTTCTAGAAACAGTGTCCCCCATGTCCTAACATAATGTTGCTATGCTCGATAATGAAGAATATCCTGGGTTTTTTTTTTTTTTTTCCTTAGAAGCAATCTTCGTCCCTATCTTCCACAAACAGGTAGCGATTATATACTTCACGTTTAGTGATGAGCAGCACTATATAGAGGCAGGCCTTGTTCTTGGGGAGCTTAGAATTGACCAAATGATGAGGAAGGATTTGCAGGTCAAGATGGAGGGTCCTGCCAGCTGCTGGGGTGGCACTTGTGCTACGGGAGGTCAGCCTTAACGCAGAACTAAGGAAATAACCACTGATGGCAAGTGCTGCTGGGTCCAGGCCTGGGCCAAGGAGCGGTTCCCAGCCCGTGAAGGAGAAGAACTGGGAAATTGGGGCAGCAGAGTCCAGTGGGCACCCCTCCTGGGCCACACCAGTTGTCTCCCAGGGCGCCATGATGACCTTGAGACTCTGAGGACACAGGTGGGAGAGTCGTCTCTGGATGGACAGGATGGGATGGTGTGGGAGGTCTGGACCCCCAGTCAGGAACTTCCTGCAGAATATCAGTGTGACTTCTTAAGGTTTTTCTTCTTTGTTTCCATGTTGCTTTGGTTCCATGCTTCACTTATTATTGTTAAAGAAAGAGGGAAAAAGAGGCGGACCTAAAGAAGATTTTTTTTTTGTCAAAACTTCTGGGATTTTTGTAATATAATCAAGCCGAACATTATCCATTATTATATGGAACTATTAGGTTTGCTGCATCATGGGTGCAGAAGCATCTGAGTCCACACATGGACGTGAAATAGGAAGAAGGTCAGAGGGAGAAGCTGGCCTCGCCTCAAGCCCACCCCACTTTGTTACTGAGAAAAGATTGTTAGAGTTGGGTATGACAGTAAAATTACAATACTTAAGTATGTTTCCCCAAATTCAGGATGAAATCCATTGAAAATGAAGTAACGTGAAGGAAGAAATACCCCAGGAGGCCCATTCCGCACTCAGATTTTTCTCAGTGGCCCTGGCTGGACTCTTCTGCTAGCCTCATCTTTATATTTCTTTTCTAGAAGCTCAGTCAAGAAGGTAAGAGATTTGGTGGGAAAAAAACACTATTCATTATTGGAAAGTATGAAGATTTTCCTCCATTAAGTGGCAGCTTCTCCCTGGCAGACGATGTCTCTAAACTGTGACAGAAATCATTTCCTCAAATTCATGATTCGTGCTGCAGGAGTTGAAGTGTTCCCCCTCCTGGGCATTAGACACAGGCTATCTTCTCATGCTCTCTCAGCCACCCGAGCAGGACTCCATGGTGAAGGAAATTCTGAATGGGTTTGCAGAACAAAGAGACAAGCGTTGGCTACGACCTGGGGAAAGCTGAGATCTAGTCGCACATGGGACGTCATGTCGGTTACCTTCCCCCAGTCCCGGTCTCTGAGACACAGGCTCTCATCCAAAACTGCTCCCACTACGTGAGAAGTCTGTTATGAGATTAGTAAGGAGCATGTGTTGGAAATTGTTTGGCGATTGCCGAAGCCCTGTCTATACAAGAGGCGGTGTTGCGAGTCATCAGTTAAGAGGATGCTGCTGTATTTACAGGCTTGCCTTCAGCAAGGGAAACTGGAAGGACCATTTTCTATCCTCTGGATGAGAAAGGAGGGGGCGTGTGCAACACCTGGACAGAGCAGAGGGGAGCTCAATGGCAATCCTTTGTAAACTCTGCCTCAGGGGTGGATCAAAGTTTCCTCTCTTGGAGATGGTGGGCGTTCTCCCTTCATCGGGGGGCTTTCCTGCTCGCGGAGCCAACCTCGCCACATGAAGGGAAGGCCTGCTGGAGGTATGCTAGCATGCCTGTGCTCTTGTGTCACCCACCCTGGCCAGATGTGCATGGTATGTGCCCCAGAGCTGCTCTTACCAGAAGAGGGCTATACATCAATAGTTCTGGAAAACAGACAAGGGAGGAGGGTTTCAAAGGGCATGCTTCAGTGACTGCGCATTCCTGGGGCTCCTCTATAAAAAGACTCTCAGGCATGCCGTCCGCACTTGGTCTTAATTTTCTGTTGATTTCTAAGCCCAAGCAAACCACAAACAGCTCTGTGGGCTTCTCCACCAAGCTGGCTTCACAGATGCAGATGCAGCAGCCCAGCCTCTCCCAGATCAGAATTACTGGGAAGCGAGGGAGGGGTGGCGCAGAGTCCCGGGGCGTCACACGCTGCCCTCCTGAGCCCTCTCACAGTCGGTGCCGGAGCTGGGACCCCAGGTCACCACACAGGCATCGAGAAGCACACATGGGCAGCCACTTGGGCTCGTTTATTTATTTTTTTGTTCTTAATGTATCTCTTTCTTGGCAAAATCTTCTTAGGTATCCAGTGGAAAACAAATTACTCATTTTTTGAGGAGAGTATTGTAGCGCTGCAGTGCAAGTTTTTCCTTTATTAATTCTTTAATACAACTCATATTCCCACATGTGTTTTGGATGGTTGATGGCATGCTGGACATGTCCTGAAGCCCACCCACACATGACAAGGATCACCTGCTCACCAAGTCACCAGCCTTGACCGTCTCCATCTCAGTAGCTTCCCTTTGTGTGGGGAAACATACTTTTCTGAGATTCTTAATGTAACCCTGAGCTGGTCTCTGATTTATGACTCGTTTGGGTAATGACCAGGGAATAGGTCCTGAGGTCTTTTGGAAGATAGGGAAAACAAGTGTGAGCATCTGAGAGGCCCGGGAGACGGGAGTAGTAAACTTTGCATGAGTTTGATTTGCAATTCAGTGCTGGTTGTGGCTGGCAGGCAGCAATCTGGGGAGCTAGGGGACTGGAGCCCTGTTGACCTGCTGCTATGCTTGGGGCACTTTGGCCTTAAAGAGAGTACTCATATGTCATATAAGTCATTCATTTTTTTTCACAGCATTAAGCAGATACTGAATAAAAATAATTAAATCCATCTTTGAACACAAAGGAGAACTCTCGGTAATTTATTGCTGTTAAAAGTCAATAGTTTCCTTATCGGTGTTCTGTGAATTTTGATTTTCAGCCATCACGCCAGGTCTTCCTCAAGCATGACGCTTGTCCACTGTCCATACCATACAGACACCTGGTTCCAGGGAAGCTGCCAGCTTTGTCACCATTTCTAGAGCAGAGCACGTCTTGAGTCTGCTTATCATTTTCTACCAACAGACTAAACTGTGCCTGGCTTCCCTCCCTCCCTCCTCCACTCCCTGCCCCGTCCCTTGTCCCTCCTCTTTTTCTGTTCCTTGCATTTCTCTTTCCTTATCTTTTTCTCTCTGCTTTCTTTGCTTTGCCTTCAGGTCACCTAACAGGAACCTAGGTAGGAAGCAACTGCAGCGGGGGAGGCCAGGATGTCGCAGCAAATAAAGGCTGACAGCAAAGTTGGGCTCCAAATTAGCTCCTCTTAATTAGCCAGTCTTGTAACCCGAAGCCTTTCCACTGAAGCAACGCTATTTCATTTTACGATATTGGCTAAGAGTTTCCAGGCCTTAGGCCAAGAAGGTGGCCAAGGTAAAGACGGCAACTGGAAAGACACGGATACTGTTTGCACAAAGTGTGCTCCCAGAGAGCACAGCTTCTTCATTTATTTCTAGGAAAATATGTGGCCATCATATTTATGAGTTCTAAGACTTTCCCTTCATGTAGGGCAAAAGTTTAAGTGACTTTGGGTTTGAGTTTGCAATAAAAAGAGAACGAAAGGGCGGTGTTAATGGCTTAGGTAGGAAAAGTCAGCCACCTCCAGCTCCCTCTCTGATTTATGTACTGGAAGAACGACCTTCGGGACGAGGAGGTGCTTGTTTTTCTTTTGTATTTCATCCATTAATTAATCCAATTTAAAATCCTGCTTGGTTCTGGCTGCCAGACCTTGGCTTTCCCTGTGCCGGCTGCGCAGGTGCGCCTTGGATTCTGTGGTTCACTCCCGCTGCCAGCTGTGCTGGGGACAGTCTGGGATGTTAGTAAATAAGGACAGTTTTATTTAGTCATGTGCATTTTAAGATCTTCTTAATCTCTCTGTCTTTCTCTTTTTGGCTTCTCATCAGTCAAAGAAACTGCCCGGTCGAGCTATTATTGGATACTCCATAATTTCACTGGCACCTGAAAGATGGGAATGTGGCCGCGTGTCAGGGATGTGTAAATCTCTGGGTTTATGTTTCTCCTTTTCCTTGCTGTTCTCTTGGTGAGTTAAAATCAACGTGAATATGAGGTCCGCTGTTGATCTGCCCGTGATGCCACACGCAATGGCAATTAGCAAATCATCTGTTAGGAGTCCTACTGTTCCCAGCGCTGGGGAGGCAGCATCCTCACCAGGGAGGAGAGGATGATGGGGCAGGGCTGGCTCCACGGGGTGCATCTGAGCCCCGGGACCCCAGGCTTGACTTTCCCTTTAGATGTCCTTTGTACTTGGGGTTTCTGCTCCTTTGAAAGGAGTGGCCCTTGTTCAGTTAAGTTTATATGAATTTTCCAGGAAGGAAGGGTCTTGGACAGAGTCGTTTCTGATGGGTCCCTTCAGGTCTCCACCTTTTGGTGGGAGTGAAAGGCATGGGCGGGCCACCAGCTGGCAGCCACCATCAGGACATGAATAACTCATGCCAGGACACAGCTGTCCCTCGGCTGTCACCAGGCATCATTTTGCCTATTGGTTAATCACTACTTCAGAACCATCCCACTGTTTAGATGCTTTTATTGTGTGAACTCTTGGGTAAATGATCTTCTGCTGTATTTATGGACAGTTCCTGCTTTATATCAAGTACATATAGGATCTCAAACGCAAGCCATGACCCCAGGTCGACCTGCAGGCTCGAGGGAGGTCACACGGCTTTGGACTTCCAAGTCTTCCTTCCAGGCATGTACTGGCCTTTCCCTGTAATAAAGGGTGTGAGGAAGAATTTTAGGTGAAGTGAAAATGTTACCAAGCTAATGATTCTGAGAGAAGATATTTCAAACTCTATGCTTCAAATGTAAATTTTTTTCTTCTTTGTAGGTACTTTTTCCATTTCTCCTTCTTTAATATTATTAGTAATCACTGCACTTAATTTTATTTCATTGGTCTTTAGCTAATCACCATCCACACACAATTATGTGAAACCCCAATGAGATATTGGTCTTATTTTACAAAGTGTTATTACATGTTTGGGTCTGGCAGAGATCCAGGAAAACCTCTGCAAATAATTAAAACATTATTTACCTCATTTTCTGTATCTAATTTGTCTGCTAATACTTTTATTATCCCAGAAGGGCCTGGTGATTTATTAAGAAATTTCTGAGGTATAAGGAGATTTCAATAGGTGTATTTTTTCTGTGCTATGAATATCCCCCTTCCTTCTTCTACGGCTCTGGTGGTGCCAGGTGTCAAGATATATATGAAGTGCTTCTGCCCTCCACAGAGAATGCAGCTGCTTTCCACAGAAGGCCAGGAGGTATAGTCAGAGATCTCGTACTTGGTGATCACTTCAGTGCTGGCTCTCACTACATTTAAACAGTTTCTACCTTTATTCTTCTGGACAGCAGTAATGGCAGAGTGCATTCTGCTGAGGACCACCTCTCATTAGCTCTCAACACCTAAGCCGCGTGCTGGTCGCTGAAGGCAGGGCGCACGGAGACCCGGGTCAGAGGCTGGTCTCGTCCTCCACCTCTGTGAGCACCCCGTCTGCTCACAATGCCGTCGCACCCACTCAGAAGCATTCCCACGATGCTGTCTGCTCCCTCTCCAGGCCTGAGCCCCACTCAAACCCCCATAAGCTCCTCCTGGAGCCACCCAAGGGCCACCTGGCTTCACAGTCCCCACCTCTGAACTCCCCTTAGCATGATGAAAACCAAATCAAGCACACATGCTGAAAACTCCAATGGCTCCCCGTGGAAGGAATCAGACCTAGCTCTCGGCAGGGTCCTTTCTTCCCATGGCTGGTCCCTGTGCCCCCAGCCCGGCTGCCCTTCCCTCCCTTTGGCCCAGCCCTCTCCCTCCACTGACTCCTGTTCCCCGCTTGCTCCCAGGGCTCCCAGGGGGCCTGTCCTGCACTGGCTGGTCCTCCCTCCACCAGGCCCTTCTCCAGTGGCATGGCTCTCTCAGGAGTGCAGGGCTCTAGCTTCGGAGCCGATTCCCAGACTTTCCTCATGCATGTATATGCAAATGGTATATCACTCGAAAGGCACTGATTTGTTTTTAACTTAAATATCATTTTACAAAATTACCAACCATTTCCTTTTCTCATTCAAGAAGTTACCTTGGAGAGGATTTCATTTTGCAACCTACGGTAGTATTTCATTTTTTAAAAGCTGTTAAATAGTATTTTTCAGGTTTTTTTTTTCATGTTTTTGTTACATCTTTTAAAGGACTTGCCACTGAATCAGATATCAAAAGCGAGGGGAATGAATGGATTAAAGAGAATTCTTAGATTTTGCCCTTAAGAAGTCATTTACTTGACCATTCTTTCTTTGAAAACTATGCATTGTCTTATAAATTCAGCTTGCACGTGTACAACTTTGCCCCCAAGGTAGATACAAAAATGTGCATTGCTGCATACATACATCTATCTGTCTATCTATCTATCTATCTAGCACTAGGGATTGCACTCAGGGGCTCTCAACCACTGAGCCACATCCCCAGCCCTATTTTGTATTTTATTTAGAGACAGGATCTCACTGAGTTACTTAGCATCTTGCTGTTCCTGAGGCTGGCTTTGAACTCACCATCCTCCTGCCTCAGCCTCTCAAGCTGCTGGGATTACAGGCATGTGCAAGGGTACAGGACTCTATTTTTATATTTAAAATGTATTGCCAACTTGACCTCACAACATTTGAGTCTACCTTCAGTGGACATCCTGGGTCCTATTCTATGCATCAAAATTTAAAAATTTGGCCAGTGCAACAGAATATGTGATACATTTCTATAATACCATGAAACCAAATAAAAAGTTTTTATTCTAAATACCATTTAGGATTGCAATTCTCGTTTCAATAAGTCGAGTAACTACTCAAGATGAAATAGCTACATAGTTTCTGTGCAAGTGACTCAACACAAAGAGCCCACTTTACCATCATTCTGCCTTTTGACCAAGGAGCCCATTCTTTCCATATTTTTTGCTTAGATATCAAGAGAAACCACATTCTGTTGGGAGATCCATCTAACACTTAGTTTATGTTTACCCAAAGAGTTTCTGTTCTTTGTGATTCTGATCAGGCTCTAAAATAAAGGGTTTTGATTGATGAGAACAGGAAGCCTCTCTGTCCCACACCGGTTTTCTCTGTTCGGGTCTGTGAGGCCTATCCGTGACCTCATGGCTTTGGAAATATACACATGAAGATTCATCATTTAAAGTAAATGTGGCAAATACAATTTTCTCTGAATATAAAGCCCACAGAGTCACTGGGGAATCTCAGTCATTATAGTCAAGAAGGTACTCATCTCTCTGAGGAGGGATACAATTTCAAAGAAGACAATTCTTCAAAGTGCATATCAGACAACAGTTTTTCTGAATATGACCCAGTGTGGAGAAGTCAGAGTTGAGACAAGAACCCATGGAAACCACCGCTTGGAGGTCAAAAAGACGCTCAGGAGTCCCAGAGTGGTAAAGACCCCTCCAAAGTGCATGGAGATGGCATTTACTTTAAATGTAAAGGACTCACTCAGAAACCTCATGTACTTCTTATGAATGGAAGACCCAGATCAAAGATCCAGACTGCAAGTGTGATTTGCACAGACCTGTGGGCCGTGGCACACATGCCCCGCTGGATGTCGAACACCGCCCTCCCCTCTGTGGCTCGCCAGTTGTGCCCCCCATAGGAGAAGCCCCCAGGGGAGCGAACCCAGAGAGCTGGGTTGTCTTCCTGTATGCCATGGACCTATCAAAGCAACCGACGGTCTCTAGGGCTGCTCCCGTCACTCATTCCAGTTCTACAATTTGGAGGAAGAATCCAGGTCCTCTTCACAGTGTGGCTTCCCGTCAGATGACAGGTTGGTAACCCCAATGCTGGGCATCACTGCAGAGTGCTAGCTAAGTCAAACCCAGAGAACTGGCAGCACAGGTCTCTGTGTCCAGAGGAAGTGCAGGCCCTCGTCCTGCTCAGCTTCTGCCCTATCCACTTGCTGGGCACAGGGATTCTCTGTTGTTGGGAACTGTATTGCTCATTGCAGGACACTTGGTGACATCCCTGGCCTTCACCCACTTGATGCCAGCAGCTCCCCTTTATTAACAACAAATAAAAATGTTTTCAGATGTCGTCACATAGGTGGGTAGCACATTGCCTCATATTGTGTGACTCATTGATGTGGGCCATTCGACGCATGCTTAACCAAGTTCTGCTGATGTCAGAGCTGAAAGAATCTCATGCAAAAACACCTGAGCAAATCCTTAGGAACTTCAAGAAATGTTTGGAATGAAATAAAATACACGCAGCTCTCCTGAAAACCTCAGTGCTGGTGTCCATTTCAATAATTTGTGAGCATGACAATGACTAATTGTAACATGTGTGACATGTCTAGGTTCTAAATAAAGCTATTTAGGAACACAGGAAATGTAACTTGATCTCTAAAACCAATCTTAAGTAAATAGTGACGTTTTCCAGAAAAAAAAAAGCAGCAGTCTGGGAAAACCCAATGGCAATACAGCTCTTCAGGACAAGTCCCAACACAGGTGTTTGTTTTTAAATTAGTTGGTGGATTCTGGGGCTGCCTTGACATACAGGTCACCCTGAGCTGCCCCTCCTGTCCTCTTGGGGCAGCCGCCTGGGTTTCTGTGGAGATGCCCACTGCTTTTCATTTGCCCTATTGCTTATTATTAAATTCTGCTATTTTACCATAAACTTGATTAGAATATCACATGAGGGTTATTTTGAAAATGTATCTACCAATACAATTTTAGAATAGTGTTCTCTTTCACAAATGGGGAAAAATCTAAAGAGCTGAGGAAATCAATGTCAGGGAGAGATGAAAAGAGTCACTCATTACAAAGGAACAAAAAGGTAAAAGGAAATGTTTGAGTCAGAAGCCAGAGCAGGCAATGGAACTTCCAGGTAGAAGTGAAATGTGGTTAGTCTCAGGCTGGGGAGGACTCAGGATTCAGCCTGGAAAACAATGAGCGATTGTTGTGTGTGTACACAATGTCGTCCTTTCTACTCCTTAGACAAAGGCACTTCAAACCCGTCCATGAAAACATTCGCGGAAAGAAACCTGAATGTTGTTTTTGGGGTGGGAAAGAGTGTCCCCTCAGGCTCCCGGATCATCAATGCTGGACCGAGGGAAGGGGAGAGAGGACAACAGTGGGCCATTGTCACCGTCCAGGCTCCTGACAGCAAGCCAGTGCCCAGAGCAGCGTGTGCAGCCAGCATGTGTCCAGGGAGTCTGCAGCTCCCTGCCTCCTGCTCCTCTCTCCCCTCTGCCTCTCCTCCTTCCACTGCTCCTCTCTGCTCAGGGACGGAGTAAGGGATTCTCGTCCTCCATCTGAAAGTGCACTTCCCTCTGACTGACAGTGTGTCCAGACTCTTCTCACAGCACGGTGGTGAGGGCAGCTGGAGTTACCTGGACTCCACCCCGATTCCCTGTCCAGCACCTGGGGAGACCTGGGGTGTGGACAGTGGAGGGACAGCACAGAGACCGGTGCAGACGGTCGGTTCCTGGGTTTTGTGGGCACTCTCTAGACACCTTCTTGACCCTGAGCCCCTCCCTTGTTTTCTCATCCATAGACTAAACGCAGGCTGACCTTGGGGCCATCGTGGTGGCCAGTCTACAGCTTCACTCGCACGTCCGAAGCGCAGAGCCTGGCTCTCTTCCACTATCACCCCCATGCCAGGCTGCTGGGGATCTGGTACTTCAGAAAGGTCTTGTAGTGGTGATAGGAGAGTTACTACGCCCAATGCTTCTAAAGCCGGGCAAAAGCAGAATAGTAAGTGATTTTTAAAAATCAAATAAGAATAAATGTAGTAAAATTAAAAGCAATAAAAACAAAACTATAGTAACACTGAAAAATTATTTTGTTTTCAGTTACAATAGATTAGTTATTTAAAGTTTAATTTGTGGGTTTGGGATTGTGGCTCAGAGGTAGAGTGCTTGCTTAGCACATGTGAGGCACCTGTGAGGCACTGGGTTCCATCCTCAGCACCACATAAATAAATAAAGGCATCGAGTCCATCTACAACTGAAAATATATCTATTTTTTCAGAGTAGTGAGTAGTGTAATGTTAACATCCAAAAAAGTAAAACAAGTAGTCACCTCTGTTGCAGCTCATTAACATTTGGTAACACATAGAGGTCAATGTTCCAGAGCTTCAAAAAAAGTATTGACACAACTGAGGACTCCTCCACTATAAGATGGGGTGCTGTGTCATTACAATCACCCCAAGAAATGCAAGCAGCCACATCCACCCTCCTTCAGTGGGTAGATCCACTATACTTGTCATGTAGGTCAGCTACATTGTCACTGGAGACGTGGATCCAACCATCCTCCCACACGTGGTAGAGGTCGACAGCACCTCCTGAGTAGGCATCTCTGTAGGTGGCTTGGTAGATGGCTCAATGGGCCAGATCATAGGCCTGCTCCACGCCCAGGTTATAGGAGTAGCCTCGATCCATGACCCCATAAGCACACACTGAGCCAGAACCCACAGAGGAGGTGGCCCCAGAGATCCGATTCCCTTCACTGTCCATAGCAGAGGCCAGGGCCTCCCTTACCCCAGCCACAGACCATGGTGCCCATGGACAGCCCCATGCCTTTGTACTGACACACCATGTTGGCAAGCAGCTTGGATGCAGCGGCTACGGAGACGCGTTCCTTATTTCGAAGCTCATAGATCTGACACTGCCGAGCCAACAGACGCTCCCAGAAGCTGCAATCCACTGCACCCCAGCGGAAGGTAGGAGATCAACCCCTACCTTCATGGTTCCCAGAAGGTAGGGGTTGATCTCTCTCACCTTCTTCACTGTATGGGAGGCAATGTAGGCACCCGCTGTGGCCCGGGAGTAAGCAGCAACAATGACTCCATGTCAAAACTTGAAGGCCAGAGTGGTGGTTCCATGAAGCATTTCAAATCGAGGCTCTTCTGGGGCACCCCAGCTGGGCGAGCTAGGCTCAGCCTATCACTGGAACTCCCTGGTCCCAGGTCCAGAAGATCTGCACTACCCCCAAGTCCGAAAAACCTGTGCTGATTCCCTAAAAATATTTTTTAAAAATTTTAATTTTTAAAAACAAATTCAAGACTGTCTGAAGTTCAGGATGTAACCGTTACAAAGAATCCAAATCCTGGAGCCCGTCACATGTGTCCGGGTTCTGTCTCCACACCTGCCTGCGCAAGACCTCTGTCTCTGCACGCCTGGGCTCCTGGCCTGCAAAGGGCAGCAAGGGGGTAGTGGCCTCACATGGATGTAGGCAAGAGACGGGATGTGTGTGGCGTGTCTGGGGTGCTCCTGACACCCAGGGCAGATTCGCCCAGCCTTGCTGGTGGGGTTGCTCCTGAAGTCATTGCAGGGGAACCAGGGCTGGAGTCTCCTGGCATCTAGGCACACTGGCATCACTACTCACACTGACCAGTGCTTGCCTTGGTGTCTGTTGTATGTACCCAGCCTTACAGAACCACATGCTTCATTCCCAAATCTCTAAACCCAAGAGGAAATCAAAGAATGGATGGGACCATCATCCGCCTCTTGCTCTCTCCAAGCTCCTGTTCCTTCCCTCTATTTCTAAGGACCAAGCTCTCTCTTTCAAATTACATACTTCAGAAATCCCTTGATCTAAAAATATACTTTGAATTTTTTGCTTAGAAACATCAAGTTTAAAATTTGAATTGCCTCCAGTTTTAGAAATTGAAATTCAGCAACTGTATTGAGAAGCACACTTTTAGGACTTTTATTGAATTGTATTGTACCAGAGTGTCTATCTCTCGCATCATACGGGAAAGATGGCAGGGGAAAGAATAGCCATCCATGCATCATCTCAGTCCATGCATCATCCACTGGCTAGTGGATCTTCAACTTGGGGTTGAAGAGTTGAAATGAACTCTGATAGAGCAACAGCAACAACAAAATGTAAAGATAGCAATAAAAAACTCTTCTCGTTCTGTTCACCTCTTCTAATCCTTGCTTCTCTGCTACATTTCTTAGACAAAGTGTCATATAGGCTCAATTGAATTATTTTGTTAAATGCAACTTTTGCTTAAAGATGGTGGTTCAGTGGAACAGAGATTTCCAATCCAGGTCCAGCCCACAGCACAGGTAACTCCTCGCACCCCTCACTGTGGCCCCCTGCCCCACTTTCTGGATTTCCTGGCCTGACTCTTGGGACTTGGTGCAAGTCAGGGGGCCTAAGAGGTGGATGGGTTCACCCCCGGCCTCTGCAGGTGCTCCCTGCGTGGTCACAGAGCTCTGCCCTTCCTGGCAGCAGTGTCACAGTGAAGACTAATGACCCTGGCCTTGTGACCACCGGGCGGTAAACGCGACCTTGCTGAGGGCCCTCTGGAGAGACTGGACCAGCTCTTCTGCTCTGTGCAGCAGGTGCCGAGGTCCTCCTGGTTGACACCCAGGCCTCCTCCCCAGACATGCTGGAGGGAGACTGGAATTGAAACACTGGCTATCTGTGCCCAGAATATTTCACTTTGGAATGGGACAGAACTTTTCTTGTGTTCCACTCTCTCTTCTGCATTCTCCCAGGATGTTTTTTTCTCCATGTAGAAAACAAAGCGCCTCATTGTTCTTTGGTTTACTTGGTGAGATGTCAGGACACACAGTCTGTTGCTCATCCGTATCCTGGTGCTCAGTGTGATGGGACATTTTTGAGGCTTTGTGGCTATTTTCATTTTATTGGTTTCCATTTAGGAAACAGTAAAGCTCCGAGTCTGTCAAACATAACACAACTTGAAAACATTTCCAGTTAGGGCCGAGTAACGCCTCCATGTGCAACCAGATGAACCGCAATGTGGGGGCAGTGGCCACTCTCTGCAGCCCCCTCTTGGAAGAGACGGAGCGCTTTGCCTGAGGAGGCTCTGGCAATCCACCATGAAGGGGCCTGGCCCCGGGACCAGGTCTCCACAGAGGAAGGACTGTGGGTTCCCGGAGCAGCACCCGAGAGCGCAGCAAGGAGAAGAGCAGATGCTCCGAGCTTTCCCTCCGGGTGAAGTTGTGTGAAACGATTGTTCGCAAAGTTTATGCAACAGGAAGTGTGGGAGTTGAAAAGCATAATATTTATTTGGATTAGATACCACACATTTTTAATTTGCCCTCAGAAAAATCACAGTGGAAAGAGAAGATTTGGAATGAGATTATTTGGAATGATTCCTTTAATAGATCCAAGGGATAATTTTTTTTAAAGCTGAAGAGTACAAAAAGAACATTCTTCTGCTGTATTTATTTTTAATTGAAGATGCAATGTGAGCATTTGCCAAATTATTCAAGTGAGAGCCATAATTAGGCAATGCAAGTGGGGAGAGAGAAGCGGTAAGTGCCAACAACGAAGCGTCTATTTATGGATATTACCACACATAATGAAAGCAAAGCAGTTGTAGCTGCGTATTAAATTTAGAGTATCATTCCTAATAATATTCTCCATGTGCGAAACAGTTGGCAGGAAGTATCAACATAAGGACCAGTTCATGATGGTTGGATGGTTAAGAAACTAGTGCAAATAATTAAGGATTAAATAAATGAAAGAACTGGATACAAGCAAAAAATATAGCGCAGGCTACACGACTTTGTAGTACAAAGCGAAGCGGTTCTGTCCTGAATTATCTTTTTTTTATTGCTTTCAAAAAATGTTAACCACATAATTGTAAGATAGCTTCTTTGTAGACCGAGGCAGATTTCCCCCTTAATATGTTCCCTATAAAAATAGACAGAATTGGAAACTGTTCTATGCAAAGTCCTGAGCTTAATGTGTTAAAAATAAATAATCACTGGCAAATATAAACGTAGCTGCCATGCCGCGATCTTTCCAAATGTGAGAGGGCCATGTGTGTCCTTGGGATCCCACTGAGTGCTGGAAAACAGACGTCTCCCGCAGAAAGGTTTGCGGGATGTGGGTTATTGAACTAATGTCACTTTCATCCCTTGGCCAATTCATTCGCTCCCAAAAAAAGTGAGCTCAGGAAGAACTTCACTGTACTCAAGAAGGGAGTGGCATTTGGAAATTTGAAAGGATTAATCCACATTAATTTCTATAATTTTTGTTTGTACAGGTCAGTCTTTCACTGGACAAGAGCGTAAGAATCCTTTGGTGACTTTGAAATACATGTGCATTTTGGAAAGTCATTGTAGGAAATGTGGCCAGTGGCTCTAGCAGCTCCCTCATAACCTCGTCTTATCTAGAATTATGACGGAAAGTCATTTCTGTCCTGAGTTTCCATCACACACGTGTAACATGGGCGTGCAAGTGGGGAAGGGGAGAACGGGCCTCCTGCGGAGCAACGGAAAGAGACTCTCAAGAAGTCAAGCAGGTCTCGGCCAACGGCAGTGCAGCCACCTCTGCCCAGGATGCTGGTTGTGTGTTCTCAGGTTCCCCAGTGCTCTCGAAAGGTCATGCACTCGGATAAAAAACCTGGTGCGCCAAGGAACACTTTCTTTAAAAATTTTCTTCAAAAATAAAAATAATTTGGAAAAAATGGTTTTGTCTGCTATTCAAATATAACAAAAGTTTGGGATTTGCTATCACATGCCCTTATAATTTGTTTATTTTTAAATTTGTTTTAATTTGTTATACATGACAGTAGAATGCCCTTTGATACATCATATACAAGGGAGCATAATTTCCCATTCTTCTGATTGCACATGATGTAGAATCCCACTGGTCATATGGTTATATATGTGCACAGGGTGATAATGTCTGATTCTCTCTACTCTCCTTCCTACCCCCTTACCCCTTCCCCTCACTTCACTCCCCTCTACCTAATCTGAAGTAACTATATTCTTCCCTAGTCCCAAACCTCCATTCCGCCTTTGACTTTTTGGGATTGACTTTTTTCACTTAGCATGGTATTCTCCAGGTCCGTCCATTTACTGGCAAATGCCATAATTTCATTCTTCTTTAAGAATGAGTAATATCCCATCATATATATATATATATATCTCACATTTGTTTTATCCATTTATCTGTTGGGGTTGTTTCCAAGGGAAAATACCCAGTCTTCAGTCTTGGGGTTTTGCGTCCTTTCCCCACGTTGGTGATGGATGGCTATCAGAGTTTTCACCGCTCTGTGTGAAGAGCTAGATGTGTTCTGGCTTGTGTAACAAGACTTCTGAGCCTTCTTCCCAGCTGCCCCTCATCACTGTGACACCCCAACCCCCGGACACCCCAGCAGCTTCCCTGCAGGTGGGGTGGCTTTGCCGGGAGGGTCAGACCACATGCTCCAGTCCTCGCCAGTGTGGCCCTTCCTGAATCCAGGACCGCAACTGCCCAGTCCACAGCCTGCTTCCTGTTGCTGGACCTGGAATCTTTGCCTGGTCTGCGGGTGCTCAGGGTCGGCAGACGTCTTCCTGCCACCTTTACACGCTGTCTGTGCCCCACTGCTTCCTTGTCTAGCACCCTGGGATCTCAGCTCGCGAGGTTGGTCTTCCATTATCAGGACCTGCTCCTGGCTCTCTGCCTGACCCCTCTCCCAGTCCCCTCTTGTCTCCCACAGTCACCACTTCCTCTTGGTGTTGATGTTTCTTCATTGGATTACTCTGTGTTCTCCTCCTCCTGGGAGGTCAGGCCTCCTTTATGACCGGGGTAATCTCTGCGTCTACCCCAGTGACTGACAAAGTTTTGTCAGTAAGGGCCTGATTGACAAGTGAATGGAGGGGTCATTGAGAGAATGAAGGAGAAAGTGGGTGGATAGTTACAGAGGGGCTGCAATTGGTGGATCCAGGGGATGGAGTGGGTTTGGCTACAAATGTGGCCTCAGTTTGCATCTGACAACAGAACCAGATGTTGTGGTCCAGGATTGGACCCTAGCTGGGCAGATGATCCTGCTATGATCTGAGAAAGGGGCAGAAGGAGACCCTGCAAATGAAAGCTGAGTGGTGACCTTGGTGACCTGGGGCAGAAGAGAACTTTCCTGAGCCTCTGTTGCTCAGAGGCAGGTGGCATGTCTGGGCAGCAGGCCTGACCGGGGGCAGGAACCGTTTCAGTTTAAGCTCAGCTTCCGCCAGGATTGCTTGGGGCATTGTGTGCATGAGGTAACAAGCGCACACAGGAGACCTGGCTTCTCACAAGACATCTTCCTTTAAGGGAATAACTAACATGCCCAACTGGGCCCCCCAAAAAAGGACTTTGCAAAGATCCCTGAGGTATTTTCATCCTTAGACTGATGAGGGGCCAGGTTGTTAGCCCTGGCGTGGGTGGGCACGCACAGATTGCAACTCTCCCTTTGCACTGTCTGGGTGCCGTTAGCTCTGTTTTGTTTTCTTGTTGTTCCTTGACGAGATTCAGTGTTGGGGAGAGGAAGTGGTGAAGTGCTGTTCCTGAGAAAACACTGAAGTAACCCAGATTCCAACACCCTCATTGTGTGGACGTTCATCTTTAAGAGATCTTTGGCAGTTCAAGCTTGTGCCAGGACTGATCGTCACCCCAGGAAATGACAATAGACTTCTTATTATACAAGCTTTTCAAAAACAGAAATGAACTGAAGGTCATGACTGTTGAAATCCTTCTTGCAAAACATAAGGGCAAATAAATTACTCTTGTAAAGTATTTGGTCAGAGCTGACAACTGTTAGCATAAGAAAGTAATATGGTACGGTGGGCACCCTGTGGGGACGTGGGGCTACCTACACTGAATGCGCGCCATGCAGGGCAGATTCCCGAGGGAGCGGCCTTCTTCAGCAACAGCATTTCACCAACACTGCCGTGCCTGACACACAACAGCAGAGACACTGAGCAATGCGTCAGTACTAGTGTTACCGTTTTCAGAGGTCGTGCGGGTGGCCACCCTTGGACCTCACTCTGGGGTTCCCACCAGCTCATTTTCAGATTTGCATGTTTATTTCCATTTAAAGAAAATAATGACATGATTTTTAACATGGAAAATGGGGAAATCTGAGAATATTCAGTTCAAGTATTCGGTTTTCAAATTTGAAGTCGTGTTTCAGAAGATCAACCTAGACAGCTATGGTGGAGTGACGAGGCTCTCAGGGGACAGGGCCCCTGCTGCTTCGTCATCCTGTGGTAACCAGTGTGCAAAATGGAAAGATGAAGAGCACACGAATGGCTTTTTTTTTTTTTTTTTTTTTTAATGACAATTACAACAGAAAGATACCGTAAAATAAGGAAGTGGCGATGTTCATGCATCGGGGATGACCCTGTCGGGGCGGGGCAGATCTCCACAGGGGGCTAGCTGTTAACATCTTCGAATGGTGGGTTTGTCCTTTTGTCAGGAATGTAGATCTTAGAGAAAATTTTGCAAAAGAGAAATTACGGAGTGTGGGTGTCATGAGCAAGCTATGCTGTTAACATAAACTAAGTATGTTTGTGTCTTTCCATAAGGTTAGAATCAACAGAATAAAAATAAATTCAAAGATTCTGCCACTTTTATTAATGGCAATTCAGCCATTTCTGCTGGGTCACCTGACAGTCCTAGCCAGATCATCCAAGTTCTTTTATTACAATTTTAACTACGCAAATCTGTAACAACTCAAGTCACACATCACACTTCAGACAATTTTAGATATTTACACAGTTATAGATATTTCATATATATAATATATCTGTCTATGACACAAAGACTAAGAAGGTTAATTGGGGCACAGGGGTTCAGGAGATGGAACAGAGCAAGACAGGGAGCAGATAGGAATGGAAAGAATTGCTGCAGAGAGGTGGGCAGATAAAACTGAGCTGGCCAAGAACTTGCTCAACTTACACAGCTGTCAGACCACTGGAACTTATTCTAGGCCGGGTGTGACTGGACAGTATTGAGTGTCAGCGTGAGATATCAACCTGGAGTGGACCTTGCATGATCGTCACAGGCAGGAGAAACCACCCTGTGCTGAAGCCCGAGCACAGAGGTTCAGAGGTTTATGACCTGGTGATTCTCTGGGGTAAGGTTCATGGTGAGTGGCAAGGTATTGGAATCAGTGTGCCACCACCACGTCCAATCTCAGAGTGCTTCTCCTCTTAGGGACCTCACGTGAGGGGGTTGCTTCACCAAGTCATCTGGTGTGTTTGATAAGCCTGTAGACCTTGATTTTTCAAAATGGGTATGATACACCCCTGCATCCATGTGCTTCTAATCAGATCAGTAAGTTCACAGGTGGTCGTTCTTATTATTATGATTAATCATCTTATTAGCATGATTAATACTTCAGTTTGTGTCTTACAGCTGTGCCAGGCAGATTTTATTATTTACTTGTGCAAACAAGGTGTAGAATCATTCTCCCTTAGCACTATACTTAGGATGGAGCAGCTCATGAAAAGCCACTGCTTATAAAACAGTTGCCAGGGCAGGCACGGCCTGAGTGCTGCTGTTCTATACCATGGAGTCACTCAGGGCAGGCACAGCCTGAGAGCTGCTGTTCTGCACACCATGGAGTCACTCAGGGCAGGCACAACCTGAGAGCTGCTGTTCTACACAACATGGAGTCACTCAGGGCAGGCACAGCCTGAGAGTTGCTGTTCTACACAACATGGAGTCACTCAGGGCAGGCACAGCCTGAGAGCTGCTGTTCTACACACCATGGAGTCACTCAGGGCAGGCACAGCCTGGGAGTTGCTGTTCTGCACACCATGGAGTCACTCAGGGCAGGCACAGCCTGAGAGCTGCTGTTCTACAAACAATGGAGTCACCAGGGCAGGCGCAGCCTGAGAGATGCTGTTCTACACCATGGAGTCACTAGGGCAGGCAGAGTCTGAGAGCTGCTGTTCTGTACACCATGGAGTCACCAGGGAAGGTACAGCTTGAGAGGTGCTGTTCTATACCATGGAGTCACTCAGGGCAGGCACAGCCTGAGAACTGCTGTTCTACACACCACGGAGTCACTCAGGGCAGGCACAGCCTGAGAGCTGCTGTTCTACACACCACGGAGTCACTCAGGGAAGGCACAGCCTGAGAGCTGCTGTTCTACACACCACGGAGTCACTCAGGGAAGGCACAGCCTGAGAGCTGTTGTTCTACACACCACGGAGTCACTCAGGGAAGGCACAGCCTGAGAGCTGCTGTTCTACACACCACGGAGTCACTCAGGGCACGCACAGCCTGAGAGCTGCTGTTCTACACACCATGGAGTCACTCAGGGCAGGCACAGCCTGAGAGCTGCTGTTCTACACACCACGGAGTCACTCAGGGCAGGCACAGCCTGAGAGTTGCTGTTCTACACACCATGGAGTCACTCAGGCAGGTTACAGTCTGTTCTCCACACTTGGGAACAGAGAGAACTGTATGAAGAAGAATCTTGGTTGAGGTCTCTGACCTCCAGTTTAAGAACACAACCAGGGAATGAATGCCCTGTTTTGGGATAATCTAATCTGTCTCTCTCCCTCTCCCTCCCTCTCTCTCTCTCTCTCTCTCATCCCACCTTCCTATTCTCTCCGTCAACCCAAACCAAAGACTGTCAGGCAGTGCATCCCCTCCAGATTGCAGAGCATGGTGGGGGAGCTGGAGGATGGAGGCCGGGTGGCTGGGGAAGTGGAGGAGCCACAGCCCAGCCCATGCCACTTCTCCCCAGGTCTCTCCTTCTGCAAGAGAATCCAGGAGGAAGAATCTGCTGCCCGGACGCGTCACCACTAGTAATACAATCATGTTCTGCTAAGTCACAGGACAAGGGAGGAAGGGGTCTAGAAGTTCAACTAGCAGTGTTGCTACAACACAATTTTATTCAACAAGCTATCAAGATAAGACAGAAAGAGAGATAAACATGGATAAAAGTAATTCAGTTCCATATCAACCAAGGTTTTGAGAATTAATGGGAATAAGAAAATACAGAAAAATAAGTTGGACAGTTAATGCACAAATTATAATTTAATCAACCAAAGAAGTGTGTTTCAGACCTTGCTTGGGTCTCAATAGAGTGTGAGTGAAGAGTATTAGCAACTCTGTGAGCAAAGGAAGACATCTAAGACCAGAGGAAGACTTACCCATCCAACAAAGCTCATTAGCCGTCTGCATAGTTGAATATGCAGATTGCACACTGAATATGACTTAGCCTGGACCTACACAAAAGGCCTAAGGAAAACTAGGGTGTCCATACTCCAGCAAAATGGCGGCCCCATGGAGGGGGTGGGCAGTGGGAAGCGAGGCAGGGATTCACTGTGTGGTGAAGAGGAATGCTCTACTGAGTGACCAGGTCTTGGGAGTGAGGGACAGATGGGAGGTGGGTAGCTGGGGCCTTTCTCAGCTCTCCTGTGTTCAGTGCTGCTGTGGGCAAAGGACCCCCAGGTGTTTCTGGGTTACCTCCTCTGCCCCATGGCAGTCACCTGGAAAGCCAGTTCTGTGTCCCTTTCTGGGGACTCAGTATACTGTCATCACCCAGTCTGTC